>NC_133328.1:550949770-551567876 GCF_042186555.1 Aquarana catesbeiana | reverse complement strand
ATTTTTATCGTAACTGCGACATTATGGTGAACACATCGGACACTTTTGACACTATTTTGGGACCATTATCATTTATACAGAGATCAGTGCTATAAAAATGCACTAATTACTATTTAAATGACACTGGCAGGGAAGAGGTTAAACACTAGGGGGCAATCAAGGGGTTACGTGTGTCCTAGGGAGTGATTCTAACTTGAGGGGGGCTTCCATCGACATGACAGTGATCACTGTTCCCGGTGACACTTAGGTGCATAATGCTTCCTCGGATTCAGCCCTCCACAGATCGGGAAATCTTCAGTAAACTGCAAACAACAACCCCAAGAGGGCACAAGCTCCTTGTGCATTAACAGTTTAATATAACACCATAACCAGAAATAGATACTCACAAACATGTAAAAACAGCAGGCATGTAACATAGATGGACAAAACATCACATCACTGGACCATCAGTTGGAAAGCTGATGCGTTTTGGGAGACTCGCTCCCTTCCCCAGAGCTGGCTCAGTTCTGAGCAAGGGAGCAAGTTTCTTGAAATGCATCAGCTTTCCAACCTGATGGTTCAATGATGTGATGTTTTGTCCATCTATGTTACACGCCTGCTGTTTTTACATGTTTGTGAGTATCCATTTGGTATTCATGAGTATCCATGTACCTAAAGTCTCTTATCAAACCTTGATGCCAGAAACAAGGAACCCTTCAGCAACTAGGTCACCTCCAGACATGCAGTCATATTCCTCATATAGCTTCCACCCCAGGAGCCCAGTCCCAGAGGTACAGACCCCTACATTCCTTAAAATCACCCCTGGTACCATAAAGTCACATGCATGTCAAACAGTCTTATCACCATTTATACTGCCTTAGAGAACACTTTTTTTTTTTTTTTTTGCGGCAAGTTTTTGTTAATGTAAATATTTTAAAATATTTAATAAAAAAGATCTTCACCTGAAAATGAATAATGCCGCGTACACACGACCGGACTTTCCGTCAGAGTAGGCTCTGACGGTCTTTCCGACGGAGTTCCGCTAAAACGGACTTGCCTACACACGATCACACCAAAGTCCATTCGTTTAGAATGCAATGACATACGACAGGACTAGAAAAAGGAAGTTCAATAGCCAATAGCTGCCCTTGCGTCGTTTTTGGTCCGTCGGACTAGCATACAGACGAGCGGTTTTCCCAATAGGAATTGAGTCCTTCGGAAAGATTTGAAACATGTTCTATTTCTAGGTCCGTCAGAATTTTAGATAGAAAAAGTCTGATGAAGCCCACACACGATCGGAATGTCCGACGGAATGATTCCATTGGACCTTTTCTGCCGGAAAGTCCGGTCGTGTGTACGCGGCGTAAGATATTTACATTCCTGGGACTGAGAATGAAAACTTTCTCACAGCTCTGATTTCACAGCCTTGTGCTAGAAACAGATTCATTTATTATGACCCTCACTGACCCTTCTCTCTTTGTCTTTTTAAGCCCGAGATCTCTCATTTTCTTTCTTCCTTTCAACTCGGCAGCTCGGAAAATCCCTGCTCTGCTCCTGTACTCCAGGGGCTCACTTCACCCAGGGCGAGAAGAGAAACTTTCTTCATGAGATGAAGTGCTGAACTGTACTGTGCCGTGATGCATGTCTACGAATATTGACTAGTATGGTTGGTTTAAAAAAGTTTGGATAAAATTACATTTAATCTCATTAATCCACCTTTATATCTTTATGTATAACATAACTGAACAGTATTCCCTATTGCGGTATGATGAAATCTGCATGTAAAACATAATTTAACTTCAGAATTATTTTATTGAAACTACCACATTCTTTGGGAAACATTCTTTTTGTTGTTTCTGTATTCCTAGTGCCCAACAGAATGCGGACTATGGCATTTTTTTGTGTGGCCCTCGGGGCTCCTGTAGACACTGATCTGTGTTTTCCTTTTGCCTTGTTTTAGCAGTGATTTCCGGCAGTCTCATGTAATATGTCTATGTCTGTGACTGTTTAATGAAGAATATCCCCAGTCTCCAATAACTTTTATAGCATGTTCACAGTCTCTGACAGTCTCTAGCAGCATTTCTGCAGTCTCTGACTATCTCTTTTTTCATGACTGCAGTCTCTGACCATCTCCTGTATTACTATATGTCCACAGTCTTTGAGCATCTCTTGTATCAAGTCCACAGTCTCTGACCATCTCCTGTATTACTGTATGTCCACAGTCTTTGAGCATCTCTTGTATCAAGTCCACAGTCTCTGACCATCTCTTGTATCAAGTCCACAGTCTCTGACCATCTCTTGTATCAAGTCCACAGTCTCTGACCATCTCTTGTATCAAGTCCACAGTCCCTGACCATCTCTTGTGTTATGACTATAGTCTCTGTCCTTCTCTTGTATTATGACCATAGTCTCTGATCATCTCTTGTATTATGACCATAGTCTCTGACTATCTCTTTATTATGACCTTCGGGTGCATGCAGCATTTTTATTGGACAGCTTGTTCCAATGGTGCTTGGTCCAAGGCTCCAAGCTGTCCATTGAGCTCAGTGCTTCTGACAAGAAGTGAAGGGCACTGTAAGCTCATCCTCTCAGTCTGCTGCAAACAGTGTACCAGCTTGTATTTAAACTGGCTGCTCTGTATGTAGCTTGTGACAGGCTGCGCAAGAAGCTCCATATCTCTGAACTATAGGTGGCAGGAGCCCCAAATTTTGACCAGTGGTGGGGCACCCCTCCAATTCTGTGACCTCAGGTCGCCTAGCTACAACAAAGCTTGATTGTGTTTGTTTTTTTTTCTGTGCCAAAAAAAATAGTACATGCACAACAGTGATCATAAGATCGATGGTTCTGCATTCTTTTTTGGAAAAGGTGGACTGAGCCCTTAAATCAGCCCTTTAATGACAATATAATTTTTCAGTATGCCTCAAGCCGCATACACACGAGCTGAATGTCCGACAGAAAAAGTCAGACGGAAGCTTTTCATCGTATATTCCGATCATGTGTGTGCCTCACCAGACTTTTTTTTTGGAAAATTCTGACGGACCTAGAAATGGAACATGTTCTAAATATTTCCGACGGAACCAATTCCTATCGGGAAAACCGCTCGTCTGTATGCTGTTCTGACGGACCAAAAACAACGCATGCTCTGAAGCAAGTACAAGACAGAAGCTATTGGCTACTGGCTATTGAACTTCCTTTTTCTAGTCCCGTTGTACGTGTTTTACGTCACCTTGTTCTGGACGGTTGGACTTTGGTTTGACCGTGTGTAGGCAGGACCGCTTGAATGGAATTCCATCGGAGTTCCGTCGGAGAAACCATCGGAAAACTGGTAGTGTGTATGCGGCATTAGACTTTTTCATCTTGTTGCAGCTGAACTTGCATACTACAACCTCCAATCTATTATAAGGAAGAACAACATATTAGAGTATAAGGAGGGGGAGGGGGGTGATAGATGGTGGAATAATTAACAGCCTATTAGATTATAAGGAAGGATACAAAAGGTGGAAGGTCTTACAGCCTATTATAGTTTAAGAGAGGGAGACAGAAGGTGAAAGAGTTTACAGACTATTAAGGCATAGGAAACGATACAGAAGGTGGAAGAGCTTACAGCAGGCATGCTCAACCCCTTGGCTTATGTCCCACATTCTGTCCGATGGCGACCTGCACAGCCTCCTTCGGGTGCATGCCGCTCTACTGAATGATTGCTGGTCCTCTATAATCCTGGCAGCTGTCATACACAAGTATGACTTACTATTGAGGCCGGCTCCCCACTCTTCTCTTTCTTTCCTGACACACAGACACAAGGAGAGGAGCCTTTAGCAGAGTGGATTACATTTATTGGCATCCATACAGGGGTTCTGAAGGTGGATTCTCACAGTTGTGAGATAAGCTTGGTGTCATTCTGGGAGCATGTGAGTGCATTAGGTGTCATTTTATCATTTCATAATGAAGAAGTTTATTGCACTACTAGGGCATGTGCTTCCCTGGTCTATTGTTTTTTGGTTTAGATTGTCCACAGTCCTTGATTTGGCAATTCAGGGGATGGCTGCAAAGATCTTGATATAGTGAAGGCTGCAACACTGGTTTGGAGCTTTTTTGGCTGGTCACATCTGAGCGCAAGAGTGGGATTAATGACAATACCATACTGGTGACCCCACAATAGGGAAAAAACTTTTTCGCGGAAGGGAGTTTAATGAGACACATGGCCACTCATTAAAATTAGAAGAAAAGAGGTTTAACCTTAAACTGCGTAGAGGGTTCTTTACTGTAAGAGCGGCAAAAATGTGGAATTCCCTTCCACAGGCAATGGTTTTAGCGGGGAGCATCGATAGTTTCAAAAACTATTAGATAGGCACCTGAACGACCGCAACATACAGGGATATACAATGTAATACTGACATATAATCACACACATAGGTTGGACTTGATGGACTTGTGTCTTTTTTCAACCTCACCTACTATGTAACTATGTAACTATGATCAGGTTAATTGTGATTAAACAGAGGGCAAACATCTAACAGGGATTGGTCCCACAGAAAATGATGATCTTAAAGCCCCATACACACTATTAGATTTTCTGCTGATTTTTTCCTTCAGATTTACCAAAACCATATAATATGAGGTCAAACCTTAGGAGTTTTAATTTGTATGTAATCAGGCAGGCCCTTGCACTACATGGTTTTGGTAAATCTGAAGACAAAAATCAGCAGAAAATCTGATAGTGTGTATGGGGCTTTATTGTTTAAAACCTTTATTATGCTATTCAAAATAAAATATTTGAAATTCTGTACCATTTCATTTTATTGTGGCCCGAGAACGGGTACCAGATCACTTAGGTGGCCCGCACTCTTCAAAAGGTTGAGCACTTCTGGCTTATAGCCTATTAGGGTATAAGAAAGGAAGATTTTACAGCCTGTTAGGGTATAAGGGAGGATACAGATGGTGGAAGGTCTTACAACTTATTAGGGTATAAGGGGAAAAAAAGAGTGGAGGAGGTTACAGCCTATCAGGGTATAAGGGAATAATACAGAAGTTCTTACAAACTAGGGTATAAGAAAGAATGCAGAAAGTGGTTTATTAGTTTATAAGAGAGATGCAGAAAGTGGAAATGCTCACAATATATTAGGGTATTCAGGAGTACACAGAAGCTGGTAGATTTGGCATCTGTTAGGGTATAAGGGAGGATACAGAAAGCTGTAGGTGGTACAGTCTATTCGGGTGTAAGCGAGGGTTACAGAAGGTTAAAGAGCTCACTATCTATTAGCATATCAGTGAGGGATAAAGAAGGTGGAAGAGCTCACAATCTAATAACATATAGGTGAGGGATAAAGGAGGTGGAAGAGCTCACAATCTATTAGAGTATAGGGAAGGGATCTAGAAAGTGGAAGAGCTTACAGTCTACTAGACCAGTGTTTCTCAACCTTTTTTCATTCAAGGCGCCATTTAAAATTATAGACAATCTCAAGGCACCCTTTACAATTATAGACAGTCTTAAGGCACCCCATTCTCAAATGTAAAAAAACATTCTCCTAGTTTTACATAATGCAGCAACATCCACACGTAGGACACCCAACGTTAGAGGTGATTTTTTCTTACAAAACAAATACACTTTTGCACACTGGTACTGACTATTATTCCAATGTTTCTCTTCTCCACCAATTTCTTTCCATCAGTCAGCTAATGTGACCCCAGTGTTGGGGGAGAGGGGCAGAGGATGGTCAAACAAGGATGCCGTAGAGGTGACAGACATCCTCCTTATGAACTGATGATGTCATTGGTTGTTAGGATGCCAGTGTCTAGAAAGTCGTAATGGTGCATAATGAAAACCTGTGGCTTTGTGTAACTAAAAGGCAGGCTTGATCAACCTGCTGGCTTGTTTACAATATTTGATCAATATTTAGGCATTTTTCCAAGGCACCCCTGAAGAAACCTCAAGGCACCCCGGTTACAAAAGCCTGCTTTTTTTAATTATTGGAGTATGTGAAGTGGGTATGCATATGGAAGGGGCTTGAGGTGAGGGGGAGCCAAAACTATTATCCTGTCTATAGCTATGTTGGTTTTAATCTGGTCCTGCCAACAACAGTAGGTCCAAGAACAGTCCAGGGACAGGAATCTGGTTCTGCCAACAACAGTAGGTCCAAGAACAACAGTCCAGGGACAGGTGGTTGAGAATCACTTATGTGTAATGTTGGATCACAATCTAATATTGTTTCTTTATAGCTCCACTGCTTTATCTCCACAAAATACATTGAACACAAATTATTCAGATTCACTTGAATGAGCAAACATCCTATTAAAAATACATAAACTGTACTCATCAAGCTAATATACAGCTGTAATGCTCTAGCAGTAATGGGCAGTAGACCACAAGAAGCAATGGGCTCCCCTTCTTGAATGAGTGGCTTTAATGTGCACAGAAGTGGCCTATGCTGCCAGAAAGCGTGCAACAAGAGTCATTATCGGAGTACAAAGAAAATATCCCACAGTGGGGACTGCAGATGGGAGAGTTGCAGATTCCTTGTGTAAACAGCGGTAATGGACGAAACATCTCGGATGTCACATGTAATTTTCATCTTCTCATGATTTCAATTAGCCAGGGCTTATGATCAATTATATTTGTAGGTCACATACCACATGGAAGGAATGACTTGGCACTGAATAAACTACATCAAGCAGTGTGTAGTTAATGCACAGATACAAAAAACATCACCAGCCTTAAAGAGGATAGAGGAGCAAGCATTGCTATACATTTATAACAGCAGGGGGGCAAACAATCTCCTTCCACTTCAAGTAGAATCACCATAAATAGTCACTTGGTTTGTAGTTACGCTGATAATAAGGCATGACCTTCACATTTTGTCTTTTTTACAAGAAATAGCAAAAATACCCTGGCACCCTTAAAATATCTCACGGCTGCAATTTCCAGAGAAAGAGAAGAAAAACTTAAACAGGCCGGGTCCAATAGGTTCTCCTTCCTCACTATAAACAGGGTCAACACTCCAGAATGTATTTCATGTTAGTATACCAGTATGTTTTCTTATTGAGAAACACATCTAACTTTTTTAAGCTCTGATTCTGCTAGAACCAAAATGTTGTCTAATCCTTATTTTTCCAACCCTTTTCACAGGTATAGGGTAAATCTAAAATGAAGTCTCCAGCCTGGACTAGTCCTAACTAGGGAAGAGCTCCCGTTTGGGTCCGAAAACAGGTTTGGACCAAACTTTTCTTGTTCAGCTGTTCATCCAAATGCTGAACTTTAAAAGCGTCACTAAACCTAAAAGTTATTTCTTCTTTAAAGGCTTCATAAGAATAAGTATTTTTATGTGTGCTGTTTGTGTTTTTGTAAAAGTATTCCAGTCCAAAGAAAATACCTAGTGATCCAGCCAGTTGGTTTAATTTAATTATTACCAGTGGCAATGTTCCCATTCTGAGATGTATGATTATTCCTGCGCTATCATGTGTGTTGCAACGGAACTAGTGGAAAAGCTGCCTGCACCGGATAGGGTACACCCTGCCCCTAATAGCCAGTGGAAAGGAAATAAAGCTTTATGCTGCGCTAATCCAGCAACAAAAAATTAAAATAAAAAATGAAATTAAAGTGACTGTGCTAATGGTATACACACTACATAATAAATAACAGCTAATATCTATAGCAAAAGGGTAAGTAGAAAAACATGTGACCAAACATGTGAAAAACACTTACAGGTGTATAAAAGTGCAACATGCAAGCACAATAAGTGAAAATAGCACCAATGGATAAACTTAATCTGGAAATATACCTGTTAAATGCAAACAGTGCAAATTGCTAAAAGAAATAACTTAGATAAAGTGCAAATGTACAATGTCGACAGTATAATACTGTGTGCGACATGCACACAGCAAACATACAATAAAAACAAAGTGACTTGTGCAAAAATCAATCCTCGTGACTGCAAGTTCATAATGTCCAAATAAAATAATCACCTTTAAAGGGTGAAACAGCTGGAACAAATCTACAGTGGTGTTTCCTCTTCGTGCAACAAACCACACACTTATAAGTAATGGCCCCTTACCTTCAGGTAATGGGGTAACAGCGTAAGACCAGTATTGGAAGTAACAGCCCTTTATCCTAATGCAGGAACTTAATCCTTTCAGGTAACAGGGTAACAGCGTAAGACCAGTGTTGGGAGTAGCAACCTTTTATCCTGTGCTCGACATCCTAATGCAGGAGCTCAGTCCCTCCACGGGTATAGGGGGGTAAGAATGGAAAAAAGGAAGGTCCCAAATAGTGTAGTATTGTAGGCTAAAAGCTTGGGTTTATTAACACAATAAAAGTACTCACATTACATCAATGAAAAAGGTGCCTTATCTCTGACGAGCGGCGAGCACACCACGTGACTTCATCCCCTGATGAAGTCACGTGGTGTGTGACGTCATGCGTAGGGACGGGACAGGCACTCTATGCTGACTGGAGATTACGAGCTCGCCGCTTGTCAGAGATGGGGGGGTGCCGGAGGTGGGGGGGGTGTCGGAGAGCCTCGGAAACAGCCGGCAAGGCCCGAGGACACCTTGGCTGACCTCGGCAAACCTCAGAAAGACTCCGTTCCTGAGGTTTTCCAAGGTCAGCCGAGCTGTCCTTGGCCCTTTCCGTGCATTTCCGCTCGGCGCCGCTCGGCTCTGGTGCCCACCCACCTCAGGCCACAAGTGGTACTGCACACGCTTTGGCCTAAATCGTGCTCGTGTTGCGAGACAACACTCGCAAACCGAGTTACGATTTTTACAAATACAGTGCTCGTATTGAGAAACGCTTGTTAACCGCGTTACTTGCAATCCAAGGTTCCACTGTAGTGCTTCGAATCCTGCTTCCCGATTCCCCATTTATGTTTACGTTCCGCAGAGTATTCCTGCATTAGAGGAGCATCTCCGTGGGCTTCATTCCACTTGGGCACAAGTCCAGAAAGCTTTGCGACACACTAATGATAGGTACAGACTCCATGCTGATTGCAAATGCCTGCCTGCGCCTTCCTACCAGGTTAGGGACAGGGTCCGGCTGTTATCTCACAACCTCCGACTTCGTGTTCCATCTCTGAAGTTCGCACCTCGGTTTATTGGGCCTTTCCATATTCTTTGCAGGATTAACCCAGTGGCTTACGCATTAGACCTTCCGTCTAATATGCGTATCTCAAATGTATTTCATGTCTCTTTATTAAAACCTTTGGTCTGCAACTGCTTTCCCACCTCGGTGCCTCGTTCTCACCCAGTACAGGATGAGAACCATGAGGAGTATGAAGTACAGTCCATTGTTGACTCCCGTAGGTTCCGTGGGCGCATTTGGTACCCGGTGCATTGGAAAGGGTATGTTCCGGAGTAACGCTCTTGGGTCTCATCTTTGGACGTACACTCCCCTGTCCTCCCCCATGATTTCCATAGACGTTTTCCCCTCAAGCCTGGTGGTCCTCCGAGGGGGGGTTAGTGAGGGGGGGGTACTGTCAGGGCTGGGCTCAGCCTCTCCTTCTCTGAGCTGGCCGCTCAGCTGTCGGCTAATTGCCAGCTCCTATCTCTCCACAGTGATTCACCTGTTGATGATATCCTGCTCGTCAGTGCTGCATACTTAAGCCGTCCAGCCCAGATGATCTCTTCCTTCACCTTGGTCACATCTCTAGAGACGCTCGCCTGTGTTCCTGTTAAAGACTTGCTTGGCTGACATTCCTTCTGGCTCCAGATCCTGCTTGCTGTTCCTTGTGGCTCCAGATCTGGCTCCCTGACATTTTGGCTTGTCTGACTATCCATTCCGGTTCCTGAACTCTGGCTGTTTTGACTATGTTTTGACTATGTTTACTGTTTACCCTTTTTTTATTATTATTAAACAAGTGAGATATAACTGTACTTCTGTCTCAGTCTGATTCATGGTTTCTGACAATCAACAGTGATCCATTTAAAAATCTTATTGTTAATAAAAAAAAAATAGATGAGTGTGGATGCAATAAATATAATGCTAATGCTGTGACAAAAGCACTGAGAATGCCAGTTTGGTTAGAAAAGGGTGTCTTTTGGACCAGAGAAACTAACATCAATTAGGGCACTGCTGGCTGAGGACACAAGGTAGATTTTGCTACATTCACTGCTGGAAAGAGATTTAGTTGTGAGAGCCGGACAATGCAGGATCTATTTTTATGTACTATGTGTCATTTCTGAGGACAAACTGTTGAAGTTATTTAGCTGGAACTTTTGATCATGTTTTCCTCCAGCCGGAAACACAATAAAGCTGAACTGCTGTGAGCACTCTTGCTACTAGTAAATTAAAAAAAATATGTATTTAGGACTCTACCCCAAGAGACAATGAAAGCAAGCATGCTCCTATTACACTGCACAAAATTCATCTGATCTGTGCAGTAATACCTCCAGGGAATTTAAAAATCAGTTTTCCGTTATAACAAAAGCAAACTATGCAAAAGTATTGAAGGTTAGGAACAAACTTTGCATGCCAATTGTTTTCCTTTGGCGTTATTGTTTATTTATTTATTTATTTTTTATTTTTTATAGAGCAGTACACCATTATACTTTTTTGCAAAGCTCAATCAGTAAGTTATCTGTTGAGCCATTTGGGGTTATTTACTAAAGGCAAATCCACTTTGCACTACAAGTGCACTGCAAGTGCACTTGAAAGTGCACTTGGAAGTGCAGTCGCTGTAGATCCGAGGGGGACATGTAAGGAAAATAAAAAACAGCATTTTAGCTTGTATATGATTGGATGATAAAATCAGCAGAGCTTCCACTCATTTCAGATCTTCCCCTCAGATTTACAGCGACTGCACTTCCAAGTGCACTTTCGAGTTCACTTGCAGTACACTTGTAGTGAAAAGTAGATTTGCCTTTTGTAAATAACCCCCCTTGTGTCCTTTGGGGCCCCAGGCTCCTTACATCAGTCTATACAAACAGTATAGGTACACTATACAAACATCAAGGTCCACATTAGAGTCCCCCCTTACGTCATGGTTTCCAATAAAGACCTCTCTTACATCAGAGTCCCCATCAGAGTCCCGTTAACATCCGAGTCCCTGTCAGAGTTTTACTTACATCAGAATTCTCATTAGATTCCCTTTTAGGCTGGGTTCACACTATTGCGAATTGGATGCAGCATTCTCCGCATCCAATTCGCATGTCAGAAGCCTGTGACTGGCTTTCAATGGAGCCCATTCACACAGCTCTGGGACTCCTGTGGAGCGAATTGCACAGCAGTCCTGTGCGTCTTCTGGTCCGTTTCAGGTCCGAATTAAGCCAAAAATTCAGACTGAAATCGGAGCTGAAATGGTGAACAGGGTCACACCCGTCCTCGCTCAGAAATATGTAACCAGCCTTACATCACAGTCCTCATCAGAGACCCTATCAGGGTCACCCTTATATCAGTAAATTATATATAAAAATTGCGCTAGGTAGTAAAATTATGTGTTACCTGTTGCGCAAAAAAACAAACAAAAACAGCTGCACTCACAAATACCCCAATACATCGGTATATTTTTTACAAAAACTTCTCTCTAGTGTGTTGCATTATTGTATCTTCATAATAACATTAAAATAAATGACATAATTCATAATTCCATACAGATATTAAAAATGTCAGTGCACGTGTCCATCTGTGAATAATAGATCCACCAGTGCTAAATTTTTAACATGCTTCCACCCCTGGTGCTGTAAATACCTCCACCTTTAAAATACTCTTACCAGATTGTTAGACCCGCAAAAGCTAAGGTCAAATCACACTAATTAAATCAATCCCCACGGCTGGTGGCTCCAAAAGACTTTGCTGCCTTTAAAAATATCAACTCCTGTCCAAAGGAGGAATGCTGTCAGTGTATTAGTGTTCCCCCTTGCATTAGGGTCACCATTGGAGTCAAAGTCTCCATTGGAGTACTCCCCTATGTCAGGGTCTCCATCAGAGTCTCACCTCACATCTAAGTCCCCATCAGATTCCCCCCTTACATCAGCATCCCTATCATAGTGCCCCTTACATCAGCATCCTCGTCATAATGCCCCTTACATCAGCATCCCCATCATAGTGCTCCTTACATCAGCATCCTCGTCATAATGCCCCTTACATCAGCATCCCCATCATAGTGCTCCTTACATCAGCATCCCCATCATAGTGCTCCTTACATCAGCATCCCCATCATAGTGCTCCTTACATCAGCATCCCCATCATAGTGCTCCTTACATCGGCATCCCCATCATAGTGCTCCTTACATCGGCATCCCCATCATAGTGCTCCTTACATCAGGGTCCTCATCAGTGTGCCCCCCTTATGATGGGGTCCCCATTACATTTCCCCAGATGTTTGGAGATCTCTGGTCCACACGAATAAGCTGTGAAGGTTTTAAATGTGTCACCTTTTTACAATTTTGGTCTCGTATTTTTATACTATTTTGTAAGACACTTGTAACATGGTGCAGTCTCGTCTTAGGTTTAATGGTAAATGGTAAATTTAGAGCTTATGTTGTGGTTTTTGCATTAAAAAAAAAAAAATAGTAGTTTGTCCTGAAAATATAGATTTAATTATTATTAGTGCAAGTAGCAAACAATATACAATTGGGACAGTCCTATTTTAATTCTATAGGTTCTCTGCTTTCAGAATATTACAATTTTTTTCAGCTTTAGTACATTTTTAGTAAATTTGCATGTCTGTAATGTTTTTTTTCTTACATTATTATATAAGCAGCATATGGATAATGACCTGGTGGGGTGAGGGGCAAAGCTAATTGTTTACCTAGGGCACCTTTTGGTCTTAATCCAGCTCTGCACTTGGGGCAAAGGAACTTGATGACAAGAACATAACAGAAATCCAGGTCAGAGGGAGAATGAAAATCTGAGCACGGCGTGAACAGTGAGCAGATACAGGGTTGGAACAGATTATCATGAATATACTACAGTATAGCATGTTGCCAGCGGGTGGTAGATGGCTCCTAGCAGAGCACAGGGACCCGAAGCGCCTGGTCTGCACCAGATTTGTTAAAAGTACACCTGAAGTTGTGTGACAATACACCTCCCATATAGACCCTCAGGATTGCATAGCTTGACACCTTCAGCAGACAAACAGGAACAGAGCACCAGTGCTCAGCAGACAGACATATAGCCACAGACCAGACTGACAAAACAGCTCTGACCGGAAAAACACACCAGACTTAAGACGTTAAAAGGGAACACATACCATACTCATTACATATACAATAAAGACACTACAGTCCATTTGCAGCAAAAGAAAATCTTTCCAACCAGCCAGTTTTTGAAATGTCACTATGCAGTCCCCTGCCCTGGGCTGGCTTCATTTAGTACATAGCTCTGCTGTAGCCAGCTGAGCTGCAACGTATTATTTAGGTCTGATAAGGTTTATCCATATACCTAGGGACTGATTGCTTCTGCATGACTTTGTAAGACCGATCAAAAAATAGTGTTCACAGCCGATGACTGATCAGTGTACTGGCCAGCTGCCAGTACCATGTGATCACTGTGACCAATCACAGCAGATCACATGACAATTGTGAAAAATGAATGGCTTTGATTCATGCCATTCATTGTGTACAACTGTGTTGCTAGCTGTAATTGGTCACAGTGATCGCATAGTAAAGACAGGGCCAATCACAGCCCATCTGTACCAAGTGATTCGCTATGGCCAATCACAGCTAATCACAATACACACTGAATTAATCAAATTTCATTCAGTAAAAATGGTTGCTATATGCAATCGTAACGTGTAAAAAATAAAAATAAAAATCCTGATCATTTCCCCAGAATAGTACAGTGTTACTATGGTAACACTGTATCGCTCTGGTCACAGTGTGTTTAAAAAAAATGATGAAAAAGGAAATAAATGTAATAAAAAAATAAATAAAAAATCAAAAATTTTTTTTTTGGGGTTTTTGTTGTCTGATCACTGCCACACTAGTTATATGATGATGCTGTTTTGCACTGATGACAGGATGTAAAAAATAAATTGTGAAAAAACATTTTTTTTTACATTTCTTAAAGTGATTGTAAAGGCTCGTTAAAAAAAAAAAATTACAAACATGTCATACTTACCTCCTCTGTGCAGTTGGTTTTGCACATAGCAGCCCAGATCGTCCTCTTCTCGGGTCCTTCCATGCTGCTCCTGGCCCCTCCCTCCTTTGAGTGCCCCTTAGCCAGCAGCTTGCCACAGGGGCCACCCAAGCCGAGTCAAAGCTCCGTGTATCCATTCAGAAACGGAGCTACGACCTGGCCCTGTCCCTTCTCTCCCCTGATTGGCTGACTAACTTTGACTGACAGCCACAGGAGCCAATGGGGCCGTTGCTCTGTCTCAGCCAATCAGGAGGAGTGTACTGGATGGCTGAGGAGATCGTGAACATCGCTGGAGAGAGAAGGAGCTCAGGTAGGTAATTGAGGGGTGCTGGGGGGGGGGGCTGCTACACACAATAGGTTTTTTTATAAGATAAAAAACCTTCTACCTTTACAACTCCTTTAATTTTCCAAAAAATTACAACTTTAAAAAACTTGCAATGCCTCTTACTAAATCTCTTGGGATGTCTACTTTCCAAAAAGGGTAATTTGGGGGATATTTGTACTGTCCTGGCATTTTTGCGTTTCAAGAAATGAGATTGATCAATTTCCATATATATATATATATATATATATATATATATATATATACCATAGTTTGTGAACTCAATATCTCTCCTACAGAATAAATAATATACACTGATTTGGGTTATTTTCACCAAAGAAATGTAGCAGAATACAGTTTGGCCTAAATTTATGAAGAAAGATTATGTGTTATAATTTATTACGATAAATATTATATTATAAATATTTATTTTATAACACTTTTTTTTCAAAATTTTTGGTCTTTTTTATGGTTTATTTAGCAAAAAAAAAAAAAAAAACGTGGTGATTAAATATCATCAAAAGAAATCTCTGTTTGTGTGAAAAATATGAGTACAGTGTTGCGTGACCAAGCAATTGTCATTCAAAGTGCGACAGCACTGAAAGCTGAAAACTGGCCTGAGCAGGAAGGGGGTGCCCAGTATTGAAGTGGTTAAGGACTCTGACTGCTCGCATAGGGTTACAGATTTACAGGCTGACCCCTCTTTCTATAGCATTATTTTTTAGACTGCTATTATAGGGCCTAAAACTGCTGGAACAAAGATTTTTCAGAGAAGCTGTTCTCCAAAATATTGTGTCTTGAGTATTGTATGACACTCATTTGTTTAAAATCGGCAATAATCTTCAAAAGACATTCCTATTCTGAGCTTGAGTTTGTCAGTGTACTTCTGGGACTAGAAACAGGGCTGACAGCCTCTGAATAGGTAAGGGGGACCCGGTTTATTTCCAGTGACCCCCATCGGGAGTTAGGGCTACACGTGGGAGCTCAAAAATAGGTGATTTCCTAGCCTGGTTCATGCTGCCATTGCGCTTCGCAACCAACAGAAGATTGTGAATGGATTTCGTTTGTGCTTTATGGACTGTTTTTGCAGGGGAGGACAATTGCCAGTACATGTACATTTTTGGCTGGCAAGCAGGGGATTGTTTGGCACAGCAGGAGGATCCCATAACATTATGACCACTGACAAGTAAAGTGCATAACACGAACTATCTCTTTACAATGGCATTTGAAAGTGAGTGAGATATATTAGGTGAGTGAACATGTTGTCCCTGTGTTAAATACGGAAAAAATGGGAAAGTGTAATTTTTTACACAAAGTCAGGGAGCTCCTCACAAATTTACTTGCCAAGAGTAGTTATCTTGATAGGGATCTATTGATTTCTCCCTAAGCTTGGCCTTTTTGCGCTTTTCTCTTCTATCACTAAGTGGCCGGGTACTTGGTGGTATTAGATCCGAGAAGGGCAACCCAAGGTCAGGTTATAGGTATGTGGGTGTCCCAGCCAATGGGCAGAGGTTCTCTTAGATCCCTTGGCCTGCTGGGAGAGCCTATATATTTGGGTGAGGTCAGGTGATCTGTGTTCTGTGTCACCAAGACTGCCATCTGGGTGGACGTGTGTCGTCTGCCTCGGGCTGCTAGGCCGGAGATTGGGCCTATCCCGGGGCATCTGGCTGCCAGGCTGTGTGAGGGCCCATCCAAAAGTAAGAGGGCAGCGCAGGGTTGGGACTGCAGCTTGTAGATCAACCAAAAGTGACGGTTCTGCCGGCTGGAGAACTGTCAGTGGTTGGAGGTAGAAGGGAAGCTGTCACCACAAAGGGATCAATCGGCTTTACCAGGGACCACAGTGAGTAACTGAAGCAAGTACCGGAAACATATTTTCACCAAAGGGCACGGTGGAAAATTCGGAAACTTCAGGCGGTGATCAAGTCAGGGACCCAACCAGCGGAGGAGACGCTTGCAGAGCAGCCTTGTGTGTCAAGCCAGGGACCCAGCCGATTAGCAGGGGTGAAGCTTGAGGAGTATCTGGGACCCAGCAGAGAAGCT
Organism: Aquarana catesbeiana; assembly: GCF_042186555.1. NCBI lineage: Eukaryota > Metazoa > Chordata > Amphibia > Anura > Ranidae > Aquarana > Aquarana catesbeiana. Next base: position 551,551,471 of record NC_133328.1, on the reverse strand, counting down.
GGGGTGACGCTTGAGGGGATACCACCGCAAACCTTGGAGGAGCTCAAGGGATTCATAGTCAGTGAATCAGAGGATCTAGTGACAGACCAGGAGCTCAGTATTGAAGAACTACAAGGAGCAGTTGTAAGGGAGCTGAAAGAACTGATACGTTTGAGTTAGGAACTGTTAAAGGACTGTTACTATAGGAGACAGCAATCCTGCACGTGCAGAAGTGGTGCCTTGCTGGGGCCTTTCCCTGCATGGCTGTTCCCCTATTGAAGTCTCGGAGTCTGCCAATTGAGTTCGCAACTATCTAAGGGTATCCTGGCCCTAACCCTCTTTCCCCCAAAATATATAAAAAGGACTGTCAAAAGAAATAAAATATATTTTACATCCAAGAAGTGTCTGGCGCCCAATGACTTTCAACATCTTTACACCCACTATGCCTCACAACCCATAACATATTGAAGGATGTCAGCTTTCTTTGGCCTTGGAAGTTCTCATTAGACCAAAATAGGTAAAAGACCTTGCTACACAAGGAAGGAAAGTTGGCGAACCAGCGACATGGATGGCCAAGGCTCATAAATGCACATGGGGAGCGAAGGCTAGACGATGTAGTCCGTCCCAATAGAGGAGCTACTTTAGCTCAAAATGCTGGAAAAAGCTATTGCTGGTTCCAATAGAAAGGTGTCAGAATACACAGTGCATCGCAGTTTGTTGTGTATGGGGGCTGTGCAGCTGCAGACCGGTCTGGGTGCCCATGCTGACCCGTGTCCACAGATAAAAGCACTTACAATGGGCATGTGAGCATCAGACCTGGATCACAGAACAATGGAAGAAGGTGGCCTGGTCTGATGAGTCAGGCTTTTTTTGTTTAACATCATGTGGATAGCCGGGTGCGTGTGCATCATTTACCTAAAGAAGAGATGGCAACAGAATGCACTATGGCAAGATGGCAAGCGGGTGGAGGCAGTATAGTGCTTTGTCTTGAGGTGTCCATGCCTCGATGGGTCAGGGCCATAGGCCCGCGCAGGGGGTATGCCGGATGTGCCTGGGCACACCCTTACGCACACCATCTGTGAGCATTAGCACTCTGTGTGCCTACAGGAAGATTGGAAAGATCTCCCACTGATCTCTGCCATAAGAGTGTGTATCTGCGTGTGCGTATATACAATATATATATATATATATATATATATATATATATATATATATATATATATATATATACACACACACACTCATGTGTGTTTGAGCTTCGAGGTGCACACCCTAATGCAGTAGACTGCGCAAACCTATGGTCAGGGCTGTTTTGGGGGCAAAATATAAATACAGTATATTATATATATATATATATACAGTATATTGTACAGTATATTATATGGAAAAGTTCCAGTTGAAGGCTCCAGCATGTAAAACAGCAGCTTCCAAACCAGAAGTAATTCTTTTTTATTTTCACTAGTAGGCAGAAATGAGTGTGTGTGGATTCTGTTTGTTGTGTGTACATATTCCCTCCAGGGACTTAGCTCAGAAATAGAATTATATGGATCGATATTATGAAAGGTAATAAATAAATCACTAAGTCTTCCATAGAAATGTATGCTGTGAAAACTAACATGATACTGAAAGATTCCAGGCTCATGTTTTATCACCAAGATGTCCCTCGTCCAGACACAAATATCGGCGTGTTCCTTTTGTTAATGGAAACTGCACTGCACATTCTGTGAGATATAGGTCACTCTCTTCTTGATTATAATATAAATGGAGTTTTAATTAAAAATCTGACCTACTCCTTCTGGCAGCATGTCATTGGATTGACCTCAAAGCCTTGTAAATTCCTAACAGTCTGTTAATTGTGAGTGAGATCAGTTAGGTGCAGTTAGTTTGACAAGGCAAAAAAATATCCATACTCTGCATATTTAGTTTTAAGGCCGCATGTACACTGGACATTTTTAACATGGCTATAAAGGGGCATCTGGCGATTCTTTTTTTTTTACCTCTAAATGCCCCTGCATATTAGCTTATGTGCTCATGCATAAATAGTTGTTTAGAGGCAGAAAAAACCCCGCAGTCAGCACGTCCAGGAGTAGCAACGTTTTGGCACATCCAAATGCATCAAAACACGCATTCATTTTAGAAGCGTCTATCACTTGAGCATTAATTAATTTCAATGACCAGAATACATTATTATTCTGATCAATGAAATGGATTAGTGCCCAAGCGCTTGATGCCCCTATATTCATTATACGTGTTTACAAGGGGCGATCGTTTTTTTCCGCCAAAGCGCCAGGAGGAAAGGCTTCTAGGAGAGATGGCAAAATGTCCCGTGTGCATGAGGTTAATTGTTTTATTATTATTATTATACAGCATTTATATAGCGCCAACAGCTTTACAACATGGGAAGGCAGAAGTATAGTCCAGGGGCAAGCCAGGGGTCAGTGCAGGCAGAGTTCAGGCAAAGTTAGGAGCAGATTGGGTCGGCATCGGGTCAGCCATACAGGAACAGATACACAGATGCGTCAGGAACATAATAGACCAAGCGGCACTGACACAAGGCACTAGTACAGTGTAAATAGCCCGCCTGGCGCCAATGTGCATTTACACATGCACACGTGCGTGAACCTGTGTGCACGATCGCGCACCCTAACGCCCCCACCCGCTAAACGGCCACATAGAGGACTCACTGGAACCATGCACCTGCACACATGCATGCGTCTTCCTGACAGAAAGATAGCTTCTGTCTCTCATGTTTGACATATACACAAGCCTAGAACAAGGAAAGATACCCCCTAAATGGGACTTTGACAGACCACCAACTCTATGATAAAAAAATGTCTTTAATGATATAAGATAAAAAGACGTAATAGCGTCTACAAAATACATAAATACATTACATGAAAAACGAAACAAAAAATGCACAAATACAGATCATAATATCATATGTACTCTCCAAGGGGTGGTGTATCCTGATACCGACGCGTTTCCAGTATTCTGATACCTTCATCAGGGATTGAGAGTTGAGTATATTTACATATGTATAAATTCCGATGGGATGATTCTATGTTCACAGAGCACCAAAGGCGATTAAATCAAGTAAAAAGTTCCTTGGACGCCAGACCATAATGATGGAAGAGTTATGAGTGTACTGTGTTTCCAGCATCAGTGAATGTTATTCAGAGCTGCATGGGATGGATGGTCGTGAGAGGTTTTAGTGTGGGCTACATAACGGGCAGATGAATATCCAGGCGTCCCAATGTGGATATGTCCTGTGGATGTCCAGGTCCAGTATATGGCGTGCCTTCTTTGTGTCAGTGCCTGCCAGCCTATTTACAGGGGATCACTTATAAGGCAATGGTGCTATTTTAGAAAACTGGTGGAGGTGCCTTCACCTGACTCCTGGGCTGCATATTAGATCTGGAGAAGTGAAGCTGAACCTATTCAGCTACAGTACAAATTAAGCCCTGTATGTGAAAATTGCTCCTTCCACCAGAAGCTTCTGGGAGAGGTGTTTTTTTGTATGAAGAATTTATTTTAAAATGTATCTAGTCCACAGAACAAAAATTTTAAATATTGCAGCTTACAAGACTTCAGATGTGGTAGCTGCATTAGTTGTACTTTTTTAGCTTTTTTTCCCTTCATCTTCAACTGGTGATCCTGCCAGTACCACACTTTCTGTAGTAGGATGACAAAGGTTGCTCGCTTTACTTGTTACATGGAGGAGCAGAGTTGTCAGAAGAAGTGTGTCCAGACCACAGATCACCTCCCCTTCTTCTTATCTCTATAGCATTAAGATGAGGTGTTCTGTAGTTCACATAGGAAAACTGAACAGGGCTGATAACTGTGCATAGGACAACACTGGAATTCTGGCAGGAGCAGAATGAATATTTTTTACCTATCAGGCTTTGCATATACTTTAAAGAACTGTACTCAGAATATGTATCTGCTATTGCTGAAGTGTTGGTAACCTGGATGTCAAGCTGATCCAGTGTTCTTAGCACTCCCCTGATCCCAGACCAAGAATGCAAATTAGAAGTTCTGACTTTATAATCTGAATGCTTGACCTCGAATGGTCAGTAAACGCAAAATATATTGAAGCCAAAGACAGCCAGACAATTAGTATTCTCACAAGGTCAGCAATACCAGCTCCATATTTACAGGCATCTCAGTACAAATTGTATTTCATAGGGTTTAGTGAAACTGAAAATGTGTCCCTTGCAGTGTGAATGTTTAAAACTAAGGATCATTTTTAACTTTTCTGGAGTTGGGATTTAAGTTAGCAGTATCTTGCACATTGGCAATGTTCATGGTTCTGCGTTATTGAATAATTGTCAGGGCTGAGCTCAGCCCTTCCTTCTCAAAGCTGGCCGCTCAGCTGTCGGCTAATTGCCAGCTCCTATCTCTCCACAGTGACTCACCTGTTGATGATATCCTGCTCGCCCCAGTCCTGGTTACTTAAGCCATCCATCCCAGATGATCTCTGTCTTCACCTTGGTCACATCTCTAGAGACACTCTTCTGTGTTTCTGTTAAAGACTTGCTTGGCTTATGTTCCTTCTGGCTCCAGATACTGCTTGCTGTTCCACTATGCTCATCTCTGGCTTGTCTGAGTATCCTGATAATTATTTCGAGAGAGTGCTTATTTACAGAGAAAATAAAAACTGGTGGATACTGGCTCATAGCTTTATCCTGATACTCTGCTGCAGGGGCAGATCCAGGGTGGGGAGGGCAAACGGGCAATTGCCCCCCCCCCCAGAAATATCACTGACTGCAATCCCGACTCCCGAGCCTCTCTCTCTCTCAGTATCATCACCAGCCGATCAGCGGCGGCGAGAGAGACTCTGTGCTATTGTAATAATTATGCTGCCGCCCTGGATCAGGAGGAGGTGGGAGGAGCCGCGCCGCTTGCTTGGCCTCTGTGTTTCCTGCACTGGTTGCTAGCGCCTGGGCAACCAGTGATGTCAGTGAGTTACGTCGGAGTTGCCACTGCTGATGAGGAGAGCGAGAGCTAACTCCGCCCCTGAGTGAGAGTGTTGGCTTCACCCTGCTCGGCTCCTCCAACCTCCATCTTCTCGACACTGCAGGCCTCCGCCCCTGAGTGAGTGTTGGCTCCACCCACCTCCTCCCTCCATCTTCTCCACACTGCAGTGCAGAGCAGCGTGAACCCAGGAAGAAGCAGTCATCTAATGCTGCCTGCGGACAGACTAGTGCAATTACCGGATCCCACTCATCTCATTGCTCTTGCGACTTGCATGGGAGCCCCTACCAGAGCACCAAAATATTTTACTAAAAGTGAGTAGAAGAATAAATGAATGTATCAAATGGCAAAATAGATGTGTGCCATAACTGTCATTATGTATGAAAAAAAATGCCCTTAAAACTTGTTCAATACATAGAAAAAGTTACCCCCAAGAAGTATTTAGTGGGACTTTACCGGCAAGTACGTAATAAAAATATAATTTTTATTCAGTAGAAAGCAGTATTTATACAGAGCGAAAATATTAGCACAAATACATAACAGAAAAAAATCACAAATGACGAATAAAAAGCTAAGAAAGCTATACTGATATGTGAGAGATGAAACTGCGTTGTGTAGTCTTCCACGAAGGCTTACGCGTTTTGGGACTGAATAGACGGTCCCTTCATCAGAGGCAAATCGTGGGACAAGATCCTATTGTATAGTAAAGTACAAATTGGAAAAAATAAGTACAGAAACAAAGCAGAAATAAAATGACATTTGCATAGTATTGCATTGAGAACATCAGGTCTTGTGATCACAAACAAAAGAAATAGCCTACCCAAGCATATCAGTGTTGGAGCACCCATCGCCAAAGTCACGGCGGCAAAAATGTCAGAAGCACCCAGGGATCCAGCTGGAGGGTATTCTCCTTTTTTATTGGTATTAAAACTTGTTCAATGTTAACCCCTTCAGCTCTGGAAAGTTTTATCCCCCCCCCCAGGCCCCCCCTTCATGAACAGGCCATTTTTTGCGCTGCGTTACTTTAACTGACTGACAATTGCGCGTTACGCTGTACCCAAATAAAATTGATGTTCTTTTTTTCCCCCACAAATAGAGCTTTCTTTTGGTGGTATTTGATCACCTCTGCTGTTTTTATTTTTTGCGGTATAAACAAAGAGCGACAATTAAAAAAAAAAGCATTATTTTTTACTTTTTGCTATAAAAAAAGTCTTCATCAATTTAGGCCAATATGTATTCTGTTACATATTTTTCGTAACGCTCCCTCCCAAAAAGCGTATACTGATTGGTTTGCACAAAAGTGATAGCATCTACAAAATAGGAGATAGAGTTACGGCATTTTTATTTATTTATTTTTTACAAGTATTGGCGGCGATCAGTGATTTTTAGCGGACAGATTGGACACCTAACTGACACGTTTGAAACTTTTTTGGGGACCAGTGACACTAATACAGTGATCAGTGCTAAAAATATGCACTGTTACTGTACTGATGACACTGGCTGGGAAGGGGTTAACATCAGGGGCGAGCAAAGGGTTACGTGTGTCCCTAGGGGGTGGTGGCTAACTGGGCGGGGGATGGATTCACTACTAGATGAACAGAGTGCTCCATGTTCCTGATTAGCAGGAACACAAGATCACTCTGTTCATCTCTGACAGAACAGCGGCCTGCCTTGTTTACATGGCAGACCGCTGTTCCTACAGTGTGGGGAGCGATTGCGGGTGGCCGGCGGACATCGCTTCCGCCAGACGCGGTGATTAGTTCCTCCTCTGGCCAATCAGCGAGCACGCCATCGCTGGCTATTGCACGAAATGGCATATACGTAAGTCGTTTCACACAATAGAGCCGACCTGCTGCAATATATGTACTGCAGCTGATCAGCAAGTGGTTAATCTAATTATAATGCAGGATATTGATTTAAATATTCTGTTATAAGTATACAAACTGCTTATGATGTTTTTAATAATAAAGTTATACGTGGTTAAACCTATCCTGTCTGTTTGTAATGTAATAATCTAATCTGGAATGATAAACTTGTCACTGTTTTAAACAAGGTTAGGACTGTATGATACATTAAATACAGTTCTGTATGCAACGCCTTATTTTCTGGCAGTGCCCCTCCCAAGACCAGACTCTGGATCTGCCCCTGCTCTGCTGTGGGTTCCTGATATAGTCTATGGCAGTGATTTTCAACTGGTACTCCATAGAAATCCATAAATTTGGTCTGTTCTAGAAAAATTTACTTTATCCTTAAGTCAGTCACTGATGAGACAGAATGCTTTTTCCAAGTTATATTTACACATGAATAGACATTGATGACAAGTGGACATCTTTTTCATATAGATGGAAGTTCCATGATAAAAGAGCCATACAACATAAAATGTGCTTTCAAGGATGCTGGTAACAGAATTTATTGATGGTTTTTTAGAGAGGCCCTGCATCAAAGGATAGGCTTCTCATCAAGAGAAAAACTGGATGAAAGAAATCAGTGCAAAATTTGGGTTGCTGCCTATAGTGAGTGACCAGTAAAATTCTTTGTTTCATTTAACTGGAGTAATAAATTAAACTTCATTGGTCTTCCTTCTTTCTTTCTTTCTTTCTTTCTTTCTTTCTTTCTTTCTTTCTTTCTTTCTTTCTTTCTTTCTTTCTTTCTTTCTTTCTTTCTTTCTTTCTTTCCTTCTTTCTCTTGCCTTCTTTCCCTTTTCTTTCTCTTGCTTTCTTTCTCATGCCTTCTTTCCCTTGTTTTCTTTCTTTCTTTCTTTTCTTTCTTTCTTTCTTTCTTTCTTGCTTTCTTTCCCTTGCTTTTTTCCCTTGCTGTGAGCATCCTTTGTGATCCTGAGCATCCTTTGTCTTTTTGTCTTTCTATTACAGAAAGTGTTTCTTTCCTTTGCTTTTTTTCTTTTGCGTTTTTTCTCTTACTTTATTTCCCTTGCTTTCCCCCCCTTCCTTTCTTCCCTGTTGTTTTTTAATACAAAAAGCTGTCCTATAGATGTAGCAGTTGGAAGGTTAAGACAAACCATTTAGGGGTGATTACAATGGTCGCTTTTTTTTTATTTTATTCCCAAAAAAACTTTATGCCAAAGGAAAAAAACTGGTGCTGTAACTGCTCAAAGAGAGTTATGCCACGTACACACGAGCGGACTTCTCGTGGGGCTGAACTCCGAAGGACTTTTCGATGGAGTTCCGATGAAACGGACTCGCTTACACACGATCCCACCAAAGTCCGATCATTTCGAACATGATGACGTACGACTGGACTAGAAAAGGAAGTTCAATAGCCAGTAGCCAATAGCTGCCCTTGCGTCGTTTTCGGTCTGTCGGACTAGCATACAGACAGTTTTTTTTTCGATAGGCATCGAGTCTGTTGGAAAGATTTGAAACATGTTCTATTTCTAAGGTATGTCAGATTTTTCGACAGAAAAGGTCAGATGAAGCCCACACACGATCGGAATGTCCGACGGATTTGTTCCGTCTGACCTTTTCTGCCGGAAAGTCTGGTCATGTGTACACGGCATTAGATGGAGTTTGGCTTCAATTTGTTTAGTGTATCTAAATCTACTAGTACATCTAACACTCCCCTCCCCACAGACTGTCAATGCTGCTGTCTAAATGTATTTGTTGCTCCTTCATCCAGAGTGGGGGCAATATAATACAGGAGGTGTGTTACTGTCCAGATCACCAGACAAAAACAGAGGGGAAAAAAATCAAAAAAAGAACACTAATCCAGTCACCACATGGTTCTTTAGGCAATACACTTTCATTTTATAGCACCACCATTGTAATAACAGTACAAACAATAGTTATATTTGACAATCCAATACAAGCGTACTTGAAAAATCTCCTTTCACGTTGCGAGTTCTGCCTGTCTGCTGGCCATCTCTTTATACAACTTTTTGGATTCCCTGCATGCTTTGCAGCTTCTCCTCTGCTGTTTACTTATATTTCTAAGGACTACATATCCCATGGTACCTTGCTGCCTGCCACCAGCGATTCCTGTATTGACCCCACTTTCTCTCAGCTCCTATGTCGTTTAGAAGACAGACTCTGTAAAATATGTGACACAGCAGTTGCTATTCGCATACCATAGTGAATATATGTCACAGAATTCAAGGAAGTATATGTGATGGGATATTTGCAAGGTTACAAACGTGAAGATCACTCATATCAGAGCTGCACGATTAAACGTTAAAAATCATTATCGTGATTTTTTACACATTGTAACAATTTGTCCTTTAGATCAAAGGAATACACTTTGGTGTGTAAATGAGGGATGTTTAACCACTTAAACACTAAACCTTTTTCTGACATTTGTTGGTTTCAAGTTAAAATAATTTTTTTTTGCTATAAAATTACTTAGAACCCCCAAACAATATATTAATCTTTTTTAGTAGAGACCCTAGAGAACAAAATGGTGGTTGTTGCAATATTTTATGTCACACTGTATTTGTGCAGCAGTCGTTCAAATGCAATTTTTTGGAAAAAAAATTACACTTTAATGAATTAAAAAACAAACTAACCAGTAAAGTTAGCCCAATTTTTTTTGTATAATGTGAAAGATTTTAAGCTGCAAGAATCGTAAGAAAATTGTGATCTTTTTATTCTAAGCAAAAAAAATCGTGATTCTCATTTTGGCCAGAATTGTGCAGCTCTAATGCCTGTACACACGATCAGAAATTCCGCCAGCAAAAGTCGGATGCGAGCTTTTGGTCAGAAATTTCCGACCGTGTGTATGCTCCATCTGACTTTTGCTGGCAGAATTCTAGCCAGCAAAAGATTGAGAGCAGGTTCTCTATTTTTCGGTCGGAAAAAGTTCTTATCCGAAAATGCGTTCGTCTGTATGCAATTCAGATGCGCAAAAAATCACGCATGCTTGGAAACAATTCGACGCATGCTCGGAAGCATTGAACTTCATCTTCTCGGCTCGTCGTAGTGTTGTACGTCACCGCGATCTTGACGGTCGAAAGTTCAGAGAACTTTTGTGTGACCGTGTGTATGCAAGGAAAGCTTGAGCGGAATTCTGACGGAAAAACCATCCAAGTTTTTTCTGATGGAATTTCTGATTCTGTGTATGGGGCAGTACTCATATTAATAGGAATAGGCTAGAAATTGAATTTCAGTGTGAAAATGAATATAGTACAGTAGTACTTTATACATTTTGACCATAGAGATGCTGTGAAGTATAACCCAAAAGAAAATAAAAAATCATGCACATCTTGTAAATATTTTGGGCACGTTTTATACCTTTAGACACCACTGGGAAGATGATCTTGACACGTTTGATCTTGTCAGCTATATCCTTGCTGTGTTTCAATAAATTGGATAATCTCAATAAAGCCAGCCATAGACAGATCAAAATTTCACAAGTTAAGCAGGAACAAATTTTTATCTATCTATGAACAGGCTCAGGGCTGGTGCAAGGATTATTGACACTCTAGGCGAAACCTCATTTTGCCGCCCCCCCCTTGGCTCCACCCATAAAGGCAACCTTACCAGCCCCCAAAAATACGACCTTACCAGCACCCATAAATGCGACCTTACCAGCACCCATAAATGCGACCTTACCAGCACCCATAAATGCGACCTTACCAGCCTCCAAAAATGCGACCTTACCAGCCCCCAAAAATGCGACCTTATCAGCCCCAAAAAATGCGACCTTACCAACACCCATAAATGCGATCTTACCAGCACTCATAAATGCAACCTTACCAGCCCCCAAAAATGCGACCTTACCAGCACCCATAAATGCGACCTTACCAGCACCCATAAATGCGGCCTTACCAGCACCCATAAATGCGGCCTTACCAGCACCCATAAATGCGACCTTACCAGCCCCCAAAAATGCAACCTTACCAGCCCCCATAAATGCGACCTTAACAGCACCCATAAATGCGGCCTTACCAGCACCCATAAATGCGGCCTTACCAGCACCCATAAATGCGGCCTTACCAGCCCCCATAAATGCGGCCTTACCAGCACCCATAAATGCGGCCTTACCAGCACCCATAAATGCGGCCTTACCAGCACCCATAAATGCGACCTTACCAGCCCCCAAAAATGCGACCTTACCAGCACCCAAAAATGCGACCTTACCAGCACCCATAAATACGGCCTTACCAGCACCCATAAATGCAACCTTACCAGCCCCCAAAAATGCGACCTTACCAGCACCCATAAATGCGACCTTACCAGCCCCCAAAAATGCAACCTTGCCAGCACCCAAAAATGCGACCTTACCAGCACCCATAAATACGGCCTTACCAGCACCCATAAATGCAACCTTACCAGCCCCCAAAAATGCGACCTTACCAGCACCCATAAATGCGACCTTACCAGCCCCAAAAATGCGACCTTACCAGCACCCATAAATGCGACCTTACCAGCACCCATAAATACGGCCTTACCAGCACCCATAAATGCAACCTTACCAGCCCCCAAAAATGGGACCTTACCAGCACCCATAAATGCGACCTTACCAGCCCCCAAAAATGCGACCTTACCAGCACCCATAAATGCGACCTTACCAGCACCCATAAATGCAACCTTACCAGCCCCCAAAAATGCGACCTTACCAGCACCCATAAATGCGACCTTACCAGCCCCCAAAAATGCGACCTTACCAGCACCCATAAATGCGACCTTACCAGCCTCCAAAAATGCGACCTTACCAGCCCCCAAAAATGCGACCTTATCAGCCCCAAAAAATGCGACCTTACCAACACCCATAAATGCGATCTTACCAGCACTCATAAATGCAACCTTACCAGCCCCCAAAAATGCGACCTTACCAGCACCCATAAATGCGACCTTACCAGCACCCATAAATGCGGCCTTACCAGCACCCATAAATGCGGCCTTACCAGCACCCATAAATGCGACCTTACCAGCCCCCAAAAATGCAACCTTACCAGCCCCCATAAATGCGACCTTAACAGCACCCATAAATGCGGCCTTACCAGCACCCATAAATGCGGCCTTACCAGCACCCATAAATGCGGCCTTACCAGCCCCCATAAATGCGGCCTTACCAGCACCCATAAATGCGGCCTTACCAGCCCCCATAAATGCGGCCTTACCAGCACCCATAAATGCAACCTTGCCAGCACCCAAAAATGCGACCTTACCAGCACCCATAAATACGGCCTTACCAGCACCCATAAATGCAACCTTACCAGCCCCCAAAAATGTGACCTTACCAGCACCCATAAATGCGACCTTACCAGCCCCCAAAAATGCGACCTTACCAGCACCCATAAATGCGACCTTACCAGCACCCATAAATGCGGCCTTACCAGCACCCATAAATGCGGCCTTACCAGCACCCATAAATGCGGCCTTACCAGCACCCATATATGCGACCTTACCAGCCCCCAAAAATGCAACCTTACCAGCCCCCATAAATGCGACCTTAACAGCACCCATAAATGCGGCCTTACCAGCACCCATAAATGCGGCCTTACCAGCACCCATAAATGCGGCCTTACCAGCACCCATAAATGCGGCCTTACCAGCACCCATAAATGCGGCCTTACCAGCACCCATAAATGCGGCCTTACCAGCACCCATAAATGCAACCTTACCAGCCCCTATAAATGCGGCCTTACCAGCACCCATAAATGCGGCCTTACCAGCACCCATAAATGCGGCCTTACCAGCACCCATAAATGCGGCCTTACCAGCACCCATAAATGCAACCTTACCAGCCCCTATAAATGCGGCCTTACCAGCACCCATAAATGCGGCCTTACCAGCACCCATAAATGCGGCCTTACCAGCACCCATAAATGCGGCCTTACCAGCACCCATAAATGCAACCTTACCAGCCCCTATAAATGCGGCCTTACCAGCACCCATAAATGCGGCCTTACCAGCACCCATAAATGCAACCTTGCCAGCACCCAAAAATGCGACCTTACTGGGGGGGGGGGACCCCTTGGTACACACAAATCAAGAGTGATTGGCAGATCATTATACATATACTATATCTGTATACATGTAAATGCGATAATGCAGGGTGAGATTCTCAGTGACAGTGAAAACTTTTACTCACAGGTGACGGTCTTACTGTGACTGGAGTTCTCCTCTGCAGCTCTCTGCATACGATGACTTGACCCTGCCGCTGCCAGTGTGGGGAACTAACAAATTTAAACGCTGCCCACCTCCGTAAGTTCAGGCAGGCTCCACCTGTCACCAAGCCCGGAGCGCCGCCAGTGACTCCACTCTGACGCCTGCCGTAGTTCAGGACAGACCAGGTCAGGTGGGAGAGTGATCTGAGTCTCCACGACGGGGGGGGGGGGGGGGGGGGCGGGGGGCGTCAGCGGAGGAATCGTGCGGTGTTTGGGTACTCGGCAGGAGGGAGAAAGAGTGGCCTCCATGGGGGGGATCATGCGGCGTACGTACACAGCACTGGGCAGAGTGTAACATTAGAGACAGTGATGAAGTGACCGCGCGCGGTGGTACATAGGTCACACTCACTGGCTGTGGCACTGTGATGATCAGGGGTGCGCAGCTGTGCAGGGGATGTTTCCTTTCCCTTCCTTCATAATGGATACAGTTCGCCACTGCTGCACCAGCGCCTCTGAAACTGTACGGAGGGACTCGGGAGCGGAGCGGCTGCCTGCTAAGTTAGTTGCTGAGGGAGAGAGGGAGTAGGATCACCAGCGGCCGGGCGCCCTAGGCAGCAGTGCGCCCTAGGCGGCTGCCTAGTCTGTCTAGTGGTAGCACCGGCCCTGAACAGGCTGGTTGTACTGAAATCGATCTGTCAATCAACTTCAGTACAACCATCCTGTTGGGTTTTTTCATTCGATCACTGGCTATAGCTGCTGGCAATGACCATTTGTAGGCAGGTGCAGTCTACTTTCTCCACTGCAGGTGGCGCTCAACCATAGTAGCATTGCAGAGGGAAAGGAAAACAAGAGGAAACTGGTTCATCTATGGTTTCCTGGGTCATTGGGGAAACTATCCAGTTGGATGCTGCCGCCCCATGTGACTCAGGGGGCCATCTAGGGTCAGGCAGAGTCTATTTAAGACTTTGGCTCCCAGGTTTGGCATGCATATGGCATGTGGATAGTGTAGGGACAGGTCACCCATCCGCTTCTCAAGACAGACGCTGTTGATGTATCCGTGCATCTGGTACACTGTGAGTGCGCCTGGTTGGGTTGACTTCCCACCAGACAGTTGTACTGGTTTGAACCACATCAGAGGCGTAGCTTAAAGCTTGTGGGCCCTGGTGGAAAAGTTGACCTGGGCCCCCCACTACCATCCGCCGCTTCCACCGCGTGCCAAGAATTCCCGCTGCACTATTTTATTTCCTTCAAAGAAAGAACATTTTCTAATGAATGGTCTGCTTTAGATTTACCAATAACTATGTAATGTGAGAGGCTACTTGACTGTATATAAACTGAGCTAATTGCTCATGAAGCCCCTCATACCACATTGTTTTAATAATTAAAAATGGAGAAATGGATGGTAGGAGTTACATTTTCTCTTCTGTGATGTTTTATATTTGCTGCTGATGTGTCGTTGTTGACTTGTTTCACATAATTGTGAAAGAACATCCACAAATTCTTTGCTATCGTCAGCAGTATAAAATTTTTCAGTTCATTACCAATAGCTCTAATTATCAGAAAACAGAAGGTGGATAATTCAGTCATGCCTTCCTTGGAGAGAATCCGTTAATGTTTTTGATTTATACTAAGTGCGCTAACTAACTTATATTCACTGCTCATAAATGCTTTTTTTGTTGGAGAGATTTGCTTATTTACACCATCCAAAGCATTCTGCTACAATGTTTTATTGTACTGAACGTTCACCAGCAGCAATAACAGCTGCTTCTTCCATAACTCTTATGTTACTACTGACAGGAGACACTGCAGCACCCATTTCCAGGGCCGTCTTTAACGCAGGGCTACCGGGGCACCTGCCCTAGGTGCAATCGTTGTTGGGGGGGCCCAAAGCATTGAGCCCACGCTACCCGCGAATTGGGGCCCCAATGACGCTTTGCAGAGCGCACAGAGGACACAGAAGGCTGTATTCCTGAGCTAGCCAGCAGAGAGGGGGCGGGGCCTGGAGCTCCACTGACGCTCTGACCCCGCCCTGTGCAGCCTGTATGCTCAGAACAGAGCAGAGCGGCTGTAGTGGGATCATCAGTGGAGCTTCAGGCCCTACCCCCTCTATACTAGCTGGGGAAAACAGAGGTCCGGGGGCAGGGCCGGCAGCTCCACTGATGCTCTAACCCCACCCCATGCCTGTGTGCTCAGGGTGGAGCAGTTGTAGTAAGAGCAGAGAGTGGAAGCCCTGCCCCTGGAATTCTGAATGTATGCAGTGAGCTTGGCTGGCCGGGTATGTCCATACACCCATAAAATGCCTGACTGCTGGAACCCTGAGCTGTGTTATTCAACTGTAAAGCTGTGCATTGCTAAAAGTTCTCTGACCATCTCCTGTATAATGTCTGCAGTCTCTGATAGTCTCCTGTAGCATGCCTGCAGTCTCTGATTGTCACCTGTAGTATGTCCGCAGTCTCTGATTGTCACCTGTAGCATGTCCGCAGTCTCTGATTGTCACCTGTAGCATGTCCGCAGTCTCTGGTCATCTCCTGCAGTATATTTGCAATCTCTGATGCTCTCCTGCAGTATATTTGCAGTCTCTGATCATCTCCTGTAGCATTTGTATTAATGTGCCGCTTTACTTGCTCAATAACTTGCTACACTTCTCAGTGAGTGGTAATAATGTGCATTAATGTGCATTAATCTGTAGCAATCAATCAGTGAACAGTAGTGATCTGCTGTAATCTCTAGCAACCAATCAGTGAGTGGTAATGATGTGCATTAACTCCTAGCAACCAATCAGTGAGCGCTAATAATGTGCAGTAACCTCTAGCAACCAATTTGCAAGCAGAAATTATGTGTTGTAACCTTTAGCAACCAGCCAGTGAGCGGTAAGGATAGGCTGTATCCTCTGGCAACCAATTGCAAAAACCAAAATAGGGGGGGGCAAGAAAGAGTGTTTGCCCAGGGCCCAATCAATATTAAAGATGGCCCTGCCGAGTACCGATACTTTGTGCTGCGATTTGCATCAATACAAAAAAAGCCGCAAATCACACTGCAAGGATCGCATGCGATTTCCCACACTGCTCCTGTATGTGTATAGAAGGGAAAAGTCCCACCTCATGTAAGGTGACAAGATTTTTCAAATGAAATCCGGGGACATAATTTTTTTTTTTTTTTTTTAATCGGTGACTTATAGCGGGAATGCGCTATTGCGGCGGACAAATCGGATGCCACTTTTATGACACTTTTGACACTTAGTGGGAACCAGTGACCAGTGCTAAAATTTGCATTAATTATAATGCAGCCACATATTATTGATGTAATCTTTAATATAAAATGTTATGCAGATCCTTATTACAGAGCAAGGAAGACTTAAAATAACGTTTAGATCTCGAGGAATCTCTGCTAACAATACAGATAAACACATCCTCCTAACATACCTCTCATATAGCTAGAGCTATATATATATATATATATATATATATATATATATATATATATATATATATATATATTACTGGCAATCGTATTTGTAATGGAAATTAGGTTACAATTATAGAAAATTGGCACATGTGTGTCCTGTATTAGGGATTCTGCAGAAGAGGCCCTACACACTTCCCTTCACGCTTTTGTTCTGGGGGGAGGTTATTTTATGTTTTGGATATTAAATACATTGGGGGAAATTTATCAAGTAATTTAGGAACACAATTAGCCACAAATCAGGTTACATCTCTTTCAGCAAAGTCTCTGCGACTGGTTTACTGACTTGTGCGACTATATATCTGGGCAGCCAAGTGCAACAGTTTACAAAGTTCACGGATGGATTTATTACTGAAGATGAGGCAGATTTTCATTAAAAACAGACATGGAATTAAGAAGTGGAAGCCAAGGCAGTAAAGAAAACTACATCTCTAGCGTATTCATGGCTCCAGGCTTCCACAAGCAAACAAAGCTTAAGCTTTAAATCTAAATGGGATAAAGCTTTAAATAGGGAACTTACAGACATCCAATGGAGGAAGGCCTGTATACTTTCTCACAAATGGTCCATTAGTACAAGACTCCAAGAGATTTTTAAAAAGTTACTAACTCAATGGTATGCCACTCCTGAAAGACTACATTCTTGGTACCCACAAACCACAGATGTTTGTTGGAGATGCAATAATGACACAGGCTCATTGTTACACATATGGTGGAACTGCCCTTTAATCTCTGACTTCTGTGATTTAAAGGCCTGTGATTTAAAATTACAGAAACAGATTCTGTACTAGACTCTGCTTACGGTCTCCTTAACATCACCACACAACCTATTAATCGCTACAAAAGATCACTAACCAGACATCTGCTTAATGCAGCCAAAATTCTAATTCCTAGATGTTGGAAAATCATACACGCCCCTTCCATCAAAGAATGAATTTCAGAGATAGGAGGGAGGGAAAGATCTCCAATTTACTAAACGCAGGCCAAGATTTTCCCATATATCAGAGAATCCGGAACTTTAATATGGGCCCGTGAGCCTGAAAACTGCCCCAGAGTTTCAGGAGAGATCAGAATCCAGACAGATGACTCCACGGTCGACCGAAACTAGACAGAACCGGGGGGTGCCCAGACTCCACCTGCTTGTGACCAGCACAGTGATGAGCTGCCTGAATGCGGCATCTTTTTGCTGGAAATAGAAGAGGAAGACAAAACCTGCAGCACCAGTTGGTTGGAGCAGAGCAGAACATGTCCACTCTGCCAGGAAAAGGTTACTCACCATATAGGGGTAAGTGTTCTTACATCTGTTAGTCTTTTCTATCACTTTTACTATTTCTGAGTACAAGTGATTGTTTTTTAATATTTGGCAAAAACACTTATGTAGCGGTGTAGTTGCCACTAGTAACAAACATCCACCAAATCACCCCGCTGCCAGACTCTCATACATCACTTGCAGAGACAATGAACAGTCTTTTGCTGGTTTTGTTTTTGTTTATTGGGGGGGTACAACTTGGTTGGGGAAAAGGGTATATGGGATGCCCATAAGATAGTTCATTTGCCATCATACTTTAAAGATTTCACTCACTAGCACATAATTAGAGCCAGAAGAGATGATGTGCATATATTAATTGCTATGATCTTCCTCCTGCATCACCATGCAGACTGTTGCTCCTCCTCTGCTTAACTTTCGCAGACTATTGCTTCCAGGCATTCCTCATCCATTACCGTGTAAGGAATGAGGACATCACTCTTGACCGTGTAAGGGTGATGTTCCCAGAACTCCTCTCTTCCTGCACAAAACTTATCCTGAAGTAAAGTAATGTCACATCTTCTCCCGAAAGTACTAGGGACCCACTCTGAATAAATCCCCAAGCTGGCTCTGATTGCTCGCTGCTACTAGGCCAGAGGCCTGCAGCACCTCTCCCCGGAGGCCTAGTAGTTTAAAAGCACATGTTGAGCAGTGGACTACTGTTCCCAACTAGCCCTCAGGCCACATCGATTTGACACACATCCCCACAGTCTCTCCTCTGATCCAGGACTCCCCATCATTGAACGTGTAATGATGAAGACTTTGCTGATGACTGTGTAAAAGCAAAGTTCCCTCACAGACTTCCTGGCACATCCAGCCCTCCACTGTGGTACACTCACTGACCTTTCTCTGTCCTGAGTCCTTGATGGAGAACTTGACCGGACCATACGTTCCGACAGCTTCACCTGCCCCTCTGCTCCAGGAGTTCTTTACCAATGACCATGTAATGGTAAAGACGTTGCCAATGACCATGTACTGCCAAAATTCCTTCACAGCTCTCCCTGGGCCTCCTCCTGCGATCGACGCACCCCCCCCCCCCCCAGATGAGTGTGCCCTCCTGCTGCTGTCTAGTATTCCATGTTCCACTTCACTCAGCACAACTCCCCCCAGTGGCATGTTACCTCAGCTTATATAGGAGGCCTGCCCCCCTGCCAATTCCAGTTGGGGATTGGTCAGGGCTCCCACATGAGCTGCCTGCCACTCCAGTTCTAGGCCCAGAACATTCTCCCTGGAAGTTCTGAGGCGCCTCAGAACTGGAGCACAGGTGGTCACACCCACTGCTACACTAACCTCTCCCAACCCCCAGATCAAAACAGACAGGCCTAGCTTGCAGCATAGCCCTGCCTAAATTTACCTGTGCTGACATTCATATTAGCAAAAATCTATTACTAGCACCTACCTATTGGTAGAGGGTGCTACACTCATTGTGCACATTTCCTTTAAGAAACCCTTTAATGAATCAAACTTTTCTTCTCTCACCTACAGTCCACGTTTGATCTACCAAATTATAGACGGATGGCCGTTATTATCCCTGGACCATTATCATCTCTACAGCCTCCAGTTAGGCTCAATGCACACTGGGCTTAAACTCTACAAAATCATACACCCACCAGAGATGAATAAGTGAACAATTTTAGCATCAGTAGGTAAGCCATGCCTGATAGAAGGATAGATTTCCCCCATTTACTATATTTTTCTTTCCAAGTAACAAAATGGTCACTTATTGGAAAATAGGGATCCTTATCCTTGAGTGATAGCTTTGTGAATAGAGCCTGTTGATCCTGTTATAGTGAATGTAATCTATGAGGTTTGCTATAATGCAGATCCTTGTTACAGAGTGATTACAGGAATAAAATCTATTAATAAATTGGCGAATCAGATAAATAAAACCTTCTGATCTGTGAAGGAAGTTTGGGAAGTTACAAAATGAACATTAGTTTTGTATTTGCTCAGAAGCATGTCCACCAACTGATTTGGATTGTCTGCTTAGCTGCCAAAGGCTATAAAGCTCTTACAGGGCTAATTCACTAATATTTGATACCTCAATTGTTGGTAAATGGTGGAGGTACGAGTTAAGCTCCTGGTGTCTCCGGGAAGGACATGTATAGAACCCATTTGCTTCCAAGGAAGCAATAAAACCTAACATGTTTTAAGCTTTCCCTGCTCTATGGAAAACAAAGCAAGAAAATATTTTATTGGGTGATTCAGTTTTTTTCTTTTCCTCCCATAGCCCGCTAGTTCTGAAACGCGTCGCATCTGTATGACGTCACTGCTGGGCGCCATCCTGTGTTTGCTCCCCAAGCCTCGCTTCCGATCCTGATACACGGCCGTGTCTCTCTCCACACTACAGAGGCGGAACGAACGCTGTGGAGACACGGCGCGGCTCAGCCATCTGCACTGACATCCACCCCCCCCTCACTGGAACCCCTATCTTTATCTGATGGACTTTGTACTATTCCACCGGACTGTGATAGGAATAAGCCTGGAACACTGAAGGAGACTGCGCTGTGCTCAGCCTTTTCCACCCTTTCCTGCCTGGATTTGATGTGGTGCCAGCCATACAGGATCTGCTGTGACCTGCAGTCCCATACCATCTCCTCAGCCCTGCTTATGGACCGGAATGCAACTCCTCTTTCTCCCATGTGAGTGGATATTGTTGTTTAAATAAATTGTTTAATGATACATACTCAGAGGCGCCCTTTTCCTTGTTTATATTCTAGCTTATCGGAACCCGCTTTTGGTTTTCTTGGTGGCTGCCCTGATTGACCCATTGACATATACATATACGAGCGCCTTTTTACTTGTTCAATCACAGTACATGTTGGCATTCATGGTTCCCTCAATGAACTGTAGCTCCCCAATGCCAGCAGCACTCATGCAGCCCATGCAGACCATGACACTCCCACCACCATGCTTGACTGTAAGCAAGACAAACTTGTCTTTGTACTCCTCACCTCGTTCCGCCACACACGCTTGACACCATCTGAACCAATTAAGTTTATCTTGGTCTCATCAGACCACAGGACATGGTTCCAGTAATCCATGTCCTTAGTCTGCTTGTCTTCAGCAAACTATTTGCGGGCTTTCTTGTTCATCATCTTTAGAAGAGGCTTCCTTCTGGGATGGCAGCCATGCAGACCAATTTGATGCAGTGTGCGGCGTATGGTCTGAGCACTGACAGGCTGACCCCCCACCCCTTCAACCTCTGCAGCAATGCTGGCAGAACTCATACGTCTATTTCCCAAAGACAACATCTGGATATGACACTGAGCATGTGCACTCAACTCCTTTGGTCGGCCAGAGTGAGGCCTGTTCTGAGTGGAACCTGTCCTGTTAAACCACTATATGGTCTTGGCCACCGTGCTGCAGCTCAGTTTCAGGGTCTTGGCAATCTTCTTACAGCCTAAGCCATCTTTATGTAGAGCAACAATTCTTTTTTTAGATCCTCAGAGAGTTCTTTGCCATGAGGTGCCATGTTGAACTTCCAGTGACTAGTATGAGAGAGTGAGAGCGTTATCACCAAATTTAACACACCTGCTCCTCATTCACACCGGAGACCTTGTAACACTAACAAGTCACATGACACCGGGGAGGGAAAATGGCTAATTGGGCCCAATTTGGACATTTTCACTCACTCACTTGGGGTGTACTCACTTTTGTTGCCAGCGGTTTAGACATGGCTGTGTGTTGAGTTATTTTTAGGAGACAGCTAATTTACACTGTTATACACTGTTATATTGTACACTCACTATTTTACATTGTAGCAAAGTGTCATTTCTTCAGTGTTGTCTCATGAAAAGATATAATAAAATATTTACAAAACTGTGAAGGGTGTACTCATTCTTGTGATATACTGTATATATACTGTATCTCAACTATTTAGTTTTGACCAAAGGTATATCTTATTTTTATTGCATAGTGCAGGCCAGTGACCAGACCTTAACCTGTAAGCTCTCCTACATCCAGGGCCAGCGTCATCACCAGCATAAGGCTGCTCAGGCAACTGCCTTAGGGTGGCAAGATATGAAAAGGGAGAAGGGGGTGAGGTAAAATTTGCAGCAAATGCAGTTTTTTAACCGTGCTGCAGATGTGTTTTTTTTAACATGCTCCGGGTCAGAACTGTGTGTATTTTTGTAAAGCCAACTGTCGGCTTTCAATGTGGACGTGATACAAGTGGCTGTGAAGCCGCCGATCACTTCCACAACTGCCACAATGTGCCACCCCACCATATTTACTGGGCTCTGCTATCCCACCTGCAGGCCTGGTGCAGTCATGGCTGGGTGTTGCTGGGAAGGGCATCAGAAGCTCAATGGATATTCATCCACTGAGCCCCCCTACTGTGCACAGACCAGGAAGTGACATTTATGATGTAACTTCCTGGACCGGTGTGGTCATTCTCTGGTATCAGTGCCCGGGGGACGTGGCTGATGGAACACGATGTGTGTTCCATCAGCTGCAGTGGAGTACAGTGGGAAATCCAGACGTCTCATAGAGTAAGGTGACCATATTTTTAAAATGAAATCCGGGGACATATTATTGTTTTACCAGTAATGGCAGCAATCAGCGGGACTGCACAATTGTGGCGGACAAATCGGACACTAAGTGACACTCTTGACACATTTACCGGCTCCTTCCCTGCTCTCCATCCTGACAGATCCCCAGTGGGAGAGGGGAGGGAGGAACCCAGCAGCACTGTGGGGGATGAGGGGGGCTGGGGAAGTATACAGAAGCTTGATCACAGCAGGTAATGGATAGGAGGGGCGGCAGTATGGCATGTATAGGAATCGATCTTCTCTATTTTGTGGAGGGGATCAGTTCCTCTATCCAGGTGTACAGGGGGCCACACAAGCCCCTGGAGCATGAGGCTAGGTCACAATTGTGTTGCATGTGAGCCAGCACTGTGTTCTGGCAGTGGTACGGGGACTTCCTGTCCTGTTCCCGGAACAAAATCGAGTCAGGCTGAGTGCTGCTCAGCCGTTCACATGGAGCTTTGTATCTTTTCAATGAATACAAGGCTTGCTCTAACTGGCTGAGGAGAAGATTGTGACACCTCCCTCTCTGCCTCAGCCAATCAGAGTAAGCTTTTGCCATTGATAGCCATTGCATGTGTCAGTGAAGGTACCTGTAATAGTTTGTTGGGACCATCTTGGTTGAACTATAGTGTTAAAGTTCACTAAAGCATGGAGGCTTTAAAGAAAATTCTTTTTTTTGCTATCTCACTAGATGCCTTTTCTCCTGGCAGCAGTGTTTTGGCAGAAAAAACGTTTGATGCTTGTAAACGCATGTAAAGCATTTAGACGTGTCAAACTTTTGGGCGTTAGTTCATTTCATTGGCCACAATAATAATTTATTCTGGCCTTTGAAATGCGTTAATACTCAAATGCTAAACGCATCTAGTGTTAAAGCACATTTAGTCGCATTTACACGCGTCAAGGCTTTTTCTGCTAAAACGCTGATCCTCCTGGATGTGCTGGCTGTGGGTCTTTTTTATGCTTCTAAGCGCCCCTGCCTCTAAACTCCTCTAAACATGCAAGGGCATTTCGAGACAAAAAATAAAAAAGCCAAACACCTCTAACAGCCATGTTAAAAATGTCCAGAGTGCATGAGGTCTTGCAGGGATCTCAACAACATTGCCAGGATCTGACCGGCAACTGGCTCAGCCATAGAGCCTTAAGTGAGCTGTTCCCACCCCCTCCACAGCCCTAAGCTCCAGTGAGCTCAGAGCGGACCCAAGAACTGAGCAATCAGCGGCCTTTGATCTCTCAGTTCTTGGTGTAGAGATAGTGAGGGACAGCTAAAATTATCTAGATAAGTATGTTTTTTTGGCTTTTTTTTAAAGCTTGCACTTCTCTTTTAAGCCCAGCTCCAGGCCAAATTAAAAAGTAATTCCTTGCAGTGGGGCTGTGACTGCATTCCAATGGTTAATAGCGAATATTAATAATATAATAATAATATATATATAATATATATATATATATATATATATATATATATATATATATATATATATATATATATATATATATATTAATATTAATTCGCTATTGTCACACAACTGGGTGGGCATGGGGCGCAGGACTTTGTGCCCTGAGCCCACCCTTTTTGAAGCCAATTAGAGCCTCAGGCTCGGTTCACACAGGGACGACTTGTCAGGCGACCTAGTCGCCTGACAAGTCGCCTCCCGTTCTGTGCTATGGAACCGTTCTAAGGGGAGCGACGCAAGTCGCTCCGACTTAGAAAAAGGTTCCTGTATGACTTTGGGGGCGACTTGGGGCGACTTGCATAGACTTCTATACAGAAGTTGTTTTGCAAGTCGCCCGGGCAGTCGTGTGCAGGTCGCCTCGGTGAGGCGACCTGCAAGTCGTGCCGCCTTTGTTGTGAACCGAGGCTAAGGCTCTAATCCTGTGCTTAAAGCGGGGTTCCACCCAAATTTTGAACAATATCTGTATGTATTCTCTTCCTTGCCTAGATGCTGACATGCCATTTAAAAAAATTTAAATCGCCATAATTACCTTTTATTTTTCTATTCTTCTTTGCACTTCCTGGTTCTCCTCCCGTGGGAGTAGGCGTGTTTCTAGCCTCTCCCAGACTCCTGGGAGCTAGTCTCAGGCTTCCCAGGATGCCACTGAGCATGTGCGGGAATGAGCGGTGAATGCTGGGAGCACAGCATTCACCACATCCAGGAAATAAATGCTTGTGGGCTTCAAATGCCCACAATGAAGATGGAAACCGCCTGCAGTGAATAATATAAGTTATTCTTTCCGACGAAATCTGACACAGGCGGACATATTACACACAATATGTGAGTATGTAATGCTGAGAAGAAAAGTTTGTGAATGAACTCAAAAAAAAAAAACGATAGATAGGGGGCCCCCCCTGCTTTAAAAAAAAAAAACAAAAAAACATTGAAATCCATGCAGTCCGGCACCCAGCAAGTAGATTAGGGGCCCTGCGCCTCTTATGGATGGCCACCACTGGTTAATAGCTTGTTTTATCCAAGGGAGAGGAGACAGTTTTAAACACAGTACCTGATTTTCTGCTCCCAGGGCAGGTGGTGCCTTCCTCATGATCAGGCAGTGGACTGTCCCTCAGTGTCATCACATCCAATGCAGGACTATGGACTTGATGATTTCAGGACCATAGACCAGTGAAGTATGTGGGTGCAGGCACTGCGGGGAACCGTGTAGCTGTAGGGAGGAATGGGTATGTATATTTCTCTTTATTGTTCCCCTAGACATAAACCAACATTTAACCCTTGCAGTGCAGGCACAGCTACATGGCAAGTGGTCATCTTTAATTAGCCCAGAGTTGGGCTTTAAAGTGGTTGTAATGGTAATTTTAATTTTTTTTTAATAACAAACATCTCTATATTTACCTGCTCTGTGCAATGCAATTGCACAGAGTGGCCCCCCGAACCTCCTCTTCTCTGGTTCCCCGCCCACACATCTGACTCCTCCTCTTTGGAGAGTGCCCCTATATAAAGCCACTTTCTATAGGGGCACATGTGCAGGCTCCCTCCAGAGTCTCCTTACACAGACAGCGGTACTCAGCCCTGCCTCCTGCTCCATCATCACTGGCTAAGATTGGCAGGAGCTTCACAAAGCCAGTGCGACCAGGATGTGGGGGGAGAAAAGAGCTGCAGACGGGTACAGCACTGGACTGAACGACGGCTCACTTAAAAAAAAGCAGATGCTGACGCCTAAACATTTGTTTACGTAACAGTTCACACCACATGCATTCCAATGCATTTTTGGTGCGTTCCAGTGCATTCCAGTGCATTTTTTTAATGTGTTTTAGGGCTGGTTCTGGTTCTTTATGCATCAGAAACACATAGATAGTAGGTTATATGGTTTCCAATGGCATAGTTTGCACCAGTGCGGTCAGTTCCAGTGCGTTCCAGTAAAAAAATAGAACATGCTGTATTTTTTCTGCACTGAACTGTACTGGAACGTGCTAAAACGCATCAAAAACGCACTGGAATGCACATGTCCCCATTTAAGGTTAAGAAAACAAGAGGGGAAAAATGCACAGAAAAGCTTTAAAAACACATTAAAAACGCACCAGAAATGCAGCAAAAATGCACATGCAGAAAGGCAACTGCAACGCATCGGGACTGCGTCTCTATGGTGTGAACTGTCCCTTACCATGTTGCAGTACGGTCCAGTGCAGGAAAAATGCAGCAGGTTCTACTTTTTTTGTCTGGAACTAACCGAACTGGTGTGAACTATACCATATAACCTACTATCTATGCATTTCTGATGCAGAAATAAAATGCACCGGACTGCATATGGTGTGAACTGGCCCTTAAAGTTAAGAAAAAATAAGGGGGGAAATGTACAGGAACGCATCAAAAACACACCAATAATGCATTTAGCCTGGGTTCACACTGTAGCAAACACAGACATTGCATGTGATTCGCACCCGCATTGCTGTGTCGATCACATGCAATGTTTGTGCAATGCGAGTTCAGCTATACAGTTGTATGGCTGAACTCGCATTGGATTCACACAAAAAAGATGCAGGGACTTTTTTGTTCCTGCACCCATTCTCACCCATGCGATCTGATTCCTGTTCGAATCCACAGTGCGCACTGCGATCTGTGAACCGATCTGGGGGTGTCATTAACATTGTATTGACACCCGCAGCGGTTCGCAGAGGGCAGTGTGAACTGCCTGCGGGAGAGATGCGATGCGGGAACCACTGCTGGAATCGCATTTCTATGGTGTGTACTGGCCCAAAAATCACTTTATCAACTGAAATTCACTTCCCTATGGCTGGCATATCGATCGAATGGGTTGTCAACAATAGATCGATTCCTTCCTATTAGAATAGATCGATCGACAAATTGATGATTTATTGAAGTGTACTGTATAACCACTCTAAAGCTGCTTGTACAGAGATTGTATGGTCAGATTATAACGTGTATAGTAAGAGGAAGATGGGATGCTTCATCCTGCATTGTATACAATCAATACAAAATAAATGTGTCCCTCCACACTGCAGACAATTATCTCCATCTACAGTGTACTTCCCATAAGGGCTCAGGGTACAGTGTACTTCCCATAGGAGCTTGGTGTACAGTGTACCTCCCATAGGGGCTCAGGGTACAGTGTACTTCCCATAGGAGCTCAGTGTACTTCCCATAAGGGCTCCGTGTACAGTGTACTTCCCATCGAAGCTCAGTGTACTTCCCATATGGACTCAGTGTACAGTGTACCTCCATCAAAACTCAGTGTACTTCCTATAGGGACTCAGGGTACAGTGTACTTCCCATAGGAGCTCAGTGTACTTCCCATAAGGGTTCCGTGCACGGTTGCCAACTGCCAGTAAATTTACTGACGGTTTGTAAAAATCAGTGATTTTTTTTAAACTGCCAGTAAATATCAGAGGGCTGATAATTTCATGCTGTGTTGACTTTTTAAGTGTAAATCAAGCAAATTACTTTGTTCTAGGTATTGTCAGTGTTTCCATATCATGTTTATAATGTTCAAATTATCACAGTATTAGTTTTCAATAAGAGTCCTGTAATTTCTCAGGTTGTCAGTAAAAAATGCATTCCGCCAGTAATTTTTTCATGTTTTGTCAGTAAAAAATGCTGCGGGAGGTTGGCAACCCTGGCTCCGTGTACAGTCTTTCCATCGAAACTCAGTGTACTAAGTACCTCCATCGAAACTCAGTGTACTTCCTATAGGGACTCAGTGTACAGTGTACTTCCCATAGAGGCTCAGTGTACAGTGTACTTCCCATAGGAGCTCGGTGTACAGTGTACTTCCCATAGGGGCTCAGTGTACAGTGTACTTCCCATAGGAGCTCAGTGTACAGTGTACTTCCCATAGGAGCTCAGTGTACAGTGTACTTCCCATAGGGGCTCAGTGTACTTCCCATAGGAGCCCAGTGTACTTCCCATAGGGGCTCAGTGTACAGTGTACTTCCCATAGGAACTCAGTGTACAGTGTACTTCCCATAGGAGCTCAGTGTACAGTGTATTTCCCATAGGGGTTCAGTGTACTTCCCATAGGAGCTCAGTGTACAGTGTACTTCCCATAAGGGCTCAGTGTACAGTGTACTCCCCATTGAGGCTCAGTGTACAGTGTACTTCCCATAGGGGCTCAGTGTACTTCCCAAAGAAGCTCACTGTAAAGTGTACTTCCCATAGGAGCTTACTGTACAGTGCACTTCCCATAGGGGCTCAGTGTACTTCCCATAAGGGCTCAGTGTACTTCCCATAGAGGCTCAGTGTACAGTGTACTTCCCATAGGAACTCAGTGTACAGTGTACTTCCCATAGGAGCTCAGTGTACTACCCATAGGTGCTCAGTGTACAGTGTACTTCCCATAGAGGCTCAGTGTACAGTGTACTTCCCATAGGGGCTCAGGGTACAGTGTACTTCCCATAGGAGCTCAGTGTACAGTGTACCTCCCATAGGAGCTCAGTGTACAGTGTACTTCCCATAGGAGCTCAGTGTACAGTGTACTTCCCATAGGAGCTCAGTGTACAGTGTATTTCCCATAGGGGCTCTGTGTACTTCCCATAGGAGCTCAGTGTACAGTGTACTTCCCATAAGGGCTCAGTGTACAGTGTACTTCCCATATGGACTCAGTGTACAGTGTACTTCCCATATGGACTCAGTGTACAGTGTACTTCCCATTGAGGCTCAGTGTACAGTGTACTTCCCAAAGCGACTCAGTGTACAGTGTATTTCCCATAGGAGCTCAGTGTACAGTATACTTCCCATAGGAGCTCAGTGTACAGTGCACTTCCCATAGGGGCTCAGTGTACTTCCCATAAGGGCTCAGTGTACAGTGTACTTCCCATAGGGACTCAGTGTACTTCCCATAGGAGCTCAGTGTACAGTGTATTTCCCATAAGGGCTCAGTGTACTTCCCATAGGAGCTCAGTGTACAGTGTACTTCCCATAAGGGCTCAGTATACAGTGTACTTCCCATAGGAGCTCACTGTACAGTGTACTTCCCAAAGAAGCTCAGTGTACAGTGTACTTTCCATAGGAGCTCAGTGTACAGTGCACTTCCCATAGGGGCTCAGTGTACTTCCCATAGGGGCTCAGTGTACAGTCTACTTCCCATAGGAGCTCAGTGTACAGTGTACTTCCCATAGGGGCTCAGTGTACTTCCCATAGAGGCTCAGTGTAAGTCTACTTCCCATAGAAGCTCAGTGTACAGTATACTTCCCATAGGAGCTCAGTGTACAGTATACTTCCCATAGAGGCTCAGTGTACAGTGTAGTTCCCATAGGGGCTCAGTGTATTTCCCATAGGGACTCAGTGTACAGTGGTACTTCCCATAGGGACTCAGTGTACTTCCCATAGGGGCTCAGTGTACAGTGTACTTCCCATAGGGGCTCAGTGTACAGTGTACTTCCCATGGGGGCTCAGTTTACTTTCCATAGGGGTTCAGTATACTTCCCATAGGGGCTCGGTGTACAGTGTACTTCCCAAAGGGGCTTAGTGTACAGTGTATTTCCCATAGGGGCTTAGTGTGCAGTGTACTTCCCATAGGGGCTCAGTGTACTTCCCGTAGGGGCTCAGTGTACTGTGTACTTCCCATGGGGGCTCAGTTTACTTTCCATAGGGGTTCAGTGTACTTCCCATAGGGGCTCAGTGTACAGTTTACTTCCCATAGGGGCTCAGTGTACAGTGTACTTCCCATAGGAGCTCAGTGCACAGTGTACTTCCCATAGGAGCTTACTGTACAGTGTACTTCCCATAGGAGCTCAGTGTACAGTGTACTTTCCATAGGAGCTCACTGTACAGTGCACTTCCCATAGGGGCTCAGTGCACTTCCCATAGGGGCTCAGTGTACAGTGTACTTCCCATACGGACTCAGTGTACTTCCCATAGGAGCTCAGTGTACAGTGTACTTCCCATAGATGCTCAGTGAACAGTGTACTTCCCATAGGGGCTCATTGTACAGTGTACTTCCCATAAGAGCTCAGTGCACTTCCCATAGGAGCTCAGTGTACAGTGTACTTCCCATAGAGGCTCAGTGTACAGTGTACTTCCCATAGGGGCTCCGTGTACTTCCCATAGGGGTTCAGTGTACTTCCCATAGGAGATCAGTGTACAGTGTACTTCCCATAGGAGCTCACTGTACTTCCCATAGGGGCTCAGTGTACAGTGTACTTCCCATAGGGGCTCAGTGTACTTCCCATAGGAGTTCAAAGTACAGTGTACTTCCCATAGGGGATCAGTGTACTTCCTATAGGAGTTCAGTGTACAGTGAACTTCCCATAGGAACGCAGTGTACAGTGTACTTCCCATAGGAGCTCAGTGTACAGTGTACTTCCTATAGGGGCTCAGTGTACAGTGTACTTCCCATAGGAGCTCAGTGTTCAGTGTACTTCCCATAGGAGCTCACTGTACAGTGTACTTCCCATAGGAGCTCAGTGTATAGTGTACTTGCCATAGGAGCTCACTGTACAGTGCACTTCCCATAGGGGCTCAGTGTACTTCCCATAGTGACTCAGTGTACAGTGTACTTCCCATAGGGACTCAGTGTACTTCCCATAGAGGCTCAGTGTACAGTCTACTTCCCATAGGAGCTCAGTGTACAGTGTACTTCCCATAGGGGCTCAATGTACTTCCCATAGAGGCTCAGTGTACAGTCTACTTCCCATAGGAGCTCAGTGTACAGTGTACTTCCCATAGGGGCTCAGTGTACTTCCCATAGAGGCTCAGTGTACAGTCTACTTCCCATAGGAGCTCAGTGTACAGTGTACTTCCCATAGGAGCTCAGTGTACAGTGTACTTCCCATAAAGGCTCAGTGTACAGTGTACGTCCCATAGGGGCTCAGTGTACTTCCCATAGGGGCTTAGTGTACAGTGTACTTCCCATAGGGGCTCAGTGTACAGTGTACTTCCCATAGAGGCTCAGTGTACAGTGAACTTCCCATAGGGGCTCAGTGTACTTCCCATAGAGGTTCAGTGTACAGTGTACTTCCCATAGGGGCTCAGTGTACAGTGTACTTCCCATAGGGGCTGTGTACAGTGTACTTCCCATGGGGGCTCAGTTTACTTTCCATAAGGGTTCAGTGTACTTCCCATAGGGGCTCAGTGTACAGTGTATTTCTCATAGGGGCTCAGTGTACAGTGTACTTCCCATAGGGGCTCAGTGTACTTCCCATAGGAGCTCAGTGCACAGTATACTTCCCATAGGAGCTCACTGTACAGTGTACTTCCCATAGGAGCTCAGTGTACAGTGTACTTTCCACAGGAGCTACTGTACAGTGCACTTTCCATAGGGGCTCAGTGTACTTCCCATAAGGGCTCAGTGTACAGTGTACTTCCAATAGGGACTCAGTGTACTTCCCATAGGAGCTCAGTGTACAGTGTACTTCCCATAGAGGCTCAGTGTACAGTGTATTTCCCATAGGGGCTCAGTGTACAGTGTACTTCCCATAGGAGCTCAGTGTACTACCCATAGGGGCTCAGTGTACAGTGTACTTCCCATAGAGGCTCAGTGTACAGTGTACTTCCCATAGGGGCTTAGAGTACAGCGTACTTCCCATAAGGGCTCAGTGTACTTCCCATAGGAGCTCAGTGTACTTCCCATAGGAGCTCAGTGTACTTCCCATAGGGGCTCAGTGCACTTCCCATAGGGGCTCAGTGTACAGTGTACTTCCCATAGGGGCTCAGTGTACAGTGTACTTCCCATAGGGGCTCAGTGTACTTCCCATAGGGACTCAGTGTACAGTTTACTTCCCATAGGAGTTCAGTGTACAGTGTACTTCCCATAGAGGCTCAGTGTACAGTGTACTTCCCATAGGGGCTCAGTGTACTTCCCATAGGGGCTCAGTGTACAGTCTACTTCCCATAGGAGCTCAGTGTACTTCCCATAGGGGCTCACTGTACTTCCCATAGAGGCTCAGTGTACAGTGTACTTCCCATAGGAGCTCAGTGTACAGTGTACTTCTCATAGAGGCTCAGTGTACTTCCCATAGGGGCTCAGTGTACAGTGTACTTCCCATAGGGGCTCAGTGTACTTTCCATAGGGGCTCAGTGTACAGTGTACTTCCCATAGGGGCTCAGTGTACTTCCCATAGGGGTTCAGTGTACAGTGTATTTCCTATAGGAGCTCAGTGTACAGTGTACTTCCCATAGGAGCTCAGTGTACTTCCCATAGGGGCTCAGTGCACTTCCCATAGGGGCTCAGTGTACAGTGTACTTCCCATAGGGGCTCAGTGTACAGTGTACTTCCCATAGGGGCTTAGTGTACAGTATACTTCCCATAGGGACTCAGTGTACAGTTTACTTCCCATAGGAGTTCAGTGTACAGTGTACTTCCCATAGAGGCTCAGTGTACAGTGTACTTCCCATAGGGGCTCAGTGTACTTCCCATAGGGGCTCAGTGTACAGTCTACTTCCCATAGGAGCTCAGTGTACTTCCCATAGGGGCTCACTGTACTTCCCATAGAGGCTCAGTGTACAGTCTACTTCCCATAGGAGCTCAGTGTACAGTGTACTTCCCATAGAGGCTCAGTGTACAGTGTACTTCCCATAGGAGCTCAGTGTACAGTGTACTTCTTATAGAGGCTCAGTGTACTTCCCATAGGGGCTCAGTGTACTTCCCATAGGGGCTCAGTGTACTTTCCATAGGGGCTCAGTGTACAGTGTACTTCCCATAGGGGCTCAATGTACTTCCCATAGGGGTTCAGTGTACAGTGTATTTCCTATAGGAGCTCAGTGTACAGTGTACAGTGTACTTCCCATAGGGGCTCAGTGTACTTCCCATAGGGACTCAGTGTACTTCCCATAGGAGCTCAGTGTACAGTGTACTTCCCATAGATGCTCAGTGTACTTCCCATAGGGGTTCAGTGTACTTCCCATAGGGGATCAGTACATGCTATCACTGATAGAAGAGGCACAGCTGCCTATATAGATGTCAAGGCTGGCACGGGTGGGCGTGTCCCTTGTGCTCGAGCATCGCCGGGCTCCTCCTCCTATGTGAATATTCATGATGTGATTGCCGGGCTGAGCCCCTCCCCTCCTGGCAGTCTTGGTGGGCGGGGATAGAAGTGTTGGCAGGCAGTGGACGGCTGCCAGTGTCGGATCAGGTGCAGCGTTGGACACATGTGTTCTGTCCGGAGGGGGGAGCTCAGCCCGATCCCCCATCATGTGACTGTGTGTGGCCCCGGGAATGGAGAGCACTGACCGGTAAGATCTGTATATAGAGGGGGAAGGGGGAGACACTGCAGAGCTGTGTGCTTTCTAGGAATGCTGGACCCATGACAATGTACTGTATGGGGACACTCAGCACCACCCACACCTGTCTATGGAGGGTGTAGGATCTGCTGCAGAGGGCTCCGTGTACCTACCGACCAATCATCTGTCCACATCCCTCCACACCTGAATGTTATTGGCTCCATTCGTCCCCGGTCCAGGGGGTGCTGATCATCTGTTACCATATAGAGGGGAGGGGCGGACAAACTGTACGATTGTTCTATAGAAGACTTTGTATAGCTGTGTTCTCCGATCTACAGTGACACCGAGTTATACAAGGTCACTTCTTCCTGTCACTGTATACGGGGGACTCCGGGAGATCCCACACTGGGGGGTGGAGAGTGCTGAGGTCAGCAGGAAAGATAAGGTGATGGAGAAAATGTTCAGCTTATATGACTCAATCATGGAGCATCTTCATCTCCATGGAGTAAGATTTGGTGCTGGATGACACAGAGGATCAGCTCGTGCGTGTGGCGGTGTCGCTGGCGATCAGCTCGATTGTGGCGGTGTCGCTGGCGATCAGCTCGTGCACGTGGCGGTGTCGCTGGCGATCAACTCGTGCGCGTGGCGGTGTCGCTGGCGATCAGCTCGTGCACGTGGCTGTGTCGCTGATGAAAAGATGACAGATCTCTGGAGAGGTGAGCTGTCATCATTAGATCACCACTGGCCAGCTTTGGAGATTCCCCAGCTATGTACTGACCATAGAATGATGTCCCAGCTCTGCTACCTCTATCAGCTTCACTAAGGCTGGCCATACATTATACAATTTTCTTATTCAATTTCCTTTAGATTTACCTTCAACTATATACATTAGAAGTGTTTAGGTATGACCTCCTATTATATGGTTTTGGTAAATCTAAAGGAAAATTGAATAAGAGACATGTATAATGTATGGCCAGCCTTAGTTGCCTTACCTAGGAGGGTATGCCAATCCTAGCAAAGTCTGTGGGGGAGATTTACTAAATCTGGCACAGCTGTGCAGAGTAACCAATCAGTTTCTAACTTCAGCTTGTTCAATTAAGCTTTGACAATTAGCCCCCCATTCACATCGGCGCAATTTGACATTTCAAATCACATGCTAATGCCGGCAGCAGCACTCTCCCAATCGGTATGACACTGACTTTGCAGCGCTGATTTCCAGAAGTAGTTCCTGCACTACTTTTGGTGACTTCGGGGGGCAATTTTCAATCGACATCTGTGTATGAACCCGACAGATGTCTCTCAAATCCCCCCCTCGAAGTCGCAATGAAATGTGGGTTGGAAATCGTGTGAGTTCAGCTGAGCTCGCACAAACCCACGTTCAGTGTGAACAAGGGCTAAAACTGAGAATGTGATTTGGCTTCTATCCAGAGCTGCACCAAGTTGTGCACCATGCAGTTTTAGTAAATAACCCCCCCCCCCCGTGTGTGTGTGTTTTATAATATATATCTCACCAGTCACTTTATTAGGTACTCCTGTTCAATAGCTTGGTAACAAAAATTGCTAATCAGTCAATCACATGGCAGCAACTCAGTGCATTTAGACGTGGCTAAGACGACTTACTGAAGTTCAAGCCGAGCATCAGAATGGTAAAGAAAGGGGATTTAAGTGACTTTAAACGTGGCATGGGTGTTGGTGCCAGACGGGCTGTTCTGAGTATTTATTTAAAAAAAAAAACCCAAGCAAAATACATAACCATCTCTAGGGTTTAGAGAATGGTCAGAAAAAGAGAAAATATCCAGTGAGGGGCAGTTGTGTGGACAAAAATGGCTTGTTGATGTCAGAGGAGAATGGACAGACTGGTTCGAGATGATAGAAAGGCAATAGTAACTCAAATAACCACTTGTTACAACCAAGGTATGCAGAATACCATCTCTGAATGCACAACACATCGAAACTTGAAGCAGATGGGCTACAGCAGCAGAAGACCACACCGGGTGCCAGTCCTGTCAGCTAAGAACAGGAAACTGAGGCTACAATTCTCACAGGCTCATCAAAATTGGACAATAGAAGATTGGACGATGCCTGATTTGAGGAGTCTGAATTTCATCTTTGAAATTCAGATGGTAGGGTCAGAAATTAATTTGGCGTAAACATGTAAGCATGGATCCATCCTGCCTTGTATCAACAGCTCAGGCTGATGGTGGTGGTGTAATGGTGTGGGGGGGATATTTTCTTGCCACTTTTTTGGGCCCCTTAGTAACAATTGATCATCGTTTAAACACCACGGTCTACCTGAGTATTTTTGCTGACCATGTCCATCCCTTTATGACTGAAGTGTACTCATCTTCTTCTGATGGCTCCTTCCAGCAGGATAATGCACCATGTCACAAAGCTCAAATCATCT
Source organism: Aquarana catesbeiana (assembly GCF_042186555.1). NCBI lineage: Eukaryota > Metazoa > Chordata > Amphibia > Anura > Ranidae > Aquarana > Aquarana catesbeiana. Next base: position 551,516,130 of record NC_133328.1, on the reverse strand, counting down.
CACCACTGGTTTCTTGGACATGACAATGAGGTAATGGAAAAAAAATGATCCTCACTTCGGTTGTTGCTCTTAAACTTTCTTCATTTTATTGAATAGCCACAGTGAACAAATGCAGATTAAGTCAGTTGACGGGTTTCAGCCTATAAGGCCTTAGTCATGACTAATGAATAATGACTTATGACTAAGGCCTTCTAGGCTGAAACGCGTCAACGGACTTAATCTGTGTTTGTTCACTGTGGCTTTTCAATAAAATGAAGACCTTTTAAGACCAACAACTGGAGTGCGGATCATTTTTTCTACATCACTCTACTCAGCCAGCGACTGTGGATCGAGCACCTGGGAGCTCTGCTATCTAGGTAGTGTTTGGGTAGTAGCACTGACTTCTCTGTTTATACTTATGACAATGAGGTCACTGTACTGCAATGGCCTCCACAGTCACTAGATCTCAATTCAATAGAGCACCTTTGGGATGTGGTGGAATGGGAGATTCGCATCATGGATGTGCAGCCGACAAATCTGCAGCGACTGTGTGATGCTATCATGTCAATAGGGACCAAAATCTCTGAGGAATGTTTCCACCACCTTGTTAAATCTATGCCATGAAGAATAAAGGTAATTCTGAAGGTAAAAGGGGGTCCAATCTGGTACTAGCAAGGTGTACCTAATAAAGTGGCCGGTGAGTTTACGTCTTGGTAGAAATCAATGAAGAATGAGATCATATTGCTTTCTCCATCACCTGTTAGAATTGGGAGTGATGTGTTTCAGAAATGACAGCTGCTGCCTCCTGCAGTGAGTTATTTAATGTGATGGACGGCACTGCAGTCATCAGAGTGTGATTTCATTGGTCCGCTATGTATCATGGTGATCTCATGCATGTTGACTGTTGTGGTCCAGCTTTCCAATCCAATCCACCCATCAGTTTTTCATGTGGACCTGTTCAGCAGCTGAATGCAGGTTTACATCCACCTACCTCTGAGTCCATCCAGATGTGGGGGGATTGGATTTTTTTTTTTTTCTCAAAAACCTTAAGATGATGGATTGGAGGAAGCCTGGTGTAAACAAACACAAGTCTGTAAATACCCTGCGGCCCATAGATCTAATGCAGGTCCTCGAAGGTGGACACACAAGTCCTGTTCTGCTTCAATTCTGCAGGGATTTGTTCATGAAGCACACGTGAAAGGACCTTTTAGGCTCTCCATACTCTTTTTTTTTACAATCTGATTGTATATTCTTCTTTTGGGTCTACCAACAAATATAGAGTGTGTGCGGCCCTGCTTGACTGGATATAAATTGATTGGATAGTCCAAGTAGGTCTTCATGTTAATTGTACAAAGCTTGTCTGATTAGATTGGTATGTGTATGGTGAGCCTTGGACAACAGGAACTCATCTAATACAAAATATGTATTTGCACTAGACACACATGTCAGAACCTGTGTTTGTTCATCAACCCTTATACATCATCTCCTTCTGATTCACTCACTTCTTTTGAACTTGAGTGAATCAGAAAAAGTTTGGTCCCCTTAAGCAATCAGGCTTATCCAGTTTAGCTTCTTGTAAGCTGTGCTGTCTGTATGAAGTGGGGTAGGGCACAGACACCATCGTTTTTAGGGTGTCAGACACTGGAATGTATATTTAAAGGTTCAAGGGTTTCCTTTTTTTATAACAAACATATCATACTTGCCTCCACTGTGCAGCTCTTTTTGCACAGAGTGGCCCCGAACCTGGTCTTCTGGGGTCCCTCGGCGGCTCTCTCTGCTCCTCCAGACATCAGATAACCCCCTAGGAGAAGCGCTCTGCCAGGGGGTTACCTTGTGGGCACACTTCCTGAGTCCAGCATGTGTTGTCCATAGACACCGAATGCAGAACTTGGCCCCGCCCCCCCCGGCATGCACGTCATTGGATTTGGCAGAGAGACAGTGCGTCCCTGTGGGACAAGTTCGAGGGTTCAGGTAAGTAAAACGGGGGGGGGGGGGGGGGTCGGTCACTGACATGTATTTTTTCACCTTAATGCATACGATGCATTAAGGTGAAAACACACGAACCTTTACAACCCCTTTAATGTTTCTTTTAGCAAGCAATGGAGTATTACTATTTGCCAAATTTTAAAGCCTAAAAGCCCGCCACCTTCCAAAGTTTATTGCAACCTCCTGGTTGCAATACTCCCCTTCAATCTAGATCTGTCCCATCTGTACCTTTTCTTCATCCATGCAATGTCCTTAGGCCTCTGGATTAAATGACCGCCTGTGTCACTCAACCTGAAGAAATGTATAAGCAGAAGTTACCAGTGAGAACTGCATGCCCACTACATTTAATAGATCCAGAGATATAGGTAGCTGAAATGATATGCATAACTGACTTTTCCTTCAGTTTCAGCCTTCCAATTGGGCCTTTTATGTGATGGACAGCCAACCTGACCAGTATGGAGGCAGAGCGGTGTGGGGGGGGGGGGGGGGGGGTGGTTAAGCTCAACCTCTACAGAAAAATGAGAGGAGCTCCAGGCTCCTTCAGAAAAAATGAAGTCAGCAGCTACAAATACTGCAGCTACTGACTTTTAATATAAGGACACTTACCTGTCCAGGCATTCTGCAATGGCCTCACCCGAGCTGATTCTTCAATTGGCTTGGGGTGCAGGCGCCAGCATCTCCAGTAAGGGAAACCAGAAGTGAAGCCTTAGTGGCTTCACAGCCTGTTTCCTACTGCGCCTTGTGAATGGTCCCATAGTCTTCTGGGACCGCTCGCCTCCCTAAAATGTGGCAGTGGAAGGTGCAAACAAGCGGAGCGTCCCCTTTTTAAATGGTGCTCCGCTTTAAGGTTCACAACATTAGAAATGTCTATACTGCTGGATCTGCTAGATGTTTGGAATGGGTTTTCATTGAAGGTAACCTCAGCTTAAAGTAGTATTTAATCCTATGTGTTTTAGTTGAGCACAATAAAATATTTCCCCAGTAAACTTTGTGCAATTCTTGCAGTTTATAACTTTCAATGCTGCTGGCACCTGGTCTGCCTGAGCTTCCATTCTTTACAGGTAAAAGTTAACAGTGGACAGTGCAGTCTGCAGTCAGTCTGTTGACTTGAAGAGTGGAGGGATGAAAGAGCAGGGGCCTAATATCACTTTAAACATATCTTCATCATGCTCAATTATGAATTGTTCAGGTTTTTAAAAAGGTCACCTTAAAACAGGCTGGTTATAAAACTAGTCATCTTAGTTCATTAGGTTATTAAATATATTGTGCTTCTGAATATTGCTCCTATGATATGTGTTCCCTGAGCAGCACTTCTCTTTCTAAAAGTGAGTTAGTAGAATTACTGATTTGAACTCTGACCTGAGCTCAATATTTACTAATGGTGTTAGTTACTAAGGTTGAAACCCTCCTTGTTGTGATGTATTTGAAAATTTTCAAGGGTCTTCACAGACCTCCTTGCAGCTTCTTACCGGTCTCTGATGATAGTGAGACAAGCCCCTTCACAGACCTCCTCTTCCTTCTGTACGTAGATGACATCCAGTGTTCCGATGAAAAGAAGGACTGCTGGGAAATCAGGGCGCCAACCAGGCAGGTACATTTATCATTGTGTTCTGTATACAAGAATACCCCAAGGGGCCTTGATTGCAAGAAAGAAACATTGGACTCTTTTTTTGTTAGTTTTATCTAGTGGCTGTCACAAACGTGGACACCTCATTATGAGAATAATGTGGAAAGATGCATAGCCCAAGGTTACTGTTCGTATAAACCTCATGAAAGAATTATCAGCAGATCCAGAAATGTAGGCAGCTCAACATACACTTGGAGAAATGAGACAGATCACTGCTCCAGGTGGGTATAATAATCCACTAAAAAGGAAGGGCAGGGTGCTAACTCCGGCTCGGAACAATGAACATGTAGACCAAGTGAGGAAAATGAGCTGCACACCAACATCCGTCCAACAGGTTTATTGAAAGACTGCCACCAGGACTAAAACAATGGACAATGACGTTTCACACATACATTGAAGCACAGTGGTGTTGATTTACTAAAATGGAGAGTGCAAAATCTGGTGCAGCTGTGCATGGTAGCCAATCAGCTTCTAACTTCAGCTTGTTAAGTTAAGATTTGACAAATAAAACCTGAAAGCTGATTGGTTTCTGTGTAGAGCTGCACCAGATTTTGTACTTTCCAGTTTTGGTAAATCGACCCCAATGTATGTTTGAAACGTCGTTACCCCTTGGTCTGTTGTTTTAGTCCTGGTGGCAGTCTTTCAAAAAACCTGTTGGACGAATGGTGTGCAGCGTATTTTTCTCACTTGGTCAACATACACTATATTGTGAAAAGTTTTTGGACGGCTGCCTTTACATGGACATGAACTTTAATGGCATCCCAGTCTTAGTCCGTAGGGTTCAACATTAAGTTGGTCCACCCTTTGCAGCTATTACAGCTTCAACTTTTGAGTTGAGGAGGCTGTCCACCAGTTTTAGGAGTGTGTCTATGGGAATGTTTGACCATTCTTCCAGAAGCACATTTGTGAGGTCAGACACTGATGATGGACGAGAATGCTTGGCTCGCAGTCACCACTCTAATTCATTTCAAAGGTGTTCTATCGGGTTGAGGCAAGCCAAACAAATTCCTTCACCCCAAACTCGCTCATCCATATCTGTATAAACCTTGCTTTGTGCACTGGTGTGCAGTCATGTTGGAACAGGAAGGGGCCATCCCCAAACTGTTCCCACAAGGTTGGGAGCATGAAATTGTCCAAAATGTCTTGGTATACTGACGCTTTAAGAATTCCCTTCACTGGAACTAAGGGGCCAAGCCCAACCCCTGAAAGACAACTCCACACCAAAACCCCCCCTCCACCGAATGATTTGGACCAGTGCAAAAAGCAAGGCAAACCTCTTCTGCTTTCTTTTATACAAATTCCAGAATGTTCTGTGACTCCTTTGTTATGGGTGCAGTACTGCATATCAGGTCAATTCTGTGAACTACAGAACACAAACATTTTCTTTTTGTACAGTATTACTAGAAAACCTGGTTAAAGACCAGGCAAACAAAAACTGGATTTTCGATGTCTAGACTACAGTACACTGACGTATGGAATCTGTTGTAGTTGAGTAATGGCGTGTTCATTTATTCACCTTGCTAAGATGTAGATCCAGGTCTATCTAGCTCTTTGTCCCACAACTCCTGGGGTTCCTAGATATGCCCATAACAATTGATACGCAGCCAGCTAAGAGGTCCTCCACTGTCAACCAGCCAGCCAGGCCAGAATCTAATGGCACAAAGTTTTTCTGAAAAAGACCCAGGTTCTGTGGGGAGCACCACCCTGATTGCTACCAACTCCTGTTCAAGTGGGGTGGCTCTTTGTCCTTGGGCCTTGGGTTCCTCCAGCTGTGTGCTGGTGTTACTGGACCTACCCCGGACTTCACTTTGAGGCATGCGGTTTATGAGGATAATTGCCAGTAAATGTGTTCTAAACTGTTTTACTGATGTAGTGACTCTTAGCTTGACTCTACTTATAAAGACTATGCTATGTTGCACAATGTCACCCTGACTGAGCCACAAAGACATTGCTGCAAAAGAGACCATGTTTGTGCAGATTTCATAATCTGATTTGTATTTATTATTCTGTGTATGCATGCTCATTCTGACCCCGATTCTGACCCTGTTTTGCATTATTGATTTTAACTTAGGCCATGTTTAGTAAATTACAATTTTCAGATAATCTATATCTGATTATTTGGCTGATTACCCATTCTGTTACAGGTGATTGTTTACATTCGGACACTTTTGTTGATCATATACAGTACCTTCTTGGTCAGCAGCATGACTTATTTAAGGAGAAATTCTTGTTGCTTTTGGACATTTTATGTTTTTTTTTAATCCTCTCCAAACGTGTAGGTGGTGAAGATCTCACTACAGGCCAGCGTGTTTTAAACACTGAAATGTTTCACTTATGATTCCTCAGCTGCTTAAACCCATTTTCTCAATTTGTTGTTAATTGTACCTCAACAGTGGCATTAAAGCGGTGTGATACTTGTGAAGGTGTGCTAACTGCAGTACGGTCATGAAATATTCAGACTAATTACCCTAGCTGCAGGCCGCGGAGTGGATAAGTGAACAAAATGGCTTGCTGTTTTAAGATGATGATTTTGTTCTCTATGAAGCCGCATTAACTGTGATTATGTCCTGTTAAACTATATCTTGCAGTCCAGTCTGTTTTAAAGGTCTCTGCTGCGATCAGATGTATTATTTTAAGTTTTTGTTTGTTTTTTTCCCATGTAGTGGTTCAACTTTGTACGTTAACCACTGGCTATCCCACTTGCTAGTTTCCTTTAGTTAGTTATTAGGATCCTTCTTTTCTCAAATGCCTTGAACTTGAGCTTATGGGGCCTGTACACCACAGTGCATTGTAATAACACAATGCAGTAAAACAAGCATTTTCCCTGCATATGTGTTGCGATTTATTTTGTAGGGCACTGTAACACACAGATGTGAGCTATGATTGTACAACCTACCGTGGGGAAAATAATCTCAGTTTCAAAGAAATGAAATATATATATATATATATATATATATATATATATATATATATATATATATATATATATATATATATATATATATATATATATATATATATATATATATATATATATATATATATATATATATATATATATAAATTTTTTTTATTAATCATAGATGTATTTTATATAGAGACAGAATATCAACCAAAAATACATTAAAACAAATGCTATAAATTAAGTTGCAGTTCAGTGAGTAAAATAAGTATTTGATCCCCAAGCAAAACATGACTTGGTGGAGAAACCCTTGTTGGCAACCCTTGAGGTAAGACGTTTCTTGTAGTTGGTGACCAGGTTTGCACACATCTCTTGGGCCATTCATCTTTACAGATCTTCTCTAAATCCTTGATGTTTCTTGGCTGTATCTTGGCATTTTGAAGTTTCAGCTCTCTCCATAAATTTTCTATAGGATTAAGGTCTGGAGACTGACTAGGCCACTCCATGACCTTAATGTGCATCTTCTTGAGCCACTCCTTTGTTGCCTTGGCGGTATGTTTTGGGTCATTGGCATGCTGGAAGAGCCATCTTCAGTGTTCTGGCTGAGGGAAGAAGGTTCTCATCCAAGGTTGTACAATATATGGCCCCGTCCATTGGCCCCTTAATGCGACAAATTCGGTGTGATCCTATAGCAGAAAAACGGCCCCAAAGCTTCATGTTTCCACCTTCGTGCTTGACTGTAGGGATGGTGTTCTTAGGGTCATAGACAGCATTTTTCTTCTTCCAAACACAGCGAGTCGAGTTAATGCCAAAGAGCTCAATTTTGGTCTTATCTGACCAAAGCACTTTCTCTAAATCATTTAGATGTTCAATGGCATGACTGTACATGTGCCTTCTTGAGGAGGGGGACTCGCCATGTTTGGAGGAAGAAAAATGCTAACTATGACCCTAAGAACACCATCCCTACAGTCAAGCACAGAGGTGGAAACATTATGCTTTGAGGCTGTTTTTCTGCTAAAGGTACAGACTGATTTTGTCGCATAGAGGGGCCAATGGATGGGGCCATGTATTGCAAAATCTTGGATGAGAACCTTCTTCTCTCAGCCAGAACGCTGAAGATGGGTCTTTCAGCATGACAGCATGGTGACCTGACTTTTCCCTACTGTAGTTGAACAACACAGCCAGATCACCTCCCCACCCCAAGCTTCTAATAGAACTGTAAATGAGCAGCAGCTGGCTGATAAGGTAATCTTGCTGCTCTCTTTTGCCTTGCCTTGTCAGCACATTGTCACGCAGGACACTTGAATGGTCCCAAGTTCTGTCTTTCTCTTTTGGTGTGTCTAATGCTGTGTACACACGTGCAGACTTTTCGACCGGACTGGTCCGACGGACCGAATCTGGCGGACAATCCGACCGTGTGTGAGCTCCATTGGACCTGCAGCAGACTTTTTCGGTCAAAAATCTGCCGGACGTTAGATTTGAAACCTGTTTCAATTCTACCGATGGACTCGAGTCCGGTCGAAAAATCCGCTTGTCTGTACAGTATGCTAGTCCAACAGATGAAAACCCACGCTAGGGCAGCTATTGGCTACCGGTTATCAACTTCCTTATTTTAGTTCGGTTGTACGTCATCACATACGAATCCGTCGGACTTTGATGTGATCGTGTGTAGGCAAGTCCGTTTGTTCAAAAGTCTGTCGGACCGGTCCGGTCGAAATTTCCCCCCGTGTGCACGCGGCATTAGACCGTTGCCAAGTCAGGGATTCTACAGGACAGTTCCTAAATTTTTTTTTTTCCAATCTGTCCTGCAGGATACTGTGCTGAGTAGTATCAGGAGTTGAGAGCCAAATTGTGGTCTACGTTTCAGCACCCAGCACTAGAGTTCTTGCTTCTACTAATACATGTGATGGGATGCATGAAAGGCTGATTTAATAAAGGAGTTGAACATCTTCACTCAAACATTTCATGAGACTATTTACTTCAAATTCTAATTATGTGAAAATCGCCTGCAAATTGCAATGATGATTAGTGTGAATTTTGCAAATTTGATTTTAGTGTGTTATGGGGCATTTTTGTTGAACTACAGTTGTGAAGGAGGGATCATCGGCTCACTCTCTACAAGGCCTGTTTGCCATGTTAAAAAATAAGAGTTGTAGTACAGAAATGTAAAACTGTAACAAACTAGGATGGTGTGGCTAGAGCCACATATGGCTGCCCTAAATTAAGCAGATTTCTGCAGGAAAAAGCCCCCCACAATTCAAGTACGCCGGGGGGGGGGCGCGGTTTGAAGGTAGGGGAATGTAACCTTGCTTCATGTTATGCCCTGGACATTCGTGAAATGTGGTCTGCACCTTTTTTTTTTTTTTTATTATATTCTGTTTTTGTTGTTTTTTTTTTCAGTTCAGTTGGGGGCCTATTCACAATTGTCCATATTTCACAAGAGAACAATTGTCCATATTTTAATGCAGGAAAACTTCTATGTTTTGTTGCACAAAAATGCATATCAAGTAGAAATTCTGTTGTTTGTGTCTGGTTCCTAAATAGTTGATTACTACATAAAAACGAATGATGCATGAAAACGCCTTAAGAAGGGATGTCAATGCATATGCAAAACGTAAATCAACTTGCACTTAAAATCACATTAAAACTCATGAAAACAGAAATGAAAGGGTCTGGACCTAGCCTTAAGACAATAGCTCAAAGTGTAGGTAGGGACTTTCAAATATGCACCTCAGTAAAGTATTACTACAGCATCCGAATAACCTTTTCATGTAAAAATATATTTTTATTGCAAAATGTATTAAAATACATTATTTGAACAGTAAAAATATATTGTCAGGTGTATGTTACAAAGATCAACATATCCCAATAAGGTCATTTAGTAGGCAACGCGTTTTGTGGATACTCCACTTCTTCAGGACTACTAACATTGTAAAAGAAACTTGCACATTCTTTGCCTATGTATTGCACTCATTGTGCACATGCCACTAATAATGTTTTCATTACATGTTGCATTCTTTTGAATTCTGATTAGAATTTAGCTTGCCTATGTTACGCCCCTTGTTGTCATTAAATATATATATATATATATATATATATATATATATATATATATATATATATATATATATATATATATATATATATAAATTATTATTTTTTTTAATATTCCTATGTAAGCATGTGTATAAAAAAAACTTCAATTGCGCCAAATAAACAGAACAGTTATTTGGAAAGATGCTGAGTGTATCTCTGTGTGTCAGTTCCCTGCTGCATTAGTTATTTATTTGGAACCGCTAATTAATATGAGGATAGGAGTTGCCCATCTATAAATTTTCCAGAACAGACTTACTTTCTTATGACTCACGAAAATAACAACATCAATGCATCTAAAGTTAAACGAATGAATAAATATTAACACCTTTTTTGAAGGCATCTCTCCAATACTTAAGCTGGCCATACACATATAGAATTTCAGCTATTTGCAGTGCAAATGACTATTCATTGCTCGATAGTGACCTGTCCACTAACTGATGGAATAAAATTTCCATAATCGAAAGTGATTGGTCAATAACAACATATATCATTCCGGTTTACTTATCGTGCAAGGACATGGTCAATACAAGACAGAGGAATTTTTTTGTCTTGAATATAACATACACATATAGACTTTGGTTGAAACTGTAAAAGTTTTTGCTTTGGATCCATCGACATTAGCTGGGCCTACTGTCTTAATTGGCGGTAAAGTTGAGTCCACTAACTGCACGGATGTCGAAGAATGTTACCGAAAACGACCAGTTTCGGCTGAAATTCTATATGTGTATGGTCAGCTTTATCAAATTAATATCATATGAAATGAACAATAGAAGGAGGAAAAAAAAAAAAGCAAGAGATAAGATCTCTAAACAAAGTATTTGAATAATAATATATTCAAGTACATAAACTCATTAACAGACACCTAGTACCAGCCCCCAACACATTCTTACCTTACACTGAACCTGCGCCATAGTATTGTAGAGAAAAATAGATGACCGCACTCTCACTTGCTGAAGATCCAAATACTTTATTGTAGAAAACAATCATAAAAGCATAATCACAACTCCTTAAAAACAGTCATTAACGCCGCGTTTAGCACTGGAGAGAGCTTTGGTGCGTGTATGTGTGTGGTGGGCAAGGGGGTGGTCAGCATAACTCTGATCATTGGAGGACAGGCAGGCTGTTCTCCCAGCACTGCCAGAAAACTGACCACACTGGGATGGATGTGCTCTGATGCCTAGTGTGGTCAACTTGAAATAGGAGATTAGGGTAACTGGCAGGATCGCCAGATATTTAACACATATTAGGAATTCTTTAAAGTGTTAGTAAAGCTAAACCCCTTCCCCCCTCCAACATATCTGGCAAAACTTCAGTTTTCCTCCTTTATAAATAAAAATACATTGCTCCCAGTTTTATAATTAATACCACACAATCCCCTGAGGAAGCTCGATTTGAGCGAAACATGTCGGGAAGAAATTGGTATTTGCATCATAAAATGTAGTAGCACTTTATGAATTTTCTGGAAATTGTTATATATGGATTGGCCCGTGGTTAGGCCTTTTTTATACTAATTGTATTAAAAATCTGTTTTTTATCCTAACATGGTTGTGAACCAGTGTATATATATATATATATATATATATATAAAAATTTTCTGATATCAACACCTCTAAAGTCCCTAGGCCTAAGGCCTACAGTCCTTTCTTTCTATATCTCTATATATGGGATGTGGTGTTTTATATTTTGGTCTTTCCTGTCTCTATTTTTCTCCATGAACCATAGCGTGCCAGGCTTTTCTGTCCTCCATTGCCTCCCTGAGCTTGCCTAACTTTATGTTCAGTGTTTCGATGATGCTGTCTATCCATCTTGTTGTCTTCTTTTTCCTTCCATGTTTCCCAGCATCAGGGTCTTTTCCAATGAGTCCTCTGTTCACATTAGGTGGCCAAAATATTTGAGTTTCAGCTTCAGGATCTGTCCTTCCAATGAGGGTTGATTTCCTTCTAGATTGACTAATTTGATCTTTATGCTGTCCAAGGAACTTTTAAGAGTTTTCTCCTACACCCTAGTTCAAAGGCATAAATTCTTAGGCTATCAGCCTTCCTTTATGGTCCAACTTTCACAGCCATAAGTTACTACTGGGAATACCATAGCTTTGACTATACAGCACTTTGTCGGTAGGGTGGTGATTCTGCTTTTTATAATGTTGTCTAGTTTTGCCATTACTTTCCTCCCAAGAAGCAAGCATCTCTTAATTTCATGGCTACAGTCACCGTCTGCCATGATCTTGGGGCCTAGGAAGATAAAATCTGTCACAGTTTCCATTTCTTCTCTTCGGCATATGAGAGTAATGTGACCGGTTGCCATGATCTTAGTTTTCTTAATGTTCAATTTCAGGCCAGCTTTTGCGCTCTCCTCTTTCACCTTCATTAAGAGACTCTTTAGTTCTTCTTCACTTGCTGCCATTAGTGTGGTATCGTCTGCATATCTCGGGTTGTTATTTCTCCCTGCTATCTTCATTCCGGCTTGTGATTTGTTGATCCTGGCATTTCGCATGATGAACTCTGCATAGAAGTTAAATAAGTAGGCTGACAATATACATCCTTGCCGCACTCCTTTCTCAATTTTGATCCAGTCAGTTGTTCCATGTCCTGTTCTAACTGTTGCTTCTTGACTTGCATACAGGTTTTTCAGAAGACAGGTGAGAGGTGTTCTGGTATTCCCATTTCTTTTAGTATTTACCACATCTTGTTGTGATCCACACAATCGAAGGATTTACTGTATTCAATAAAGCAGAAGTAGACATTCTTCTAAAACTCTCTTGTTTTCTCCATGATCCTGCGAATGTTGGCAAATTGCAATTAATGTGTGGAAAAAGGAGAAAAAAACTGCGCTAAACCAAAAAATGGTGAACTACAAATATAAGCTGCTAGCACTCAAACAAAGTCTACATAAATGAACTAAAAATTAGTACAGCGCTAGACAGAATGTGACTAGATGTGTGGAGACATCTAGAACTTACCCATACAAAAGATAAGATCAAATATAAATCCACTTATGCCCCGTACACACGGTCGGATTTTCCGACGGAAAATGTGTGATAGGACCTTGTTGTCGGAAATTCCGACCGTGTGTAGGCTCCATCACACATTTTCCATCGGATTTTCCGACACACAAAGTTTGAGAGCAGGATATAAAATTTTCCGACAACAAAATCCGTTGTCGGAAATTCCGATCGTGTGTACACAAATCCAACGGACAAAGTGCCACGCATGCTCATAATAAATAGAGATGAAAGCTATTGGCCACTGCCCCGTTTATAGTCCCGACGTACGTGTTTTACGTGACCGCGTTTAGAACGATCTGATTTTCTGACAACTTTGTATGACCGTGTGTATGCAAGACAAGTTTGAGCCAACATCCGTCGGAAAAAATCCTAGGATTTTGTTGTCGGAATGTCGGAACAAAGTCCGATCGTGTGTACGGGGCATAAGTCTCATGAATAGTACTAAAGCACAATGCAAGGACCAGTGGAATGTGTAACATAAAAACACACTATAACATGTGAATGGTATATTCAAAAAATGATAAACACAAATCTGATGATATAATGATATAATAAGCATAAGTGTCCAAACAAAGAAGTGCAGTGAAAGGGAGCAGTCTCCAGATGAAATCTGAGACACAAAATCCAAATCGATTGGATGCCAAAATACACTTGAAGGTGGTATAAATGAGAGGTTGGGTACTCTTACCGGATGTGGTGGACACACATACCATACCGCAGTGGGTCAAACGAGCTCGTAACACCTCAATTCCTGGTGTTGAATGCAGTAATCCTGCAACTCCAACCATGCGTTTTCTATACCATACGTCAGGACGGCAATGAGACCGACAGCCTGATGTTCACACTGGATGTAGTTGTTCTGTGACTCCAACCGTATGTCTCCAGACCGTAGGACAGGATGGCAATGCAGCCAGCAACCCAAAGGATCTCTATATCGCCAGCTGCATGTTGCTTCTGAGCTGTATTGCTTCACTTAGCATCATTGAAGCAATACAGCTCAGAAGCAACATGCAGCTGGCGATATAGAGGTCCATTGGGTTGCTGGTTGCACTGCCATCCTGTCCTACGGTCTGGAGACATACGGTTGGAGTCACAGAACAACTACATCCAGTGTGAACATCAGGCTGTCGGTCTCATTGCTGTCCTGAGGTATGGTATAGTAAACGCAGGATTACTGCATTCAACACCAGGAATTGAGGTGTTACGAGCTCGTTTGACCCACTGCGGTATGGTATGTGTGTCCACCACATCCGTGTTGACTAGTTCTGTATTTTGTGCATACACCTCAATCATTGTAGTAGTATGGACATATACATATCTAGATCTGAGAGATCTTACAACAAAGAGGTAGTTCGTTCCGCAATACACATTTATTAATTACATAATCTATACAAAGTACACACCCAACAGTATTTACAACACAATGTACAGTGTAGGTCTCCTGGCTTACATGGTATTTACAAATTACCCACAACACCCATATTTACAGTACAGTATAAAATACAAGTATATTAGATTACCTGTTAACTTCAGGTCAGCCCATGGTGACTACTGTCTGTTCCCACACCAAAGAGTGAGTTAGCTTGGTCACAAAAGCATTATATCCCCCCCCTCCTTTCTGTAGTGTGGCTAATATAATTCTCCCTAATTGGTCACTGTACCTAGTAAATGTATATTGGGCACAGCCTGATTGGATGAGTCAAAGAAGGCTGTTGTTTACTACCCAGGGAAGATGTTAACAGGGAGAACAAAAGGCCAACCTTTGAAGTTGAACTAATTACAATAACACCAACACAACACTCAGTATTTTAAATATATTTCCCTCTAACTGAAATATATTTCTAATTGCAATATTTTACAGCGATTAATGGAGATTTCACATAATCCAATAAGGCAACAGATGGCCCCTTGTGGCCAGTTGAAAATATGAGACTCGGCCACACCTAGAATAATGGTTTATGTGCAATCTCCTTTAATATTTGGCACTTTCGGCTTTACCCTCTGAAATGAAATAAAACTCTTTGAGAAGAAAAAAAAACTTTTAAACTCTCCATCTCTACAGTTCACACTTCTGGATCCCAGTATTGGTAGTCATCACTTGTTCTGGATGTCATAAGTCCAAAATAGAAATCATGAGAAACAGCACCAAAACAATAAGGAAAAAAAAACAACAACATGAGGATCCTTGTTCTCAACAGTCCAATAATAACAATAGTCCGATAATAACAGTACGAAAGTCCATAAGGCGAATCTGGTCCTGTTGCCCTTGCTTCTGGGACGGCCTTCACTGGTGATTCCAATTGGATACAGCATACAATAATAGCCTGGGGACCAGCTTTTCCTGGCTTTCTAAGATTATACTTTATTAATGTGGACAAAGGTAGAGAAAGAAAAACACAAGTACATTTAAAACATATGCATTCAACTGAATGCTTGTCTGGTAAGTCTGAGCCGTAAGGACCTTTGATTAGAATTGTCATAGATATACTGCGACATACTAATGAGACCCCTTTCCCAGTGACATGTGTAACAATTTGAATGGTTACGCCCTTCAGCCAGGTGTCTGATTTTCATCCCCCCATCTTTCTTCCTCCATTGTCATATGCCTGCAAGTACCTCTGCCCCACCTTCTGTGGAATACCACGTTGCGTGTGCGTGTATGACCCTTCACGTGTTCCGGGGAGTTTAGTTGCCATTGCAACTCACCACTAACTCCTTTTACTGAAACTGGGTACAGTTCAACCTTGGCTGGTGCCAAACCTTTGGGCATATAGCTCCGTTATTGGCTACCATGTGTAGCTACTGTATGAATCCTGCCTTTAGCAGGCTACGGAAGAGGTCATCACTTTAAGAGTTCTCCGTGCAGATTAGGCAGTGTCGCCTACGCAGACAAAAATAACTTGATTTCAGAATACAGATAAGTGTGATGTCATCAGTCACTAGTGGCTTCAGGAACAATCAAACTAAATTACTCTTAAGTACAATTGTACTATACTCCCTGCTATTTGCCAATCACTATGAGTCTCACCAGTCCCAGTATATCTATATGATATTCACACAATGCTCTTTGAACTTGGTTATGGCACAAAAAAGAAAACTGACCAATAAACAAAAAAAAAATAAAAAATAATTGATCAATGACCACATATGATGACTGCCCAATATTAGAACTGTAGAGAGGATTGTATGTCACATATACAAAGAAAATAGTCACATGACTGTTGCTAACACCCAGGTGTTACTGTCATAGTTGGTTATAGCTACAATCACATACATTTATTACAATGATCCAATGTCGAAAGAGAAGAAGAAAAACTTTTGGAACTTGGTCCATCCCCAAAATGCTATAGGGAAGCTTTAATATTCTATATCAACATTTCTAACCATTTTAAATGTTCTCCATATAATGTTCCCCCTACTCCCCTCTTTTTTTTATTTATTAATTCATTTATTTCACCCTGGTGAAACCAAACTCAAGAATCACCAAACAAAAAAAAAAAATAGAGGTACTATAGGAAAGAAAGAAAAATAATAAACATTAAAAAAAGGAATTAAAAAAAATAATAAAAATCTTTCTTCCCCCCTTTGTTTTTTTTTTGTAAACAAAAAAAAAGTTACCGTTAAGAAAAAAGAAGAATAAAAATGAGAGAAAAAAAAAAAATGTAACAAATTAAAAAAATTGAATCTGTATTCTGTCAAAAAAAAACCATTGAAATTGCCTTCAAACATTGTAGCTATTCAAAAGGCAACACCCTCTGTCGGTGGTGATTAACATATTAATTGACTCTCAGTCCAAATCTGTTTGTAAGTCAATCAGGCCACAAGAACTTGTATTACAGAGAGCAGGATCTCTGTTAAAAAAAAAATGTTTAAATGTTTTTCTTTTTGGAATTTAGTTGGGCCTGACTGCAATTAATTGGATTCAAGGCTTCTCCTTTAAACAAAAAAAATAAAAAATAAAAATTATGTTTTAAGGTCCTCTGTCTGTGTTTCAAAGTACTTTGTCCAATCTGGGTCCAATCATTTGTCCTTGTCTGTGTATTTCTCCTAAAATACAAAACTCAAAAATTAATAACACCTCACTGTACCTATCTGAGAGGTTCATAATGGACTAAACTAGTAGTGGATGATTGGAACAGACTTCCAGCTGAGATAATGCGTCCATCCACAGTAAGTACAGTCGAAAATGTACAGACACACCCACATATCTGTACTCTGACAAACAAAAAGTTATAGGAAACCTGGTGTGTTTGTAAGTACTTAAAGTTTAAGAAGACAACCTGTAGACATAAAACCTTTACACATATTAACAGCACATGTGTCAATTTGGAAGGAAAAACAAAACACCAGACCTACTGAATCCATAAGATGCCACAAGGTGCAAAGCAATGCATTGTTATGTATTTTCCACGTATTAGAGTGAATGAAACTTCACTCTAAGCCACAGAAAAGGAAAAATTATCAAAACAAAATCCCTACAGTTTCTCAGAGTTATAGGGATGGAGATCTCTTATCTGTGCACAGGTTATTTATTCGCGAATACATATAAACTTGTAAAAAAAAAAGTATTAATTTAAACTGGTACCAGTATTGAGCTCATTACACACGAGAAAAATTAATAAAATAATCATAAACAGTACAAAGCATGCGCATTAGTGTGATCACACTTGTTGGCTATAAAAACAATGGTGAGTATACCCCTACAAAAAAAAAATCTTTCTTTACACATGGACAGTTCATACCCATGCATTCCATCACTCAGACACACACATTCATTTAGATTGAACCCATACATCCTGGATAGAGCTTTGATAAATCGCAAATGAATTGTTATGTGTTTACGCAAACAGGAGAAAGGAAACAAAAAAAAAACAAACAAAAACCAAGAACACCAACCAAAAACAAATACATAAATAAAAAATATATAAAATGAAGCAAGAGTAGGCTTCTGTACTAAACACTACTTGTACCCTATACCTTTGAATATTTATGGAAGTCTTCTGATCCTTTGGGGAAGATAAACACCTGTATTACTAATAACCATGTTTGAATACCTAGCCTAATATACATTACCTTAGGTGTATGTATTTATGTATAAATACATTTATATTGATACACCTGATTAATATGTAAATACTTTTTCATGAGCTCCCTGCACCTGGAAAATATAACTTAGACAAAAGTTATTACCCTTTTCCCTTTCTTTCACACAAAGAAAACAAACACTGCCACATTGTTACATTTACATATTTATATTGGTATATGTTCACTGACATTCACCCTTGGATCTGGTGAAAACAAATGACTAAGATCATAGACATCTGAATGACACATTAGATCTGGTATTTCTTTTGCTTTTTCTACATTGCTTATATTTAAGGTTTGTTCACAGTAAGGTGAAGTCCTAGCAGATAGCATAGATAGGTTGGCCCCCCCTCCAGTATTTTCTGCTTGAATGGAACAGATGGTTTTCTGTGGGACCTTAACAATTTGATCAAAAGATTGTTTTATTTCCTTCAGTTCTTTCCTACACTGTACCACATCTGCATGGCATGCTTCATATTTTACCTTAAGAACATGTTGTGATGTTTCCATTATTTTATTGGTATTTTCCCAATTATGAATATGCGACTTCAGTAGTTCAATCTCATTTTCAAGAGAGGTAATTGTGCTAATTAACTTAACCTCTTTCAAAACTGATTTCCTGTGCTGTAATCTGAGATCACTTTCCATGGAATTTACATTCAAAGGGGAGCATGAGGCTATTTGCCTTTGACTAGTACCTGGGGGGCCATGCCTATAGATCTTATCTTTGGAGGCATTGTAATTGTAATGGTGCCTCTTTCTGTTTGAAAAGGTGGCAAATTCTCCTGTAGTGTGACTT
Source organism: Aquarana catesbeiana (assembly GCF_042186555.1). Classification (NCBI taxonomy): domain Eukaryota; kingdom Metazoa; phylum Chordata; class Amphibia; order Anura; family Ranidae; genus Aquarana; species Aquarana catesbeiana. The sequence goes on along the minus strand of NC_133328.1, from coordinate 551,497,652 downwards.
GCTAAACAGGTTTGGTTGTTTGTACTCTGGTGATAAGTCTTTGATTTCACAGAATTAGACCTTCTGGCTACATGAAAAAATTTGTGCATACAGTCCATGATGCATTGATATGAATCTCTAAGGGGATTTATAAAAAATCCACATTTAATTTTAAATTTTGGATGGGCATTAGCTATTAGGAGGGTTTTGTACTCTGGGTCCTCTCTGTGTACGTTTCTCCGTTTGCCTACATAGTAAGCTGACCATAGCCTGTTTGCATAAAGAAGTGGATTCTCATTATTTTCCTGTTTTGTTCTATACGCTGCTTTTAAGCCTAGGTCAAAGGGATATATTATTTTTAGCAATTCATCTACAGTTTCATTGTAATCTGCTCTTCCTTCTTTAACATGGTCTGGTAGGGAAGACCATGTGTCTAAGTTAACTGTTAATAGTAAAACTTTAACCTGATCTCTGGAGTTGGCAACTCCCAGCAATTTACATCGTTGCAAGACATTATCTGCATGAAATGTTATGTGCACTCCTGGCAACAGTTTGCCAATATAGTTAGCTACAAGTAGCACATTTTCTAAAGACTGTCTGTCCTCCCTATCCATCTTTTGTGCTGTGCTCTCAATTCCTGTTGATATGCATACATACAGGAAACAGCTCTCTTTTTTTTTTTTTAAATAGACTGAACCTTCATGCATAGAAACATTGGGCAACAGCTCTTTTCATCTCCTTCTAATGCATCTGGACTCTTCATGTACCAATTCTATATTATATTTAGCTTTTAACAAAAGTTATGTGTTCCTCGTAGGCTCCCTATTAATTACACACTGTAGAACACAGCTATTTCTTATAGCCCATTTCTATATCGAGCACATAGAGCACCCAATGTTCATTTTTTTAGCATTCAAATGAAAAACCCTTTCAAAGTGTGCCTTTTGTAGATATTGCAACCCCTTGAGATATTGCTGAAAGAGACCACCAAATTTTTCTGTCCATTCGCCGGTCGCCATTTTGTTGACTAGTTCTGTATTTTGTGCATACACCTCAATCATTGTAGTAGTATGGACATATACATATCTAGATCTGAGAGATCTTACAACAAAGAGGTAGTTCGTTCCGCAATACACATTTATTAATTACATAATCTATACAAAGTACACACCCAACAGTATTTACAACACAATGTACAGTGTAGGTCTCCTGGCTTACATGGTATTTACAAATTACCCACAACACCCATATTTACAGTACAGTATAAAATACAAGTATATTAGATTACCTGTTAACTTCAGGTCAGCCCATGGTGACTGCTGTCTGTTCCCACACCAAAGAGTGAGTTAGCTTGGTCACAAAAGCATTATATCCCCCCCCTCCTTTCTGTAGTGTGGCTAATATAATTCTCCCTAATTGGTCACTGTACCTAGTAAATGTATATTGGGCACAGCCTGATTGGATGAGTCAAAGAAGGCTGTTGTTTACTACCCAGGGAAGATGTTAACAGGGAGAACAAAAGGCCAACCTTTGAAGTTGAACTAATTACAATAACACCAACACAACACTCAGTATTTTAAATATATTTCCCTCTAACTGAAATATATTTCTAATTGCAATATTTTACAGCGATTAATGGAGATTTCACATAATCCAATAAGGCAACATCCGGTAAGAGTACCCAACCTCTCATTTATACCACCTTCAAGTGTATTTTGGCATCCAATCGATTTATTTGGATTTTATGTCTCAGATTTCATCTGGAGGCTGCTCCCTTTCACTGCACTTCTTTGTTTGGACACTTATGCTTATTATATCTTTTTTCTCACAATGTTTGAATAATTCTATTGACTTAGATTTGTGTTTATCATTTTTTTTGAATATACCATTCACATGTTATAGTGTGTTTTTATGTTACACATTCCACTGGTCCTTGCATTGTGCTTTAGTACTAGTCATGAGACAGTGGATTTATATTTGATCTTTATCTTTTGCATGGGTAGGTTCTAGATGTCTCCACACATCTAGTCACATTCTGTCTAGCGCTACACTAATTTTTATTTTATTTTATTTAAATTGCATTTAATGCCCGGGAGTCTTTGTGTAGATTGGCAGAGATGTGTTTCTTTGGGTGGCGGCTCCACCATTGCTCCAGCTTTAATAAAAGATCATTGTCTTTGCTTTATTACAAAAGCTAAAAGCATGCAATATAAAATCCAATTTTATTTTTTGGAATTTAAAAGCACCCAGGCCATCACATTGTGATTCCCGTGTTTTTTTGCTATGGTGTTGTGTCCCGTGCGGTGAATTAATGGAGGGATATAGGACATTTCATGCAGTCAGTGTCTGTGTGGAAATCTAGTGTACTTTGAAGAGACGCTGGGCCTTCCATCGTGGTGTGACCTTCACACACTATGATGAGATGAAAGGCTTGCTTCCTTTAGTCCCCTGTGCTGCGTCAAGTAACTTCAAAGCGCAATTTACTTGGTTGACATGCGCAGCGTTATTCTATTACCTGTAATGTTTATTTCCATAAATCCCTCTTCTAGTCTGTGAGAATAAACCAGGAGAGAGCCTCTGTGAGGTAATCAAATAAGGTTCTCATGAATGATAACATCAGCCAGAGAAAACTTTATTATAAGATAGCGCAGTCTTTCCTGAGGAAAAATGACATTTAGTTCCACCAAGTGAAATATACGGACTACTTATCTCCAAGACCAGCGACTATTTTATTATCATTTATATTCTCCTATAATCTACAACACGATATAAAAGAGATGAAAAGTGCGCAGTTTATCACCACGCTCTAGAATTTCGTGTTATATCTTTGTCTAGTGTTGGCTCTGTATTGTATACTAGTGCTTTGTAGTGACTCGGGCGTAAGATGAAAAAACTTTAGGGCCCATTAACATTAAAGAATCTGTTGTCATTATGCACATTAACATGCGTTTTTGCATTTCTGCATGCATTAACCTACCTTATTCATTATGAATGGGCTGTCAATGCATCGCAATGGGCAAAGAAACGTGCAAAACCCCCCCCCCCTTTTTTTTTTTTTTTTTTTTTTTACACCGCAGCGCACCATAATGAATGATATGCACGTTGGTGCTACTATGCCTCATGCATAGTACAGAATGGGTGCCATTCAAAATCAACGCATTGTCGGTACTGTGGTAATATGTGTTAACGCGTCTGTTTTAGTGCATGTTGCCAAAAAGTGTGAACTAGCCCATTAACCACTTGACTTCCAGGAAGATTTACCCCCCCCCCCCTTCATAACCAGGCCATTTTTTGCAATATGGCACTGTCTTATTTTAACTGTCTATTGTGCAGTCGTGCGACGCTGTACCCAAACAAAATGTATGTCCTTTTCTTTTCCCCACAAACAGAGCTTCCTTTTGGTGGTACTTGATCACCCCTGCATATTTTTTTTGTTTTGGTTTTTGCGCTCTGAACAAAAAAAGACCGACACTTTTGAAGAAAAAATAAATGTTTTTTACTTTCTGCTATAAACCCTATCCATTAAAAAGATCGAAAAAACATCTAATTTCTTCATCAATCTAGGCCAATATGAATTCTGCTGCATATTTTTGGTAAAAAGAAAATCCCAAAAAGCATATATTGATTGGTTTGCGTCTAAAAATTATGGGATATTTTTATTTTATTTTTTACTAATAATGGTAGTGATCAGCGACTTATAGCGGGACTGCGATATTGCGGTGGACATTCGGACACTAAGTTATGCTTTTGACGCTTTTTGGGAACCAGTGACATTTTTACAGTGATCAGTACTAAAAAATATGCACTATCACTGTACTAATGGCACTGGCTGGGAAGGGGTTAAAATCAGGGGCCATTAAAGGATTAACCGTGTGCCTAACCAGTGTTTTACTAGACTCTAGGAGGTGCTTTTACTAGGGGAAGACATGGAATTGGTTTCCTGCTTTGCAAAGACACAGGATCCATGCCTTCCCTCCTGTCAGAATAGCAATCTGCCTTGTTTACATAGGCAGAATGCCGTTCTGCCTGATGATTGATGAGTATCAAGTCTGCGGTACCCGCCGATCAGCTGCAATCACAGACGGACAGAGCTGCTGGCGGAGCGCATGCTTGCCCTCTACCAAACGTGATTCAGCGCAGAGGTGCCGCCCTGTAGCAGTAAAACTGCTTTAGGGCAGACCTTAAGACCCGGTTCACACACGGACGGCACGACTTGCAGGTCGCCTCGCTGACTTCCGCGGCGACTTGCAAAACGACTTCTGTATAGAAGTCTATGCAAGTCGCCCGAAGTCGCCCCCAAAGTCATACAGGAACCTTTTTCTAAGAACGGTTCCATTGTACAGAACAGGAGGCGACTTGTCAGGCGACTAGGTCGCCTGACAAGTCGTCCCTGTGTGAACCGAGTCTTAGTGGTTAAAAAAAAAGTCCTCACTGCATAGAAAATAAATAATTATCTGACCTTTCCAGATATATTGGATACTTTGGTCCCCCCCCCCCCCCCCCATGTATTGTGCCTTCTTCCGCTGGGCAGACATCACTGCTGAACAGAATAGTGAGGAAGGGTCAGGAGGAAGGAACCACAACACATAAAAGGGGGACCAGGTATTCAATACATTTGGAAAAGTGTTGAGTGCTGAATATTATTCAGCAAGTTTAGCCCTTTAAAATGTAAGTTTACCATAGAATGATTCTCTATGAACGTTAGACGGTCATGTGTATCTTGATCAATGCATAGCACCATGTTTGACTATTGCACTTTGGTTTTCCAGCAATCCGTATTGGAAATCGGCCATTTCCCAGCAACGCCATGCAACTTACCATGCAACTCATGGGAGCGCTTTTCAGGCATTTTAGTGCTAAAAATAGCACCTGAAAGCCCGAGTGCTTTCACTGCTTTCACACTGGGGCGGTGCGCTTGCAGGACAGGAAAAGTCCTTCAAGCAGCATCTTTGGGGTGGTGCGGAAGTGGTGTATACACCGCTCCCAAAGTGCCCTGTCCATTGAAATGAATTGGCACCGCTTCCATTGCGCCTGCAAAGTGCTTTGGCAGCGCCACGATGCAGTGGCTTTTAACCCTTTCTTCGCCCACTAGCGGGGCTTAAAAGCGGGGGCCGAAAAGTGCCGCTATAACAGCATGTGCAACTACACATGGATAATGTGTGTCCACACGTTCACCACATAGGTCACACACTCACCAGAACACCATGACCCCTTGGTCTTTAAAGGGTCTACTTTCACTTTAAGCTGAGCCCAGGTGTCAAATGACTGTTCCTGGTGGTGTCTTGGTATACCTCAAATGGAGGGATGAGCAAGCCACAAACAGCCATTATAGCACAACATGTTTATTAAAAATGAAGCCTCCTTTAAAGATAATCCTTATGAACTTACATTAAAAAGTGCCCTTTAACCGGCGCTTGGTATATCCAGCATACAGTAAAGCCATGGATGCTGCCGCTCCGATAATCTGAGCCGATGTGTGTTCCACTGAGCGGAAATAACGTTACTAAAAATGGGCGGACGTGATGTCAGGTGCCGATACGCATTTCTCCCATGACGGGCATCCTCCAGAAGCTGGTTGAGAGTGCAGTAAGGGTTGGGCACAGTTTGAGCAGAGAGAATGGGAATATAGTGGCGGGCACACGAAGAATGGGTAGATAGGTATAGGTTTGGTGGTGCTGTCCATCACCCGAAGAGTGAGCCTCCACAGTGAGTCACTCTTTCCGGGTGAATGTGCAAGCAGCGAGGGTGTTTTTTCACTTCTGCCACTATTTGGGTCGCTTATCCCAGGTGGACAGTGCAGGAAAGAGTATTATCCATGTTCTCTTTAACAGAGGGTATTTGTATATTAATTTGTGCTCCTATTTCAGTGATATTTTTATCCCTGTGATTTCTTTGCGCTATAGAATTGCAAGTGCAAGATTATAATATATTTCTTATCAGGTCTGCATGTGCCTTCCAATTAGATTGGAAATCTACCACATGAAGACCCTGATGCGTGACTAATAGTTGTAAACGGTATAAATGCAATCTTTATAAAGTAATGAAAGAAACTTTTAAAAATACAGTAAAAATAAGTGCAATGAAAAAGACATAATAAAAGTCCAGTGAAAATTTTCTAAAAAAATGAATCTGGTACACTTAAATGTAATATTTCTATTTTGAAGTCTAAAAAATATTGCATGGAGCGTCAAAATTTCCTGTGACTTTGTGCTTTAACCAGTGTGGTCCGTGCCTGGTTTGTAGGGGTGCTGAAATTAATCGTTGCATCGCGATTCGGGTGTCCCCGATGCGGCATCGATGCATAAGGACCAGAAAATCGATGTGTGGGGAAGTCATGACGACTAGCCCCGCCCCTTGCTCGGAGTGTATTTTTAAAATGACTTTCTTTTAATAAATGTTGTGCTACTATGGATGATGTGCCCCCGCTGTATGTGCTTTTTAAAAAACGATGTCACTTCATACCGAAGTTCCCCGTAGTACGATACGCTCATGTGACTCCCGTCCCGTCCCACCCCTCTCAGCTCTCATCTTCCGTCTCCTGAGTCCTGACGTCAGCGGGGAAGTCTCAGTCCCGCCTGCCTCTCTTCTAATACGATAACTATAATCAGCGGGCGGGACTGAGAATTCCCCGCTGATGTCAGGACTCAGGAGACACGGGAGAGGAGAGCGGAGAGGGGCGGGACGGGAGTCACATGAGCGTATTGTACTACGGGGAAATTCGGTATGAAGTGACATAGTTTTTTTTAAAAGCACATACAGCGGGGGCACATCATCCATTGTAGCACAACATTTATTAAACGAAAGTAACTTTAAAAACAGTAACCGTACACCTCTGGCTCCATGCTGACAGGTCCCTGGCTATCCTGTGCACATTCCACTGTTAACTCCTAGTGTGCTGGAAGGTGCAAACAGGAATGCCAAGAAACTGTCAGCACCAGTGGTGGACCGTGCATTGTGGTGGTGGGGGGGGGGTTAGTGATGGCTGCATTTAATGGGCACAGGTGGCTGCGTTTGGGCACAGTGAGGCTGCATCGATGCCGCATCGGGGACACCCGAATCGCGATGCAACGATTAATTTCAGATATATATATATACACATACACACACTAGAATGTACAGTTATGACTATATACTGGTAATGGCGGTGATCAGCCACTTATAGTGGGACTGTAAAGGGGTGGCTGGCAATCTGGCGCTAACACACTGGCTGGGAAGGTCAATAACTGACGCTGACATCGCTAGTGACACTAATACAGTGATAATACGGTACACTGACATTGTAATAAAGACACTGGGAAGGGGTTAACATCAAGGGGTAACTGTGGGGGAGATTTACTAAAACTGGTGCAGCTGTGCAGAGTAACCAATCAGCTTCCAGGTTTTTTTTTTGTCAAAGCTTAATTGAACAAACTGTTAGAAGCTGGCTGGTTACTATACACTACTGCACCTGATTCTGTGTGCTCCAGCTTTAGTAAATCTCCCCCTGTGTTCCTAACAGTGTGTAATGTGTGTTGCTTTTACTTTAATATCTGGCTGTGTTTCCTCCCTGCTTTTCAAGGAGAAGAATCTGCCAGATCACTGTTCATTGTACGAAGTTATGTGTTTTTGTAAACCCAGAACTCTGTGATTGGACACAGCCGATCAGCTGTTTTACGACGAAATTATTGGCTGAAATTAACTGCCAAATTCATGCTGTGTCCAATCACAGCTCGGGTTGGCAGGGGGCACGCGCATGCCTGCCCCAAACCTGGAATAAGGCTGATCACGTACATATCGTGCCTGTACCTGCCGCCCGCTCGCAGTATATTTGCTGTGAACGATCAGCAGGTAGTTAATGAAAAATGGATAACATGGCTATTAAGTAGTGGATGTGTATGGATTATTTTTGGAGAATAAGGATATTGTTTAGTGTCACTTTCAGAGATGATAGATGACCATTAAAACGTCTCTACAGCTGTAAAAGACCACATGTGTATCTTAGATTTGGTTATAGGTTTTGTGCCATTCTGTGTACTATACAGGTTCTCTTTAAATGGCTCATAAAATCCCTGTTTCCACAGAGGCTGCAGGCAATGATCAGTGAATATTGACCGCTTTGTGTTAATTGTGTTATAATTTATGTGTAGTGTGTAATAGCGGATGATTATTGAAGAGGGACAAAAATGCTGTAAATGTTGTCGTAGATAAAATGCACATGTACTGTATGTTTTTATAGTCCTGTTTATTTTACAGCCTCGCTATACACACAGTGTGTACACATGTACACACTAATCCTATGTTTTCCGTCATTTATTTTCTAAATTTGACCCAAATCAATGTAGTTGTATGCAGGGATGATCTACTAATTTCATTTTAATCAGCCCTTATCTTCAGCTTCAGATCTCTTCCTTTTGCTAATGGCAGAAATATTGATGAGTGTCAATAGGCCAGGGCTGGTGAAATTACATATTGAAATCAATATGTTTTGCCAGTGAAGCGTTCTCATTAGAATTGCTCTTGTGTTATTACTGAGCACCCGGCTCTTGCTGTGCGATGCATCTGCTCTATCTGCATGCAGATACAGTAACTGCTATACTCAGCAACCTCTCCTCCTACAGGGTGCTGTATGTGCTGGCTGCATATGGGTGTTTAATAAAAATCTGTTGTATGCGAGAAACAATAAGTGTTACAGTGCAGGATGAGGCGCTGAAGAGAGAATTGCTTTTATTTTATTTTTAATTCCTGCCGTCATTGCTGGAAAATAGACAGTGTTTGTTTTATTTAGAAAAAGACGATGATGGAGGGCTATACAACCAGTAAGGAGTCAAAGGGACCCTTTTTATTAGTTCACTATGTGCCAGATTATAGATGACTTCCTTGCAAATCTTATCAATTGTCTGAGTGACTTGGTGGAGATGAGCTGCTCTCTACTCTCTACAGAGGACTCATTCACACTACCATTGCAACGCACTGCATGGTCCTAATGTTATAAAGAAGCAGGGTTTCCATCTCTGCAGCATGATTTGGAAAAATATGACCCCCCCCCCACATTCTACAATATTGCGGTACATACAGTGCTCAGCATGAATGAGTACACCCCTTCTAAATAGTAAGATTTTAATCAATATCTCAATGAACACAAGAACCATTCCATTTCCAAAATTTTGCCAAAATTGAGTTTTATAGTACATTTGTTTAGCTCATTTACATGATCAAAGTAAGGTTAATAATATAACCTGGATTACAAAATCTTCAGTTTTACTGAAATTAGTTGATGCAAAAATGAATATATCCCACAACAAAAACTACTCCATCTAGTAATTTGTATGACCTCCATGATTTGTAAGGACAGCACCAAGTCTTCTAGGCATGAAATGAACAAGTTGGAAACATATTGCAACATCTATCTTTTTCCATTCTTCAATAACGACCTCTTTTAAAGCCTGGATGCTGGATGGAGAGTGATGTTCAACTTGTCTCTTCAGAATTCCCCATAGGTGTTCGATTGGGTTTAGATCAGGAGATGTACAGTACTTGGTCACTAAATCACTTTCACCCTGTTTTTCTTCAGAAATGCAACAGTGGCCTAAGGGCCCTTTCCTATGGGCACCTCTGTGGAACGGATTTCACTTGCTCAGCGGGAGATCGCACCACTGATCCCCTCTGAGCAGCGGGTTAACGGTTCGTCTCCACTCACTGTCCAGAGTGGACACGGACCCAGTCCCACTCCCCCCCTGTAGGGAAACCGGGTGGAAACTGACTGCCTGTCTGTTTTTTATCTGATCTGCCGAACGGAAGGAAAATAGGACTACCTTCCGTCCTGGATTTTGCAGACCGGATCGGATTGGGTAGTGGCAGTTGTCAACAGACATGTCACCGCTGACTTCTGCCGCTTCATAGGGGAGACAGGAGGGTCTGATCAGGTCCTCCGGAAAAACTGACAGGCGGACCTGATCGGACAGCCCGTGTGAAAAAGGCCCTTAGATGTGTGTTTTGGATTATTGCCATCTTGGAAAGGTGCACGACAACCAAGGGCACGGAGTGATGGTAGCATCTTCTTTCGATATAGAGCAGTACATCTGTGAATTCATGATACTATCAATAAAATGCAGCTCCCCAACACCAGCAGCACTCAGGCAGCCCCACAGAAGGACACTGCCACCACCATGTTTCACTGTAGGCACCATGCATTTTTGTTTGTACTCATCACCTTTGCAACACCATACAACTTTTGAAACCATCGGTTCCAAAAACATTTATCTTGGTCTCATCATTCCAGAGTACAGAGTCCCTGTAGTCTTCTTTTTCAACATGTCCCCTGGCAAATTCTAGGGGGGCTTTTTTTATGCAAGGGCTTTAGGAGAGGCTTCCTTCCTTGAGGATACCCATGCATGCCATTCCTCTGCAGTCTACGCCGTATTGTGTCAAGGGAAACAATCACACCAGTTTGGCTTTCTACTATAGCTAACTGTAGTGAACTTGTATGCCATTTTTCTTCAACCCTTCTCATCAGAAGACGCTCCTGTCGAGGTGTTAACTTCTGTGGATGACCTGGACGTCTAAACCCAGGGGGGGGGGGAGAATCATGTAAGACAAAGGCATAATGAGCCAGTATGCATGACATACTGACTCCTTATGAAATACTTTCCTTAGAATGAAGCCCTCAAGCACTGCCTGCACACTGCTGAGATGGCTGACCTCTTCCCGGGTGTTTCTTCCAGGTTCGCAGGCTAGATCGCTGTGAGTGGCCGAAGCCATGATGTCAGTCCCGCACAGGAGCTGCCATTTATGGCATGGGCTCTGAAGGTCCGGCATGGTAAGCCGGGACTTCAGAGCACATGCACCGATGACGTCATTGGCTGCAAGCACTCTGAGTATCTCCCAAACTGTGCAAGTTTAGGAGATACGCACAGTACCTACAGGTAAGCCTTATTATAGGCTTACCATTTTAGGTACAAGTAAAAAGAAGAGACTTCCACATTAACACATGGAATTGCATGATGACACTTTACAATGTACATTGAAAACTGAAATTACAATGCAGCTGAATTGGACGCCTAGGTGTAATTAGGTAGAGAGATACTCATGTCAAATGCATACTTCAGTGTCCAGTTCAATATTTTTTTTTTTTGAGTTATAAGACCCCTTTCCCACTGCCTTGCTACAGTTTGGCCGCAGCGCAGTGTACCCATTGTTTTTGTGTGAGTTACCCCTATCCTTTCTATTATGTCCTGCATTTTTGGTGTGTTTTCTGAATAGCGCTTCAAAGATGCAGCATTCACAGTTGAGATGATGGCTCCTCTGATTGCTCCCCCATGGGGTGTATTCTGACTAGCCGCGCGCCTGTAGCTGCCCATTTGTCGTAGACCATTTTTTCGGGAGATACCTGTCGTATATCACATTTCTATGTAAATTGCTAAGCATTACACTTATCCTGTTATTTTTTAGGGGTTGTTTTGTTATTGCTCAACGTGTTTAACTGGTCTTGGCCAGTAATTAAGGTAGGACATGCCTTGCCTAATGTTTTTATGCACCTTGAGCCAGGGAATGCCCAGAGGCTCTGTTATGTAACTTTTCTTTTTCTGAAATAAATAAAAAGAATCTTTAAAAAAAAAAAAGATGCAGCAAACAGGACTTTTGGTGCGCATTCAGAAAACGCACCAAAAATGCAGGATATACTTAGAGGTCCATAGGAAATCACGAGTAACCCACAGGTGTACTGCGCTTCACCTACACTGCAGCCAAACTGCAGGGTGAAAGTGTCTTAAGAGTAAAAAAGATGGCTAACACATTTTAAGGGCTTAATTCATGCCCCGATATCAGGACTCATGCAGGTGTGAATTTGAATAAAGCTGATCTGAATATAAGGTGTCCTGGAGTAGATTTCTCTCCTCGTCCATTCACAGCCTTGCATCCTGCGGAAAGAATACTAAATGTTTTGTGAATGGACGAGGAGGAATGCGAGTGAGCCACTGTTATTTACCTTTGACACTGAAGATCGGCTGGAACTATTCATTTCAGCACTGGAAGTTTAGTGTTTATTGTACTGTCAAGAATGAATGAAGCTAATGCAGCAGCTATCCACACATTAAAAACGCAGCATTAAAGATCATTTATTTGGGCATTACAAATGTTTAAAATAGTTTTTTTCCCAAAATCCAGCTTTAGTATTTACATTTTCTTTGTGTGTTTTTTTTATTATTATTTTTTTTTTTTTTTAAGCGACAGCCTTTTTATAATTGAATACTTTGGAACAGAGTTTTTTTTTTTTTCTTTTTTTTATGAAAGAGTACTTAAAATAAATGCTTTACAGTATGCAAAGCCATCACAAATCAATCACTATACATGCTCACTGAGTATACTTTTCTTTCCCTTTTAATACAATTATGCTACAGTTGGTATCTTTTCCTCTCTACACAAGCTAATGTAAAGAATAAAGTTTACTTAAAAAAAAAAAAAAAAAAAATTGCAGATAAAAAATGTGCTCTTTTTTTTTTTTTTTTTTTTTGTAGTAGGATCCTGTAAGTAAAGCATTGCACCAGTGATCAGCAGATCGCTGATGCCATGCAGGTCTCCTGTACACTGTCAGTGTATCTGTTTGCCCGTACATCCCGTATTGGTGAGCCGATACTCCCTGACAGGAAGACTCAATAAACTACCACAGCGCTTCGCAGCGCCACAGTAGTTCATTGAGAACTTCAAGCCGTCAGCTGCTAAAGATGTCGGGGTTTGTAGTTCATTCAGACATACAGAGCAGATGTGTGGGCGGAGCCCTGAATGGCCGCACTGTTGTCAAATAGTGACAGCTAGTACGGGGAACTTCTCCACATACTGCCCCCGGGGGGGGGGGGGGGGCGCAGCGGCTGCAGCAGCACTGTGACAATGTTACATGTTCCACCCTAAAATCGGATGTAACATGTTCCCAAGGGTGAACTTATCCTTTTAGAGCCCTTTCACACTGAGGCAGTTTTCAGGCATTTTAATGCTAGAAATAGCACCTGAAAACTGCCTCCCATGCCGCCTGAATGTGAAAGCCTGAGTGCTTTCACACCCGGGCAGTGCACTTGTGGGACGTTAGAAAAAGTTCTGCAAGTAGCATCTTTGGGGCGGTTTGGGAGCAGTGTATACACCGCTCCCAAACCGCCCCCGGCCATTGAAATTGCCAGAAAAGCGCTTCCAAAGTGCCGCAACACGGGCGTTTTGAACCCCTTTGGCCACTAACGGGGGTTAAAAGCTCCCCCGCTAGCGGCTGAAAAGCGCCGCTTAAACAGTGCTAAAGCATCACTAAAATGAGAGGCACTTTAGATCTGGAACTGGTTAAAATCGCCCCCGCTAGCGGCTCAAAAGCATTGCTTAAACAGCACTAAAGCTAAGACGAGAGGCACGTTTAACGGCCCCAGTGTGAAAGGGGTTATAACATTGTAAAAAGTCACTTACATGCCTGCAGTTTAGGTGTGTGTTTGTGTGTGATAAGAGTTTAGAGACTTTTTTTTTTTTTTTTTTTTGCCTATTTGTCCCACGTAGGGATGGGCAGGCATGTGACAAATAGTAGACTCTGCTACGGGGAGCTGCAACTTGCGTTACTTGAAACCTTTGCCCTTCACTGTGGAGAAGCTGAAGTGGGTAGTGGATATACCGACACATAAACTAGGAGACCCCATTTAGAGTGTCAGTTCTAAATCTCAAAGCAGGACTTCTGCTAAATGGAATGGTCCAAACTGTGATTTCTCCATTGAGAGGTTGCATGACCAAACACAAAATATGTTGACTCTGTGAGAAGCATTTGGAGTAAGATGTCATGCACACTGGACATTCTAAAAAAAGCCAGTAGCGTAATCTGTAGAATGCGTTTTTAGCTATAGTGTTTTTTTTTTTTTTTTTTTTTTTTTATACTCCCACAAAAGCTTATGGCTCAAAAACACAAACGCTTTATAGCTGCATTTTTTATCTGTTTTTTCTTTTTTTTTTTTGCGTTTTTAATCACTTAAGGACCGAGTCTTTTTCTGAGATTTGGTGTTTACAAATTTAAACATTTTTTTTGCTAGAAAATTACTTGGAACCCCCAACATATATGTATGTGTTTGGGGGTTCTAAGTAATTTTCTAGCAAAAAAAGTTTTATATTTTTTTTCCTAACACCCTAGAGAATAAAATGGCGGTCGTTGCAATACTTTCTGTCACACTGTATTTGCGCAGCGGTCTGACAAGCGCACTTTTTTTGGAAAAAATACGCTTTTTTTTTTTTTAAATACACTTTTTTGAATGAAAAAATAAGACAACAGTAAAGTTAGTCCAATTTTTTTTATATTGTGAAAGATCATGTTACGCCGAGTAATACATGTCACGCTTCAACATTGCGCCCGCTCGTGGAATGGCGTCAAACTTTTAGCCTTAAAAATCTCCATAGGCGACATTAAAAAAAATTTCTACGGGTTGCATGTTTTGAGTTAGAGGAGGTCTAGGGCTAGAATTTTTGCTCTCACTCTACTGAACGTGACAATACCTCATATGTGTGGTTTAAACACTGTTTTCATATGCGGACGCTGCTCATGTAAGTGTTCGCTTCTGCACACGAGCTTGACGGGGCACGTTTTAAAAAGAAATGTATTTTTCTTAACTTACATTTTTTTTTTTTTTTTTTTTACACTGTTCTTTAAAAAAAAAAAATGTCAGTTTTATTCATATTGCAATGAATGTAAACATCCCTTGTAATAGAAAAAGAGCATGAAAGGACCTCCTTAAATATGAGATCTGGGGTCAAATAACCTCAGATCTCATATTTACACTAATATGCAATAAAAAAAAATGTTGCTTTAAGAACTATGGGCGGAAGTGATGTATTGACGTCGCTTCCGCCCTGCAATGGTATGGAGACGGGTGGGGGCCATCTTCCGCTCACTCATCTCCATACCAAGCCAGGGAGAGGACGGCTCCGGTAAGCAGCGGAGAGCGGTGAATCTGCCGCAGAAACCACTTTTATCGGAAACCAGACTGTTCACTGAAGAAGAGGATACCGGGGTTATGGTATTCAAAGTGCCGACGTATATCAATGTGAGCCTGTCCAGAAGCGGTTAAGCTTTTATCGGAGTTAGAGTGTTTTTACGGCTGAAAAACTCCTTCAAGCCAGAAACCGTCTGTGTCAAAAAATGCTGATGACAGCCTATGTGTGTATGGACACGTAGGATAACATGCTTGGGGAGTTTACTGGCTGCAGAAAAAAATGCCTGAAGCCAAAAACAGCAGCCGTAAAAACGTCCAGTATGCATGGAGCATTATTATTACAGGAAAAAAGTATTTCATCCCTTTTTTCCCTTTTATGTATCCATCCCAGCAAGACTATGACCACCTAATGGTAAACAAAGTTTCCAAATGAAACTGTACAGGACCATGGACAGCAGAAGGTGATGTGATAGATACTTTGTTCCAACTGCTGTATCAGTCTTGTGGCAATCATTACTGGGCAGTCAAGGTTTGGAGAATGCAGACAATTCATTTTGTCAAAGCTGGGATTTACAGGTCAGATGATCAGATGTTTTATTTTATCCACGGCTAACTTTGTGAGATTTTGCTATCTGAGCCCGTTCAGGATATGAAATAAAACTACCCCTTTCTCACCCAGGAATCCTCCAGAGATTGCTAGAAGTTCCTTGAGCTGTGGTGAATGAAGCCCCCATCTGATGGTGCCTGCATAGTTCTGGCATCATTGCTATCTGGTTGAGCTAGCGGCATGGGACCAGTGGACTTCCTCCTCTCCCTTTTGTTTGTTAAAACGGAACTGCACTTTCCCAAACGACATTGACTATTTGTAATCCTTATGCTGCTAGCTTTAGTAAATAGGTAGTAAAGTTTATCATATTTTACTTGTTTAAACCATTTTTACATTTCTTCAGTTACTTCCTGGTTTCCCACCCAATGATGTCATACATCTCAGGAGTCTTCAGGAGGGGGGGTGGGCTTTTTCTCAGTCAAGCATACCCTCCTGCATGCCTGAGCTAAGGTCAGATGGATTCCAGGAAACATGCTACATAAATCATCTGCCCTTACTCAAGATGACCACGGCCAGAAATGCTAGGGGGTGTTTTTCAAAGTGATTCTCAGAAATCTAAAGCATGGAGACATGGATGGATAGGTGAGCTTTCTTTGAATATTAAAAATTTAAATAGTACCGTATATATTCGAGTATAAGCTGAGATTTTCAGCCCCCCTCGGCTTATACTCGAGTCATCGCCGTCTGTCTGCATGATCAGCGTGTCATGCAGACAGACGGCGGCCATTCCACTGTTCAAAAGCCGCGCCTCCTCGTCTATGATAGGCAGAACACTCCATTTCCCAGCATTCAGCGTTCAGCCTATCATGGACACCCTCTCATCCTCGCCTGTGGTATGAGGATGAGCGGATGTCCGTGATAGGCTGACCGCTGACTGCTGGGAAATGGAGTGTTCTGCCTATCATAGACGAGGAGGAGGCGCGGCTTTTGAACAGTGGAATGGCTGCCGAATGTTATCACACGCTGATCGGTAGATGCAGATCGCCACATGGACACATGCACAGGACACAGGTAGGTGACACATGCACAGGACACATGCACAGGACACAGGTAGGTGACACATGCACAGGACACAGGTAGGCTGCAAGGGACACATGCACAGGACACAGGGAGGCATGCAGCTGCAGATAGGCATTGTTGACCCTCTTTTTCCACTTACAGTAGGTGCTGCATTTCTCACCCTCGGCTTATACTCGGGTCAATAAGTTTTTCCCATTTTTTTTTTTTTTTTTGGTAAATTGGGGGCCTCGGCTTATATTCAGATCGACCTATACTCGAGTATATACGGTATCTTTGGTTTGTGATGCTCAGATGTAGTGTAGTTTCTCTTTAAGTAGCGATTGGCAGCAATGATCATGTTGACTGCCTCTAAGGCTGCCAATAATTATGCAATTTTTATTTATTCAACCACGTACAACCAACCTGCCCATAGAAGGATAAAAATTTGTCTGGTTCCTGCTGAACCAGCTGGATTTTGATCCGTCTATGGCTGGCTCAAAGGAAGACCTTCTGCCCACCAATGTAAGGGGACCTTCTTCCCACTGCCTACCAATGTAAGGGGACCTTCTTCCCACTGCCTACCAATGTAAGGGGACTTCTTCCCACTGCCCACCAATGTAAGGGGACCTTCTTCCCACTGCCCACCAATGTAAGGGGATCTTCTTCCCACTTCCTACCAATGTAAGGGGATCTTCTTCCCACTGCCTACCAATGTAAGGGGACCTTCTTCCCACTGCCTACCAATGTAAGGGGACCTTCTTCCCACTGCCTACCAATGTAAGGGGACCTTCTTCCCACTGCCTACCAATGTAAGGGGACCTTCTTCCCACTGCCTACCAATGTAAGGGGACCTTCTTCCCACTGCCTACCAATGTAAGGGGACCTTCTTCCCACTGCCTACCAATGTAAGGGGACCTTCTTCCCACTGCCTACCAATGTAAGGGGACCTTCTTCCCACTGCCTACCAATGTAAGGGGACCTTCTTCCCACTGCCTACCAATGTAAGGGGACCTTCTTCCCACTGCCTACCAATGTAAGGGGACCTTCTCGCTGATCACTAGCATAGGGAGCTGACACTCATTAACCACCAATGTGGTGTAGCTTACCATGATTTGTGTATATAATCATTTTTAGCAGGGTTCCCTGAGACCCGAATATTACTGCAAGTGTTCCTCAGTGATAAAAAGCTTGAGAGAAATTGGTGTATACTAAAATATTTGTATTAGGTGGGGTATATTAAGCAGTGTTTATTTCTCCCATCTAAAGCTATGAAAAGAGAGGTTTCCTGGGACAAATACACATGCTAATAACATGGAACAAAAATTCAGTGAGAAGGTCATGTCATGTATGGAAGTTGCCATGGCTGTCAGTTCTGTGACAAATGTGATCGATGGGGTTGGGAAAGCTATACATTTACAGGTTGTTACTATGAGATTGCGAGTTGCAAAGAAGTATGGTGTTTACAGGAGCTGTCACATCTTGAAGCACCATTTACTTGGCAGCTCTTTAGAGTAGGCATCCATTTCATGGTGTATACAGAGAGCTGCATGGTCTTGGTCTGTTTCAGTGAAAAAATTTTAACGGACAGGCTGTTTGTTCTGTGTAGAGCTCATCAGTGCATATGAGAAGTGTCACCCTCTCTAATGCATTGGATATGGTGAAATATGTTAAATCCTTAAAGCCCAACTTTAGAGGAATATGGTTTTCATTTTCTGTTTGTGACCCTTTTGGGGAGATTTTCTATCGCTTCCTATGGCGACCATACATGAAATGAGGGGTCACTAGACAGCAATAAAAATATTCTCTTGATTCCATAAAGAGTGTTGTAGACATTCTTTAAAACTGTCAGTGCCTGCTACAGGTTCATTTATCTTTCGGAAATGGGTATCTGAATTTATGGTAAGGAGGCGTGGTGGTGGCACTGAGGCTGGCGTGTCCATACCTTATATTTCCATCTTTAGTGCATGTTCAGCCTGCAGGCTGCACAGTGTCCTTGGCTGCTAGGATGCTTGCTATGCATCCACCAGCATTCTAGAAACTAGTGATGGGTGATTCTGTCATTAATCAAATATTACCATTGCCAGATTCAAACAATGCCGTCAGCCAGTTTCTGACCCATTCGTTTACATTCAGCCTCTATCCCTGAGCTGGAATGTGTCACATTTATGACTGCTGCCCAGCGTAAACATATCCCAAATTGATATTTGTAGGTATTAGCACCAGGAATAGTTGATCCAGGTAATATCTGATTGCTTCCTGGGGAGTCCGAAGGCTGTGATATAGTCTTGGACAAAAGAAATGATTGTTACGAAACCTCCCACTCTCCGCTTGAGTGCTTTCATCATATACCGCTTCCTCCCAGTCTGAATATAGATATCAGATATTCCAACCGCTGACAACCATAAACAAGACAATACTCGTTTGGTTGCTCAACATGAACTGTTTAATTTGAGATGACACAAATATATACACCAGGATGACGATACAAACTGTAACCAGAAACCTAATTAACATGAGCTAGTTATCTAATCATTTACCCAGACTAGGTGACTCAGAGATATGACCTTTCAGGGAAGCCTTGCCGCCTCTTCACTCAACTTACAATACACAAGTATAAACACATCCCACAATAGTTTTCTAGGAGACAAATTTGTGTTAATTAGCACAATAAACTATTGGGTGGAAGAGCCGGGCTTTCCAGATCCAGAGGGATTTTGTCCCACTCCTCTTTGCAGAACCTTTCCAAGTCATTAAGGTCTCGAGGCTGACGTTTGGTAATTCGAATCTTCAGCTCCCTCCACATATTTTCTATGGGATTAAGGTCTGGAGACAGGCTAGGCCACTCCAGGACCTTAATGTGCTTCTTCATGAGACACTCCTTTGTTGCCTTGGCTGTGTGTTTTGGGTGGTTGTCATGCTGGAATACCCATCCACGACCCATTTTCAATGCTCTGGCTGAGAGAAGGAGGTTCTCACCCAAGATTTGATGGTACATGGGCCCCATCCATTGTCCCTTTTTGATGCAGTGAAGTTGTCCTGTCCCCTTAGCAGAAAAACACCCCCTAAGCATAATGTTTCCACCTCCATGTTTGACGGTGGGAATGGTGTTCTTGGGGTCATAGGCAGCATTCCTCCTCCTCCTCCTCTTCCAAACACAGTGAGTTGAGTTGATGCCACAGAGCTCGATTTTGGTCTCATCTGAACACAACACTTTTACCCAGTTTTCCTCTGAATCATTTAGATGTTCATTAGCAAACTTCAGACAGGCTTGTACATGTGCTTTCTTGAGCAGGGGGACCTTGCGGGCACTGCAGGATTTCAGTCCTTCATGGTGTAGTGTGTTACCAATTGTTTTCTTGGTGACTATGGTCCCAGCTGCCTTAAGATCATTGACAAGATTCTCCCATGTAGTTCTGGGCTGGTTCCTCACCGTTCTCATGATCATTGAAACTCCATGAGGCGAGATCCTTCATGGAGATCCAGACCGAGGGAGATTGACAGTTATTTTGTGTTTCTTCCATTTCCGAATAATCACACCAAGCTGTTTGGCGATGGACTTGTAGCCATCCTTGGTGCTTTTAATCTCAGCTTGTTACCTGTATAGAAGACACCTGGGAGCCAGAAATCTTGCTGATTGATAGG
Organism: Aquarana catesbeiana; assembly: GCF_042186555.1. Taxonomy (NCBI): domain Eukaryota; kingdom Metazoa; phylum Chordata; class Amphibia; order Anura; family Ranidae; genus Aquarana; species Aquarana catesbeiana. The sequence continues at coordinate 551,477,507 of NC_133328.1, read as the reverse complement.
GGATCAAATACTTATTTCACTCATTAAAATGCAAATCAATTTATAACTTTTTTTGAAATGCATTTTTTATGGATATTTTTGTTCTGTCTCTCACTGTCAAAATAAATCTACCATTAAAATTATAGACTGATCATTTCTTTGTCAGTGGGCAAACGTACAAAATCAGCAGGCGATCAAATACTTTTTTCCCTCACTGTAACTACTGTCAGGTTTTTTTTTTGCCATCTCTGTCTCATTGGGGAGATTTCCCTTAACTTTATGTCCCATAGCCAAACCAGGAAGTAAGAAAAAATCCCTCCAAAAGCGAGGGAATACCAGGGTGTGACTAGGGTCACCAGAACTAGTTTCCCCCATTGGAAGATTTACCCTCTCTTCCTGTTCTGATGTCAACCCAAAATGTGGGATATTCTTTTACTTTCACTGATCATTGTACACAGGACAAATGGAGAGGGCGAATCCCACTAATAAAGACCGACAGCAATAAAAACCTGAAAGGTGCTCTAATCCCTCTCCCCTCTATCCAAAAGACCCCTTTCACAATGGAGGCGTTTGTCAGGTGCTACAGCGCTAAAGATAGCGCCTGAAAAAAAACCTCAGCTGCAAACGCAGTGTGAAAGCCCGAGTGCTTTCACACTGGGGCGCTGCGCTGGCAGGGCGTCACAAAAAGTCCGACCAGCAGCCTCTTTGCAGTGGTGGAGGAGCGGTGAATACAGCGTTCCTCCACTGCTCCTGCCCATTTAAAACAATGGGGCAGCAGCGTTTTGCGGGAGGATTTAACCCTTTTACGAGTGCTAGCAGGGGTTAAAACCGCCCCGCTAGCGGCCGAATAGCGCTGCTAAAACGAGGGTAAATCGCAGCTTTACTGCCGACGCCCGGGTGCTTTCATTGTGAAAGCATTCAAACTGAAAAAAAGGTTTGCCTTTAGTTAGTTTAAGCTTTTATCAGATGACCTATACAAGGTGATCTTGTTCTCTCTGCCAGTATAACCCTGATAGTATTTATTGCTGTGATATAGTATAAATTTCACCTTTATAGAAGGGGGTATTGTTAGAGCTTAGGGGCAGGTTAAGGGGTAAAGAGCTACTCCAGGATACAAGCAGTACTAATCACTGGGGTCAATTTTATTTTTTTTTGTGTGTTTTTTTTTTTTTTTTTTTTTTTATTAGGTTTCTGTGCCAGTTCACACCAGCGCGCTCTGGGAGATTGCCTGTGATTCACACCCCACTGCAAATCGTATGCAATGCGATTTCAGCCATACAGATTGTATGGCTGATATTGCATCGCATTCGGACCAAACTCACACAGGACCCTTTTTTTGGTCCGCACCAGAATCAGATCGCATGGGTGTTTACACCCATGCGATCCGATTCATGTCCGAACTGTCAGTTTACAGTGCGATATGCGAGTTGAAATGAGGGTGTCATTAACAATGTATTGACACTCTCGGCAGTTCCCATATGGCAGTGTAAACTGCTGTGCGAGTTGGGTGCGATGCAGGAACGCGCAGTGGATTTGCAGGGTTCCCGCGTCGCAGAAGTGTGAACCGAGCCTCTAAGGTAGTCCTCAAGCAACAACATAATTCTATCCTATCACAGTGATAATTGGCAGATGCAGTTGCATGGAACATAATGGGGCTGGGAGTCGTCATAAAACTGTAAAACACCATATTCTGGATACAGATTATACATTATATTATGGAAACCAGTTTGCTAACCAGGAGAGGTGAGTGGTGGGTGACTGGGGGGGGTCATGGGTAGGCATAAGGCCTACCTTCACAAATTTTGGCTGTTTGGTTTACGCAGCCTGGGAGAGTATGGTGACCAGGGTCCCGCTGTTGTGTTTTTGAAGCCCAGTTTGCAAGTGTTTATCAATCCAGGGCTCATGGGTGATTTTTTTTTTTAATATCTGCCTGGAGTACAGTTTTACACTTTTTTTTTTTTTTTTTTTAATGTATAACACATTCAGTACAAAGTTGCTGTTTGTTTTTTTTTTTTTTCCAATAAAAAGCTGGGAACTCAAGTGCCAGAAACATGTAGTTCTAATTTATTTGACAAAAACAAGCCTGTTTTCAAAAGTCAAAGGCAAATGTACAGTCTATCAGGCATGTAGGAACAATGGCTACAGGCACTCAAATCCTGTGCAGATGAACATGGAGGGGGAGTGATATTAACCACTTCAATACAGGGCACTTAGACACCTTCCTGCACAGACCAATTTTCAGCTTTCAGTGCTATCGCAGTTTGAATGACAATTACGCGGTCATCCAACACTGTACCCAAACTAAATTTTTATCATTTTGTTCCCACAAATAGAGCTTTCTTTTGGTGGTATTTGATCACCTCTGCGGTTTTTATCTTTTGTGAAACAAATAAAAAAAACGAAAATTTTGAAAAAAAATTAAAGTTTTGCTTTTGTTTCTGTTAAAAAAACTTTGTAAATAAGTAAGTTTTCTCTTTCACTGATGGGCACCGATAAGGTGGCACCAATGAGCGGGCACTGACGATGGGCACTGATGGGTGGCACTGATATGCAGCACTGATGAGCATTGATAGGCGACACTGGGCACTGAAAGGCTGCAAAGATGGGTTCTTATGGGTGGCACTGATACGCGGCACTGATAGGCATCCCTGGTGCCACTGGCAGTGGTAGGCATTGGAGTGGGCATTGATTGGCAGCTGCCTGGGCACAGGTTAGTATTTCCCTGGGGGTCTAAGGGGCATACCTGGTGGTCCAGTGTGGATGGCTTCCCTGGTGGTCCTGGGCGGCTTCCCTGGTGGTCCTGGGCGGCTTCCTTGGTGGTCCTGGGTAGGATTCGAGGGGGGGCTGTGCTGATAATAAATCAGCACAGACCCCCCCCTGTCAGGAGAGCAGCCGATCGGCTCTCCTCTACTCGCGTCTGTCAGACGCGAGTGAGGAAAAGCCGATCACCGGCTCTTCCTATTTACATCGTGATCAGCTGTGATTGGACACGGTTGATCATGTGGTAAAGAGTCTCTGTCAGAGACTCTTTACCTAGATCGGTGTTGCGGGGTGTCAGAATGACACCCTGCAACAACGACCGCCGCGATGCACGCCCCCGGGGGCGCGCAGCGGCTCAATATCCTGCGGATGTCATATGAAGCCCAGCCAGGATATTGAAACCACTTTGCCGCCGTCATTCTGCTATATGGTGGGCGGCAAGTGGTTAAAGGTATAAATGGACACCCCCCCCCCCCCAAAAAACAAACGTACATGTGCATACTTGCCTGATCTGTGCAGCAGTTTTTTTGCACAGAGCAGTCCTTATCCTCCTCCTTCTCAGGTCCCACGGCCGGCGCTTCTGGCCCCTACCTCCTATGGGGGCACCCAAGCAAGCACGCTCCCAAGCTGCTGCTGTGTTTCCATTCAGACGTGGAGCTGCGGCTTGGCCCCCCTCCCTCTCTCTCCTCCATTTGCTGTCTGGCTGTGATTGTTGTCTTAGCTAATGAGGAGGGAGAGTTCCCGGAGAGCCTATGTACTCGTTCACATCGCTGGATCGCAGTGAGCTCAGGTGAATTTTGAGGGGGACTGCTGCACACAGAAGGTTTTTTTACCTTCATGCATAGAATGCATGTAGGTAAGAAACCTTCAGCCTTTAGAATCCCTTCAAAGTTTGGCCTTCCTTCAACCTCAGTGGCCTGTTATGGATGCTACGGCAATGATATATCTACCACTGCGTTGTAAAATGTTCCCTCCCTGTAAGGGCTTGTACACACCTATGCATTTTCAGTTTTGCAGAAACACACTATAGTCCATTTAACATGGTTTCCTATGGGTCACAGTCACATCTGTGCATTTTATGGGAAGGGCTGGGGACTTTTTTTCTGGTTTATGGTTCCATAAATGGATCAAAAACATGTATTGAAAAACGCAAAATGCACCTGGAATATGCAAACTGCAACCTGCATAGGTGTGAACCAGGCCTATGACGTTCATTCCTGTTCACTGGTTTCTGCCTTGCATGTTTCCAAGGACAAATGTAGTCAAGAGAAGATTTGATTGGCTGCTGGGGTCATCAAAGACTTTTCTGGTGACCATGTCCTCCAGGGTAGTGTGAGCGACTGGAAATAATAAGACAAGGTTATGCAGCTGAAGAGTATTGTGTGAACTACACGTTGAATTGTGAACCTAAAGGGTTAATGTTTGTAGCTCATCCACTAGTGTTTTTTTTTTTTTTTACCTGTTGTAAGCGCTGATCACCAAGAAACATTCTAGGCCATCTGCTGCAGCCATTGTCTTGTTCCCTGGAGATGTCTCATTATGGTGTTTTGAGGCTTATTTCCCCTGATGCATGCTGGGACTGACCAGCGGACTGCATATGCTGTCAAAGGAATCATTGACCCAGGCAGGCGGTATTGGAGATGACAGCTCTTGGGCTGTACACACAGTTGGACCCTTTTGAGTGAGCTGGGAGGCGGGGGGGGGGGGGGGGCACTGGAAGCAATTTTTGACAGGGTCTTAATCCGTGTGTGGTGTAACGGATTATCGCTTGCTGATGAAAGACATAGGAGATGGCTCTGATTGCATTCAAGGCCTCTGTTACCTTTTGATGGAAATGTACTTGTGTATTGTGTCTCTATGTATACTCCATATTTAGGGTTTATTGATGACATTGCTAGACCTTGGCAAGTTCGTAGGAGTAATTTTATATTGAAAAATGGCTCTTCTGCCTTACAGCATTATCTGATTGCTTGGCATCTCAATCGATTTAATCTTCTGTTCTGATTTACACCTATTTGATGTTTGTAGCTTGCTTCTTTGGTCAATTGGCTTTCAGGAGCCTGCTCAGACTCATGCAGATGTCTGCTTATGGATAAAAAACCTGCACGGTGTAGAATACCGTCATCCTGATGTGGCATGAAAATAGATACTGTACTGTTTATACTTGCGGTTTCTGGGACAGTAAAAATAGGCCGTTGAGCAACCAGAAGTAGCTGGTTGAGGGTGTACATGTGCCACAATGCTTTGAATCATGACCCCCCCCCCCCCCCTCAAAATTGCGTTTTGTGTTTTTTGAATACCTGTTAGCTATGCCTACACCTGCACACAGGTGTAAATAAGCCCTAACATGTTCTTCGTTCAGTATTTTATAAAGAATATATACTCCAAAAAAAAATTATTGGGCCAGAGATAAGTTTTTCGATTTAACTCTTTTTACATGAACCATACCCCTGACCCTGAAAGTGATTGTAAATCCTTACATATACCCGGTGAAGTGACTGGCTTCAGGCGATATACAAAGATGGAACAAATCTTCCTACATAAGTGATACCTGTTTATCTGCAATCTTCTCTTCTCTACATCAGTTTAAAGTGCTGAATTTTAAAGCTTGTCTGAGAGTTCAGAAAAAAGGGGGGTGGCGAGCTGAAGTTACTCTGCAGGGCTTAGTGAGGAGAGCTCTGAGAGCTGATTGGAGGGAAGGGAACCGCCCTCTCCCCCTTAACACCCCCCCTTAACACTCCCCCTTAACAAGGCACACAGGAATGGAGCTGAGGCTGTCAATCTGCTGGAGCGCTCTCCCCTGTCACCTTTTTGTCTTGATGTCAAAAAAACGTTTCAGAAGTGACTCATGCAATTGGCAGAGGAATGGAGCAGCAGACAGAAATGACACTTAGTGCTCCTAATTGAGACAAGTACACACTATAGAGGGATATGCTTTGTTCATATCTGAGGTTTTCACTTATAAGCTGAACTTCTGGCAAACGGCTAAATATACAGTTAAAGGCTAACTCAAGGTTTTTTGTTACTTTAACCACTTAAGGACCACCTCACATACATTTACTGTGGCAGGGCGCCCATTAAACCACTTAAGGACCAAGCCTATTTTTTTACATTTTTTTTTTTTTTTTTGCTAGAAAATTATTTAGAACCCCCAAACATAACTTTTTAACTTTGTCACCGTATTTGTGCAGCGGTCTAACAAACGCAATTTTGGAAAAATACACTATTCTGAATCAAAAAATAAGAAAACCATAAAGTTAGCCCAATGTGAAAGAAAATGTTACGCCGAATAAATTGATACCCAACATCTCATTCTTCAAAATTGCGCCCGCTCGTGGAATGGTGACAAACTTTAACACTTAAAAATCTCTATAGGCGACGTTTAAAAATTTCTACAGGTTACCAGTTTTGAGTTACAGAGGAGGTTTTTGCTAGAATGATTGCTCTTGCTCTACTGATCGCGGCGATACCTCATGTGTGGTTTGAACATCGTTTTTATATGCGGGCGCAATTTACGTATGCATTCACTTCTGCGTGCGCGCACGGAGGGACAGGGCACTTTTTACAATTTTTTTTTTTTTTTTTTTTTATTTTTTTTACTTTTTATTTTTACACTGTCCCTTTAAAAAAAAATCACTTTTTATTCCTATTGCAAGGAATGTAAACATCCCTTGTAAAAGAAAAAAGCATGACAGGTCCTCTTTAATGTGAGATTTGGGGTCAGGGGACCTCAGATCTCATATTTACACTAAAATGCAATAAAAAATAAAAGTTTTTTTATTTTTTTTTTCAATAAAAGAAAATTGTCCCTTTTTTAAGGCAGTTGGGCGGAAGGGACATTTGACGTCACTTCTGTCATCCAGGGGCCTTGAGTCAAGTGGGGTCCATCATGCCCTCACTCGACTTCCTGCCTCTCGGGACAGCATTGGATTTTCTCCGCCGCTACTGACGGATCCGGTAAGCTGCAGAGACAACCTTGACACAGCGGGAGGGGGGTGGGCACCTCTTCCACCACCAAATACGCCGCAGAGACCACTTTTATCTCAAAGCGGACCGCCCGCCCTTGAAGAAAATACCGGGGTTATGGCAGCTATCTGCTTCCATAACCCCGGTATTTAACGTCAAAGTAGCGACGTAAATCCATGGTGGGGTGGTCTGGAAGTGGTTAAGCGCAAAATCACGTACCTGTACGTCATCGCTGTTGTTGGCTCTGGGGCGTGCGCATGCGGCCAGAGCCACCCTCCCGCTGTGATTGAACACCCGCGATCGTTCAGAGAAGAGACTGAACTGCTGTCTGCCTATGTAAACAAGGCCGTTCTGTGAGGGAGGAAAATGGAGATCTTGTGTTCCTGCTAAGCAGAAACCTGGATCTCTGTTTTCCTCCAGTGTCAGCACCCCCCCCCACAGTTAGAAATCACTCCCTAGGAGCTCACTTAACCCTTCGATCGCCCCCTGATATTAACCCCTTCCCTGCCAGTGTCATTTATACAGTAATAGTGCTCCCAGAGCCCCCCTTTTTTCCTACCTGAGTCCACCCATTCCAGGGATGTGCAAGAGCCCAGCTAATCCAGCTGCTGTCTCCATCCTCATTGGATAGATTGATAGCAGCAGGAGCCATTGGCTCCTGCTGCTGTCAATCAAATCCAGTGACACGGAAGTGGGGACAGGGCCAAGTCCTGCTGTCTGTGTCAATAGACGCAGCAGCGGGACTCGTGATCAAGGCGGCATGGGTGCCCCCATGTGAAAGCGGCTCTCCGTGGGGGCACTCGATGAAGAGCAGGAGTCAGAAACGCCGCCGGGGCATCCCAGAAGAGGAGGATCAGGGCTGCTCCGTGCAAAACCCTTGTATAGGCATGTTTATGTGTTAAAAAAAAAAAAAAAAAAAACACAAGGGTTTACAATCACTTTTAATGACTTTACTTCTTCACATCTGTGAAATAGTTCTGTCTGGCTGTATTTTTGTAATGAACATGGTCAAATTGCAGCAGATTTGTCTAATGGTGTATTACCTGAAGAGACCTCAAATTTGTGAGTGTAATGTACTATGAAAGCATTAGACATTTAAATGTGTGATGTTCTTTCCTTTCCAGTGCTGAAGTCATGGCTTCACACTCCCGCAGATGTGTTTTCTGAGACATGACATTTCATTCAGTGATCATTTTAGCTTTGCAACACTTGGTGACTCTACAGTCATAAATGTTGAAAAGCTTTTTCCTTTATTAAAAATGATCTTTCCTCTCTGCAAGAAGACTATATAAAAGGCCCTTTTTTCTGTATTTAATTTTTTGCATTAGTCTATGCTAATATATGGGTAAGTCTGCTGACATATGGGTAAAATCTCCCATCAACATCCTGGTTGGAGTGTATCTAAAGCCAAAGCATTTTTCTTTGCTTCTACATTAGAGCTGCACGATTAATCATTAAAAAATCGAGATCGCGATTCTACTCCCCTCACAGCATTTCCTGGATTCAGTGCAGAGAGTTCTCTTCTGACAGCTGTTAAAAAAAAAAAAATGCTTAGGCTGAGATAAAGAGAAACATTGTAACATTTAGTTCTTTTAGATCAAAGGAATTAACTTTCATCTGTAAATGAGGTCAGTTTAACCACTTAAAGAGGAAGTAAACCCTGATGGGTTTTACTTCCTCTTTTTTTTTTTCCCCTGCTTTGCCCTGCAAAGTAAAAGCATAATGGGCTAGTATGCATTGCATACTAGCCCATTATATGGCACTTACCTGCAAACGAAGCCCACACTGTCCCTGCTGGTGGCCGCATCCATCTTTGCCCCTCTTCCTTCCAGGGCCGTGGACTCTGGCTCTGTGACTGGCCAGAGCCGCATGACGTTGCGCATGCGCGCGGGAGCCGGCAGTCACGGCACGTGCGAGTGAAGAATGGGGGTCCGTTACTTCACAGCGCATGCACCAATGACATCGGTGCACTACAAGGTAAATATCTCCTTAATGGCGCCCGTTTAGGAGATATTTCCACTACCTATAGATAAGCCTTATTCTAAGCTTACCTATAGGTAAAAGTGACAATCGGGGGTTTACAACCACTTTAAAGACTAAACCTTTTTCTGACACTTGTTGCTTACAAGATAAAATCAGTATTTTTTGCTAGAAAATTACTTGGAACCCCCAAACATTATATATGTTTTTTTTTAGCAGAGACCCTAGGGCAGTGATGGCGAACCTTGGCACCCCAGATGTTTTGGAACTACATTTCCCATGATGCTGAACTACATTGCAAAGTGCATGAGCATCATGGGAAATGTAGTTCCAAAACATCTGGGGTGCCAAGGTTCACCATCACTGCCCTAGGGAATATTTTATGTCACATTGTATTTGCGCAGTGGTCTTTTCAAATGCAATTCTTTTGGAAAAAATATACATTTTAATGAATAAAAGAAAAACTAAACGGTAAAGTTAGCCTAATTTTTTTGTATAATGTAAAAGATGATGTTACGCCGCAAGAATTGTGATCTTTTGTCTAAGCAAAAAAATTGTGATTCTCATTTTAGCCAGAATTGTGCAGCTCTATTCTACATTATAGTTCACACTGATGCACTTTACAGGTGCTGCAGCGCTAAAAATAGCGCCTGTAAAGAGCCTCTTCTGTCTCTCCAGTGTGAATGCCCGAGGGCTTTCACACTGGAGCGGTGCGCTTGCAGGATGGTAAAAAAAAGTCCTGCAAGCAGCATCTTTGCAGCGCTGTAGGAGTGGTGTATACACTGCTCCTAAAAGTGCCCCTGTCCATTGAAATCAATGGGCAGGGCCGCCAAGCCACCCGCCGGCAAAGCACCACAGCAGTTTTAACCCTTTTTCGGCCACTAGCGGGGGTTAAAAGCGCCCCACTAGCGGTCGACGTCCCCAACGCCTCAGTGTGAAAGCACACTTAAGGCAGCCCATAGATTATTGGATTTTCTTTCTTTCCTCCACAGGTGGAAGGAAAAAAAATTGCTTGACTTCCCCAGTCAACAGCGTTGATGGGGGAATGCCTCCCACAGTGCTTTTGTGTTTTGCCACCAGGGGGTTCGCAGGGATCCTTCCCGGCTGGCAGAACACCATGATTACTGCTAACGACTATAGCCGCCGGCAGTAATCACATATAAAGAAATCAGACATGCTGGTTGTACCCAAGTTGATCAATGGATCGACTTCAGTATTACCAGCTTGCCTATAGATGGTTCAAAATTCAGCTGCTTCTGCAGGGATTCTACAGAGATTTGATCCATGTATATCCAGCTTTTTGAAAAAAAAAAAAACGTTTTTTTGTTGTTTCTGTTACAAAACTTTCTAAATAAGTAAGTTTTCTCCTTCACTGATGGGCACTAATAGGCGGCACTGAGATGCAGCACTGATAGACGGCACGGATGAGCACTCATAGGTGGCACAGATGGGCATGTATGGGCACTGATAGGTGGCACTGATGTACACTAATGGATGGTACTGATGGACATCACTGATTGGCAGGCATCCATTGTGGGCACTGATTGGCATCCATTGTGGGCACTGATTGTTATCCCTGGTGGCCATGGGTAGTATGCCTGGTGGTGACTAGTGGTGGTCATCCCTGGTGGCGTCCCTGGTGGTCCAGTGTGGGCATCCTCGGGAGGGGGTTGGGCTGCGCTGATAATCAGCACAGACCACCCCTGTCAGGAGCAGCCAATTGGCTCTCCTCTACTCGCGTCTGACAGATGTGAGTGAGGAAAAGCCGATCAATGGCTCTTCCTGTTTACACTGTGATCAGCCGTGATTGGACATGGCTGATCACGTGGTAAAGAGTCTCCATCGGAGACTCAGTGTTGCGGTGTGTCAGATCGCCGTGATGCGCGTCCCCAGGGGCACGCAGCAGCTTGTTCTTATCCTGAAAGTCGTCATATGATGTCCGGTCAGGATAACACAGCCACTTTGCTGACGTCATATTGCTATATGGCAGGCGGCAAGTGGTTAAAGGTTTTTTTTTTGTTTTTTTTTTTTAAATTGCGTTTCAAAAACCGTTGCGCAAATACGGTGTGACATTAAAATATTGCAACAACCACCATTTATTTCTCTAGAGTCTCTGCTAAAAAAAAAAACTCAGTGCAGAGAGTTCTCTGCCCCTGCATTTTTAGGCGTTCCAAGTAATTTTCTAGCAGAAAATGATTTTTACTTGTAAGCAACAAATGTCAGAAAAGGTCTTGTAAATGGTTAAACTTCCCTCATTTACAGGAGTTCTTTCCTTTGATAAATGAAGAAAAGATACTTTGTTTCTACTTATTTGCATGTTATGATAAAACTTTGCAGGCTGCCTGGATTTTTTTTTACCAGCTGTGAGAACTCTCTGCACTTTAGAGAGAATTGAGACATGCTGTTTTGAAGATCGGGAAGGGAAAAAGATCGCAATTTTGATTCTTAACGATTAATTGTGCAGCTGTACTGTATGGGTGTAATTCTTCCCAATGACCACAAGTATAAGGCTCATTCTACTGACTATCACTCTATCATGAGTTGTAGATATAGTAATTTTTAGCAGGGTTTCCCTGAGACCAGAAAGGTATGTGAACCCCTTGGAATTAAAGTGTCATTAAACCCACATCATAAACGGTCAATAAATGGTGTATTACATGCTGTTCATACTCCGTCCCTATGAGACTTGTTTTTCTGTATTCTGCATAAAACCTGGTTCATCCTGTTGTTCCCTATCTCCACCTTCTGTCCATGTCCCCAATTCAGCTAGGGATTTTGCAGCTGTAGTGTCAACTCTGCACATGCTCATTTTTCATTGAGTTTCTATGCTGAACATTTCCTCCCTCTCACATCTGAGCAGCCCATGTGACTATAGAATCACACATGTGGGGGTATACACAGTGGTAAATGTCAGCCCACCCCCTCCCTCCTCCTCCTCCATGCCCACTAACCAGCTAAACACAATGGAGATGCAGTATTACATGTAGATTGATTGAGGCTTCACTTCCCTCTTCTAAGACACGGGCTGGAGGAGCGCGAGACGACCTGTGATTGGCAAAAATCTGCCCACACCATGTTATTGCCAAAAAATACAGTGCATCCAGAAAGTATTCACAACGCTTCACTTTTTCCACATTTTTGTTATTTCCAAAATGGATTAAATTCATTATTTTCCTCAATTCTACAAACAATACCCCATAATGACAACGTGAAAGAAGTTTTTTTGTTTGAAATCTATTAAAAATAATAAACAAAAAAAATCATATGTACATAAGTATTCACAGCCTTTGCGCAATACTTTGTGGAAGCACCTTTGGCACCAATTACAGCCTCAAGTCTTATTCAGTATGATGCCACAAGCTTGGCACACATATAGTTACATAGTAGGTGAGGTTGAAAAAAGACACAAGTCCATCAAGTCCAACCTATGTGTGTGTGATTATGTGTCAGTATTACATTACATATCCCTGTATGTTGCGGTCATTTAGGTGCTTATCTAATAGTTTCTTGAAGCTATCAATGCTCCCCACTGAGACCACCGCCTGTGGAAGGGAATTCCACATCCTTGCCGCTCTTACAGTAAAGAACCCTCTACATAGTTTAAGGTTAAACCTCTTTTCTTCTAATTTTAATGAGTGGCGACGAGTCTTGTTAAACTCTCTTCTGCGAAAAAGTTTTAACCCTATTGTGGGGTCACCAGTCCGGTATTTGTAAATTGAAATCATATCCCCTCTCAAGCGTCTCTTCTCCAGAGAGAATAAGTTCAGTGCTTGCAACCTTTCCTCATAACTAAGATCCTCCAGACCCTTTATTAGCTTTGTTGCCCTTCTTTGTACTCGCATGCCATTGCTGAGCCGATCATCTACTAGGACCCCCAGGTCCTTTTCCATCCTAGATTCCCCCAGAGGTTCTCCCCCCAGTGTATAGATTGCATTCATATTTTTGCCACCCAAATGCATTATTTTACATTTTTCTACATTGAACCTCATTTGCCATGTAGTCGCCCACCCCATTAATTTGTTCAGGTCTTTTTGCAAGGTTTCCACGTCCTGCGGAGAAGTTATTGCCCTGCTTAGTTTAGTATCGTCTGCAAATACAGAGATTGAACTGTTTATCCCATCCTCTAGATCGTTTATGAACAAATTAAATAGGATTGGTCCCAGCACAGAACCCTGGGGAACCCCACTACCCACCCCTGACCATTCCGAGTACTCCCCATTTATTACCACCCTCTGAACTCGCCCTTGCAGCCAGTTTTCAATCCATGTACTCACCCTATGGTCCATGCCAATGGACCTTATCTTGTACAGTAAACGTTTATGGGGAACTGTGTCAAATGCTTTTGCAAAATCCAGATACACCACGTCTACGGGCCTTCCTTTATCTAGATGGCAACTCACCTCCTCATGGAAGGTTAATAGATTGGTTTGGCAAGAACGATTCTTCATGAATCCATGCTGATTACTGCTAATGATACCGTTCTTATTACTAAAATCTTGTATATAGTCCCTTATCATCCCCTCCAAGAGTTTACATACTATTGATGTTAGGCTAACTGGTCTGTAATTCCCAGGGATGTATTTTGGGCCCTTTTTAAATATTGGTGCTACATTGGCTTTTCTCCAATCAGCTGGTACCATTCCAGTCAGTAGACTATCTGTAAAAATTAGGAACAACGGTCTGGCAATCACTTGACTGAGTTCCCTAAGTACCCTTGGATGCAAGCCATCTGGTCCCGGTGATTTATTAATGTTAAGTTTCTCAAGTCTAATTTTATTTCCGTCCTCTGTTAACCATGGAGGTGCTTCCTGTGTTGTGTCATGAGGATAAACACTGCAGTTTTGGTTACTGAAGCCCCCTGATTCACTTGTGAAGACTGAGGAGAAGAATAAATTCAATACCTTTGCCATCTCCCCATCCTTTGTAACCAGATGTCCTTCCTTATTCTTTATGGGGCCAATATGGTCTGTCCTCCCTTTTTTACTGTTTACATACTTAAAGAATTTCTTGAGATTTTTTTTGCTCTCCTCCGCTATGTGTCTTTCATGTTCTATCTTAGCCGTCCTAATTGCACCCTTACATTTCCTGTTGCATTCTTTATAAAGTCTGAATGCTGAGGATGATTCCTCAACCTTGTATTTTTTGAAGGCCTTCTGCTTTGCTTTTATATGCATTTTTACATTGGAGTTAAGCCATCCAGGACTTTTGTTCGCTCTTTTAAATTTATTACCCAATGGGATACATTGACTAATGCCCTTATTTAATATGCTCTTAAAGCAAACCCATCTCTCCTCCGTATTCTTTGTTCCTAATATTTTATCCCAATTTATGCCTTTTAGCAAGGTTTGTAGTTTAGGGAAGTTGGCTCTTTTGAAATTCAGTGTCTTTGTATTCCCTTTATGTTTCCTATTTGTGTGATTTATACAGAAACTAATTGACCTGTGATCGCTGTTACCTAAATTGCCCCGTATTTCCACATCCGTGATCAGGTCTGTATTGTTGGTAATCAGTAGATCCAGTAATGTTTTATTTCTAGTTGGTGCGTCTACCATCTGACCCATAAAATTGTCCTGCAAGACATTAAGGAATTGGCGAGCCTTAAATGAATGCGCGGTTCCCTCCACCCAGTCTATGTCTGGATAATTAAAATCCCCCATTATGATAACACTTCCCATCCTTGCTGCTAATCCAATTTGTGATAGGAGATCCGTCTCCACTTCCTCCCTCAGATTAGGGGGCCTATAGCATACTCCCAGTATTGTTTTCCCCTTAGCTTCATCCCTTTGGAGCTCTACCCATAAGGATTCCACCTCCTCCCTAGCTCCCTTATTGATGTCATCTCTCACATTCACTTGTACATTATTCTTGATATATAGGCATACCCCTCCCCCTTTTTTACCCTCCCTATCCTTGCGGTAAAGGGTATACCCTTGAATGTTTGCCAGCCAATCATGAGAGCTGTTGAACCAGGTCTCTGAAATTCCCACAAAATCCAAATCCTCCTCGTACAACAGTATCTCTAGTTCACCCATCTTGTCTGCCATGCTCCTGGCATTAGTGAACATGCCACATAGTTTAGACCGGTCGCATATTGTCCTCGTATTGGGTGTTTCGAGATTGCAACTAGGACTTGCTACTATACTCACCTTGTGTTTTTGTGCTTTGGTTAACCTGCCACTAATGCCCCCAATACTACCCTCTGGAATATCTTCCGCGCTGGCTATCTCTGCCTCTGGACCCTCCCCCCCATCGCCTAGTTTAAAAACCCCTCTAACTTTTTGGCCATCTTCATTCCCAGCAGATCTGCACCCTCCTCATTTAGGTGCAGTCCGTCCCTTCTATAGTACCGGTTACCGACTGAGAAGTCGGCCCAGTCCTCCAGGAACCCAAACCCCTCCTTACTACACCAGCTCTTCAGCCACTTGTTTACTTCCCTAATCTCCCTCTTCCTTTCTGGTGTGGCTCGATGTACCGGTAATATTCCTGAGAATACTACCTTGGAGGTCCTTTTCCTCAATTTAGCTCCTAAGTCCCTAAAATCGTTCTTTAGGACACTCCATCTGCCTCTGACTTTGTCATTGGTGCCAACGTGCACCATGACAGCCGGGTCTTCCCCAGCCCCTCCCAGTAATCTGTTCACAAGATCCGTGATGTGCCGAACCCGAGCGCCCAGTAGACAACATACTGTTCGGCGCTTCAGGTCTTGGTTACAGATTGCCCTCTCTGTCCTTCTAAGAATTGAGTCCCCTACCACCAGAATCTGTCTTTCCTTTCCCTTTGCTGCCCCCCCACTCTCACTGGAGGAGTTCTTCCCCCGGCAGCTAGGAGAGTCCCTCAGCTCCAGCAGTGCTGGTCCCAGACTGGTTTCACCAATGTCACTCAAAGTAGCGTACTTATTGGGATGCTCCAGTCCTGGATCGGCCTCCCTGGCACTTCCCCCTCTACCCCTCCTGACTGTCACCCATCTCCCATTCTTTGCAGGAGCTCTCAGGCTCCATCAGGTTGGATAGGGAGTGTCAGTGCACAACCATTTTCAGATCTCTCCAGAAATGTTCAGTCTGGGCTCTGGCTGGGCCACTCAAGGACATTCACAGAGTTGTCTCGTATCCACTGATCCTTCCCCCCAGTTTGAGGTCCAGAGCGCTCTAGAGCAGGTTTTCATCTAGGATGTCTCTGTACATTGCTGCATTCATCTTTGCCTCAATCCTGACTAGTCTCTGAGTACCTGCCGCTGAAAAACATCCCCACAGCATGATGCTGCCACCGCCATGCTTTACTGTAGGGATGGTATTGGCCAGGTGATGAGCGGTGCCTGGTTTCCGCCAAACATGAAGCTTGCCATTCAGGCCAAAGCATTCAGTCTTTGTTTCATCAGACTAGAGAATTTTGTTTCTCATGGTCAGAGTCCTTAAGGTGCCTTTTGGCAAACTCCAGGCAGGCTGCCATGTGCCTTTTTACTGAGTGGCTTCCATCTGGCCAGTCTACCATACAGGCCTGATTGGTGGAGTGCTGCAGAGATGGTTGTTCTTCTGGAAGGTCCTCTCTTCACAGAGAAACACTGGAGCTCTGTCAGAGTGACCATCGGGTTCTTGGTCACCTCTAAGGCCCTTCTCCCCCGATTTCTCAGTTTGGCCAGGCGGCCCGCTCTAGGAAGAGTTCTGGTGGTTCCAAACTTCTTCCATTTATGATGGAGGCCACTGCTCGACGTCACTTCTGGTCCCGTGGAACGCACGCCAGGAACGGCGGGTTTTACATCCACAGCTCCATTTTGAGACTTGTTTTAATCTTACTTGTTGTAAGTACCCACTCCCTTTTACATTAAAACCTTTAAGCCAGAAACCTGTTGTTTCTGGCTTAGAAACTCTATAAAGGAATTCTGGGCCTAAAGACTTATCACCATATCCGTCATCCCAGGATTTTTTTACCAAGCTTTAAATAACCCACCAGACTGAAAAGCTGGGGGTCGTTCTGATCTGGTGAGTGGGGATACATGAGAGGGTGTTGCACACCTGAATTTTTCTGAAGCACCTTACATTTCCTTCAGTTTGGATTGGAGCACCTTTAGTCACTTTATTTGGACTTTATTTTCACTCATTGTATTTGGACTTTGTTTCCTTTTTGGTCAACATATTTTCACTTATTGTGTTTGCGAGTGCTATATTTATATGGTTTTCAAGTGGTTAGCACTTTGTGTATAGTAGCTGCATTTTGAATCTTATTTCTTTGTTGTTTGATACACCATTAGCGCGAGGGTATATATTTACACACTGTGCTCATTGGTACCTTCAATGCTGCAGAAATTTTTCTGTACCCTTCCCCAGATCTGTGCCTCGATACAATCCTGTCTCGGAGGTCTACAGACAATTCCTTGGACTTCATAGCTTAGTTTGTGCTCTGACATGCACTGTTAACTGTGGGACCTTGTATAGACAGGTGTGTGCCTTTCCAAATCAAGTCCAATCAACTGAATTTACCACAGGTGGACTCCAATCAAGTTGTAGAAACATCTCAAAGATGATCAGTGGAATCTGGATGCACCTGAGCTCAATTTTGAGTGTCATGGCAAAGGCTGTGAATACTTATGTACATGTGATTTTTTTTTTTTTTTTTTCGTTTTTTATTTGAAATCTTTGAATTTAATCCATTTTGGAATAAGGCTGTAACATAACAAAATGTGGAAAAAGTGAAGCGCTGTGAATACTTTCCGGATGCATTGTAATAGATTTAATTTCAAATATATATTGGTATGCCAATGTAAAACCGTTTATTGACACTAATTATTTTACTCTGTATTCCAAAGGCTGTTTTTTTTTTCCCCCATTTTATCGGCACTTTACCACTATTTAAGTGGCGCTTTCGTGCCGCTTTTCGACCGATAGCAGGGCGCTTTTAACCCCAAAAAGGGGGTTAAAAACTCCCCTGTTGTGGCACTTCCAAAGTGCTTTTCAGGCACTTCTGAAGCGCTGCCCATTCATTGCAATGGGCAGAGGCGTTTTGGGAGCGCTGTATACAGCGCTCCCAAACTGTCCCAATGATGCTGCTTGCAGGACTTTTTCTAACGTCGCCCAAGCACACTGCCCGGTTGTGAGAGCACCCATTGTAATGAATGAATGGGGGCAGTTTTCAGGCGCTTTACAGATGCCATTTCTAGCGCTAGAACGCCTGAAAATTGCCAGTGTAAGAGGGGTCTTAAACCGTGTGTGTCTAGCATCACTGTAACTGGTTTTTTTTTTTTTTTTTTTTAATGCAGCAATTTGCTATAAATGTTCCTCGTCTAAGTCACAACAACAAACACAATGTATTTAAAGTGATTTTAAAGCCATCATTTTTTTTTTTTAATGGCAAACATTGCATATTTAGCAGCTCTGTACAATGGTTTTTGCACAGAGCAGCTCCGATCCTCCTCTTCTTGGGTCCCCCCCGCTGGTATTCCTGGCACCTCCCCCCTGCTGGGTGCTAATCCTAGAAAGCCGCTTGCTCTGGGGGTACTTGTGGAGGCTCGCTCCTGAGCGTGGCTTGGCCCTGCCCAACACTTCCTCATTGGCTGTGATTTACAGTAGCAGTAGAGAGCCGCTCTTGTACTCAGCGCTGGATCGAGATCGGGCTCAGGTAAGTAATTGCCTTTTATTGAACACACCCAGGAACAAGTGAGTGAACCCATAGACTAATTGCTCTTACAAAAGTTAATTGGAGTCAGTAGTTTGCACACTTGTAGGTGTGATTTTTAGAGCTACTTTGATAAGACACTCAAACATTTTAAGAGTGCTGTTCATAAGAAGCATCAGATCACATTTTATGGCAAATAACGTCATTAAAAACAGTAAATGGGGGTTCACATACTTTTTCTTGTCACTGTTGGAAAGGTTGAGAGAGGATTCTGTAAACTGATAAAACAATGTCATGTGGAAATCATGCCCCTAGTGCTAGAAAACTTGCCCCTACACCACACTACACACCCTTTCTTGTAGACTTATGCCGTTTTAGAGGTATTCGGTTTGTCAGTTGATGCTCTGCTTCGAGTCTCATTGCCAGTTACCCCATGAGTTGATCAGCATTTCAGGATTCAGCTGCTTATGTTAAGATTTTTATTGTGAACACAATTCACTTAATTAGTTTGAATTCACATTGTAGTAAATCATTCCCATGTTTACTCTCCTTAGGTTCCCCTTTACAGATTTCAGTGGGGGATTAGTTGAAAACCCTACACATCTCTTAGGCGACACTTCTGCTCAGAAAAACAGCAGCCTTCTCGCCCACATATGATGTGGCAGCTGTCAGAAATATATTGTCTGTGGGTGTCAGTCGCCTTGGTACCATATGACTAAGGGTGGCTAGCTGTCAGAATCATTTGCTGATGTCTGCAGAAATATCTCGCACAGATCTGGTACATGTGTCTCACTTAATTCAGTCCTGGTATTTTTCTCTTTTAAGATAAAATTCAGGTATATAGCCAAATGTCTAACAAAATATTTTTAACTTTGTTTATCTAAATACACTATATTGTCAAGAATATTGGGACGCCTGCCTTTACATGAACTTTAATCGCGTCCCATGCTTAGTCCTTAGGGTTCAATATTGCTTTGGCCCACCCTTTGCAGCTATAACAGCTTCAACTCTTCTGGGAAGGCCGTCCACAAGGTTTAGGAGTGTGTCTATGGGAATGTTTGACCATTCTTCTAGAAGCACATTTGTGAGGTCAGGCACTGATGTTGGTCGAGAAGGCCTGGCTCCTGGGCTGCGCTTTAATTCATCCCAAAGGTGTTCTATTGGATTGAGGTCAGAACTCTGTGCAGGGCAGTCAACTACCTCCACCCCAAACTCGCTCATACATTTCTTTTATGGACCTTGCTTTGTGCACTGGTCCAAATCATTTGGTGGAGGGGGGATTATGATGTGGGATTGTTTTTCAGGGGTTTGGCTTGGCCCCTTAGTTCCAGTAAAGAGAACTCTTAAGGCGTCAGCAAACCAAGACATTTTGGACAATTTCACGCTCCCAACTTTATGGGACCAGTTTGAGGATTGCCACTTCTTGTTCCAACATGACTGCGCACCAGTGCACAAAGCAAGGTCCATAAAGACATGGATGAGTGAGTTTGGGGTGGAGGAACTTGACTGGCCTGCACAGAGTCCTGACCTCAACCCTATAGAATACCTTTGGGATAAATTAGAGCTGGGACTGCGAGCCAAGCCTTCTTGTCCACATCAGTGCCTGACCTCACAAATGCGCTTCTGGAAGAAGGGTCAAACATTCCCATAGACACACTCCTAAACCTTGTAGACGGCCTTCCCAGAAGAGTTGAAGCTGTTATAGCTGCAAAGGGTGGGCCAACTCAATATTGAACCCTACAGACTAAGACTGGGATGCCATTAAAGTTCATGTGTGGCACAATACTTTTGACAAAATAGTGTACATTTCCAATGTAACAAAGTTGTTCACATCTGTCACACTGTAAAATCAGCAAATCACATTATTAGTTATGCTTTTACTTCTATTGTCTGGTTTGACTTTATTGCTTCCCGGATCACCAGCCTGTTACATGGATATATGTGATTATTTGTTGGGGAAGGGAGTACTAGGTGGCACCCTTTTATGTATAAAAAAATAAAAATAAAAAAATCGCCACCCCCACTGTAGTGTCCTCTGCCCCCCTTCACATCACAGTGGTGTCTTGTACCCCCCCCCTTCACATCACTCCCCCCCCATAGTAGTGTCCTCTGCCTCCCCCAATGCATTGCTCTCTGTCCATTTCTCATTACAATTTCCCCCCACCCCACTGTAGTGTCCTATGTCCCCCTCCAGCAGTATCTCCTCTGTCCCCTTCACATCACCCCCCCCACCATGTACACACAGCACTGTGTAGGTAGCACTTCCCACCCTCCAGTGTGTGTGCAGCAGAGCTGAGATCAGTAGAGCGTAGTGCTGGGTGGAAGGCGGGAGCTGCCGAAGTTCATAATAATAAGCTGGTGATTGGTTGCTACAATTGCCTAGTAACCAATCACTGAGGCAGTTCCCGCCCCCGCCCTCCATCCAGCACTATGCTGTCCCCCACTTTCTCCACTCT
This sequence comes from Aquarana catesbeiana, assembly GCF_042186555.1. NCBI lineage: Eukaryota > Metazoa > Chordata > Amphibia > Anura > Ranidae > Aquarana > Aquarana catesbeiana. Next base: position 551,456,760 of record NC_133328.1, on the reverse strand, counting down.
GCAGCTTAACATGAGAACGGCGGAGGTTGGGGAGATGCAAAGCCGTGGTCACGATCTACCTGTCGACTCCCTGCAGTCACTTGCGATTGGCGGCTTTCCGAGGCCCCGGTTTAGTGAATGTGGTGAAAATTTGATTTTGCAAAGAATACCCAGTTATGTGCTAGGAAAATTTAAAAATGACATTTTTGCTTACACATGATTGGATAATAGAAGTTCGCCTCCTTCTCTAAACTGGTGCAACTTCCCTTGAAAAGTTAAGTCTATTGCCTTTAGTAATTCAACCCCAATGTCTCTTTAAACCTGACACCAAACTGAAAGCCTTGTGATCAACCAAGTACGGCGTCCATACTATATTTATTACTGCAGTACTGGTGCTCTAAGATTGATTAAACCCTTGGGCCATGATTGCTCGTGACTTCCATTTTCGCTGTAGTCTATGTACTACATACATGGTTAGGTTTTGTAGGTCAATATACCTTCTAGATGTCTCAGCCTTTTGTGCCTTTTAATGTCATCTTGGGTTCCACCATCAAACATTCTGCTTTCCATTGGATTTTCACAGGCGGAGCAATTACTATCTTTCTTCATATAGATTTAACAGACCCTGATCCAGAAAATACACACTGCTTCCACATTTCAGCTGTTACGAGTAGATACACAATTCTATTGTCACTTGTTTGAACTGCTGCCTTTAACAGATTTCATTTTTGTGAGCCTCTTTAAAAAGAACTCACTGTATTCTTAAAATGGCCCTTTTCCATGACAAAGGCTAAAAGGCCACGGCTTTCAATAAATGAGACTTCTGATTTATTGTTGGCTAAAAAGCAACATTTACAGTGATTGAGGCTTTCTCCCTGCATTTCGATTATGTGCCTGGTCCCTGGGGATTTCTCCAAGGGGGGACCATACATCACCAGCGGCTTTTTATTGCCAAAGTTGATTACATTTCCTAAGGAAGTGGCCAGTGTGATGTCACTGCATAGAGAAAAAAATGAATCTCTATAGCATCACTTCTTGGTGTAGAGCTTTTTATGGCTGTTTTTAGTGGCTGTAATTGAACCTAGCTGCTGCTTTGCATTTGCTAGTTTATTTTTGTCCCTGAAAAAGGCAGTGCATCATCTTAATGTGACGCACCATGGAGGAGAATCTGGAATCAATGTGTTGGTTCAATTCCTAAGTCTTTGCTAATTGCTCTTCTCGATCAAGGCTTGCTGCCGCAACAAAGATGGGTCTGTCATGCGAATGAGAAGTGTTGCCTTAACATATAGTGTACACAAAGTAGACTGGTTTGAAACATGAGATGTCAGAACATCCTGAGGTTTTAAACATGTTTTCATGGCATTGCGTTTTTTTTTTTTTTTTTTTTGCCATTTAAAAAAAATGTTTTATGTGTTTCGCTTTGTTTTCGCCACAATGTCAATTTTCATAAAGCATTATGTACCACAAGTACAACTCTTCACTCACACTTTACTGATTTTCTCCATGTTTAAGTGTCATTAAAGGACAAGTTCACCCTTTTCAGGTTTTTTATTTTTTGCTCTATAAACAAACAAAAAAAAAACAACAATTTTGAAAAAAAAAAAAAACAAAAAAAAAAACATTTGTTACTTTCTGCTATAAAACATATCCCATAAAAAATCAAATGCCTTCATCAATTTAGGCCAATATGTATTCTGCTACATATTTTTGTTTTAAAAAAATCCTAATAAGTGTATATTGACTGGTTTACGTAAAAGTTATAGCAGCTACAAACTATGGGATATATTTATGGAATCCTCTTCTTCCCTTTTTTTTATATAAATATATATATATATATATATATATATATATATATATATATATATATATATATATATATATATATATATATATATATATATATATATATAGTAATTGCAGTGGTTAGTGATTTATAGTGGGACTGCGATATTGCGGCAGACAAATTGTACACTAACGGACACTTTTGACACTTTGTCACTGTACTAATTACACTGGCTGGGAAGGGGTTAACATCAGGGGCGATCAAAAGGTTAACTGTGTGCCTAGCTGTTTTTTTACTGGTGTGTGTGTGTGTGGTGCTTGTACTAGGGGAAGGCATAGATCTGTGTCCCTGCTTTGCAGGAATACAGAATCCATGCCTTCCTTACTGACAAAACAATGATCTGCCTTGTTTACATAGGCAGACTGCCGTTCTGCCTGTGACCTGAATGATCAGCGGGTGCTGGTGTTCTATCGAAAAATGCCTCTGATGGGTCTGCGCATGCACAGTACGCAACGTCACTCCAACTGATATGTTGATCAGCTGGCGTGACGTCAACACAGCGCATGTGTGGATAGTCGGAGGCAGTATTCAACGATCTGCTGAGCACGGAGGGAGAATGTAATTGTCATTTGCTATTGCGGGGTGTGTTGAAGGGGCAAGTTTTTGTGTGTGCTTTTAACCCACCCTTGGACACAGGCAAAACCCGCCATTTAACACACTGAACCCGCCATGCATCGAACAGAAATCGTGGCGTTCAGTACAGGCAAAACCCGCCTTGCAACAACGAGGTAGAATCTGACAAGTACTTTCTCCCTCTGCTGTTTGCATAGCGTTGGATAATGCCTCCGACGATCTGCGCATGCGCTGTGTTTTTAAGTCGCACCAGCTGATCAACATATCAGCTGGAGTGACGTTTGGTACTGCGTATGCTCAGACCCATTTGAGGCATTTTTCGATGGGAGGCATTTCTCAATAGAACACCGGCAGACATCGGGTCCGTGGGACCTGCTGATCAACTCCTGCTGTGTAGAATCCTAGCGGGAGCGAGCCTTTGGTGGCACGCACTCGTGCCCGATAGACGGAAATGCAAGATTGTGGATATATTTGTGATCCTGTGCAGCCTGGCCGCCCTGTAGTAAAAGTGCTATAGGGCAATCAGCAACTGGTTAAAGGGTCCCTTTTTAATTGAGGATTTGTTTTCATTCGTGCAGTTTAGTTTATGTAGTAGTACATCCAAACTTCTATGGAAAATCAAATGTTATCAACGTAAAGGTTTACAGATTATTACTTATTGTGTATGAGGACTTTGGTAACCTTAAAGCCCATCTTTGGAGACAGGAAAAATGTTCCTTGCAGTGGGGCTGCCCCAGCAGTGCAAGGGTGAAATGCTCTTTTAGGTATATAAGGACTGTGAAAAAAACAGCGTTTACTTAGCCAATCCTCTGGCTGTGGGCACTCTACTCCATTTGCTTCCGGTAGTGGACTGTCCCTCTATGCCCTCATCTCCCAATGCAGGGCTATGGGCTGTGCATTGGATTTGATGATGTCAGGGGACCTGTGATTGCTGGAACATAGGAGAGAAGAGGCTGTGGGGACCAGACTTACAGCCTTGAGGGAGCGAAGGATCGAATAAGTATTGCTATTTCTTTGTGGCCTCCTAGACCTAAACAAACACTTAAACCTTGCAGTACGACGGCAGCCATTATTCCCTTTCCTGGAGTTAACTTTAATAATTTTACCAAAAATGCAAAAGATTGTAAACTTTATTCAGTGCCATAAATACTCTTATGCATGACCTCCTTCTGTGTGACTATTTAGTGGTGGAACAGGATACTTTGTACATAGAATATTTTATCTCTTCTCACGCTATCCCAGGCAGCGATAACATCAGATGGAGAGGATGAGAGTAGAGTATGATAGTTTGTGTGCAGCAGATCCCTTCTGTGTTCTGTTTGAGAATATTGATCCTGAACAAACCTATTGATAGGGTGCAAGTTATTTTGTTATGGGAAGATTAATTACAATTCTTATCTTGTGAAGAGCTGATAGTTTGCAGCTACTGACGCACAGTATAAAGTGTCTGACAGTATAACTCAGAGAGTTCAGCATTCTAAAGTGTATGACTGGCGGAAAATCTTTAAACCCTCAATCTCTTTTCATTAGCTAACAGACTCTTAGCTTGCAGGGAGAGTTTTATGATTTCTGGCAACTGGATTTTTACCTAGAGCTCTAGACGAGGCTTCACAAATACTATACTGGTGCTAAAGGTTATTTATCGAACTCCTGCTTTCTATAGACCTCATATTTTGTACTTTTCAGAAGCCATTGTCCTTACCCATAAGTTACCAGTTTTTGGTAGACCAAGGCATAGCATAGTCCATCCAGGATTGGTGTTTTGGCTGACGAAAACTATGAAGAAAGTCAATTCCGTTTTCGTTCACAAACGAAAACGTGAGGCAGGGACGTTTTCCCTAGGCAACTAACTTCTGGTTTCCACGGAGCTCCGCCTGCTTCCGCTCCCAGCATGTATGCGAATGTGCAGCCAGCATTACAGGCCCCCAAGTCCTCAGACGACCGTCAAGAGCAGCACTGTGCATTACAGGCCTCCCTAGTCCCACTCCCTACCCATCTCCGACTCCTGACAACAACCATCCAGAGCAGAGCGCACCCATTGTGAGAGTGTACATTACAATTACAGGCCTGAGGACCCCCCTCGACCACCGCCATCTAGGGCACTGTGCATTACAGGCCATCCCCCTGACCTGAGACCACCAACCAGCACTGTGCAGCATTACAGGCCACCAGTGACCACTGGCATCGAGAGCACTGCATTAAAGGCCATCCCTCAGACCACCTGGATGGGCTGCATGCAGTACAGGCCTCCTCAGACCACTATTTCTTTGTGGCCTCCTAGACCTAAACAAGCACTTAAACCTTACAGTACGACCGAAGCCATTTTTTCCCTTTACTGGAGTTCAACTTTAATAATTTTACCAATAATGCAAAAGATTGTAAACTTTGAGTGCCATAAATACTCTTATGCATGAGTTCCTTCTGTGTGACTATTTAGTGGTGGAACAGGCTACTTTATACATAGAATATTTTATCTCATCTCACGCTATCCCAAGCAGCGATGACATCAGATGGAGAGGATGAGAGTAGAGTAAGAAAGTAGTTTGTGTGCAGCAGATCCCTTCTGTGTTCTTCTGTGCATTAGAGGCCATCCCTCAGACCTGAGACCACCTGGATGGACTGCATGCAGTACAGGCCTCCTCAGACCGCCACTACTTTGTGGTGGCATAGTCCACCCAGGACTGGTTCGGGAGTGGGAATCTCCTCGGGACTCGGGAGGCCTGTGATGCGCAGTGCTGCTCTTGACCGTCATCTGAGGACTTGGAGGCCTGTAATGCTGGCTGCACAGTCGCTTGCAGTTTGTGGTTTTGTCTGGTCTGGTCTGAGGAGGCCTGTAATGCATGCAGTGCTCTGGACTGTGGTTAGAGGAGGCCTGTAATGCTGCACTGTGCTGGATGCACGGTGCAGCATTACAGGCCTCCGCTAACCATAGTCCAGAGCACTGCATGCTTTCTCACACCTGATTTAAACCTCTAATTGCCATACTACCATGTCAGTCGCCTGCATTACACGTTAATCATGGGTTCAAATTTGGTGGTTAGAAGGCAACATAACACCTCCCTACCACCTGTCAAACACAATCGGATCGCTTTTCAGAGGAGCAGCAGTGCCTTCTGCACTTGTGAATAAGCCCTTACTTGCATATGGTGGCGTCACACGTAACGTTGGGGCGGTTGAGTCACGGTTTTACCGCCCTCAATCCCTCAGCAGCCAAAGGTGTACACATAACACAGCAGGAATTAAACCCACTGTTGCTTTTGGTGGGTGCTACCGCCTGTCAATCTCGACCCATTTAGGTAAATGGGGCCACTCTGCAATTGCCCCACAACTGCATGCTTCTGCAGGGTCCATGGGGGTTAAAGCGGGTGGTGAGAAGGCAACACAACGCTGCCTGCTTTAACTCCTTGTTTGCTGTACTGCACTAGGTCGCGGCCTCATTCACTTGAATGTAAAAAGCTTGGCAGGTGCTACACCCACCAACCATGACATGGCATATAACTCCTGCTACAGCTGCGACATGTGTACACCCCTGGCCACTGCAGCTAAAGGGGGTGCAGTTGGGGCAGGGGTGATAAAAACCCGTCTTAACTGTGGCCTTTTGCCCCCCCCCCCAAACTGCAAATGTAAATGAACGCTTACTGTTCTGAGCCCCCTATAAGGCTACTTTCACACTGATGTGCTGCAACTTTTCTGGGTTAGCTGTGCTTTGTCATAGATGTCTATTATATCCTGCAGGTGTGGTTTCTGAAAGCACACCAAACCCTCCTGCATTTAGAGAGTGCAGGATATAATAGAAGTCTATGGCTAAGCGCAGCAAACCCGCAGGAAAGCTGCATGAACATGGCACTACGCCCTGTGTGGGTAAACTGCAGTTCAGTGTGAAGGCAGCCTTGTACTATTATGATTAGTGCATTGCTTCGCACTGACCTGACGATCCTCTTTCCTGCTGGTGACACCACTCTGGAGACCGCTAGCTGGGATAAGAGGTGGAGTTGGTATCACTCCGCATGGGACAGGAGCCAGCACTACAGAGGAGGTATCAGATTATGCAGCTCTTGCTCCCTACTACAGCTTCAACTTTACAAGTAGTCCTTCTGCATTGAACTCTGATGCTCTAAAATGGCAAGTCAGCAAGCTCAGACCGGGATCTACCAATCACCTGTCTGCGATCTAGATTGTGATCTACAGGTTACTGACCCCGGTCTACACAATGTATTATAAGGTAGAAGATTTCTACAGGCAGAGTAAAGGAATGGAACTTGGCTAGTGCAAAAACTTTGCTTTTGATGTCCCAATGACATGGAAAGTTATCTATTTTTTGTTTACCAACCAGATCCACCGCTGAGATTTCTTGTGACACCCCCTAGGTTTTGTAAAAAGCTACCCAAAACGAACTTTCCAGTGCTTGGAGATACTATATAATCTGTTTGGCTGAAACAAATGTATGATGAACAGAATATCTATGGCAAATTCACACTTCAGTGTATACCACCAGCCAACAGACCTTGAGGCTGGATAAAGTCCATTGTGCCATTTCCTCCACCACATGAAGAAAGCAGAGGTTTGCTTTAATGACATTGTGAAATTATGCTGTTCATCTATTGAATTCTTGTGAGAAACTCTTTAAAGAGGGAGGTTTACAATGATATGCTGATTCCCAGCTTCTGAAATTAGAATGATTGTTTTAGGCAAGGGGATATTTGGGTAAAAGTGTGTGTGTGTGTGTGTGTGTGTGTGTGTGTATGTGTACATGTCTGTCTGTGTGTGTCATATATACACATGTGAGGGGAGGCTGAGACCATACAGGTGAGAGGGGGACTGCAAGCGTATAGGTGTGAGGGGGTGTTGCGAACGTATAGGTGTGAGGGGGTGTTGCGAACGTATAGGTGTGAGGGGGTGTTGCGAACGTATAGGTGTGAGGGGGTGTTGCGAACGTATAGGTGTGAGGGGGTGTTGCGAACGTATAGGTGTGAGGGGGGGCGGCTGCGAGCGTATAGGTGTGAGGGGGGTGGCTGCGAGCGTACAGGTGTGAGGGGGGTGGCTGCGAGCGTACAGGTGTGAGGGGGGCGGCTGCGAGCGTACAGGTGTGAGGGGGGGGCGGCTGCGAGCGTACAGGTGTGAGGGGGGGGGGCGGCTGCGAGCGTACAGGTGTGAGGGGGGGGCGGCTGTGAGCGTACAGGTGTGAGGGGGGCGGCTGCGAGCGTACAGGTGTGAGGGGGGGGGCGGCTGCGAGCGTACAGGTGTGAGGGGGGGGCGGCTGTGAGCGTACAGGTGTGAGGGGGGGGCGGCTGCGAGCGTACAGGTGTGAGGGGGGCGGCTGCGAGCGTACAGGTGTGAGGGGGGGGCGGCTGCGAGCGTACAGGTGTGAGGGGGGGGCGGCTGCGAGCGTACAGGTGTGAGGGGGGCGGCTGCGAGCGTACAGGTGTGAGGGGGGCGGCTGCGAGCGTACAGGTGTGAGGGGAAGCTGAGAGCGTTCAGGTAATGAAAGTGAGAGAAATTCTGAACAGCCACACTCCAAAAAATAGCCTTTATTTGTCATGAAAAATCAAAAATACATGCCACAGCAGAACGGACAGAAGAGCTGACGCATTTCACACTATCAAACCGTGCTTAATCATCAGCTTCTGTCCGTTCTGCTGTGGCATGTATTTTTGATTTTTCTTGACGAATAAAGGCTACTTTTTGGAGTGCAGCTGTCCAGAATTGTTCTCATTTTCATTGCTATATGCATTGTCAGCACCTGTGGCTTCTAAACTAGAGGTGAGGTTCATTCCAATTTGATCTACCTGGAGCGGTGATGTCCCTTTCCCTGAGAGCGTACAGGTGTGAGGGGGGGCTGAGGGCGTACAGGTGTGAGGGGAGGCTGGGGGCGTACAGATGTGAGGGGAGGCTGGGGGCGTACAGGTGTGAGGGGAGGCTGGGGGCGTACAGGTGTGAGGGGAGGCTGGGGGCGTACAGGTGTGAGGGGAGGCTGGGGGCGTACAGGTGTGAGGGGAGGCTGGGGGCGTACAGGTGTGAGGGGAGGCTGGGGGCGTACAGGTGTGAGGGGAGGCTGGGGGCGTACAGGTGTGAGGGGAGGCTGGGGGCGTACAGGTGTGAGGGGAGGCTGGGGGCGTACAGGTGTGAGGGGGGGCTGGGGGCGTACAGGTGTGAGGGGGGGCTGGGGGTGTACAGGTGTGAGGGGAGGCTGGGGGCGTACAGGTGTGAGGGGAGGCTGGGGGCGTACAGGTGTGAGGGGAGGCTGGGGGCGTACAGGTGTGAGGGGAGGCTGGGGGCGTACAGGTGTGAGGGGAGGCTGGGGGCGTACAGGTGTGAGGGGAGGCTGGGGGCGTACAGGTGTGAGGGGAGGCTGAGGGAGTACAGGTGTGAGGGGAGGCTGGGGGCGTACAGGTGTGAGGGGAGGCTGAGGGAGTACAGGTGTGAGGGGGGCTGAGAATCTATAGGTTTGAGGGGGCGTTGAGAATATGCAGGTGTGAGGGGGGGCTGCGAGTGTACAGGTAAGGGGGCGTTGAGAACATATAGGTTTGTGGGGGCTGCGAGTTTATAGGTGAGGGGGCTGAGAACATACAGGTTTGAGGGGGGCTGATGCTAAGAGTGTACAGGTGTGAGGAGGGCTGCGAGCTTACCGGTGTGAGGGGGTCTGAGAACATACAGGTGTGCGGGGGGGGGGCTGCAAGCGTACAGCTGCTGGATTGGGATGTCTCTTTTGGGCAAAATATAATTTCCTACAGTTAAACCTTGAAAGCACTGATGACTTATAATACACTGTGCATTTTCATATGACGTTTGTATGAGTGTTAAAATAAGTGTGTGCACTGAAGGATTGATGGGATAGCTAGTGGCTGGATTTGGTGGGATGGCCAGTGGGCAGGATCTGGGGAATGTTGGTGGTCAGGCCGGGGGGGGGGGGGGGGGGGGGGCAGGCCTAAAGCTGTCTAAGGGGCCCCACAATTTCTTATGGCTGCCCTGTGTGCAGGCGTCATCCCGTTATAAGCTTTGAAACTGGCAATGTATTTTTATGTTGCCTGGTCTGCAAGTGGTTAAATTATGCTACATCGGTCATTCTTGGGTTTCTCCATGGGTTGCTGGGGGTTCCTTGAGCTGTGCCTAGTTGACTTCTTTATGTGATTGTGTGTTCGTATTTCCAGGTCTATTGTCATTTGGCAGAGCCAGTAGCATGACACCAATTATCTTTTTTTTTAGCTGACTGTAAGGGTGGCATTCTAACCACCACTGTAATGGGTCATTCCTTTCACTGACCACCAATGCAAGGGGCATTTTGCTTATTACCCCTGAAGTACTAATCTTAGCAGGGATTCCCAGACGGAAGCCCGGAAAAAATATCAAGGGTTCCTCTGGCATAAAAAGGTTGAGAAAGGTTGTGCTATATGAATGAGAATAAATAAAAAAAGTAGGCGTTACCTGATTTGGCAGAAAAAGTGGAAATATGCTTTAAGCGAACCTGTGCTTTAATCCATCAACAGAATAAATGTGGCTACCTGCTCACAATACTTCTATAAACCAAAGCCAATAAAAAAAAAAAAAAACCTTTGCTGACACCTAAATACCTTTTCTGTAAAATGTTCGGGTACTCTGGACCTCTAATGATGGGCTATTACCAAAGAAGCTGCAGTGAAAACTGGCTAATTTAAATTCTGAACTGGATAGTTTCTGAATAAATTTTTCCAATAATGTATAAGTCATACCTAATTGGAAAACAGAATTCACGTTTTCTGTAATAGCGTTGGGATGGAGGACCAAAAAAATGTTTTTATAATAAAACATCATCATTGTATGTTCTATAAATTCTTGCCACATATCCTTTGACTTTGCTTGGGTACTATATAAAAAAGCATATTTAACCACTTCCCACCCACCATATAGCAGAATGATGGCCGGAAAGTGATTTCATTATCCTGACTGGGTGTCATATGATGTCCAGCAGGATAAGCCGTGCCCGTGGGGGGGCACGCAGCGCATCGATCGGTGGTGTGTCAGTCTGACATGCAGCATCTCCGATTGAGGTAAAGAGCTTCTGACGGAGGCTCTTTACCGCGTGATTAGCTGTGTCCAATCACAGTGTAAACAGGAAAAGCTGCGTAACGCCTTTTCCTCCACTCACGCTGACAGACACGAGTAAAGGAGAGCCAATCGGCTGCTCTCCTGACAGGGGGTGGTCTGCACTGATTCATTATCAGTGCAGCCCACCCATGGCCACCAGGGATGCCCACGCATGACCACCAGGTAAGCCTACTAGAGCCCACCAGGTATGGCGATCATTGCCCATTAGGGATGGCACTCTCTGTCCATCAGTGAAGCCTGCCAGTGCTTCTGATCAGTGCTGCCTATCAGTGCTGCATATAAGTGCCACCTCATCAGTGCCCGTCAGTGCAGCCTCATCAGTGTCCATCAGTAAAGGAGAAAACTTAGTTATTTACAAAGTTTTGCAACAAACGAAGAAAAACATTTTTTTTTCGGTCTTTTTTTATTTGTAGTGCAAAAAATAAAAACCCCAAAGGTGATCAAATACCACCAAAAGAAAGCTCTATTTGTAGAATAAAATGATAAAAATTGCGTTTTGGTTTTTGGCCACAACCATAAACTCTTCATTTGGAGACGAGTCAACAAGGCCTATGATGAAAGATACACCATTCCTACTGTGAATCACGGAGGTGGATCGCTGATGTTTTGAGGATGTGTGAGCTACAAAGGCACAGGAAACTTGGTCAAAATTGACGGCAAGATGAATGCAGTATGTTATCAAAAAATACTGGAGGAACATTCATCGGCCACGAAGCTACGCATGGGACATATTTGGACATTCCAACATGACTATGATACAAAATACAAGGGCAAGTCGACCTGTCATTGGCTACAGCAGAATAAAGTGAAGGTTCTGGAGTGGCCATCTCAGTCTCCTGACCTCAATATCATTGAGCCACTCTGGGGAGATCTCAAACGTGCAGTTCATGCAAGACAGACCAAGAATTTACAGGAACTGGAGGCTTTTTGCCAAGAGGAATGGGCAGCTTTACCATCTGAGAAGATAAAGAGCCTCATCCACAAATACCACAAAAGACTTCAAGCTGTCATTGATGTTAAAGGGGGCAATACACAGTATTAAGAACTGGGGTATGTAAACTTTTGATCAGGGTAATTTGGCTAGTTTCTGTTGTGATTATGATTTAAAGCGTAAACACAGTTGATTGATAATAAATGGCTTCAGCCAAACACTAACCGTGAGTGAAATAAATGTTTTTGTGTTGTCATTCATATTCTCTGAAAAATGGCCAATAAATCATAAATTCTGCCAGGGTATGTAAACTTATGAGCACAACTGTATACTGCATTATAATTTTTTTTTTTCTCTTTAACATATCAATATTCCTCTTGAATCAAACTCCTGAAGATGCAGGTTTCCCGTGAAACATGTAGAGTGTTAAATTGGAATTATGTTAAGATAGGTCTGTTTATTGACTCTAATGTTATCTGATAAGTTCCAATCTGTCAGAGGAATCTATGTTTTATGAGAACTGCCTGTTTGTCCTTATCTGGACATTCTGTACTTTTTCCCCTTTATGGGTGAAATATTAATATTGATTGACCTTTGTATTGTGAGTTCATTCTGTACCATGAAAGTCCTCAGTTCCTCAACCCAATTTTATATACTCTATCAGGAAGTAAAGGGAAATCTCTTTCATGAGGAAAACATAATAAAATTCTCATGGAGGTTCTACCCCTTCCTTACTCTTTTAGAAAATGTTTGTCGTCCACATTTGGAGGACTTGCTTGTCCGCGCCTAATCCGATTTTGGTCTAGGATTTTTGGGCTCCTACATATCCTATTTCACTTGCCCATCTGTAAGGATGCAAAGCTGTTATTATTGCACTGCCCTGCCCATGGTCTATTTTTCTTGTCAACAGAACCTGACCCCTATTTGTTGCTTGCAGCTAAGCGTACCATGGCCAAGGCCTGGAAGAAACTCACAATCTGATTTGCAGCAGTGAAATACGGTTTGACCAAAATGATGGTGAACGAGAAGATGGCCAGCATTTTTCATGACTCCCATTCTAAGTTACTAAATCTGTGGGAACCTTGGCTATCTTACGCCCCACATTACCCCTCAGTCAGTTATGGTACCTTGTGCCCCCCCCCTTTTTTTTTTTCTTTTTCTTATTTCTCTTTTTTTTAACTTTTTTTGCTCTGTACCTGCATGTTCTCTATTTTCCTTTCTGGCTTCTTAGTTCTTCCCTCACATTTTTTTATGCCTGGGTCTTTTGATTCTGTCAGTTTAAACCAACGATTCAAATTGTTCAATCTCCATCCTTCTACTGTCACACGTGACAATCACAGTTTGAAGGTGATTATCAATTTTTTATGATTGTATAAGGCCCCCTGCGTGGGTGACTCTCGCATTGTATTTCCTTTTTGATTGTCAATGAAAATTATTGTAACAGAATTTTTTTTTTTTTTTTTTTATAGCTGTATCCTGATTTGAGCATTTTTCTTCTATTTTTTTTTTGTCTGACGCCATCAAAAGGAAGTAAGGATAGGTCATCTAGGTGGTGACACATGCAGCAATTCAAAAAAACTGACAACGTTCTAACCCTTCCACTTCGATCTAAAACTTGGGGAAAAATTGAATTGTATTTTAACACTGAAATTCTCTTTTAATTGGCATGACATCTAAAAGCATGGTTTAATGGTGTGCTTGCGCTTACATAGCCTGTTCCTTGACTGTCAAGTCAATTGGTTTTGTTGGAAGAAACCTATTTAATATCAGTAATGCTATATGATACAGTATGAATAGAATCTTCAGAAAGTTAAATCTTGCAAGTCAGAACATCTTGAGCTTGAGAAATAACTCTTAAAATTCTGGAGGTCTGCAGTAGTAGAGTGATGCAGTATGGTGTATAAGCCCGGGGATAAAGGAATTGGATTTACATAGCGGTGTTCTTTGAAATTGACATTTTCAGGCAGTTAAGAGTTTTATCGACACAGGCAGAGTTATAAGGTATGAGACAAGATAATCTTACCCTTGATTGGATAACCGTCATTGCCGTCTCCTAATTTCTTCTTATTGTCAGAAATAGACAGGCCCTTATTTGGTTGATTTCCTAATTTTCAAGTAAATGATGTTTAATGAAGGCTCCGTTGTCATTTCTCAGCCTTTTGCATGAAAAATTAAGGTTGAAATTTTTCTTTTGAAATATTTTTCCACGCTCTCAATACCGTTTCTGCACATGAATGGGAAAACCTTACAACAGTTAAAAACAGTTAAAAGCATTGTACACTCTCAAATGTTTTTTGTTGTTTTAACTATGTATTCGTGTAGTTAAATTCAATGTGATTCTTGTTTTGCTTTACCTTATTATGATAGGCTTGCATGTTATGGATGCAGTTTATAGTGTCGTGGCTGATTGCCCTATGTCCATGTATTCATCTGCCCAGCTTGTCCCTACTTGCCCCAAGGACAGGCAACTTCTTGTTCCGGATCACACAGCGTCCTGTCCATGCCTCACCATTTCTGTGTGTTGTGCCTCAAATATGAGAGTGCTAATGTGATGAAATACATGTATTCCCTTTATGGCTCTGCCCGCTTGTGTCTGTGTCAGATATACAGTGCCTTGAAAAAGTATTTATACCCTTGAAATTTCCCACATTTGGTCATATTACAACGAAAAACGTAAAAGTATTTTATTGGGATTTTATTAGCGAACCTTGACACCCCAGATGTTTTGGAACTACATTTCCCATGATGCTCATGCACTCTGCAGTGTAGTTGAGCATCATGGGAATTGTAGTCCCAAAACATCTGGTGTGCCATGGTTCGCTATCACTGTGATAGACCAACACAAAGTGGCACATAATTGTGAAGTGGAAGGGAAAATGCTAAATGCTTTTCAAAATTTTTACAAATAAATATGTGAAAAGTGTGGTGTGCATTTGTATTTAGCCGCCCTGAGTCAATACTTTGTAGAACCACCTTTCGCTGCAATCACAGCTGCAAATCTTTTTGGGGATGTCTCTACCAGCTGTACACATCTAGAGAGTGACATTTTTGCCCATTCTTCTTTGCAAAATAGTTCAATCTCTGTCAGATTGCATTGAGAGTGTCTGCGAACAGCAATTTTCAAGCCTTGCCACAGATTCTCAATTGGATTTAGATCTGGACTTTGACTGGGCCATTTTAACATATGAATATGCATTGATCTAAACCATTCCATTGTAGCTCTAGCTGTATGTTTAGGGTCGTTGTCCTGCTGGAAGGTGAACCCTCCGCCCCAGTCTCATGTCTTCTGCAGACTCTAACAGGTAGGGGTACAATGTACCCCATACTAATTTACATTGGGGGGCGGGGTCTGGGGGCCCCATTTCTTAAAGGGGGCTTCCAGACCCCCACAACCACTAGCCAGGGTTGTGGGGAAGAGGCCCTTATCACCATCAACATGGGGGGGCAAGGTGCTTTGGGGTGGGGGGCAGAGCACCTCCATTAGTCACACCACCCTGGGGCACTTGTGCTCGTCAGCATGGGGTGTTTCAAAAGCCTCTCTGATTTTGTACCTCTGCCTCTTGAATTGCCGTCTGAAAAACATAAGGGAAATCTATTAGGAGCCGAAAATGCTTACAACTTCTGTTGCTGAGGGAATGGGAAAAGAAGGGGTATGCCTGTCTTAAGGCTCCCCTTCCCTAATGGGATTATGGCGGTTGGGAAGTCTCAAGGTTCCCCATTGATTTTAAAATTAATGGGTGGCCTATGATAGGTCAGGAGAGGTCACATGTTAAGAACCTTCTGGAAGCTTTGGAAGGGTCAGCTGTGATAGGTGGAAAAAGTTCAGCTGCCCCTTTTGGCAGCTTCTAAAAGCTGTATGAGCCTCTATTTAAAGGGAAAGCTGAGGAGAACTTTTGCCAGTCACCAGAGGATATCGAGGAGCTCAGCATCAGAGCTATAATACACACATTTGGCGACATGAAGACCCTCATCCGTCAGCATCTGGAACGAGCGGAATTAGCAGGTGGTGAAGAGTGGCTGCGTCAATGCCTGGCGTCCCCCCTGAACAGCCCAGCAGAGGAATCCGAACCTGCGGGTGTGAGCGGAGAAGGGTCAGCAGCGGGAGAAGATGGGCCGAAGACATCGCATGGCTGCCTGCAGCTGAATGAAGCTGGGGTCAGCGTTGTATCGGATCCAGTTCAGGCAGACGTCATTGAAGGAGGAGCGCAAGGTCACCTGGCTTTGAAGAGGAGGCGCTCGGCGAACAGAAAATACCTTACCTCACCTTCTAGAGAGGCTGCATCAGAGAAGGGACGGTTGGCTTCAGGGAGGAAGGCACAGGGGAAAGGCGGAGCTGGTTTTAAAGGTCGCAGAGGCGGTAGTGACATGATACATCGTCATGGCAACGAGTACTAACCGAAGAAGCTGTAGGCTCTGCGTTATTCACGCAGGAGTATGACCCTAGCACAGCTGTGGAGGAGGAAGTGCAGCAGGATGTCGGCATTCTGAGCGCACAAATCCCAGTACAGTGTGTCTCATCTCAGCCTGTGAATGTTTCACAACAGGCTGCTTTGCACGCACCTGGTGAGTGTGTTTTATGGATAATATTTCTTCTACATTACAGGAATTTATGTCACTTTGTAAAAAACCTGATGGGGCATCTTCACACATTTTTCTATTGAATAATGTATCGGCCAGTGTTTGTTCGTCATCAGTGTCAGATAAAGAAGTTTCTGCTAATTTTGTTCCACAAAATAGGTTAAATAAGCATGGGGAATCCTCGATGGCTAATAGTAATTCCATTTAAATCGGTGATAATAATTGTAAAGAGGTTATCCCATACATATTGTTGCATTAGGTTTTTTATCTTTCTTTGAAAAAATTTGGCGTGGGGAATTCGTTGATTTGTTATCTTTGTTGCCGACGGGACAGACAAGAAGGGTGACAAATCAGAGGACGATAGGAGAAGACCTGTAAAAAAAAAAAAAAATGTATGTGTGTGTATATAATATGTGTGTGTATGTATGTGTGTATATATATATATATATATATATATATATATATATATATATATATATATATATATATATATATATATATATATATATATATATATATATATATATATATATATATATATATATATATATGTGTGTGTATGTTACAGGCATTTGCGATTTATGCTAGCGTTTTGTGCGAAAAATTTCCGCACAAAGGTTCGCAACTTTTTCAACATGTAGATATCATTTTGGAAGCCTATAGAAGTTTCAGAGGCACAGCCTGGTTTTCATATGGTGAAGCATTCCGCCATAAGATGTCAGTTCAACCAGCTTTGAAGTTGGGTACTAAAGATATATTGGGCTGTGGTTAAATTTGTTTTTACCTCAGAAATCAACTTTTTATAAATCGCAGTCTGTCACAAATAATGCGATGGCGGGTGCAACATATAAGAAAGGTGTTTGTTTTGCTCTCAATGATGGGCAGTGCCGTTGGTTGAATGCATGCAAATATCGTCATGAATGTTCGTTTTGTGCAGGGGCCCATCGGCCCCATCCTATCTCTAAGGGTCGGTTCACACTAGGACGACTTGGGATCCGACTTGTAAGCCCTCAAGTCGCCCCAAGAAGAGATTTACATTACAGTGTATGGGAGCGTCTTAATTGACACTACTGAAGTCGCTCCGACTTCAGAGCGTACTCCTTGTACTACTTCGATCCGACTTCAAGGCGACCTGTACCCATTGAATTCAATGGAAGTCGCCTCCAAGTCGGATCTCCATCTACATTGAAGCGACTTTACAGGGAAAAAATTTAGTTTGCCCAGGCAAACCCCTCCCTCCCAGAGAGCTGATTATCCTGTGATTGGCCACAGCCAAAGTCGCCTGTCCTGGAGGTGACTTGAAGCTGCGTTGTAATTTGCTTGAAGCCGCGTTGAAGTCGCCTTGCAAAGCCTGTGTGAATCGAGCCTAAGTGTTTTCCAAAGTTACAAACTGCACAATTATCCCATAGGGTTCAAAAAGCTGTCACGCCAGTGAAATTGGAAAAAAATGCTTTCATGGCTGCTGGTTTATCCAGAGCGACTGAAAGCACAATTTCTCATTGAAGGTTTTTCGGACAGTTTTTTTATGTGCCGGAATTCACAGGTAAGGGGTGTTCTGTTGATAATTTACGGTCAGTTTCTTTATATCTGAATATAGTTTGGGATAAGTTATGTAAAAAAATTTCTGAAGGGAGGATGGAAGGTCCTTTTTGCTTATCCACCTTTCAAAAATTTTAAGATATCTCGGTTAGGTATGATTCCCAAAAAAACCTAATAATTTTAAGATGATCCATCATTTATCTTTCCCACACGGAGATTCTTTAAATGATCAGATTGATCCGGAACTAGCTTCAGTTTCTTACACATCTTTTGACAAAGCGATTTCGGTATTGCAAAGGTTGGGTCCAAATGCGCTTCTTGCAAAAGCAGACATTCAATCAGCTTTTCGATTGTTACCAATTCATTCGCCTAGCTTTAATTTGTTGGGTATTTATTTCGATAATAATTTTTTGATAAGTGCCGCCAAATGGGTTGCTCATTACCTTGTGTATATTTTGAAACTTTCTCTACATTCCTGGAATGGGTTGTATCATATACAACAGGTTCCAGTAATCTCATACATTATTTAGATTACTTTATATTTATGGGTCCAGCACGATCGGCGGAATGTGATGATTTTTTGTCTGCTTTTCAAGAGGTTTGCAGGGTGTTTGGGGTGCCATTGGCTATGGAAAAGACTATATCTCCAAACACTAATATAGAACTTTTGGGAATAACCATAGATTCTTTACTTATGGAATTTCGATTACCGGAAGAAAAAATGTATAAAATGCAACAGCTCATGTTGTCTTTATTAACCACTTGCCGACCGCCTCACGACGATATACGTCGGCAGAATGGCACGGGCAGGCAGAATCGTGTACCTGTATGTGATCTGCCTCCCACGGGCGGGGGGGTCCAATCGGACCCCCCCGGTGCCCGAGGCGGTTGGCGTTTGTCCCCTGGCGATTGGAGGTAAAGGGAAGGCCATCCATTCGTGGCCCCCCCCCCCCCCCCTCGCGATCGCTCCCAGCCAATGGGATCATTTCCCTGCCTCTGTATAGTACACAGAGGCAGAGGAAATGATGTCATCCCTCCCCGGCTCGGTATTTTCCATTCTGGCACCGAGGAGAGAAGACTGCAATGTGAGTGCACAAACACACACACAGTAGAACATGCCAGGCATACATACCCCCCCCCCCCCCGTCACACTGACACCAAGCAGTTTTTTTTTTTTTTTCCGATTACTGCATTGGTGTCAGTTTGTGACAGTGTGGTAGGGCAGTTAGTGTTAGCCCCCTTTAGGTCTAGGGTACCCCCCTAACCCCCCCTAATAAAGTTTTAACATCTTGATCACCCCCCGTCACCAGTGTCGCTAAGCGATCATTTTTCTGATCGCTGTATTGGTGTCACTGGTGACGCTAGTTAGAGAGGTAAATATTTAGGTTCGCCGTCAGCGTTTTATAGCGTCAGGGACCCCCATATACTACCTAATAAATGTTTTAACCCCTTGATTGCCCCCTAGTTAACCCTTTCACCACTGATCACCGTATAACTGTTACGGGTGACGCTGGTTAGTTCATTTTATCTTTTATAGTGTCAGGGCACCCGCCGTTTATTACCTAATAAAGGTTTAGCCCCCTGATCGCCCGGCGGTGATATGCGTCGCCCCAGGCAGCGTCAGATTAGCGCCAGTACCGCTAACACCCACGCACGCAGCATACGGCTCCCTTAGTGGTATAGTATCTGAACGGATCAATATCTGATCCGATCAAATCTATACTAGCGTCCCCGGCAGTTTAGGGTTCCCAAAAACGCAGTGTTAGCAGGATCAGCCCATATACCTGCTAGCTCCTGCGTTTTGCCCCTCCGCCCGGCCCAGCCCAGCCTACCCAAGTGCAG
Organism: Aquarana catesbeiana; assembly: GCF_042186555.1. Classification (NCBI taxonomy): domain Eukaryota; kingdom Metazoa; phylum Chordata; class Amphibia; order Anura; family Ranidae; genus Aquarana; species Aquarana catesbeiana. The sequence continues at coordinate 551,437,393 of NC_133328.1, read as the reverse complement.
TATCGATCACTGTCACTTACAAAACACTAAACGCATAACTGCAGCGTTCGCAGAGTCAGGCCTGATCCCTGCTATCGCTAACAGTTTTTTTGGTAGCATTTTGGTGAACTGGCAAGCACCAGCGGCCTAGTACACCCCGGTCGTAGTCAAACCAGCACTGCAGTAACACTTGGTGACATGGCGAGTCCCATAAGTGCAGTTCAAGCTGGTGAGGTGGCAAGCACAAGTAGTGTCCTGCTGCCACCAAGAAGAAGACAAACAGGCCCGTCGTGCCCATAGTGCCCTTCCTGCTGCATTTGCCAATCCTAATTGGGAACCCACCACTTCTGCAGCGCCCGAACTTCCCCCATTCACATCCCCAAGCAAATGCAGTCGGCTGCATGAGAGGCATTTTCTTTATGTCCTCCCGAGTACCCCTACCCAACGAACCCCCCCAAAAAAGATGTCGTGTCTGCAGCAAGCGCCGATATAGGCGTGACACCCGCTATTATTGTCCCTCCTGTCCTGACAATCCTGGTCTCTGCATTGGTGAATGTTTTGAACGCTACCATACACTAGTTGAGTATTAGCGTAGGGTACAGCATTCCACAGACTAGGCACACATTCACAGGGTCTCCCAAGATGCCATCGCATTTTGAGAGACCCGAACCTGGAACCGGTTACAGTTATAAAACTTAGTTACAAAAAAAAGTGTAAAAAAAAAAAAATTATATAAAATAAAAAAAAAAATAGTTGTCGTTTTATTTTTCTCTCTCTCTCTCTATTCTCTCTCTATTATTCTGCTCTTTTATACTGTATTCTATTCTGCAATGTTTTATTGTTATGTTTTATCATGTTTGCTTTTCAGGTATGCAATTTTTTTATACTTTACCGTTTACTGTGTTTTATTGTTAACCATTTTTTTGTCTTCAGGTACGCCATTCACGACTTTGGTTATACCAGAATGATGCCTGCAGGTTTAGGTATCATCTTGGTATCATTCTTTTCAGCCAGCGGTCGGCTTTCATGTAAAAGCAATCCTAGCGGCTAATTGGCCTCTAGACTGCTTTTACAAGCAGTGGGAGGGAATGCCCCCCACCGTCTTCCGTGTTTTTCTCTGGCTCTCCTGTCTCAACAGGGAACCTGAGAATGCAGCCGGCGATTCAGCCAGCTGACCATAGAGCTGATCAGAGGCCAGAGTGGCTCCAAACATCTCTATGGCCTAAGAAACCGGAAGCTACGAGCATGAATTAGATTTCGCCGGATGTAAACAGCGCCATTCGGAAAGCATTTTATCACACCGATCTTGGTGTGGTCAGATGCTTTGAGGGCAGAGGAGAGATCTAGGGTCTAATAGACCCCAATTTTTTCAAAAAAGAGTACCTGTCACTACCTATTGCTATCATAGCGGATATTTACATTCCCTGAGATAACAATAAAAATGATTAAAAAAAAATAAATAAAAGGAACAGTTTAAAAATAAGATAAAAAAGCAAAAAAAATAATAAAGAAGAAAAAAAAAAGCACCCCTGTCCCCCCCCTGCTCTCGCGCTAAGGCGAACGCAAGCGTCGGTCTGGCGTCAAATCTAAACAGCAATTGCACCATGCATGTGAGGTATCACCGCGAAGGTCAGATCGAGGGCAGTAATTTAAGCAGTAGACCTCCTCTGTAAATCTAAAGTGGTAACCTGTAAAGGCTTTTAAAGGCTTTTAAAAATGTATTTATTTTGTTGCCACTGCACGTTTGTGCGCAATTTTAAATCATGTCATGTTTGGTATCTATGTACTCGGCCTAAGATCATCTTTTTTATTTCATCAAACATTTGGGCAATATAGTGTGTTTTAGTGCATTAAAATTGAAAAAAGTGTGTGTTTTTTTTTTTTCCCCCCAAAAAATGCGTTTGAAAAATCGCTGCGCAAATACTGTGTGAAAAAAAAAAAAAAAGAAACATCCACCATTTTAATCTGTAGGGCATTTGCTTTAAAAAAATATATAATATTTGGGGGTTCAAAGAAATTTTCTTGCAAAAAAAAAATAATTTTTTCATGTAAACAAAAAGTGTCAGAAAGGGCTTTGTCTTCAAGTGGTTAGAAGAGTTGGTGATGTGTGACATAAGCTTCTAAATGTTGTGCATAAAATTCCAGGACAGTTCAAAACCCCCCCAAATGACCCCATTTTGGAAAGTAGACACCCCAAGCTATTTGCTGAGAGGCATGTCGAGTCCATAGAATATTTTATATTGTGACACAAGTTGCGGGAAAGAGACAAATTTTTTTGCACAAAGTTGTCACTAAATGATATATTGCTCAAACATGCCATGGGAATATGTGGAATTACACCCCAAAATACATTCTGTTGCTTCTCCTGAGTACGGGGATACTACATGTGTGAGACTTTTTGGGAGCCTAGCCGCGTACGGGACCCCGAAAACCAAGCACCGCCTTTAGGATTTCTAAGGGCGTAAATTTTTGATTTCACTCTTCACTGCCTATCACAGTTTCGGAGGCCATGGAATGCCCAGGTGGCACAAAACCCCCCCCCAAATGACCCTATTTTGGAAAGTAGACACCCCAAGCTATTTGCTGAGAGGTATAGTGAGTATTTTGCAGACCTCACTTTTTGTCACAAAGTTTTGAAAAAAAAAAAATGTTTTTTCTTGTCTGTCTTCATTTTCAAAAACAAATGAGAGCTGCAAAATACTCAAAATGCCTCTCAGCAAATAGCTTGGGGTGTCTACTTTCCAAAATGGGGTCATTTGGGGGGGGGGGGTTGTGCCACCTGGGCATTCCATGGCCTCCGAAACTGTGATAGGCAGTGAAGAGTGAAATCAAAAATTTACACCCTTAGAAATCCTGAAGGCGGTGATTGGTTTTCGGGGCCCCGTACGCGGCTAGGCTCCCAAAAAGTCCCACACATGTGGTATCCCCGTACTCAGGAGAAGCAGATAAGTGTATTTTGGGGTGCAATTCCACATATGCCCATGGCCTGTGTGAGTAATATATCATTTAGTGATAACTTTGTGCAAAAAAAAAAAAAAAAAAAGTGTCACTTTCCCGCAACTTGTGTCAAAATATAAAATATTCCATGGACTCAACATGCCTCTCAGCAAATAGCTTGGGGTGTCTACTTTCCAAAATGGGGCCATTTGGGGGGGTTTTGTGCCATCTGGGAATTTTATGGCCTTCAAAACTGTGATAGGTAGTGAGGAGTGAATATGGATCCTGGGTCATTTTATTCATTTATTGGGCACAGAAAAGAGCTGTGGCTAGAAGTTATGGTGCTTCTTTAGGTTTAGATAAAGATAAGTTTATGGTTTTTTGGAGAGGTTGCCATGGGATGGTCTGGGAGGAATTTTAAGATCGAATATATATGTTGTATCTTTCCCCGGATGTGATCTTGTTACACTTAGGAGGAAATGACATTGGTCAGATCAGAACGTTGGACTTGATAGCCAACAAACACAATACACTGCTAGTTCTCAGCACATCATCGCCTCAGTCAGTAATTGTTTTGTCAGAAATCATCCCCAGATTGCGGTGGCTGGAATCTGCCACTTTTAAACCATATGAAAAAATTAGGAAGAGTGTGAATAGGGCGGTTCAGAAATTTTTTTTAAACCTTTGGGCATTTCATTCAGGCGCATTGATCTGGAGTGTGGTTTCCCGGGGGGCCTCTATAGGGATGATGGTATTCATTTATCCGCGATCGGTTTGGATATTTTTAATTCAAGTCTCCAGACATGCATTGAATTGGCCGTGGTTTTGGGGTAGGTGACATGCTGAATGCTTTGCATTAGACATTTCAGTTGGGGACAGTTATTTAAATAGATTTAATGAATTTTACAGCTCGAGCCTTAATGACTGAAGCTGGGGTTTTGTTGGTTTAAAAAAGTTGATGATTTTATAAGATTTGAAAGTGATAAAATATGAATTGTATATTAAAATTATATATGTTGTGAAAACCAATAAATAAGGGCGTGGCCATTTTCATCCAAATTGTGTCAATTTGGTCTTTATTGCATGTCTGGAGTACAATACCGCCTGTAATCCCATACCAACTCATTTAAATAGGGAAAGCATAATTTATTATGAATACTATTTGAGAACTCCATTAACATGATGAAGGAAATTCCAGGACTGAACAGTCTTTCACTTGGGTACTAAAAAGTTAGGAAGTAAGTGTTAAGGCAAAATATCAAGTGCTAATATACCTGTGGGCTGGAATCACACCTTATTAACTTTCATGTTTAATGCTGTAAAATCACACCCAGCACTACCTGATAATATTGCTTAAAATTACCTAAAGCACATGAGTTACTTTGTGTTTCTGCTATTTATGGTTGGGATTCATTCCATGTTACAGGTCTCCCTGCATTCTTGTCTTTTTTAGTTTTCAAATCTGATATTAAATCCTATGATGACTATAAACAGACTATTTTTCTTCCTTACACCTCAGTACTGCCATTCTCAACCAACGTTCCTCCACGGATTGCTATGGAATCCTTGACCTGTGGCTGATTGACCTCCCATTTGATGAATCCTGTGTAGTTCCAGGGCCAACGTCACTTGAAAGAGTCAACAGCATGGTACCACTGATCTGATCTGTGTATGTCTTGTACAATATTAACGTATCAATAAACCCACACCATGAAAAAACTATCAATAAACGGTGTATTACTTGCTGTTCATACTCACTATGAGATTCATTTTTCAGTCACTATGAGATTCAATTTCTGTATTCTGCAAAAAACCTGGGGATTTTGCAGCTGTGGTGGCAACTCTGCACATGCTCAGTTTTCAGTGAGTTTCTTTGCTGAGCATATTCTCCCTATCACATAGTCACACATGTGTATACCCCACTCCCTCCCTCCCTCCCCTCCATGCCCACTAACCAGCTAAACACAATAGGGACCGGATATTATATGTAGATTAATGGTAGCTTAACCTCCCTGTTTTTCTAAGACACAGGCTGGAGGAGCGTGACACAGCCTGTGACTGTCAGAAATCCACCCACACCATGTTATTTTCACAAAATAAATATTTGATTTCAAATGTATATTTATATGACCATTTTAAACAGTTTGATATTTATTTATTTTTACTCTGTATTCAAAATGGCTGTTTTTTTATTTTTATTTTGAACAGCAGCAGAGGACTCGAAGCTCTTCCTGCTTATGTTTCCCTATATACAGGCTGGGAGAGATCTGGGTCATGTGACAGCTGTATATTGATTAGCAAAAGTGTGTGTATATAATATATTTTATTAAAATAATAACAGTGCCATCGTCCATATACAGAAAATTAACATAAATTTAAACAGTGTGTGGTTAAAGTGTTTGTAAACCCTTTTAGACCACTTTCACCTACAGGTAAGCCTAGATTAAGGCTTACCTGTAGGTCCAAGAAATATCCTATACGGTTTAGGAGATATTTGCAAAAAGACAGGCACCGATGTCTACAGCACATGCTGAGCATGCTGCTGCTAACGGCGATATGCCGTTAGTGGAGGCTCCCATGTGCATGCGCAGGAGTGACGTCATTACGGCTCCGGCCAATCACAGCGCCGATGCCTGGAAAGAAGATGGACGCTCCGTAGCTGAGGGGACAGCGGTGACATCTCAGGCTCCTGTGTCAGGTAAGTGACACATAATGGGCTACTATGCGATGCATAGTAGCCCATTATGCTTTACCTTTTGTAGGGAAACAAAGAGGAAGTAAACCCAGAAGGGCTTATTTTCATTCAGGTTTTCAAGCTTATTGTAAATTTTGGGGCAAAATGGGGCAGAATTTTTTTCCTTAAGCCCCCTGGTTGAATTAAGCAATCTATTAGTGCATGTTCAGCATTATGTCAGGTAATGTCAGGTATTGGGTGAGAGACCTCTGTTTTATATAGAAGAGCGAAATTAATACTGAAAGTTGATTTTGGATCAGTCAGGTTTCAGAAAAATGACAAATCCCATCTTCAGAATAATCTTCTGAAAACTAAGTTGTCCTTCTTTTCAAACAAATTCATAGCATGGCATGTCTTCTCTTCCTTTTTATCCTTGTAATACATTAGAACAGGGGCGTCCAACTCTAATAGTTTGCAGGCGGCATCAGCATTATGGTTGTCCTCAAAGGGCCGGTGGTATCTGAGAGGCCAGATGTCCAGAGCACCCCACTTCCCTTACATAAAATGTCAAGAGCCCACCCCCCACCATTACAAGTCAAGAGTCCCCAAACCTCCAATATCAGTGCACCCACTTACTTGCTGCCTGGAAGAAGCTGGGGTAGGAGCTGAGAAGCAGGAAGTGCAGCACCTGGAGGAGGACCTGAGGAGGGCGGGAGCCAGCAGCCTGATTCTGCTAAATGCTGAGACGCAGGGAGGCAGAGACGAGGGTGTGCTCTGGCTGTGTAGAGAGGCACAGGATCTGTAGGAGGAGTTCTGTCCTGTCCTCTTTTCTGTGGAGAAGGGGGCAGAGAGGACCCTCTCCCTGGCTGCACTGAAAAACGCAGGATCTGGCAAAGGAGTTCTGTCCTCCTCTCTGCTGCTGACTGCTAAGACAAGGTGGGGCAGAGATGAAGGGGGTGCCGAGGCTGTAGGAGAGGGGTGAGTGTTTGACACATGTGCATGATGTTCTTTTTTTTTTTTTATCTGAAATCCTGATCGTTTCTTTCTGCTGAAACAAAGGAATAGTCTAAATCGTATTGCAGCTGTCAGGAGATTGGGGCTGTACCGCCATGTGTAATGTGTCTGTGTAACACAATCTGCTATAATCAATATTGAAGTATTGTTTCCAAGACATTCGACATGCATAAAAATTAATTTCTGTGACTTATTGCACTGTCAAGTTTTTATTGCATTGTATGCCATACACTCTAAGAACTTATGGGATTTTGTGTAATCTATTGCTGGCTAAGTACAAAAAAAGGCTAGTAGCTATAAATTTGGATTCTGCTAAAAACTACTTATAATGTCAATTATTGCTGGCACTGTACAATTCTACAGGGGCTAGCAACTATAAATGGCAAGATAGTACCTGAATTCAATTTAAATCTAAAAAGCTGGGCCCACGCACTGCACAGTTGTCAGGTATTGCAAGGCTGACAGTTACAAGCATGGTTCCCAAAGGCAGAGGCATGATGGGACTTGCAGTTCCCCAACAGCTGGAAGGCCACAGGTTGAGCACTTGTGCTTTAGCGGATTGACCTGCATTTCTCATAATATTCATTGGCATCTCTTCACACCTGAGTATCATGCTGCCGCTAGTCACTCAAAGTACGGGTGCTGTTTTGGGGTAAAATCGTGTGGGTTTTATCCCATTGACTTCAATTAGCTCATCTGAATATGCAACGTAAGCATTTTTAGCACCTAACAGCTAGTCTCCTCCTCCTACCAACCTCAGGCCTATGAACAAAATGTGGCAAGTCAGGAGTGCCCATGCTGAATGTGGAAATGACCCAAAAGAACTGTCAGAAACCATGAAATCAGACCGAGACAGAAGTACAGTTAAATCACACTTGTTTAATAATTAAAAGTAAATAGAACAAACGTAGTCAAAACATAGCCAAAGTTCAGTAACCGGAACGGCTAGTCAGCCAAGCCAGAAGTCGGGGATCAAAGTAGTGGAACAGCAAGCAGGATCTTGAGCCAGAAGGGATGTCAGCAAAGCCAGTCTTTAAACAGGACCGCTGGATATGTTTCTTGTGATGTTGACCAAGGCGAAGGCAGAGACCCTCTGGAGTGGATGGCTTAAGTAGGCAGGACTGACGAGCAGGATATGAACAACAACTGAGTAACTGGAGAGAGATGGGAGCTGGCAATTAGCCGACAGCTGAGCGGCCAGCTCAGAGAAGGAAGGGCTGAGCCGAGCCCTGACAGTACCCCCTCCTCAACTACTCCTCCCCCTCAGAGGAGCACCAGGCTTGAGGGTAAACCATAGATGGAAATAACGGAGGAGTACAGGGGCATGTACGTCTGAGGATGAGACCCAAGAGCGTTCCTCCTGACTGTACATCTTCCAATGCACCAAGTACTGTATGTGCCCACGGGACCTACGGGAGTCAACAATGGACTGTACTTCATACTCCTCATGGTTCTCAACCTGTACAGGGTGAAGACCTGGCACCGAGGTGGTAAAACGGTTGCAGACCAAAAGTTTTAATAAGGAGACCTGAAATACATTCGAAATACGCATATTAGAAGGAAGGTCTAATGCGTAAGCCACAGGGTTAATCCTGCGAAAGATACGGAAAGGCCCTATAAACCAAGGTGCGAACTTCAGTGAGGGAACACTAAGTCTCAGGTTGCGAGATAACAGCCAGAACCTGTCCTCAACCTGGTAGGAAGGCGCAGGCAGGCGACTGCGGTCAGCATGGAGTCTGTACCTATCATTTAGCATGACGCAAAGCCTCCTGGACTTGTGCCCAAGTGGACGAAGACCATGGAGATGCTCCTCTAACGCAGGAATACTCTGTGGAACAAAGGAGTCAGGCAACATGAAAGGTTTGAAACCATAATTCGCCATAATATGTGGACAATTCAAGGCACTGTTGTGAGCAAACTCTGCCCATGGTAATAGGTCTGAACAGTTGTTATGGTCAGAAATATAGCAACATAGGAATTGCTCCAAGGACTGATTGGCTCGTTCTGTGGCCCCATTAGATTGTGGGTTATACGCAGAGGAGAAAGCAAACTGAATTCCTAACTGTGCACAAAAGGCTCGCCAGAACCAGGACACAAACTAACTACCCCATCCGAGACAATCACCTTGGGTAGCCCATGTAAGCAAAAGATCACCTGAGTAAAAATGGAAGCCAGTTCCTTAGAAGTGGGCAACTTCTTAAGTGGAATACAATGACACATCTTTGAGAACCGGTCAACCACCATAAGGATAACTTTGTTGCCCTGGGAGTTGGGTAACCCCACAATGAAATCCATAGACAGGTGGGTCCAGGGCCTCTCTCCATTGGGTATGGGTTGTAAGTGACCCACTGGAAGGTGTCGTGGAGTCTTACTCTGAGCACACATGGAACAGGCAGCTACGAAGGCAGTTACATCAGCACGTAGACTAGGCCACCAGAATTGTTGGGAAATGGCCCAAACAAGTTGATTCCTCCCAGGGTGTCCAGCAGCCTTGGGAGAATGGTAAGTCTGGAGCACGGCAGTACGGAGACTCTCTGGGACAGGGCATCGGTCACAAGGTTTCTCAGGTGGAGCATGGACCTGAGCAGCAAGAATTTTGTCACCCAAAGAAGAAGTAAGACTGGTGCAAACCGTAGCCAGAATACGATTAGGAGGAATCAGGGGGAACCGGAACCGATTCCAACTTGGAAGTGGAGGAAAATTGTCGTGACAAGGCGTCAGCCCTTACATTCTTAGTACCGAAGAAGAATAAGAATGTTACAATGTAATTGAAACTTGACAAGGAAAGAGCTCATTGCGCCCTTCTGGGAGAGAGGCATTTAGCCTCAGACAAGAATGTGAGATTCTTATGGTCAGTAAGAATGAGAACCGGTACAGTGGTACCTTCGAGGAGAGGTCTCCATTCTTTCAGGGCTAAAATGATCGCCAACAGCTCTGTCACCAATCTCGTAATTGCACTCCACAGGTGACAATTTCTGGGAAAAGTAGCCACAAGGATGCATAATGTCCTACCTCTGAGAGCGCGGCGCCAACACCAGTCTCAGAAGCATCAACCTCAAGGATAAAAAAACTTAGGATCAGGATGTGCCAACAAAGGAGCAGAAACAAAGGCAGCCTTGAGACTCTCAAAGGCCTTAATGGACTCCGGAGACCAACTCTATGGGTTACCGTCCTTTCTGGTCATATTAGTCAGGGGCTTGACCAGAGATGAGAAGTTATGAATAAACTTCCGATAATTGTTGACAAAGCCCAGGAAACACTGCAGAGGACATAAACCCACGGGTCGGGGCCACTGTAGGACTGCCAAAAGTTTCTCTGGGTCCATCGAAAAACCAGCAGTGGAAATGACACAGCCCAGGAATTTAACCTGTTCACGATGAAACTCCCACTTCTCCGGTGTACAATAGAGATTGTTCTCTTAGTTTCTGAAGCACACGACCGTCATCTGTGCGGTGGCTCTCCAGGGACTTGGAAAATATGAGGATATCATTGAGATAAACCACCACACATAACTGCAACAAATCTCGGAGTACGTACAAAGGCCAAAAGGCATTACGAGGTACTCATAATGGCCTGTTCTGGTATTAAACGCAGTTTTCCACTCGTCGCCCTCCTTAATTCTCATAAGATTGTATGCCCCTCTCAAATCAAGCTTTGTGAAAACCGTTGCTCCCTTGAGGCGGTCAAATAACTCCGTAATCATTGGAATCGGATAGGCATTCTTAATCGTGAAACAATTGAGACCCCGATAATCAATACAAGGTCTCAGTTCACCGCTCTTCTTCACAAAGAAGAAACTAGCACCAGCAGAAGAAGAGGATTTGCGGATGAAACCTCGAGAAAGTGCGTCTGCAACTTACTCTTCCATGGCCTTATCCTCCAGGACCGACAAAGGGTAAACCCGGCCACAAGGGGGTATGGCCTCAGGTTGAAGGTTAATTGCACAATCATATTGCCGGTGTGGAGGAAAACTACTGGCTTGACCTTTGTCAAAGACATTGCTAAAATTGCTGTACTCCTCTGGCAGGGAGGAGCGTGAAGAGGTGCACAGAACCTTGGCTACTTTCTGGAAGCATGTCTCACTGCATTGTGGTGATCAGGAGAGAACCTCAGCACGGAGCAAGTCAAAAGAGGGGTTGTGCCTCTGTAACCAAGGATAACCAATAACCAGTGGAAACTTGGGTGAGGAAATAACTTGGAATTGGATTATCTCATGGTGAAGAGCCCCTACAGCCATGGACAACAGGTAGCATCAATGAACAAGCCTGCAGCACCAGAGTCGATTAGAGCCTGTATCTCGATGGACGACTCAGCCCAAGAAAGGGTAACTGAAACCAGGGGCTTATCCTTCTGGATAACTGGGGATGAAACAACGCCACCTAAGGTCTGTTCGTGACAGGACCTCAAGGTTCGGGCGTTCACTGGACGGGTAGGACAGGACTTCAAAAAGTGACCTGCCTGGCCACAATAAAGGCACAATCTCTCCCTCCTCCTAAAGGTTTTCTCATCCACAGAGAGATGCTTGAAACCCAAGTGCATGGGTTCACCTTCACTGACTGACTCGGTACAAGGAGGCATGTGAGGTGAAGGATGCAGGGGTGGAACTGCAAAGCTCGGAGACCAACGTGCAGAAGGCTTCTGCAAGCGCTCCTTAAAAGTCTTTCTCTGAGTCTTGAGTCAACGAGGATGGCAAACGTGATCAACTTCTCCAGCTCAGTGGGTATATCTCAGGCTGCTATCTCATCCTTTGATGGTATTCGAGAGACCATGAGAAAAAGCAGCCACGAGGGCCTCATTGTTCCATGCAACCTCTGCTGCCAGAGTACGGAATTCAATGGCGTAGTCGGCAACGGTTCTCGTACTCTGTTCGATGGACATGAGGCACTTGGCAGCAGAAGTGGAGTGTGCGGGAACATCAAATACCCTTGAAGCCACAAACTCAGGGTAGCTCAAGACAACAGGTTTTTGCGTCTCCCATATAAGGTTTGCCCAGGCCAAGGCTCTCTCAGAAAGCAAAGATATCACAAAACCTACTTTGCTTCTGTCCATGGAAAACTAGGTGAGCCGTGGGACTCAGGAGCGTTTGTAACACCATGGCGAACTGATCCATGGGATGATCCAGTTCATTCAAGCTGGAAAAAATATTACCAACAAGTGGATTGACTGTATCTTCTGAATTCATGGCCTTCGCCTACTGTCAGAAACCATGAAATCAGACCGAGACAGAAGTACAGTTAAATCACACTTGTTTAATAATAAAAGTAAATAGAACAAACGTCAAAACATACCCAAAGTTCAGTAACCGGAACGGATAGTCAGCCAAGCCAGAAGTCAGGGATCAAAGTAGTGGAACAGAAAGCAGGATCTGGAGCCAGAAGGGATGTCGGCAAAGCCAGTCTTTAAACAGGAGTGCTGGAGATGTTTCTTGTGATGTTGACCAAGCAAAGGCAGAGACCCTCTGGAGTGGATGGCTTAAGTAGGCAGGACTGACGAGCAGGATATGAACAACAGCTGAATAACTGTGGAGAGAGATGGGGTCTGGCAATTAGCCAACAGCTGAGTGGCCAGCTCAGAGAAGAAAGGGCTGAGCCCAACCCTGACGAGAACCTTCACAAGAACCTCTCCATCCCTAGTAATGGCCAAGACATGAATCATTTCAAGAGGGTAGAGGGCTTGGGGAAAATATGACATAACGGCCGTGGCTCAGGAGCTCTGATGGAACAAAACGCCCACAGGAAAGCTAAGAAGCAGATACAAGGATGATGTCTAACATCACAGATGATACTGCCTTTCACTGGCCAAAATACAAATACCTGAAGCTTAAAACCCCAAAAATTGCAAAAATACAGAGACTTTACAGGCTTGTGAAAATAAAGGAAAAAGGGGGAAAAAAAAGAAGAAATGTACAAAAACATAAAAAATGTGAAACTCAAGTGTGAATGAGGGCTAAAAGATTATAATCTGTATGGCCTGATTAATAGTCCCCTCTAATATGTGATTAGTCCTGTAATACGACATCAGTCTCTAATAGTCTTATATGTGGTGACTGCATTATTTTTTCTTTTTTTTTCTTTTTTCCTTTATTTTCACCTGGTGATCAAGCCTGTAAAGTCTCTGTATTTTTCAGCTTTCTTTAACAGAACAAGTGGGTTGAGATAAATTTACCACTGATAGGGGTGCTTACAATAAATGAAAAAATTTGGTTTTGCCCTAAATTCTTATAAAGTATTAGCTGGAGTTGAGCTTCAATTTGTTAAGCCTATTACACACCAGTAGTTGTATTTAGTTCAACCCAGCAGGACTGAACAAAAAAAAACCTGACAGCTGAGGAGGAGCAACTGTACTAACTATGCGACATTAGTACAGCGATCTCCCCTACTGTGCTATTGTATTCTGACTGTGGGACAGCCCTCCACCAGGACACCCTGGTCAGCGCTCTCAGTCAGTCTTGGGTGCTGATCAGCAGGCCTTTTTCGCTCATGAGCCTTCGACAGAATGCACGGGCCGAATGGGTTTTTTTTTTTTGGATAAAGGATTTATGTAAATAAATAAAACCTGATCATTGTAAGCAGCCCTGCCAGTGGTAAATGATTTGACTTATCCCTGTAATTGATACAGGGCAGATTGTTTTTGAAAAAAAGACTTACTGGCCAGATCACCATACCGTATGCAAATAGAAGAAAAAAAAATGCAGCCATCACATCTAAGAATTGGTAAGCTGCAATATAATACATGTTTCCATTTGGGGTTTAATACTGCTTAAATTACGAATATTAAAACTACACCCAAATATTGTAAGCCATTCAGAATTATTTTTTTTTCCTTGTGTTATAATTTGTTACTTTTTGCTGTTTTCATGTTTCTTCCAGCGTAGGAAGAACGCATTGCATGTATTTCTGGAAATTTCCTGAGCTTGGACAAATGTTCGTCTTATTAGGAAGGTAATTGCTGTGGCAGGGCTTTACTGCTGGGTGAAGTGCACATTTAATCCATGTGAGCCTTTATTAAATCATTGCTGGAGAGAAAAAAAGCTGATTAAAAAGAAATCAGAGTGCTATTGTGCTGCTGACAAATGACTTTCTAAGACATGCAGATGTGTAGGTGAGGAAGGTTATCATCTCAGTGGAATGGCGATGAGCCCAGACAATAAGAAAATGTATGTGTCACCTGTGCTTAGCTGAAACCCTCTCTGAATATGTCAAGTCAGAGTCTTTATTACATTGTGAGCTTCCCTATTCCTCCGCCGCAACAAGCCCCCAGTTATAGGTGCCCTGTGCCCACTTTACACCTCCAATTACTGAAAGATGTCATTTACTTTGTGGAAGACAAACGACCTTTTGAATGAAGTGTGCCCGTTATAGAAAATGCAAGTACACCTTGTTAGTGAAATCACTAATTCTATAATATTATTGATTTGTGGACTGGGCTTTTCTAAGGCACCCGGGTTCTTGGTTTTAAACCATTCCACCATAGCTTTGTCTATGTTTTTATACTGATTGTCCTGCTGGATAGTGGTACACCTCTCCAGTCTCGGGTCTTTTTTAGACTACTTCCTCTAAAATTGTTCTAGATTTGAACCATTCATCTTTCCTTTAATCTAGTCTTTGCTAATCAAAAGCATCCCAGCAACAGGTTGCTGTCACCACCACGCTCCACCGTGGAACTTGTGTCCTCCGGGTAATGTGGAGTATTGGCTTTATACCATCTGTATGGATTGGATTTAATTGTACTCTGGAGGAAGCACCGGGTAGTGTCGTTGGCTGCGACAGAGGAAAGAGTAGCAAGAGAGCGCAGATGTGAGTGTAAGAGGGTCAGAGACCTGCATGGGCAAGACGGTTTTTTCTAGTTTTGGATGGCATATGGAAGGATTAAAACCCCTGGCAGTTTTTTTTTTTTTTTTTTTTTTTTTTTTTTTTGCTGTCTGTGTTGCATCAGAGAAATTTCCCATCACTTCCAATTCCAGACACACAGCAAGAAGTTACAGTGGGTATAGAAAAGAATCGCCCCTTTTTAAAATCACATTTTGTTGCTTTGAAACCTAAAATGAAGACAAACACCGTTTTTGTTTTATCCAGCTGTATTTACTAGTGTAACGTATAACCTCCAAGTGAAAGATATAACACCAACATGTCAAAAAAATAAATAAAACAAAACTCAAAAACAGAATCACTGAGTTGGAAAAAGGAGCATCCCCTTATGTCAGTATTTTGTTGAACCACCTTTTGCTTTAATTCCAGCCTTTTAGTCTGTTGGGATATGCCTCCACTAACTTTGCACATCTAGACTTGGCAATATTTGCCCACTCTTTGCAGAACTGCTCAAGTTCAGTTAAAATTGATGGTGACCGTTTTGTGGACTGCAGTCTGTTATTCCACAGATGTTCTATGTGGTTTAAATTGGTTGTTAAGCCACTGTCATATCTTCATATAATCCCCTGTGTTTCCTAAACCTGTGCCGTCTCATCTGACTACAACACCTTTCTTTTTCCATGTGGCCTCAGAATCTTCAAAGTGCATTTAAGGTGGTAAGGTGAGACTAAAATTTAATTATTTGGCCTTAACACAATGTGTTTGGGAGAAATCCAATACAGCTTATCATCCAAATAACACCATTCATACAGTAAAGCTTGGAGGTGGTAATATCCTGTTATGGGGGGGTTTCTCTGCAGCGGGGACTGGAGCAATTGTCAGGATAGAAGGAAAAACGGGTGGGGCAAAATACCATCAAATTCTTGAGGAGTATCTGCTGCCCTCTGCCAGAAAGTGGTCAATGGGAAGAAGGTTTAACTTCCAACATTCCAATGACCCAAAGGACACTGGAAAAATTCCTCCTACCCTCTGTATTGGGGGGAAAAATCTAACATTTTGGATTTCCCCTCACTTTGGTCACCTAAATAAACAGATGGGTGACTCAGTAGTGAAAAAAAATGCTCCTGCTCCCTGAGGTTTTAGCCTTTGGGCTGAGGCTGGTGCAGCACAAATCATGAGACAAAATCACATTGAGTATTTGCTATGTTCTTATGTAGCTTTTCTCAAACTTTTTTACCCTGAAGGAATCCTTGAAATAATTCTTAAAGCTGAAATTTAAAAACTACCCTTGCAGTGGGGCTTACCGTGCACTGAAAAGGCTCACTTTTGCTTTGGGAACCATTAAAAAGTAGTTGTACTTTACTTATCCCTCGACCCTGCAGGCTCCTCCTTTTTGTGTAAGCGGTCCTTTGAAGTTGCTTCTCTTCTGCACTCTGGGAGATCATCACCAACAGTCCAACATTGTTTTGAATAGCACCCTAATGCTAGGCTGACCAGACGTCCCCGGGTTCCGGATCAGTCCCCGGACTGAGCAGG
The DNA here is from genome assembly GCF_042186555.1 of Aquarana catesbeiana. NCBI lineage: Eukaryota > Metazoa > Chordata > Amphibia > Anura > Ranidae > Aquarana > Aquarana catesbeiana. The sequence goes on along the minus strand of NC_133328.1, from coordinate 551,421,445 downwards.
CTGTCCCCGCTCCAAATTTGTCCCCGGATTTAGGGGGCAGCGCCAGTGGCATATCAACAGGGGGAGCGGGGGAAGGCTTTCCCTGGATGCCACGCATTGGGGGTGTCAGGACAGTGCCGTTGCGTAGGTTGCCTCATCAGTGTTGCCAACCTTCTGTGTGAATACAGAGATGGCTGCATGGCAGAGGCCGGAGCGGCTCTGCTTCTTCTCGCCCCTCCCTGTGTCCGCCCACGCTCCATCAGCCTTGGTGCTGTGTGTGAATTGGACGTGAACTTTATGGAGCAGCCGACAGCCACACTGTACACCTGAAGCCGCTGTGACTGAAGTGAGTGAGTTGTGACCAGACTCTCGCCCTCCTCCCCCCCCCCCCCTTTCCTTAATTGCAGCCAAAGAGCTTTGTTTTTTCAGCCTATAACAGTATTTTGTCCTCTGTGCTTTAATGTGGTATTTAGGGTGTTAAACAGGCAGTAAGGAAATATTACCTCCTCACTGCATGTCAGATGCCTCTGAAAGTCTCCTGTATAACATCCGCAGTCTCTGACCATCTCCTGTATAATATCTGCAGTCTCTGATCATCTCCTGTATAACATCTGCAGTTTCTGACCGTCTCCTGTATAATATCCGCAGTCTATGACCGTCTCCTGTATAATATCCGCAGTCTATGACCGTCTCCTGTATAATATCCGCGGTCTGATTGTCTGCTGTATAATATCTGCAGTCTCCAACCATCTCCTGTATAACATCCGCAGTCTCTGACCATCTCCTGTATAATATCCGCAGTGACCCTGTCATGTAGTATGTCTGTAGTCTCTGAACATCTCCTGTAGTATGTCTGCAGTGTCTGAACATCTCCTGTACTATGTTTACAGTCTCTGACCATCACTCTTTATGAAACGCACTCCTGAACCCCTGCACTCTATACGTAGCATCCTCCTGAGCCCTGCACCCTACGGGTCGCATCCTCCTGAGCCCTGCACCCTACGGGTCACATCCTCCTGAGCCCTGCACCCTACGGGTCACATCCTCCTGAGCCCTGCACCCTACGGGTCGCATCCTCCTGAGTCCTGCACCCTACGGGTCGCATCCTCCTGAGCCCTGCACCCTACGGGTAGCATCCTCCTGAGCCCTGCACCCTACGGGTCGCATCCTCCTGAGCCCTGCACCCTACGGGTCGCATCCTCCTGAGCCCTGCACCCTACGGGTCGCATCCTCCTGAGCCCTGCACCCTACGGGTAGCATCCTCCTGAGCCCTGCACCCTACAGGTAGCATCCTCCTGAGCCCTACACCCAGCACCCTCCTGCACCCTGTATGTAGCACCAGCATACAGGGGGCACACTAACCACCAACATACAGGGGGCGCACTGACCACCAATATGCATGGCCAGTGGATACCAGTATACAGAGGACATAACAAATCAGGTAAAACAATTACCATGCAACTAAAATATCTCAAAAGCACTAAAAGAATTGTGTTAGCTGGTTCCCTCATGCAAATCAATAAAGAGCAAAAAAATGCAGCGCTGCCCTCCACTTTAATAGTACAAATGGGCTTATAAGTGCAATGGTAAAACATATAAATGAATATCCAGTGCAAATCAACCAATGTATTGCACTATAGTAGTGATGGTGTCACCCCTCTGCAAAAATATTGTGAGAAATTGCAGAGCTTCAATGTGCAAATAATGGTGAAACCTCCTACATAAAACAATAATAATAACAGAGATGCAAATCAACCCATGTATTAGAACATAGTAGTGATGGTGTCACCCTCTCTGCAAGAGGTAAGAAATATTGCAGAGCTGCAATGTGCAAATAGCGGTGAACCCCCCTATATATAATCATAATAATAATAAAATGTAAAATATTTACATCAATTGTACATTTTATTATGATAATATATAGGGGGTTTCACGACTATTTGCACATTGCAGCTCTGCAATATTTCTTACCTTTTGCAGAGGAGGTGACACTATCAGTACTATATTGTAACACATTGGTTGATTTGCACTGGATATTCATTTATACATTTACCATTGCACTTATAAGTCCATGTGTAGAATTGTATAAAGGAAGTGTAGGTTTATGCTGCATTTTTTGGCTTTCTATTGGTATACAGAGGCCAGGACATACTGATCACCATTGTATGCCATGAAGAAACCGCCACTTGCTGGCCACTCCCATAGGTGTGCAGTAGCGTGCCATAGTAGCACCTTCACTTTTACTTCAAGCACCACCATAGCACCCCAAAAAAAACATTGTCTGGAGCCGCCCCTGACTGCAATGGATTTTAATTTTGGGGCCCCATCCCTCCCAAGTTTTTTTCTCTATCTTCTCTTCATACAATTTGGTAGTTATATCCCAAAAAATTTTAAGAAGTATCTTTTTTTTTTTTTTTTTTCCTCTCATGGACAAAATGTGAGAAATAACATATATATCATACAATCATTCCATAAACACATACCACATACACTGCATATATCATTTTGAGGAAAATATACTGATAGAATAGTTTACCATTTGCCAATAAAGAAAATAAAAAATATGTCCCCGGATTTAATTTTAAAAATCTGGTCACCTTACCTAATGCACCTTCTCAACAGAAGTGCATTGTAGTACAGCACAAACATATTAACGCAGTGTAACAGTGTGAACCCAGGCTAAAATTGTTTGCCACTGTGAGTAGGACCCTCTTACAGTGGTAGGCAGGAGACCGTTCTGCCATTGGTTGCTGCCTTGACAATTTCTGGAGGAACACTAGCTTTCCATTGGACTCTGTTTGAGAAAGACTGCCTTTAAAGCTGTTCTTCAGTATCTGAAAAAAAATTAAGTCAGCAGTTCCAAATACTGAAAAATGTGACTTTTAATAAAAGAACACAAACCTGTCCAAGGATCCAGCGCCATCCTCATCTGGGCTGGTTCTTTGGTGGCCTTTGGATCCTCAGAACTGTGAGAAGCCAGCTTTGACTCCTTAGGGCTTCACACTCGGCTTCCCACTATGGATGTGTGCGTCGTGCTGTGTAGATGGTCCCGCAGCTTCCTGGGACTTGTGAGATGTCCCAGGAGGTTGTTATTGGGTGGGAGAACTTCAGTGAAATCGCTTAGGGGATTCCAGCAGAAGTGGGAGAAAGTACTGGAGAAAACTAGGTACCTGCTCCCACCCCCCCCCCCCCCCCCCCCCAAAAAAAAAAAAACAAAACAAATTGTGCCTAATGTGGTGGTGGTGGGTTTGTGTTCCTACCTAAAGCAGAACTTTTGGGTGTAATTCTGCTTTAAAGTGATTCTAAAGGCACCTTACCTTAACCACTTCAAGACCAAGCCTATTTCTAACACTTGTTTACAAGTTGAAATCTGTATTTTTTGCTAGAAAACTGCTTAGAACCCTCAAACATTATATATAATTTTTTAGCAAAGACTCTAGAGAATTACATGGCGGTCGTTTCAATATTTTATGTCACGCGGTATTTGCGCAGCTGCCTTTTTAAACGCAATTTTTTTGGGAAAAAAAAATGTTCTTCACTGAATTTAAAAAAAGAACTAAACGGTAAAGTTGGGCCAAGTTTTTTTTGTATATTGTGAAAGATGTTACACCGAGTAAATCGATACCTAACATGTTACGCTTTAAAATTGCGCATGCTCATGGCGACAAACTACTACTACTGTACTTAAAAATCTCCATAGATGACGCTTCAACATTTATTTAACAGTTACCAGTTTAGAGTTACAGAGGGGGTCTTTTGCTAAAATTATTGCTCTTGCTCTAACGATTGCAGCGATACCTCACATGTGTGATTTGAACACTGTGTACATTTGCGGGCACAACTGAATTACATGCATTTTCTTTGGTGCGCGAGCATGCTGGGACCACGGCGCTTTTAAAATGTATTTATTTATTTATTTTTTACACTGTTCCTTTAAAAAAAAAAAAAATTCTGATCACTTTTATTACTGTCACAAGGAATGTAAACATCCCTTGTGATAGTAATAGGCAATGGCAGGTACTCTTTATGGAGGGATCTCTGGTCTAAGAGACCCCAAACCCCTCTTCTGCACTTCAAAGTATTCAAAACGTTAAAATCAGCATTTTTGAATACCTTGGATTTTTAAAATTTGGCATTTTGGCTGCCGAGTAAACCGTAAAAGTGACGTTGTGACGTCGCTTCCGGAGTTCTACATCAGAGACCTGAATAAATCTTATTCCGGCTTTGTTTGGGACTCCGGCCAGCCGATGGATATGCCGGCTGGTCACTTGGGTCTCTGAGTGGCTATTTACCCACATTGGTTGTTATCACTTGAAAGCGACTGCTAACTCTAAAAAACTGTACCGAGGTGATGCCTCTGGCTGCAGCCATTACCACAGTATAACCACTTCAACAAAATGACGTACAGGTACGTGATTTTGCGTGAAGTGGTTAATGCATTCTACCCTCTTTACCCTCTCTCACCTCCCTAAATGCTTACCTGACACTTTTGGTCATGTACTTGCCAATACTGAGTACCGATACTTTGCAGTGCGCTTTGTGTCCATACAAAATGAATGGGCACAAATTGCGCTGCAAAGAACCATATGCAGTTTGAACAGGAATGCGGTGTGATTCTTCTACAAATCACATTTGATTTTCCCCACCGCTCCTGTGTGAACCCAAGCTTGTCATAGTGATTTCAGCCTGGGTTCACACAGGAGCGGTGCGGGAAACCGCATGCAATTCGGACAGGAATCACACCGCATTCCTGTTAAAATTGCATGTGATTCTTTGCAGTGCGATTTGCGCTCATTCATATGGGTGCAAATTGCAAAGTATCGTTTTCGGGTATTAGGAGTATTTTCACGAGTATTCATGAAAAAATACTTGGTATCGGCACATCCCTACCTGATACAACTCTTGATCTAGCACTGTCCCCACCGGCAGCCCTGCTCTGTGCTCTTCCTGGATTCACAGGTTTCACTGAGAGCAGCAGGGGCCATTGGTTGCTACTGTCAGTCAAATCCAGTGGTGAGGGAGTGGGGGACACGGCCAAGCCATGCTGTGTGAGTCTATGGACGCAGACAGCCCAGGTCAAGAGTGCCCCTATAACAAGCGGCTTGCTATGTGGGGGCACTTGGTAAAGAGGAGGAGCCTAGAGTGCCGACTGGGGACCCCAGAGGAACAGTTTTGGGGGCGCTCTGTGCAATACTGTTGCACAGCGCAGGTAAGTGAGCCTTTACAATCACTTTTAATATCTGTGCTAAGATTAAGATGTCACAATAGGGCTTAAAAATAAATAAGTCATATTATTGAATCTCCAGCATGTCAAAATGGTAGCCACAATATTACAGGTATCTGCTTACAAGCTGCTGAGGTAGGTTGTAGTATTATGACTGCAGGAGAAAAATGTTTTACAATTATGTTAAATTTATAGCCGTATTGATTGTAGTTGATTATTGGCCTTGTAAAATGGAGACTGGGCCAGCTTAATGATTTAATGCTCTATTATTTATGCTTCTCCTAGTGACATAATGCCTCTGCACTTGTTAGGTTGTGTACCCCAGCAGTAGTATGATTTACATTAAATTGCCCGTTTCCTATGCATCATTAAATTTCACAGATCTCAAACTACAAATGAGCCCGCTATAGCTGAGCTGCCATCACATACAATGCTAAGAATTCATGATTATAATTAGACTTCGTTTAGCTGTACCCGGCTTTTTCTTCTGTTTGCATGTAGATTGCATTTTTATAGCTATGCAGATTATGATTTTGATGTAGTGAAGTGCTGTTAATATATATTGGCAGATATATGCAAATTCACCTGCTTGATGAAAAAAAAAAATTGTAACCATTCTCGAGTTTCCACAATCAGTTTCTTCCAAATGCAGCAATAAAAATAGAACCCACGTAAGATATAAATTTAGATCAAGGCTGTTTGGTTGTTATCAAGATACATTTTGAAGCTAACATAAGTCTGTTGCTGTGATGTTTTAGCAGCAGAAGATCTATTTTCAGTAAAATGATACATCCTGTCCAATGGGGATATTTAACGTGTATCTAAACCAGTGTTTCTCAACTCCAGTCCTCAAGGCGCCCCAGCAGGTCATGTTTTCAGGATTTCCCTCAGATGAAACAGCTGTGGTAATTACTAAGGCAGTGAAACTGATCAAATCACCTGTGCAAAATAATGGAGAGCCTGAAAACATGACCTGTTGGGGCACCTCGAGGACTGGAGTTGAGAAACACTGATCTAAACTCTAAAAAAATAACTTCTCATATTTGCTTCCTTTTGCTCTGTTAATTATACCATTGAATGTGTTTTGGTACATCTGTGCGTTTTTAGTGTAGATGCCTATAGATCAGGGGTCAGGAACCTTTTTGGCTGAGAGCCATGAACGCCACATATTTTAAAATGTAATTCCGTGAGAGCCATACAATATGTTTAATACTAAATACAAGTAAATGTGTGCATTTTATGTAAGACCAACACTTTTAAAGTACAATAAGTCTCTGAATTCTTTTTAATAAAGTTGTTATGCTGTTGCTAACCAATGATGAATAAAGTACTTCTTACCATTACTGCGACTTTTCGTGTTCGATTAATCTTCTTTTTTTTTTTTATCGATTAATCGACTAATTTCTATTAATTATAACTAATGTCGTCATCGCCCCCACTGTAATATCCACGTCATCTCCCCCACTGTAATATCCACATCGCACTGTAATGTCCACATCTCCCCCCACTGTAATGTCCACATCTCCCCCCACTGTAATGTCCACATCTCCCCCCACTGTAATATCCACATCTCCTCCATTGTAATATCCACATCTCCCCACATCTCTTCCACTGTAATATCCACGCCTCCCCTAGGATTGTCTGCTTGCTTACCACTACACAAGCAGGCAGATCCACGAGCAGTTGAGGCGGGTGATGATGACGTCAGCGCGCCGCTCACCTAGGCCTCCACCGGGTGTACCCAGATGGCCGCCGCTCCGGAGCTAGGCCGAAGCCGCGGCCTTTCCTATGGGCTCAATCCGCGGATCGGCACACCACGCGATCTGCGGATTGAGAGGCGAGAGCCAGATGCAGCCATCAAAAGAGCCACATCTGGCTCGCAAGCCATAGGTTCCCGACCCCTGCTATAGATCCTGACAGAAATCCAGCGCTGTCCTGTGAAAGCTGCAGTCTCGTCTCAAGCAATGTTATCAGGATGTGATTTAGAACTACAGAACACCTTATTCTATGAGGGAGAGGTATTCTGTAATCCTTACACGCTTCCTGTCATAGGGCGACAACACTCCCCCTGCATAGATAAAATACAGTGAGTGACCATTTATATCGTAGGACAGGAAGTTTGTTACTGGCTGGTGTAGCAGGTACAAAGCTGGGGAAACAGAACTTGCTAACCAGCCTGCCCAGATCTACGCATCTCTAAGGGCATAGCATTATGATCTAAAGCAGTGGTCATCAACCCTGTCCTCAGGGCCCACTAACAGGCCAGGTTTGCAAGATAACTGAAATACATCACAGGTGATATCATTTGCTGCTCAGTGATTGCAGTATTCTAGTCTGCATCTCCCCAAGGTAATACATAAAACCTGGCCGGTTAGTGGACCCTGAGGACAGGGTTGATGACCACTGATCTAAAGCCAATTTTTGAATGAAAAAAAAACATCCAAATAAACAAATTATTCAAGAAGCAAACTGTGAAGTTTTTTTTTTTTTCTATGTGTTTCTTTATTTAAAGGAGAAGTCCAGCCTGAGTTCGTTCGGCTGGGCTTCTCCTATGGGTCACAGGAGTGCAATTCGTTTTGCACTTCTGTGACCTGTTTTCAGCAGAGAGCGGTCTGAAGTCTGTTCTCTGCTGATGTCGCACAGATCAGTCCAGGCACCGCGTCATCCCGACTCTGGAAGTCTGGATCCACCAGGTGCCTGGACTGATGGGCATCTCCAGCCTCTCAGCAAGCCGCTAAGACAGCCGTTCCTTGCCCCTCCACAGCTCAGCGCTCCAGTGAGTGTGGAGGAGCAGAGCTTGAGAGCTGCTGCCTGATAGGCAGCAGCTCTCCTCTCGGGGAGGTTAGAGAACCGAGCCATCGGCAGTGTTCCATGGCTCTGTTCTCAGTGAAGAGGCGGCGGAGGACAGATGCAGCATCGGACCAATGCTGCATCCACCTAAGTAAGTATGATTATGGGATAAAAAAAAAATCCCTACTTCTCTTTTAACAAAAAGTTGCATTTTCAAACAAGGTGACTTGAATAGACAGACTTGCAAAATCAATGATATTGCAATAAGGTCTGCACAGCATCAATGAGCACCCAAGCGATGACCATCTGCAAATCTAGTAACTCCCGACAAAAAAACCCCCGAAAAACATAAAAGTCTCAGAAAGAGGTGGGAGTCTCAACCCAAACAGAGGAAGTGCAACACAAGAATGCATCTACGTTTGATAGGAAATAGAGACTGGGGTTGTCAGAGGCCCCGAAAGCCATAGTGACCCAGACAGGGCCAACAACCAAATGGACAAGTTATAATGGTCGGGTAATTATTGAAACTGCAAGGGATATATCACCCAACTTCATAAAGGGTATGGGAGGGGAATAAAGGAGGTAGAGGGAAGGGACAGGGAGAGAAGGGAAAAAGAGGAAAGCAAGAAAGAGAAGAAATTAGGGAAAGCATTCTCTCTTGCCCGGGGCCAAGAAATAACCACAGGTCCTGGGTGCTCAGCCCTGGGTTGTGTAACGACCTGCAAATAGGCATCAGTGTATACAAAATATTGCTGTGGCCTCCATGTGTCACGTAAGATCTCCTTCCTGTTATGTAGGGTAGCTGTTCATTGATTTGGGAAAACCAATGGGACTTTACGTGTGGATTTACAGACCTTCAGCACAAAGGGATACAATCCTTTGCCACGTTTAACAAATGAATTGTAAGGGAAGCCTTACATTGTTTTTTAATGGGGACTTCTGTGAGGTGCAGCAAGCATGCCGCGGGCTGCATCAACACGTGTCAGGTGTTTAACCTAAAGATTTAATACAGATGTACCCACTATTTCTGGGTGAAGAAGCAACTTGATCTCCCCTTGCATAATAAAAATAAAGCAAGCCATACATTATACAATTTTTCTCACCTTCAATCACGGGCTCGATTCCCCCATCAACACATTCACTGCTGATGGGGGAATCCCTCCTGCTGCGTTTTGTATTCTGACATTGGGAGGTTTCCAAACTGTCAGAATACAATGAACACAGTGATCGCACAAAAAAACCTGACAGGTTGGTTGTACTGAAGATGATCGAAGGAACGTCCTATAGATGGATGGAAATGCCCTGCCCATAGACTGATGGAAATTCAGATGGTTCCTGCTGAACCCACTGGATTTCCAATTGGCTATGAACAGTCTAAGCATGCTTTTAAAAAACAAAAAAAACAAAGCCCTTTCTTGGCAATTGCAAACCATTGACCCCATTGAACCCAGACATCCAAGATCTTTGTATTTCAAATAATCTAACAAAATGCACCTGTTCATTGAACAAAAGGTGCATCACTGTAATAAGGAGAATACAGAAGTGCACATCAGTACAGTAGCTGCGAGTGCTGAGGCATGTGTCGGTGCAGTGGCAGAGAGCACAGAGGTGGACGTTTTGTGCAGTGGTAAGAGGTGGAGAAAGGATGGGAGTCGGGCACAATGGTCACAGTGGGGATGCTTTGTGTCGGTGTAGTGACAATAAGCATAGAGGCAGACGTTGGTGCAGGAGAGGGGAGAAGAACATGGGGTCAGGCACAATGGTTATAGTGGGGTTGCTGTGCAGGTGTGGTACATGGAAAGGGTTATGGGTGGTCAACTGTGGTCAACTGTGGTGAAGGGAGGGTGGGTGTTGGGGCAGTTGCAAAAGCAATGTGTCCATGAGTAGCTGTCAGATGTAACTCTAGTGAATTGCCACACATTCACTCTAAAATGGACTCCTTCCAATGCAGCAGCCATTTTCTAGGAGTCCGACATCCAAATTTCCTTTTCTTTCTAGGTAAGTTTTATCATTCCTCCCCCCTAAACTATGCAACATTCTATTTTTTTTTTCGGCAATCTCTATATCGTGATGAAACCAAAGAGAGGACTAAAGCTCTATTTTACTTCTGTATTCTACTTTTGCAGGACAATAATTTGCATATCACTTTGTTTTTAACTAAAGGGGTCAGTTTAACAGAAGCTTCCTGTTTTGAGCCACAATTTGTCTGTTTGAAACTTTGGCATGAGCCCTCTGATTAGGGGGTCAGTCATCCCTCTGAGTGATTCAGCTATTGAGTTCTAGCTGCATTCATTAAAATGCAAATTGTAGCAAAGGTACAGTTGTCTTTTTATATAATTAAAGTTCACTTTTTGTAAGTTGCAATATTCCTCTTTCTGTTAAAGTAAAGGCCCATAAATGTTACAAAGTGTTTAAATTGTAAGGCAGTTTAAAGATCGATGTTTTCCCCCAAGGGTAGGAGAAGTGCAAAGTGCAATAACTCAACAGGGCTAATTCTAGTCACCGAGGAAAAAGATGAAATTTGGTTGCCGTAGGTTCTACTTTGCATGTAGTCAATGCATGTTGCACTGCATTATTTAAGTATGTTTATGTCATTACTAACATGCAAAAGCTTGACCACGTTTGCCCTAATTCAGACTTTGATGTTTTTACCTTTTTTAAACAATTCTCCTTTAAAAGGGTGACCTCAATTTAGACTTTACGGCTAATTTTCTTGAAGAAATTGTGTTTTAATACTCAGGTTACGATGGCAAATGAAACCAGCCACGGTTCACTGAGAACCAAAAATAGATTCTGACTTTTCCCACTAAAATTTGAGGATCCAATTTTCTTCATGTCACTTCTGTTTCATTCTGTGGAGATGATGGTCACTTTTGAGTGAAAACCACTTATGAGGTGGTCACACAGTTTAATACTAAAATGTACATGTATACATTGCAATATTTCATCTTCAAACCAATAGGGGATTTCACATTTGTTGCGCATATCATATTTTATTGCCTCCAAAGGATTGTACTGTTGCAGGTATAAAAGTAAAGAAAATAAAAGCTCTTGCACATGGGAGGGCTGAGCCAGTTCAGCATAATTGCAGCCGTCTTTCCTTTGTACGGGAAATCCCAGGTGTGACGTACAGTCTGTCATAGACATGAATGACTGTGTGTTGTTGTACTTGTGTATATGGTGGTGAGTAAACACAAATACAGCATACTGACGCATGGGGAAAAAAAAAACAACTTTTTTTTTGCACACGCCCGTACGCTGTACTTGTGTTTTTAGCTTGCATTTTAGATGCTTGGGTGCATGAGGTGGTACCTCAGGGCTACACACGGGAGTTTCACTCCCTTCTCGCTTCTTCGTTTCTCACCTCTAACCTTCCTGTGTCTCTGCATAGATTATCAGTTCTCCATTAAGCCTTCTTGGGTCTTCTGGGCCAAGGTGTTTGGATTTGCCTTGATTTTAGTGGCAGGACATTTTAAAGGATTCTACATCAACCTGTTCGCCATTTCCATACTCAGAGGTGGCATCTTGGATTTCAAAGCTCTGAATGTCTTTATTCAATCTTCAATTAAGATTTCCCTCACCTCCTAGCTTCTATGGATGTTGGAGGAGATTTACTTATACTAGAGCATGCAAAATATGGTGCAGCTATGCATGTAAATCAGCTTCCAGGTTTTATTGTCAAAGCTTAATTGAACAAGCTGGAGTTAGAAGCTGATTGGCTAACATGCATAACTGCACAAGATTCTGTGTGCTTCAGTTTCAGTAAATCTCCCCCATTGTGTACCTGCATGTCCCTCTTATCCCAGTGCATCAACGTTCCCTAACTTTTGCTGTGGGTCCCTTGCACTACCAATTTGTGGCTCAACCCCTTGGTGTATCATTGTTACCTTGGGTGTTCACCAAATTACTCTACTATATCACTACTAGCTCTGCTGCGCTCTTGTGTTATCCCCATTGTGGGATACTTAGGTGACCTCAAGGCAACATTCAGCGTGGGCTCTGCCTGTCAACATGGCTCTGACTGGGAGGTGTCATGGTAGTTGGAGGAGTTTTGTTTCCCATTCAGTATCCTGCCGCTTCAAGCGATCTCTCTCTGCAGCATTGGTCTAGCCTGCCGTAAAGGGTCATATTATCTTAATTCAATAAGACCACACCATGGAAGGTGGCATATATATAAACCACCAGGGAAGAACCAGAAGTCTCGTCATGGCAAAAGGGGTAGAACACATGCCATCGTGGTCAAATTTTAACTCTGTCTACCATGTATATTCCAGGTGTGGAAAACAGACTTTCTCTGCTGGCAACATCTGAACCTGGGGGAATGGTCCCAAAACCCAGAGGTGTCCAGGACAGGTGGGGGGATGCTGGATGTGGACCTCCAGGTTCAACAACAAACTGGACAGGTTGGTCTTCAGGTATAGAAATCCTCTATTGGATGCAGTGGGTGGCTCAATGGGATCACTACACTGGATCTATGTATTTCCTCCCCCTGAAACTTTTTCATATTCTGCTTCACAAGATCGAGATGTTGGGCATTCCTATGATTTTCATTGCTCTTCAATGGCTTAGGTGGATGTGGTACTTCAGTCTGGTAAGACTCATGGTCGATGCTCCATGGGCTCTACCAAATTCTCCAGATCTTCTGTTTCAAGGACCAATCTTTCTTCACGGTTGCTGGCTTTATTGGCATTGTTGTTGAAGTCCAGGTTCTCAGAAACAGGGGAATCTCTGAATCAGTGATTTCTACAATGTTAAAACCTTGGAAGGCATGGTATATATTATACTTTAGGTGAGTCTCGGGGCTTGCGCCCCAAATAGTTTTTCTCCTTTCTACAGCTAAGTCTGGTCCAGCGTATGGCTCTTAACACTGTTAAGGTTCAGGTTTCAGAAATAGGTAACCTTTCTGATTAAGACCTTTGTGTAGGGATTCTAGCATGTAGCTCCCACCATCTGTTCCGCTTTGAATCTGGTTCTCTCTGCGCCTCAGGAACTGTCAATTGAATCCATTAGAATCATTCCTCTGTCTACTCTCACCCACAAGATTGTATCTGCACCGGCGGCCTCATCTTGCAAGCATCCCTTTTTGATCTTGAATAGGGTTGTACCGAGACCCTGGACTTCCTTCTTGCCTAAGGTAGTTTCTGCATTTCACCTCCAAAAAGACATTGTGATTCTGTCCCACTTTCTGGCTCCAGTTCATGCGAAGGAAATACCACTATGTTGTCTGGATGTAATGTGGGCTGGGAAAGTATCTTTCAGATACTTACTTTTTTTTTTTTTTTTTTTTTTTTACGGGAAGACTGGTTCCCTTTTTCCGTTCCCGAATGAAACTTGTAAATCTGCATCGGCTCCTTGTTTCACCATATCTAGGTGGCTTAGGCAAATGATCAGCAAAGCTCAAGGATCAGGTTTTATTTTACGTAAAGGTGCACTCTACTATACCTGTGAGTGCCTCTTGGGCTTTTCAGCATCAAGCAACTATTTCCAAAATTTGCAAGGCTGCCACCTGGTCTTCTGTTCTCACATCCCCTAAATTCTACCATGTAGACATTAAGGCCTCATCTGATGCTAGCTTTGGGCGCAAGGTCCTTTTTAGACAGCTCTTTGAGCTACAGGTGTCCCTGGTTCTTTGTTGTTGTTTTGCTGTATTTGTCCGCATTTAGTTGGACTGCTATTTGACTTACCGTGTCCCTTTTTAATGGATGAGAAACAAAAAAATATTTTTGTACTTGCCTTAAAATCTATGCCGCGTACACAGAACCATTTTTTCCGTCAGAATAAACTCTGACGTTTTTTCCGACGGAGTTTCCGCTGAAACAGACTTGCCTACACACGATCACACCAAAGTCCGATCGTTTATAATGCGATGACGTATGACGGGACTAGAAAAAGGAAGTTCAATAGCCAGTAGCCGATTGCTGCCCTTGCATCGTTTTTGGTCTGTTGGAATAGCATACAGACGAACGGTTTTCCCGATAGGAATTTATTCCGTCGGAAAGATTTAAAACGTGTTCTATTTCTAGGTCCGTCGGAATTTTTGAAAGAAAAAGTCAGATGAAGCCCACGCACGATCGGAATATCCGATAAAATGATTCCGTCTGACCTTTTCTGCCGGAAAGTCCGGTCGTGTGTACGCGGCATTAGAGTCCTTTTCAGTGTTTAACCACTTAAGGACCGCCTAACGCCGATTTACGTCGGCAAGGCGGCACGGGCAGGCAAAATCACGTACATGTACGTGATTTGCCTCTCGCGGGTGGGGGGTCCGATCGGACCCCCCCCCCGGTGCCCGAAGCGGTCCCGTTCTGTTCCCCGGCGATCCGAGATGAGGGGGAGGCCATCCGTTCGTGGCCCCCCCCTCGCGATCGCCGCCGGCCAATGGGAACACTCCTTTGCTGCTGTATGCTAAACAGCAGCAAAGGAAATGATGTCATCTCCCCTCGGCTCGGTAGTTTCCGTTCCAGCGCCGAGGGGAGAAGACATCAATGTGAGTGCACAACACACACACACACAGTAGAACATGCCAGGCATACAAAACACCCCGATCCCCCCCCCGATCGCCCCCCGATCCCCCCCCAATCACCCCCCCCCCCTGTCACAAACTGACACCAGCAGGTTTTTTTTTTTTTTTTTCTGATTACTGCATAGTGTCAGTTTGTGACAGTTACAGTGTTGGGACAGTGAGTATTACCCCCCTTTAGGTCTAGGATACCCCCCTAACCCCCCCTAATAAAGTTTTAACCCCTTGATCACCCCCCATCGCCAGTGTCGCTAAGCGATCATTTTTCTGATCGCTGTATTAGTGTCACTGGTGACGCTAGTTAGTGAGGTAAATATTTAGGTTCGCCGTCAGCGTTTTATAGTGACAGGGACCCCCATATACTACCTAATAAATGTTTTAACCCCTTGATTGCCCCCTAGTTAACCCTTTCACCACTGATCACCGTATAACCATTACGGGTGACGCAGGTTAGTTCGTTTATTTTTTATAGTGTCAGGGCACCCGCCGTTTATTACCGAATAAAGGTTTAGCCCCCTGATCGCCCGGCGGTGATATGCGTCGCCCCAGGCAGCGTCAGATTAGCGCCAGTACCGCTAACACCCACGCACGCAGCATGCGCCTCCCTTAGTGGTATAGTATCTGATCGGATCAATATCTGATCCGATCAGATCTATACTGGCGTCCCCAGCAGTTTAGGGTCCCCAAAAACACAGTGTTAGCGGGATCAGCCCAGATACCTGCTAGCACCTGCGTTTTGCCCCTCCGCCCAGCCCACCCAAGTGCAGTATCGATCGATCACTGTCACTTACAAAACACTAAACGCATAACTGCAGCGTTCGCAGAGTCAGGCCTGATCCCTACGATCGCTAACAGTTTTTTTGGTAGCATTTTGGTGAACTGGCAAGCAAGCACCAGGCAGCGTCAGGTTAGCGCCAGTAGCGCTAACACCTACGCACGCACCGTACACCTCCCTTAGTGGTATAGTATCTGATCGGATCAATATCTGATCCAATCAGATCTATACTAGCGTCCCCAGCAGTTTAGGGTTCCCAAAAACGCAGTGTTAGCGGGATCAACCCAGATACCTGCTAGCAACTGCGTTTTACCCCTCCGCCCGGCCCAGCCCAGCCCACCCAAGTGCAGTATCGATCGATCACTGTCACTTACAAGGCACTAAGCGCATAACTGCAGCGTTCGCAGAGTCAGGCCTGATCCCTGCGATCGCTAACAGTTTTTTTGGTAGCATTTTGGTGAACTAGCAAGCACCGGCCCCAGGCAGCGTCAGGTTAGCGCCAGTACCACTAACACCCACGCACGCAGCATACGCCTCCTTTAGTGGTATAGTATCTGATCGGATCAATATCTGATCCGATCAGATCTATACTAGCGTCCCCAGCAGTTTAGGGTTCCCAAAAACGCAGTGTTAGCGGGATCAGCCCAGATACCTGCTAGCACCTGCGTTTTGCCCCTCCGCCCGGCCCAGTCCAGCCCACCCAAGTGCAGTATCGATCGATCACTGACACTTACAAAACACTAAACGCATAACTGCAGCGTTCGCAGAGTCAGACCTGATCCCTGCGATCGCTAACAGTTTTTTTGGAAGCTTTTTATTGAACTGGCAAGCACCAGCGGCCTAGTATACCCCGGTCGTAGTCAAACCAGCGCTGCAGTAACACTTGGTGACGTGGCGAGTCCCATAAGTGCAGTTCAAGCTGGTGAGGTGGCAAGCACAAGTAGTGTCCCGCTGCCACCAAAAAGACAAACACAGGCCCGTCGTGCCCATAGTGCCCTTCCTGCTGCATTCGCCAATCCTAATTGGGAACCCACCGCTTCTGCAGCACCCGTACTTCCCCCATTCACATCCCCGACCAAATGCAGTCGGCTGCATGAGAGGCATTTTTATGTGCTCCCGAGTACCCCTACCCAACGAACCCCCCCAAAAAGATGTTGTGTCTGCAGCAAACGTGGATATAGGCGTGACACCCGCTATTATTGTCCCTCCTGTCCTGACAATCCTGGTCTTTGCATTGGTGAATGTTTTGAACGCTACCATTCACTAGTTGAGTATTAGCGTAGGGTACAGCATTGCACAAACTAGGCACACTTTCACAGGGTCTCCCAAGATGCCATCGCATTTTGAGAGACCCGAACCTGGAACCGGTTACCGTTATAAAAGTTAGTTACAAAAAAAGTGTAAAAAAAAAAAATATATATATATAAAATAAAAAAAAATAGTTGTCGTTTTATTGTTCTCTCTCTCTATTCTCTCTCTCTATTGTTCTGCTCTTTTTTTACTGTATTCTATTCTGCAGTGTTTTATTGTTATTGTTATTGTTATTATGTTTTATCATGTTTGTTTTTCAGGTATGTAATTATTTATACTTTACTGTTTACTGTGCTTTATTGTTAACCATTTTTTTGTCTTCAGGTACGCCATTCACAACTTTGAGTGGTTATACCAGAATGATGCCTGCAGGTTTAGGTATCATCTTGGTATCATTCTTTTCAGCCAGCGGTCGGCTTTCATGTAAAAGCAATCCTAGCGGCTAATTAGCCTCTAGACTGCCTTTACAAGCCGTGGGAGGGAATGACCCCCCCCCCCACCGTCTTCCGTGTTTTTCTCTGGCTCTCCTGTCTCAACAGGGAACCTGAGAATGCAGCCGGTGATTCAGCCAGCTGACCATAGAGCTGATCAGAGACAAGAGTGGCTCCAAACATCTCTATGGCCTAAGAAACCGTAAGCTACGAGCATTTTATGACTTAGATTTCGCCGGATGTAAATAGCGCCATTGGGAAATTGGGGAAGCATTTTATCACACCGATCTTGGTGTGGTCAGATGCTTTGAAGGCAGAGGAGAGATCTAGGGTCTAATAGACCCCAATTTTTTCAAAAAAGAGTACCTGTCACTACCTATTGCTATCATAGGGGATATTTACATTCCCCGAGATAACAATAAAAATGATTTAAAAAAAAAAAAAATGAAAGGAACAGTTTAAAAATAAGATAAAAAAGCAAAAAAATAATAAAGAAAAAAAAAAAAAAAGCACCCCTGTCGCCCCCTGCTCTTGCGCTAAGGCGAACGCAAGCGGCGGTCTGTCGTCAAACGTAAACAGCAATTGCACCATGCATGTGAGGTATCGCCGCGAAGGTCAGATCGAGGGCAGTAATTTTTGCAGTAGACCTCCTCTGCAAATCTAAAGTGGTAACCTGTAAAGGCTTTTAAAAGCTTTTAAAAATGTATTTATTTTGTTGCCACTGCACGTTTGTGCGCAATTGTAAAGCATGTCATGTTTGGTATCCATGTACTCGGTCTAAGATCATCTTTTTTATTTCATCAAACATTTGGGCAATATAGTGTGTTTTAGTGCATTAAAATTTAAAAAAGTGTGTTTTTTCCCCAAAAAATGCGTTTGAAAAATCGCTGCGCAAATACTGTGTGAAAAAAAAAAATGAAACACCCACCATTTTAATCTGTAGGGCATTTGCTTTAAAAAAATATATAATGTTTGGGGGTTCAAAGTAATTTTCTTGCAAAAAAAAAAAACTTTTTCATGTAAAAAATAAGTGTCAGAAAGGGCTTTGTCTTCAAGTGGTTAGAAGAGTGGGTGATGTGTGACATAAGCTTCTAAATGTTGTGCATAAAATGCCAGGACAGTTCAAAACCCCCCCAAATGACCCCATTTTGGAAAGTAGACACCCCAAGCTATTTGCTGAGAGGCATGTCGAGTCCATGGAATATTTTATATTGCGACACAAGTTGCGGGAAAGAGACAAATTTTTTTTTTTTTTTTTTTTTTTTGCACAAAGTTGTCACTAAATGATATATTGCTCAAACATGCCATGGGAATATGTGAAATTACACCCCAAAATACATTCTGCTGCTTCTCCTGAGTACGGGGATACCACATGTGTGAGACTTTTTGGGAGCCTAGCCGTGTACGGGACCCCGAAAACCAAGCACCGCCTTCAGGCTTTCTAAGGGCGTGAATTTTTGATTTCACTCTTCACTGCCTATCACAGTTTCGGAGGCCATGGAATGCCCAGGTGGCACAAAACCCCCCCAAATGACCCCATTTTGGAAAGTAGACACCCCAAGCTATTTGCTGAGAGGTATAGTGAGTATTTTGCAGACCTCACTTTTTGTCACAAAGTTTTGAAATTTGAAAAAAGAAAAAAAAAAAAGTTTTTTCTTGTCTTTCTTCATTTTCAAAAACAAATGAGAGCTGCAAAATACTCACCATGCCTCTCAGCAAATAGCTTGGGGTGTCTACTTTCCAAAATGGGGTCATTTGGGGGGGTTTTGTGCCACCTGGGCATTCCATGGCCTCCGAAACGGTGTTAGGCAGTGAAGAGTAAAATCAAAAATTCACGCCCTTAAAAACGCTGAAGGCGGTGATTGGTTTTTGGGGCCCCGTACGCGGCTAGGCTCCCAAAAAGTCCCACACATGTGGTATCCCTATACTCAGGAGAAGCAGCTAAATGTATTTTGGGGTGCAATTCCACATAGGCCCATGGCCTGTGTGAGCAATATATCATTTAGTGACAACTTTGTGCAAAAAAAAAAAAAAAAAAAAGTGTCACTTTCCCGCAACTTGTGTCAAAATATAAAATATTCCATGGACTCAATATGCCTCTCAGCAAATAGCTTGGGGTGTCTACTTTCCAAAATGGGGTCATTTGGGGGGGGGTTGTGCCACCTGGGCATTCCATGGCCTCCGAAACTGTGATAGGCAGTGAAGAGTGAAATCAAAAAGTTACACCCTTAGAAATCCTGAAGGCGGTGATTGGTTTTCGGGGTCCCGTACGCAGCTAGGCTCCCAAAAAGTCCCACACATGTGGTATCCCCATACTCAGGAGAAGTAGCTGAATATATTTTGGGGTGCAATTCCACATAGGCCCATGGCCTGTGTGAGCAATATATCATTTAGTGACAACTTTTTGTAAATATTTTTTTTTTTTTTTTTTTTTGTCATTATTCAATCACTTGGGACAAAAAAAATAAATATTCAATGGGTTCAACATGCCTATCAGCAATTTCCTTGGGGTGTCTACTTTCCAAAATGGGGTCATTTGGGGGGGTTTTGTACTGCCCTGCCATTTTAGCACCTCAAGAAATGACATAGGCAGTCATAAACTAAAAGCTGTGTAAATTCCAGAAAATGTACCCTAGTTTGTAGACGCTATAACTTTTGCGCAAACCAATAAATATACGCTTATTGACATTTTTTTTACCAAAGACATGTGGCCGAATACATTTTGGCCTAAATGTATGACTAAAATTGAGTTTATTGGATTTTTTTTATAACAAAAAGTAGAAAATATCATTTTTTTTTCAAAATTTTCGGTCTTTTTCCGTTTATACCGCAAAAAATAAAAACTGCAGAGGTGATCAAATACCATCAAAAGAAAGCTTTATTTGTGGGAAGAAAAGGACGCAAATTTCGTTTGGGTACAGCATTGCATGACCGCGCAATTAGCAGTTAAAGCGACGCAGTGCCAAATTGGAAAAAGACCTCTGGTCCTTAGGCAGCATAATGGTCCGGGGCTCAAGTGGTTAAATACCAAGCTCTTCCCTACTGACTGACACCATTCTCTGCCCTACTGGCCTTGCAGCTTTACAGCCGGTTTCCTACTGCGCATGCACGAATCTCGCTGTGCTTTCTCAATAGGCCGGCTGCGGTGAGGACCGAACTTCCGGCTGAGTTCGAAGTGGGAGTGAGTACCTAGTTTTGACTAGTTTGACCCCCTCCCCCCTACAAGGTGCCAACTGTGGCACAGAAGAGGGGGAGTAGGCAGACAAGTGAAGCTTCCCCTTTTGGATAGAGCTCCGCTTTAAGTCCTTGACTCCACCCTGCCACAGTCTTTTTCTGCCATTACAAAAGTATTTTCATGTACAACTAAATGTGCTGCCAAGTAAGCCCCAGGGGGGCACTTGTACCCCAGGTTGGTTGGAAACCACTGGGCTAGAGGACAGAACAAATGGACATTGGGATTGATTTACTAAAACTGGAGAGTGCAAATTCTGGTGCAGCTCTGCATAGAAACCAATTGGCTTCCAGGTTTTACTGTCAAAGCTTAATTGAACAAGCTGATGTTGAAAGCTGATTGGCTAACATGCAGAGCTGCACCAGATTTTGCACTCCAGTTTTAGTAAATCTACCCCATTGTGTCACAATCTGTCATTTTTCATAGGAATAGTATATTTTAGGTTGTTGACAACTGTAACTTGCTAGACAAACTGAACCCTACAGTACCCAGCTTTACCAGAACTAAGAATTAAAAAATTTTTTTTTTTTTTTTTTCATTTTTAGCGACCTACTAAGAGAGCTTTTCATGTTTTCTTTGTGTGATACATTTTAACATTTATAATTGAAAATCCAAAGCTTGTTTTGGTCATGCAGAGAAGAGACCAATAGGTCCGCTAATTTTATGGATCTCTAATCATGGCTTATTTTTTCTTTAATACACGTGTACTGAAGCGATTTGCATCAGCTAAGCATGTGGATTTTAGTTCAGTTGAGACATTTACTTGTACACATTCCTCTCTAATGATTATTATTTGCTTTAGCAGTAGGACTGCATCTCCATGGAAACAAGAACATACTTTTATCAAAGAATAGATGAAAACTCAGTGTGTAGAAGACAACGTCTGACCTTATTATCTCCCATTGACTCCCCATACATAATGTACTTCTCTGCTCTTTACAGGCTTGTGTTACTTCAGAAAAAATATATATATATATACTACCGAGACTTCTTCATCAGAAGAATTTAATGTTCTGCTACTTGCATGCAAGGGACTATTCTTGTCTTAAAATAAAAGATGGAAAGTTGATCGTAATTTTGAAATTTTTTTTTTACAGTCCAAAATCCAGCAGCATTAAACTATTCGTAACAAGTAATAGAATAGAATGGGGAAAAATAAACAATTGTATTATTGTATTAACAGAATTACATATATATATATATATATATATATATATATATATATTATATTTTTAACGAATCGGGAGTGCTTTATTGAACAAAAGACATTACAGCATAATTAGGCTCAACATATTCAATTTAGAATTAAAATACAAAGATCTCGCCTTAAGCCCAGGTTCACACTGATGCGGTGCGATTTTATATGTGATTTGAAGTGCCAGTGCAGTACAATTTTGTGGTGTGATTTGTGCTTTTAAGATGCAATTTTCTCAGTCTGTGGAGCTTAGAATCACACCGCTCCACACTAAACTCGCACTGGACCCTTTTTTTAACCACACCAGAATCGTACTGCCTTCATAGGAAGCAAGGTTTTGTCACTTGACACGCAAACCTATGCAAATTTGTTGCCTTCCAGCATGCATAAGTGTGAACTGGGACATTTAAAAAAAAAAAAATGTAAATGCTTTTAAAAAGCCATTACTTTAAATATTTATGTGATTGAGCTAAGTAAGCTGTATCATAGATGGTCATCTCTTGGGATCCAACTTGCCACAATCATTGATCACAGACCTCTAATGCTGTTTTCTGGGGTAGCAACTGCCACAGGATTGAATCAGGGGAAATACGCCGCTCAAGGTTTGATTCTACAGCAATGCCAAAAGAACAGCTTACTTATTTTAAACACCTTTTGTCCATTTATTCATCAGTTTAACAAGAAGACCAGCACATCTGAGATGCAAACAGCCCAATGCATTTCACTCGGCAAAGAGCCTATCATTAAGGTGCTTGCTGTTGAAACACATTAGATGTCTGCAGCTTGGTTGGACTGGTCTTTTTATTTGGACTGAATAAATGAGAGGCATTGAATACAGTGAACGGTTCTCTCTTCTTTTGGAGTTGCTGTACAACTGCTACCGGATGCCTCTCTGATCTGGAGTTATTGGCATTTATCCTTTTATTCCTCGTTACTGTAGTTAATGTCATCATTTGTTTATCAGAAGACACATTTTGTATAGTAGGCATGCTCTTTCCATAAAATTGTATCTTATTTATTAGAAGTACTTTAATAGAAGTATTTACTGCAGGGGGTGATGTCATCATTCTTTCTGGTGAGATCCCAGATATTTGTGATTACCCTAAATCTCAGAAGAAGATGCTCCACCACAGTGCTATAGCGTTGTCTTTAAAGATTTGGGATTCTCAGCATTCCCTAGGATATTGCGGAAGTGATGGTAATGTCACCCTCGTCTAGTTGCTGGGGGTGGAAGTCAAGATACCTTTTTGTTTTTCTTTACTAAATTTGAGTTTTTGGAATACAAAGAGACGTAGAAGCAGTACATAAACACTAGAGATACACCGTGTACAGATATTCCTCCCTAAATTTCGGGCTAGGATGAAATGGCTTAATAACATAGTATATGGATAGTGAAAAACTTGGGAAAATTCCATTTATGAGCATTGATTAGTTGTTTGTGATGTAAAGGTCGAACATTCACAAGAACTGATAAAGAAACCACACCAGAGCAATCAAAACAATTTCGTGCTTTCCATTCCATTGGCATCCTAACAATTGTGTAACCCAAATAGACCTTAGTGATTGTAAAATCAGAAGGTTTATATTTTTTTAACTTAATGCATATTATGCATTAAGATAAAAAGCCTTCCGTGTGCAGCAGCCCCTCTTAGGCCCTCCTAATACCTACCTGAGCCCCATCTAGATCCAGCGATGTTGTAGGAGTGTCTCCGTTGACCGGGACTCCCCTTCTCATTGGCTGAGACAGCAGTGTGGCACCATTGGCTCCTGCTGCTGTCAAAGTCAGTCAGCCAATGAGGAGAGAAAGGGGGTGGGGCCGGGCCACGGCTCCATGTCTAAATGGACACAGGGAGCTGTGGCCCCAGCCTGGGTGCCCCCATAGCAAGCTGCTTGCTGTGGGGGCACTCAACAGGAGGGAGGGGCCAGGAGCACCAAAGAGGGACCTGAGAAGAGGAGGATCCGGGCTGCTCTATGCAAATCCACTAAGTATGACGCAACTTTTCTTTTTCCCCCGCGAATGCCTTTTTTTTTTCTCTTTCATTTTGGGATTGTGATTTTTGAAATCACAAAAACAGACCTTGCATGTTTGGCCCAAGTCCTGCTTTATAGACCACTAATATAAGGTCTGGGCTGGAAAACTGGAGTTATAACAAGTTCATGATGGTGCTCCTTGTTCTAAAACCTTAAAGTGGATGTAAACCCTTTTATATATACCCAGTAAAGTGACTAGTCTCGGGTGATAGAGATTAAACAAATCCTCCTACATAGGTTGTTGTACCTGTTTATCTGAAGTCTTCTCTTCTCTCCATCTGGTCAGAGTCCAGAATTTCTAAAGCTTGTCTGAGCTGTCAGAAAAAAATGTCTGAAGAGCTGAAGTTACACACAGCAGAGCTCAGTGAGGAGAGCTCTGACAGTTGATTGGAGGGAAGGGACACACCCCCCTTCACAAAGCACATAGGAACAGAGCTGAAGTTGTCAATCAGGTGGAGATCCCTCACATGTCACCCTTTATCTCTTGGTGTCAGGAATATTCATTTATTCTGTCCATTAGAATGCATGACCATGTAAATGTGCCTAAATGCATCTAGCATTCATTCCGTTTTTTTTTTTTTTTTCCTTTTTGCCAAAACACTCCTCTCCTGGCACGGTGATGGGCTTTTTTTCTTCACCCTGTAAATGCTTCTTTTCTAAAATATCTATATGTACATGGACACATAGGCTAAAATAGAGGTGTGTTTATGAGCTGAAAACATAAGCACCAAACATCTGTAAAAGCAGCATTTTTTTGTGCCCTGTGTGTGAGGCCTAATTCAGCTATCATATCTAAGCTATTAGACAGGAAGTTATTGAAAATCTCCCCAATGGGACACAGATGGCAAAAAAGATCAGGTTCTAACCCTCCCTTACTCACCTTACGCTATCCAAAATGAAAATAAAGTTGTGCCTTTAGTTCCACTTTCCACTTGGTGTGGGGGGTAGACAACCCCCCCCCATGTCAATTAAAGCTCTCATGCATACAGATGGTGGGAGGCTGAAAATTTGCCAGACATTAAATTCCGGGCTTGTTTCTGTGTCAAGGGAGCTGCAGGTGCCGTGTACAGCCTGCCACAGAAGTGAATGGCTCTACGCAGCCATACTTATTAGATGTCCACATTCAGGAAATACACTATATATAGTGTATGCTGTATAAGTATGAGTAGGTCATAGGTGTGCGCAGTCTATTGCATTAGGGTGTGCACCCTAAAGCTCAAACACACATGCATGTGTGTGTCTACATATATATGACCCCGGCAAATTGATCTCTCTGCCGGCACAGTGAAAGAGAAGAGCATAGACACTTCTCTTATGGCAGAGCCAGTAAGAGGTAGATCTTTCACATGTTCCTGCTGCTACACAGAGCGATAATACTAATGCGCATGGGGTGATTAGGGTGTGCCTGGGCACACCTGGCACACCCTGTGCGCGCGGCCTATGGTGTAGGTAAAGGCTGATGCTTCTGCGAATTGGTGTTTTACATCAGTATGGTAGGTTGTATGCAGTACCTATGGCTCCCAGAGCGCAGAAAAAGGCCTGGAACTTTCCACCTCTTGCCGTCTGCGTAGTAGCAGGGATTTTCTCAAACTTCACTGCAGACTCCTCCAATCTGCTGTTTGATGGAAACGTACACGTGATTCACTCTTTCTCCTTTTCTGTGTCCTAAATTGGGGGATCTGCCTTTTGTAGTCACATGATCAGCAAGGGAAAAACCACAGACACCAGCAGAACTCCAATCAGAGGACCAGAAGTGACATTTTCCTGTCTGTAGACCAAGCCCCATTGAACACAACCATGTTTCACATTTTTATAACTAGTTATTTAAAATCCTATCTGGCATCAGATTAAATTAGAATGATTAAATTAGAATTGTATTAGCACTTGATTATAGAAAGGTTTGTGTAGCAAATGCATATTTTTATATTCGTATTTTTTTTTTTCTACAAAAGAGCAGCTATCCTTAGAGGCAATAAATTTCCCATCCTGAACTGGTCAGCAGTCAATATTGATATACAATAAAATAACCTTTAATTCTGTGAATTCATCCCATTGTGCACTGGTTTAATGGAAGCGCTGTATATTTTGTCACTGTCAGGTTAAGCGGAATGTCCATAGCAGAGAATTTGTGCACGGTCTGCAGAATTTCCCCGAGTAATTTGCTGGATTGTGCAGATATAAAGCTTGCTTGATACAATGTGTCTGTTGTAGAATGAAGTTATATAAAAAAGAAGAAATGCAATCTGCCAAGGAGTAGCAGAGAAATATTGGACTGTTCACCGAACAGATACAGCTGTTTGGGCCAAAGTAAAGCCAGCTGTAGTTGCATTGGATCATTTGCGTGGTGACTGTGTATCAGGGAGATTCATATGGTGCTATGCTATGGCCGACGTGAAAGCTGCATAGTGACAGCCCTTAAGATCCAGCGCATGCGCAGACCTGCTGCAGGGTTCTTTGCCACGTCTACTGGACCTGGCGTATCCCCGCTCTGCCAGTAAATGAGAGACCCCATGGTGTTTCTGCACATCCCACAAGCTGCTTCCTGGGATGGGTGATACAGAAATCCCTGGAGGCAGTTTGCAGAACCGCATGCATGCGGACAGGTGCATCATTCTTGCCTAGGTGAGAATTAAAGTGATATTAACCACTTCCCATCCAGGCCAATTTTTTCTTGCCAGAAAATTACATAGAACCCCCATAGAATATATATATATATATATATATATATATATATATATATATATATACCATATTTATCGGCATATAACACGCACATTCATTTTAAGAGAGAGGTTTCAGGAAAAAAACTTAAATTTTAAATAAGGAACTTTGAAGCAAAATAAGGGTCAGGGCCCATCTGCAGCCTCACCATTGCCATCAATGCAGCCTAATCAATGCCCATCTGCAGCCTCACCATTGCCATCAATGCAGCCTGATCAATGCCCATCTGCAGCCTCACAAGTGCCATCAATGCAGCAGCCTAATCGATGCCCATCTACAGCCTAGGGGGGACAGGGAGGGGGGCGGGACGAGCGCCGACAGATTAAATACAGTGAGAATCTCATATGATAGACAGAACAGTGGTCCAATGGTGGCCCAAGAGATGGGACTTCCTATTACAGAGGCTGCCAAGTAAACAGGAGATTCTCACTGTATGTAATCTGACGGCGCTCGTCCCGCCCCCCTCCCTGTCCCCTCCGAGGCAGCTAAAATTGAAGTATTTGCACCTGATTTTCATGGTGAAAAAGTGAGTGTTATACGCCAATAAATACAGTGTGTGTGTGTGTGTATGTATATATGTATATATATATATATATATATATATATATATATATATATATATATATATATATATATATAATATATTTTTTAGAAAATACCCTAGAGAATACAATGGCGATCGTTGCAACTTTTTATCTTGCACAGTATTCGCGCAGCAATTTTTCGAACACGTTTTTTTTGGGAAAAAAAACCCCCTAAAGTTAGCCCAATTTTTTTGCATAATGTGAAAGCTGAAGTTACGCCGAGTAAATAGATACCTAACATGTCATGCTTCAAGTCAAACTGTTAAAGTTAAACATAACAGACATGTTATACTTACCTGCTCTGTGCAGGAGTTTTTCACAGAACAGCCCAGATCCTCCTCTTCTCTTGGCCCCTCCCTCCTGCCTCCACAGCAAGCAGCTTGCTATGGGGGCACTCGGCCGAGCTGCTGCTTCAGCCCCACCCCCTCTCTCACTGGCTCACTGACTTTGACAGCAGCGGGAGCCAATGGAGCCCGCTGCTGTCTCAGCCAATGAGGAGGGGAGAGTCCTGGATAGCTGAGGGTTTCGTCCAACATCGCTGGATCGAGATGGAGCTCAGGTAAGTATTAGCAGGGCTGCTGCACACAAAAGGTGTTTTTTTTTTTTTTTTTTCTTAATGCATTAAGATAAAAAAAACCTTCTGCCTTTAGAACCACTTTTAGGGAAAAAAACTATTTACTATTTTTTTTCCTGCATTTGTGTTATAGGAGGAGGGGGGGTCAGGAAAGTAGAACATTAGAAATGGGGTGAAGGTCTGCTTTAAATGGTGAAGCATTTTTAATGAGTAAATCCGCTTTTGTTGAGGAAAAACATTCCCCTCTGGGTGATCTATGTACATTGCAGGTGTTTTAACAAACTTTGTTGCAGGTTCCTACCTTTTTTTTTTTTTTTTTTTTTTTTTTTTGTTCGGAATATACAGCTGTTTGTGACCATGTGCTAAGTGAATCTGTATGGGAGTGGTTTTATAATTCTCAATTAACTGCTGCACCTGCAGAGTTCTAATGAGGAAAGTTGGAGGGTCTGCATCCCATTAGACATGATTTCCCTTTGAGACTATCTCACCAAAAATGAAATTTTTGTTGCAGGGGATGCTCAAAATCTGATTTGCATCTTCGTGTAGCCTTTTAGGAAAATCAGTGAGCCAATCACACAAGCAGGAAATGACATATCTGGGGGGGGGGTTCTGTATACCATCTGTGTACAGAATGCCTCCAGGTTGCCATAATACATTATACAAAAAATACAGCACTGCAGATTGGAAAGGAAAGCTAAAAAGATTCAATTACAATGTGACTTGTGTCACAATTGTATACGCTATATTTTTTATTTGCCAATTTTTTTTCCCCAACAAAGTGGAGTTACCCTTTAAGCATGACTGTTTACCCTCAAAAACTGTGGTAGCTCCCATATTCAGTGCTGTCATGCTCCCTTTTAGTAAACTTGTGGTCATGCTGTAGATAATGAACTTTATGGCTGGGTTCACACTATTGCGAATTGGAAGTGAGTTTCACCGCATCCGTTTCGCATGTGAGGAGATTGTGATTGGCTCTCACACACACATCTCCGGTGTGAATTGCACAGAAGCCTTGTGCGTCTTTTGGTCTGTTGCAGGTCCAAATTCAGCAAAAAATTTGGGATGAAATCAGACCTAAATCGGTAAATGGAGATGCACCGGATCCCTGCTGTGAGTCTCCCCGTGCTGCGGTGTGAACCCAGCCTTAGGAATGCTTTAGGCTCCATTCACACCTGAGCGTATCGATTTTACTCGGGCGTTTTTTGTTTTTGTTTTTTTTAAGCTTTTTTTTCAGCTTTTTACAAGCTTTTATTTAGAGCATATTATAAACGTTTTACAGCCTCAGACATTTTTGTTTAGCCACTAGAAAGCACTAGGGGAAGGAGTGGGAGAGGAAGTTAGGGGTGCTATTTGAGTGTTTTTCTGCTCAAGTCAGGAGTTTCTATTGGTAAGTAACAAAAAAAGATAAAAAGAAGAGGGTGCACCAGCCTTGTGCATTATCCCAAGATAATTTATTGATAAAAAAACTGTAAAATACTACTCACAAACGTGATGAATCAAAGCCTGTAGAAGCCATTAAATTGTGGCAATCAGTCCTGGAACCGATCATTTCCAGAGAGCAGAGGGGAAGACCTCAGAACCATTGCTGTCTGATGTGTTTCGAATCTGTCGAAAAGAAGCTTGTGTACTTTTTTGAGTGTCGGGCAACAAAATGCTCATTTGTGAACAGGGGCCATTGAAATGAATGGAATTTTTGCTTGCTGGGCATTTTGGAGCTTCAGAGCTGAGGGTTTTACAATCTGAAAATCGCTCAGGTGTGAACAGGGCCTGACCAATAGTAAATCTGTTTTAAAACTGGCTCCCACTGAAGTTGTTTTTTTTTTTTTTTTTTAGCGGCTGAACTTGCCTTTACCACCCTCTTGGGGCACTTGTGTGTTTTTATTAGAGATTAGAAGGCTGCTAAGTTACTACCAAAGGGGGGGGGGGGGGGGGAACCGGGACTCGGGAGGCTGAACTGCTGAGAGAATTTACTTCAGTGATTCGGCTGTTGATGAGCAATTGCTCCAGAGTGTCTGCAGCTACAGATGTCACTGAGAGTTTATTTAAAAGTAATTTACTGTGTCATTTTATTGTTATCATTTCCCTCTGACTCTATTTTCAGCACACATTTACTTACTTTTAGCTATGTAGTTTAAATTCGGTTATTGTAATGTATTGTTTTTGAAGGCGATGTCTGATGGGTTTGTTTTTTTTTTTTTTTTAGCGTAGAGCTGGATTAGAACACCTATTCAGTTTTTATTGCTGTCTATGTCTCTGTTAGGGAGATTGACCCTCTCTTTTTGTCCTGTTTACCATTATTTTTGAAAATGAAATTAAGGCCCCTTTCATAGTGCCAAGACTTGAAAGTCGTGAGATTTTGCTGCAATTTCAGGGAATGCCTGTGTAAACTTGAGGACTATGGACCTCAACTTGCATCAAAGTCAGACCAAAGTAGTACAGGGACTACTTTGAAGTCGGTGTGACTTGAAGTCACACAGATATGAATGGTTATTATTGGGAATCATAGTGTATGACTTGTCATGCGACTCCAATCTCCAAAGTCGCAGGAAAAGTCGCACAAGTGTGAAAACGACCTAATGCAAATCCCACATTTTTTGTTGTCCCCAGAAAAGTGATAGAAATCTTCCAGTGAGGGACATCAGTTCTAATAACTTGGTGGGGGGGCCTATCCCGTCCCTTAACCACTTGCCAACCAGCTCGCATACATTTACGTTGGCAAAGTGTCTCGTCCCCGTGAATCGCTGTACGTCGGCTCCTTTTAGGACCTTATGCTTGTGGCCACCTGCGATCGCAGGCACGAGAGCCAGAACGGGAGTCTGTGTGTGTGTGTGTGTGTGTGTGTGTGTAAACATACAAATCCCCATTCTGACAGGAGAGGAGAGACAGATCTGCTGTTCGTAGTAATTGGGAACAGTGATATGTCTCCTCCTCCAGTCAGTCCCATCCCACAGTTAAAAACACACACAAGGGAACACATTTAACCCCTTGATCGCCCCCAAGTGTTAATCCCTACCCTGCCAGTGACATTTATACAGGAATCAGTACATTTTTATAGCACTGATTGCTGTATAAATGTCAATGGTCCCAAAAAAGTGTCAAAAGTGTCCGATCTGTCCGCCGCAATGTCGAAGTCCTGCTAAAAATCACAGATTACCACCATTACTAGTAAAAAATAAATAATAAAAATGCCATAAATCTATCCCCTTTTTTTTTGTAGACGCTACAACTTTTGCGCAAACCAATTAATATACGCTTATTGCGATATTTTATTTTTTGTTTGTTTTGTTTACCAAAAATATGTGGAAGAATACATATTGGCCTAAACTGATGAAGAATTTTTTTTTTTTTTTTTTTTTTAAACGGGGGGGGGGGGGGGGGGGGATATTTATTAAATAGCAAAAAGTAAAAAAAAAAAGTTTTTTTTCAAAATTGTTGCTTTTTTTTGTTTATAGCACAAAAAATAAAAACTACAGAGGTGATCAAATACCACTAAGAGAAGACTCTAATTGTGGGAAAAAAGTTTTTTTTTTTTTTTTTTTTTTTTTTTTCCAGTGCCAACATTTTGACACGCTAGTCAGAAAGTATGCTCAGTCTACCCTTCCATTCTCACTAGCATACATGAACACTGCAGCAAAGCACTTGCGAGTAAGATCACATACAACCAAATGAAGATAAATAGAAACGCCTTTCTGATTTTAGCACAGTTGCAGTGTTCCCTGGATTTCAGTATTTCCATATTGCTTGCAGTTACTTTCTAAAAATTGTATTTTACTGAATGACTAAAGTAAAAATAATAAATAACCCCTGTTTTTTTTTCTTTCTTTTTTTTTTAACAGATATTCTCAATTAGTGATACAAGAATATGCCAGGCAAGTGTCTCATTTTCTACACAAAGCGTTAAAGCATTACAAATGAGGTAATTTCTATTTATTTGCTTTTAAAGTTGTGCTCTGAGTATAATCAAATCATTAAAATGTGTTCACTATGTAAAATAATGGTTATATACAGTGTATATATGTGTGTGTGTGTGTGTGTGTGTGTGTGTGTGTATATATATATATATATATATATATATATATATATATATATATATATATATACACACAGTATTACAGTATATGAACACGGACCTTTTTATATCTTTGCTGTCTGTTTTGACTGTATTAGAGGAGTGCAGTGCCTCATTTAGCCTGAAGATGTCACTGATACAGCTGCTCTTTAATGGCTAAACTACAAAGGTGCTTCAACTCCCATGATAAAGCGGGATTCCACCTCCTGTTGCCAGTCACCTGATTTACCTTGCTACAAATAAGGAGTTTGCCAGCAAGTTGATACATTTTTTAATAATATGATATTAAATTCACACATGGTTTAAGCCTTAGGCCCCTTTCACATGATCGGCCCGCTTGTATCTGCCTGTCCATTTTTCAGGCGGATCCGAGTGAGCCACCCATTGACTTCTATGGGCAGGTGGATATCAGCGGAGCCATAACCGCCTGCCATCTGATCCGACAAGACCCGCTCAAAACAGACGGATGGCGATCCGTTCGCCATCCGTCCAGCGGATCAGATATCCGTTTTCATCCAATCTCCCCATAGAGAACAGCGGGGCTCTGGCAGGTCCGTCCCTGCACTGTGAGCAAAGACGGACCTGTTATCCGTGGGCTCGGCAAAGATCAACGGAGCGATCCCTGCTGTGCTAGTGGAGTCCGTCCAGCGGATCCGCCCCATATGAATAGTTTTTCTTAAAGCAACCCTGTTGCCAAGCTTAAAGTCCTGATAAAAGTTGTGCCTAAAAAGAAGAAATTGATAAATCCCAAGCTGATGTTTCTTTAGACATTAAAGCATTATTAAACCCAAAGCAAAATTGTAATATATTTTGCAGCTTACCGATCCTTAGATGTAGCGGTTGCATTTGTTGTATTTTTTTTAAGCTTTTTTTCCCCCTCTGCTTTCACCTGGTGATCTGGCCAGTAAAACACCGGTCCTTGAAGGTTTGCTAAACGCAGCCCGCCGTGATGGGTGAAGGTTGGATTGACTGTTCAGCAAAATAGTGCGGCGGGGGTAAGGTAAGGGAAGAAACTTAGGAACTAAAAAGTACACCTATGCTTTCTTCTTTAAGGGAAAAAATGTTGTCATGCCTTAAATCTCCACTAGAGGGAGTATATGCACATACCCTAATCTGTTGCCTTCATTTCAGCTCAGTGTCAGTCTGTGTGTGGCCGCAGCAGCTTGTGCAGGGGGATTCCTCTTAACTTAAGACATCTGCCAAATGCTTTTCTCCCCCCCTGAAGGGACCAGAAGGTATAGGGAAACAGCAGTGGTTGTAGCCCCCTTGTAATACCCCCCCCCCCCCCCTCAGGGGTGTGGTGGTCCCGTTTTTTTTGTCTCAATAGTTGTTTTCCTCTGCCTGCTGTGCCATGGGCTCTGCCTCCTCCCCCCCCCCCCGTGTTGGGTCTAAGGACCCGAAAGCCGCCCACACGGGAATCATTTTCAAACAGAAAAGGAAGGGGGCGGGTTTCCACAAGGACGCACGGCACAAGCAGCATTAAGGATCAGCTGGAGCAGGCTCTCCTCAGCTGATAACAAGGAGGAAGCAAGCAGGCTACACACGGGACACAGGAGCGGTGGGGCACGTAAGGGCTGCAAGTGGCATTCCTTATACAGGAAGGACATTTTTCCCAGCACTAGGCTGAACTTAATAGCGGCATCATTCTGTCATGATTATGTTCAGCAAGTAATGCAATTTGATAGTGCCTCTGCTTTTGTGCTTAGGACTATGTGTACCAAAAAAGACACCACAAAGACCAAAAAGGTTTCACCCCCAGGTGCTAGAAACTCCAGTCGTACCTCCACACTGTCATCCTCGCCTGAAATACCAATTGTGGCAAGCCAGGGTGAGCCATTGGAACAAATTGGTGGTGCAGCTGCTTCTCACATCTCAGCCCCTGTATACGTGACTGAAGATGTCTTTTCCTCCACCCTGCCGGGCCTGGAAGGAAGATAAGCGGCTTTAATCGCATCTTCCATCCAACAGGATAGGAAACGTGTCAGATCCCCCTCCCCCACCTCAGACCCTTTATCAAGGGAACAGTGGGTACAGGATGAGGTTTTACCCTCAGGCGATCAGGAGGAAAGACAAACCAATGATTCTTTTGTGGCGGAAACAATGGTGGATGAACCCTTTTCAGCCTCGCAATCTGAGAAGTTGCTGATACAATCTCTTACAGAGATGGTTCGTTCTACTTTCAAGCTATCTCTAACGGACTCTGCTGAAAGTTCAATTTCTTCCTTGGGTTCTTTAAGACCCTCACAGCCTTTGCATGCGTTTCCTGTCCATGCATTACAAAACTGTATCCTGTCTGCTTGGAACAAAACTATTCAAACTTTAGACTTGCGGCTATCCCCAAGGGTGTCCCAAAGCCTCAGTTGGTGGTTACTAACCCAGAATCTGCTAAAAGGGAAATCCTTCAGACCAGTTATCTAGAAGGTGGTAACGAAAGACACCAGCCTTTCAGGAGCAGTACTAGAAAAGACAACTGTCCATGGACAGTGGTCAAGAACCAAGAAAGCCTTGCCCATCAACATCCTAGAGATTCGGGCAGTGCGTCTGGCTCTAAAGGCCTGGACTTTCAGGCTATGGGATTGTCCTATCAGGATTAAATCCGACAATGCCACAGCTGTGGAGTATATCAATCACTAAAGGGGCACCAAGAGTCTCGCAGCGCAGAGGTGAACCATATTCTAACTTGGGCAGAAAGGAATATTTCATGCCTATCGGCAGTCTTCATTATGGGAGTAGAAAATTGGCAGGCAGACTACCTAAGATGCCAGCAGTTATTCCCAGGGGAATGGTCCCTTCAACCCAACATTTTTCGGGCTATTTGCCAAAGATGGGGGACTCCGGACGTAGATCTTCTAGCATCCAAATTCAACATTAAGTTAGTCAACTTTGTGTCCAGGACATGGGACCCACTCGCATACGGATCAGATGTGTTGGTCACCCCATGGGATCAGTTCTCACTGATTTATGCATTCCCCCCTATTCAGTTGCTGCCACGACTTCTTTGCAGGATCAAGCTGGAAAGAAAGCCAGTAATTCTGATAGCACCAGCATGGCCCAGAAGGTCATGGTATGCACAAATCGTAAGGATGGCAGTGGAGGATCTATAGTCCCTTCCACTACGGCCAGACCTACTTTCACAGGGGCCAATATTCCACCCTACCTTACGATCTCTAAATTTAACGGCTTGGTTATTGAAACCCACGTTCTGAAGAAACGTGGGCTTTCCAGGTCAGTTATCTCTACCCTGATTAATGCAAGTAAGCTAGCTTCCACAACTATATATTACAGGGTCTGGAGGGCTTTTGTTTCCTCGTGTAAATCCATGGGCTGGCACCCTTGGAGATATATCATAGGCAGAATTCTTGCCTTTCAACAATTAGGGGTAAAGATAAAATTGGCCTTGAGTACTATTAAAGGCCAAGTCTCGGCTTTATTGGTCTTATTTCAAAGACCGCTTGCTTCACATTCTTTAGTCCGGGGTTTTATGCAAGGGGTGATGCGGCTTAATCCGCCAGTCAAACCTCCTTTTGAACCCTTGGGACTTGAAATTAGTTTTGTCAGTGTTACAAAAACAGCTATTTGAACCATTACAACATATTCCCTTAGTTCTTCTGACAAGGAAGTTGGTATTCTTGGTTGCTATATCCTCAGCAAGGATGGTTTCGGAATTGGCTGCTCTTTCTTGTAAAGAGCCATACTTGATTATTCACGAGGACAGAGTGGTGTTACGCCCTGCCTCGTCCAGATTTTTTGCCAAAATTTGTCTCCTCAGGTTTTCACCAGAACCAAGATATTGTCCTGCCATCGTTTTTTCCAAAACCATGTTCCAGGGAAGAAAAGTCACTACATTATCTTGATGTGGTGAGAGCAGTGAAAGTCTATTTAAAGACTACTGCTCAGATTCGTAAGACTGATGTCTTATTTATTTTGCCAGAGGGTTCTAAGAAAGAACAGGCAGCGTCGAAATCCACTGTCGCCAAGTGGATTCGGCAAGTTATAATTCAGACTTGTAATTTAAGGGGTAAGTTCCCTCTTTTCAAGTCAAAGCGCACTCTACCAGGGCGGTTAGTGCTTCTTGGGCAGTGCGTCACCAGGCCTCCATGGCTCAAATCTGTAAGGCTGCAACTTGGTCTTCAGTACATACATTCACCAAGTTTTATCAAGTGGATGTAAGGAGGTATGAGGATATCGCCTTCGGGCGCAGTGTGCTGCAGGCAGCAGTATAGGTCCTCAAGTCTGGGGGTACCCTGCGGGTTGTGTCTCCCTCCCCTCAAATAGCATTGCTATGGGATGTCCCATTAAGTTATTACTTAGGCTCTGTGTCCCATGATGTAAGATAAAGAAAATAGGATTTTTATAACAGCTTACCTGTAAAATACTTTTCTTGGAGTACGTCATGGGACACAGAGGTCCCTCCCCTCTTTTTGGGGTTTAAGTATATTGCTTTGCTACAAAACTGAGGTACTCCTGATAGGAGGAGGGGTTATATAGGGAGTGAACTTCCTGTATTGGGTATACCAGTGTCCATCACCTGAAGGTGCCTATATACCCATTAAAGTGGATGTAAACCCAAATTTTTTATTTTTTTTTTTTTATGTCATAATGTAGAGTATAAGATTTCCTATCATTTGAGCCCAGTCTTGCCTCAAAGAGTTAATCCAGCTCTGAGTGATCCTCTTTTATTGTTCATTGAGATAAAACTTGACAGAAAAACTTTGTCAAATCCTCCCCCTTGCTGTGAGTGACAGGTGATTTACATATCTCATGCACTAGCCTAAGACATGCAACCGGCAGGGTATCTTGGTTCCTTTTTTGAGCCCTACCATCCATACCTCATTAAAGTACAATAGCTGACAGGGGAGATTTATCCGCCCGTGCTGTTTTTATGTGGATGGAGGAATCCACATTTCTTTCGTTCAGCCCACAGACTGATCGACCAATATCTGTGTGTATGGCCATCTTAAGATAGGAAATGGGATCTGAATTGCAATACATTTTTTTTTTTTTAAATTTGCGGTTTTATCTCCAATATCTTGGTTACCACAATTTATCTGAACCCTTTTCAAAAATAGCTGTATATGTTATGCAGTTTCATTTCATATAAGCCAGCCTGTTTTGTAGGTATAAATGTTCTCTAAAATGCAATTGACCCAGTAGACCTAGAGGTCCCTTCTGACATAGATTTGAATTCTTCCTCTAAAAAGTTTTGCATTCCAAATACAGAAACTATTTACTGTCCTCATGCGAAAATGTGTTTTTTTTTTTTTTTTTTTCTTTTTTTGCAGAAGGTTTTAATCTGTTCAATTGATCATGTTTTGAGTTTTTGCCAGAGGTTTTATAAATCAATGGCACAACATAACCTTTTAAGCAGAGAATGCTTAGAAATCAAAATTCATAGAATGAAATACAAAATCTGTTACTTTGCATTCCGTAATGCGATAAGCTATTTGTTTTTGGAAGTTAAATTTAACTTTATACTTCTACATGCATTGCCTAAGCAATGCAATCCATAAACTTTTATTAAGGAGCCAAATACAAGTAAATGTACTGGTATTGAATTAGACAAAGGTCAATCAATATCGGCATATGCCAGTAGGAAAATTATTAACAAGATCAGGTTTTAAAGGAAAACCCATCCAATAACATTCTAGCTTCATTAAATTTAATGTGAAACGTAGTTGATCTTGTCAATTTGCTGTTCTTGACAGCAATTACCAGTAACTGATGTATGGATGGCATTTTTATGCCACCGAATGTGTGTTAAGTATAAATGCAACACTGCACAAACCTTAAAGGTGCACTCTGCTCAAAATTGAAAACATTAAATGGATACAGGGAGAATACCCCAATAGTTGAAGGGCTTGGTTTTTTTCATCCAGGCATCATTGCACCAGTCTACCTCAGTCCCCTTTGTCAGTAATTGGGGAACCCCAGCTTGTAATGCAGAAAAGCTATTAAGTACACCCACTGCAGCCACCTTGCTTTATCCCATGTACAGAAAGCCTCTTGTGAAAAAATACCAGTATAGTGGGTTTTTAAATTGCACCATAGTTCCCTTTCAGAGCACGTGCATATCATTTTGTTTATTACCACCAAGTGCTGCAGCAGGGGTTAAAATACCCTGAGCTCACAGCATATAGACCACAAATCTCTAACACAAATGAGGAGTGAGAGCTCTGCTAAGAGTGTGTATAGGAGTTGGTGGGGTATGTCAGACTGTTAGAGAGTCTGGCCACTGCTTTGCGTAAGAGAGGTCCAACTCCTGTATGTGGCCGCACAAGGTATTTTAACCCTTGATTCATGGTTTCTGACACAAACCACATCATGAAGGCCAAGGAACACACCAGATGGCTCAGATATAATGCTGCAGAGAAGTTTAACCACTTGACCACTGGGCACTTAAACCCCCTTAATAACCAGACCAATTTTCAGCTTTTGGTGCTCTCACATTTTGAATGACAATTACTCAGTCATGCAACACTGTATCTATATGAATTTTTTGTCCTTTTTTTCACACAAATAGAGCTTTCTTTTGGTGGTATTTAATCACCGCTGGGTTCTTTATTTTTTGTGCTATAAAAGAAAAAAGACCGAAAAATCTGTAAAAAAAATAATTTTTCTTCATTTCTGTTATAAAATTTTGAAAATTAGTAATTTTTCTTCATATATTTTGGCCAAAATTTATACCGCTACATATCTTTGGTAAAAATAACCCAAATTAGTGTATATTATTTGGTCTTTGTGAAAGTTATAGCGTCCACAAGCTATGGTGCCAATATCTGAAAATTGATCACACCTGAAGTACTGACGGCCTATCTCATTTCTTGAGACCCTAACATGCCAGAAAAGTACAAATACCCCCAAATGACCCCTTTTTGGAAAGAAGACATTCCAAGGTATTTAGAAAGATGCATGGTGAGTTTTTTGAAGTTGTCATTTTTTCCCACAATTCTTTGCAAAATCAAGTTTTTTTTTTCTTTTTTTTTTTTTTTCACAAAATTGTCATATTAGCAGGTTATTTCTCACACACAGCATATGCATACCACAAATTACACCCCAAAACACATTCTGCTATTACTCCTGAGTATGGCGATACCACATGTGTGAGACTTTTACACAGGGTGGCCACATACAGAGGCCTAACATGCAGGGGAGCACCTTCAGGCATTCTGGAGCACCCAGGCCAATTCTGCCATTTCTCTCCTACATGTAAAAATCATCATTTATTTGCTAGAAAATTACATAGAACCCCAAAACATTATATATGTTTTTTTAGCAAAGACCCTAGAGAATACAATAGCGGTCATTGCAACTTTTTATCTCGCACGATATTTGCGCAGCAATTTTTCGAACGCGTTTTTTTTGGAAAAAAAAATGTTTTTTGCTTTAAAAAAAAACAAAACAGTAAGGTTAGCCCAATGTTTTTGCATAATATGAAAGATGAAGTTACGCCGAGTAAATAGATACCTAACATGTCACCTTTCAAAATTGCACACGCTTGTGGAATGGCGCCAAACTTCGCCACTTAAAAATCCCCATAGGCGACGCTTTAAAATTTTTTACTGGTTACAAATTTTGAGTTACAGAGGAGGTCTAGGGCCAAAATTATTGCTCTCGCTCTACCGATCGCAGCGATACCTCACATGTGTGGTTTGAACACCGTTTTCATATGTGGGCGGGACTTACGTATGCGTTCGCTTCTGCATGCGAGCACACAGGGACAGGGGCGCTTTAAAAATTTTTTAATTTTTTTTTATTGTTCATTTTACTTTATTTATTTTAGTTTGACACTTTTTTCCCCCAAAAAAATTTTTTGATCACTTTTATTCCTATTACAAGGAATGTAAACATCCCTTGTAATAGGAATATGGCATGACAGGTCCTCTTTACAGTGAGATATGGGGTCAGTAAGACCCCAAATCTCACCTCTAGGCTGTGCCTGAAATTAAAAAAAAAAAAAAAAAAAGATCCTGGCTTCGATCGTAGCGGTGAGTCGGTAGAAGCACCGGAGGGCGGCGGGAGGGGGGGACGTCCCCTCTCGCCTCCCGTAAGAACGATCAAGCAGTGTAACAGCCGCTATGATCATTCTTATGGTGTAGGGAATCGCCGGCTGAAAAAGATGATATCTGAATGATGCCTGTAGCTGCACCCATCGTTCAGATATCCCCGCACAAAGTCAAGGACGTCGTATGACGGAAGGCCGGAAGTGGTTAAAACGATTTTTTTTTTTTTTTTTTTTAACACAAAGTTGTCCATTTATACAATATTTATAACACATAGCATGTACATATCAAAAATGACACCCCAAAATAGATTCTCCTACTCCTCCTGAGTACAGCGATACCACATGTGTGAGACTTCCACAGCCTGGCCACATACAGAGGCTGGGTATGGCTGAGCATGGCTGGGTATTGCAGAGTATCGCTGAGTATGACTGGGTATGGCAGAGTATCGCCGAGTATGACTGGGTATGGCAGAGTATGACTGGGTATCACCGAGTATTGCAGAGTATGGCTGGGTATTGCGGGGTATTGCAGGTTATGGCAGAGTATTGCAGATTTTTGCGGGGTATTGCAGAGCATGGCTGGGTATGGCAGAGTATGGCAGAGTATGGCTGGGTATCACTGAGTGTTGCAGAGTATGGCTGGGTATCACTGAGTGTTGCAGAGTATGGCTGGGTATCACTGAGTATTGCAGAGTATGGCTGGGTATCACTGAGTATTGCAGAGTATGGCTGGGTATCACTGAGTATTGCAGAGTATGGCTGGGTATCACTGAGTATCGCAGAGTATGGCTGGGTATCACTGAGTATGGCTGGGTATCACTGAGTATGGCTGGGTATCACTGAGTATGGCTGGGTATCACTGAGTATGGCTGGGTATCACTGAGTATGGCTGGGTATGGCAGAGTATTGCGGGGTATGGCAGAGTATTGCGGGGTATTCCAGGGTATGGCAGAGTATTGCGGGGTATTCCAGGGTATTGCAGAGTATTCCAGGGTATGGCAGAGTATTGCGGAGTATGGCGGGGTATTGCGGGGTATGGCAGAGTATGGCGGGGTATTGCGGGGTATGGCAGAGTATTGCGGGGTATTCCAGGGTATGGCAGAGTATTGCGGGGTATTCCAGGGTATGGCAGAGTATTGCGGGCTATTCCGGGGTATGGCAGAGTATTGCGGGGTATGGCAGAGTATTGCGGGGTATGGCAGAGTATTGCGGGGTATTCCAGGGTATGGCAGAGTATTGCGGGGTATTCCAGGGTATGGCAGAGTATTGCGGGGTATTCCAGGGTATGGCAGAGTATTGCGGGGTATTCCAGGGTATGGCAGAGTATTGCGGGGTATTCCAGGGTATGGCAGAGTATTGCGGG
Source organism: Aquarana catesbeiana (assembly GCF_042186555.1). Taxonomy (NCBI): domain Eukaryota; kingdom Metazoa; phylum Chordata; class Amphibia; order Anura; family Ranidae; genus Aquarana; species Aquarana catesbeiana. The sequence continues at coordinate 551,380,647 of NC_133328.1, read as the reverse complement.
GTATTCCAGGGTATGGCAGAGTATTGCGGGGTATTCCAGGGTATGGCAGAGTATTGCGGGGTATTCCAGGGTATTGCAGGGGTATTGCAGGGGTATTGCAGGGTATGGCAGAGTATTGCAGGGGTATTGTGGGGCATTGCAGAGGGCATTGCAGGGCATGCATAGTAGTGGGGATGGCTGAGCATGGATGGATGGATGGCTGGATGTCTCTGTGCAGCGCTGTGGGCACTACACATCCAGCCCACAACGCTGCAGCCATCCATCCATCCCCCTCTCCGCTCACTGTGTACCGATCGGTACACAGAGGGGAGGAGAGGAACCGGCGTCATCAGATGACGCCGGTTTGTTTACATGTGATCGCTCCCTCATTTGACGGAGCGATCACATGGTAAACGGCCGCGATCAGCGGCCATTTACCGGGATCTGTGATGCGCCGGGTCCTCTGGACCCGGCGGTCACGGATGCTCTCGAGTGCGCGCCCTAGGGGGCGCGCGAGAGCAGAATTCTGGGAGGACGTCCTCCCAGAGTTAAACAACCGCCCTGTAGCCGTCATTTGGCTATGGGCCGGTTGTTAAGCGGTTAAAGCAGGGTTAGCTTATAAAAAAAATTTCCAAGCTTTGAACACCTTACGGAGCACTTTCAATCCATCATCCGAAAATGGAAAGAGTATGGCACAACTGCAAACCCACCAAGACATGGCTGTCCACCTAAACTGACAGAGCGGGCCAGGAGAGCATTAATCAGAGAAGCAGCCAAGAGGCCCATGGTAACTCTGGAGGAGCTGCAGAGATCCACAGCTCAGGTGGAAGAATCTGTCCACAGGACAACTATTAGTCTTGCACTCCACAAAGGTGGCCTTTATGGAATAGTGGAAAGAAGAAAGTAATTGATGAAAGAAAGCCATAACAAGTCCCGTTTGCAGTTTGCGAGAAGCCATGTGGACACAGCAAACATGTGGAAGAAGGTGCTCTGGTCAGATGAGACCAAAATGTTAACTTTTTGGCCTCAAAGCAAAATGCTGTGTGTGTGGCAGAAAATTAACATTGCACATCACCCTGAACATACCATCCCCACTGTGAAACAAAGTGGTGGCAGCATTTTGTTGTGGGGATGCTTTTCTTCAGCAGGGATAGGGAAGCTGGTCAGAGTGATGGGAATATGGATGAGCCAAATACAGGGCAATCTTAGAAAACCTGTTGGGGTCTGCAAAAGACTTGAGACTGGGGCGGAGGTTCACCTTCCAGCAGGACAACCACCCTGAACATACAGCCAGAGCTACAATGGAATGGTTTAGATCAGGGGTCCTCAAACTACGGCCCTCCAGTTGTTCAGGAACTACAATTCCCATCATGCCTTGTCATGTCTGTGAATGTCAGAGTTTTACAATGCCTCATGGGATGTGTAGTTCCATAACAGCTGGAGGGCCGAGTTCTTGAGCATTTAGCTGAATATGAGCAGATAATATTGCCCAAAACACTTCAGAATTCATCCTGCTGCTTTTGTCAGCAGTCACATCATCAATAAATACAAGAGAACCAGTTCCATTGGCAGTCATACATGCCCACGCCATGACACTACCACCACCATGATTCACTGATGAGGTGGTATGCTTTGGATCATGAGCATTTCCTTTCCTTCTCCATACTCTTCTCTTCCCATCATTCTGGTACAAGTTGATCTTGGACTCATCTGTCCATAGGATGTTGTTCCAGAACTGTGAAGGCTTTTTTAGATGTTGTTTGGCAAACTTTAATCTGGCCTACCTGTTTTTGAGGCTCACCAATGGTTTACATCTTGTGGTGGACCCTCTGTATTCACTCTGGTGAAGTCTTCTCTTGATTGTTGACTTTGACACACATACACCTACCTCCTGGAGAGTGTTCTTGATCTGGCCAACTGTTGTGAAAGGGTGTTTTCTTCACCAGGGAAAGAATTCTTCGGTCATGGGTTTGTTTGTTTTTTCAGCCTAATAATGGCTTGCTTCACTGATAGCGACAGCTCTTTGGATCTCATATTGAGAGTTGACAGCAACAGATTCCAAATGAAAATAGCACACTTGAAATGAGCTCTGGACCTTTTATCTGCTCCTTGTAAATGGGATAATGAGGGAATAACACACACCTGGCCATGGAACAGCTGAGCAGCCAATTGTCCCATTACTTTTGGTCCCTTTAAAAGTGGGAGGCACATATACAAACTATTGTAATTCCTACACCGTTCACCTGATTTGGATGTAAATACCCTCAAATTAAAGCTGAAAGTCTGCAGTTAAAGCACATCTTGTTTGTTTCATTTCAAATCCATTGTGGTGGTGTATAGAGCCAAAAAGATTAGAATTGTGTCGATGTCCCAATATTTATGGACCTGACTGTATATAGATATAGATAAGATAGATATATATATCTATATATATATAGATATATATATCTATATATATAGATATATATATCTATATATATCTATATATATAGATATATATATCTATCTCATAGTTCATAGAGTCCATAACGTTCACTCAGATTAAATAATATACACTATTTTGTCTTTTTCACTAGAAAAATGTAGCAGAATACATTGTGTCCATCAAGAAGAGAGATTATTTTGCAAAGTTTTACACCAAGAAGCTTCTTTTATGCACTAAAAAGTAAAAAAAAAAAAAACAGTGGTGATTAAAGAGAAGCTCCAGGCTCCCTCCACAAAATGAAAAGTTGGCAGCCAGCTACAAATACTGTAGCTGCTGACTTTTAGTGTAAGGACACTTGCCTGTCCAGGGATCCAGCGATGTCCTAACCCGAGCCAATTCTTTAATCTGCTTCGGGTGCAGGTGCCGACATTCGGGTGCAGATGTCAGCATCTGAAGTAAAGGAAACCGGAAGTGAAGCCTCGTGGCTTCACAGCTTGTTTCCTACTGGTGTATGTAAAGAGCTGAAAATTTAAAAATGGCCAGGAATGAAAGAGGGTGAAACATTGCGGTCTTCAAGTGGTTAATAAATGATTTATAATTACCCTTCCTCTCGGCTAGTTATTTATTATTAGTATGCTGCCGTGTAGGCACTGAGAAACTGGAAAATTATCTAAATACTTACCATTGTTTTCTTTTCCTGGTGCTGAGAATGATGGAGTCATCCTCTCACTTTTTTTTTTTTATAGATTTTATCTGGTCCTGTAGATGGGGAGAGGGGCTAATTCAACGTGTGTGTGTGTGTGTGTGTGTATATATATATATATGTGTATATATGTATATGTGTGTGTGTGTGTGTGTATATATATATATATATATATATATATATATATATATATATATATATATATATATATATATATATATATATATATTATGGTTTTTTTTTTCTTCTAGTATTGATGGACATGGTGAGTTAATATTTGACTGTGCTTGTACATTGGTGTCCTAGTATTTTTTTTTTTTTTGTATTTATTTATTTTTTAAGTAGTACACATGGAAAATGTGTGAGTGTGGGTTCCTGTGAATATTTGCTATTACAATATTTGAACTGCTGCCCCTACCCGCTCTCTCTGTAACAAATGGAACACACTCATTATCATGAACATGGCATGTTGGCAGTTTGGGGCTGTGCCAATGGCACTTTTGTTTGCATGAATTTGTGATGTGTCTCAGCTGTTTCCCTCCACAGCAGCTGGGATCTGGGCAACATACAAAGCAAATTCATTTTTCACTTGTGATTTATTCCTTACAAATAATGTACTCCTTCCTTTTTTTTTTTTTATTTCAGCGCCTAAAATAAGCACATATCTAACAGCACATGCTTTTTGCAATAAATGAAGACTTATTACACTGTATCATTGCCTGCTATCCTATTCCTTTTGTTGATGAACTAGAGTGCGGTCTCGCTTTTGTAAAATTCTCATTAATGTGACATTGCAAGATATAATTATTTGTCAGAATGCCAGCTCCCTGGAGGTAGCTGGCTGTTGCTGTATATAGGGAGTTTAATGTCTCCATAGAACTAGGTAAAAGAATTATCATAAGAGTCGTTTTTAAAAAATGTTTGTATAAATGGGAAATAATAATCTATTTGGAAAAGCAGAATATTTTTAGCAATTGATGATGAACCACCTAAAATATACCAATATGGCAGAGCTGCCATGTGGGCTGATTTAACCTTAGCAAAAAGTGGTGTATTTTTTTTTTATTAATAGCCTGTATATCTAAAATTGGCAGGATAATTCAAACATACATAAACACAACTAGAAACCTTTTTAAATGTTTAAACCAACATTTTTTTTTTTTTAATGGGGATCGAAGAACCCCAGGTATAAATTAACCAACCTTGTGACCAGGGAGGACTAGCTTTTCTGGACTTATATAAATATTTTTTAGCCACTCAGTTGGTTACGGCCACATGAATCCCGATTTATATATAATTCCTCAACCCAGCTGGAAGCGGCAGTAGTAGGCTCTATAGATGCTCTTACGGCCCTTTTATTTAGGGACTGTAAGGCACCAATACCAGTTGACTCCTTCAATGCTCATTACTATTCGAGCCTGGGAGGTCAGTCTTAGATGTGAGCATTATCCCAAGGGTGCGTTTTCTCCAAGTGCCCCTTTATGGCTTAATCCTACTCTTCCTCAATTTTTTTAAGCATCAGAGCCTATTGCATGGACTAAATCAGTGGCGGCCCGTCCAAAAAAAAAAAAAAAAAAAAAAAATGGTCCTTAAGTGCACTGTGTTCAGACGCCGGACACAGTGCACTTATGGGAAGCGCCACGTCTATGCAATCACGAGATTGCAGACGCGGCGCTGCATTTGCGGGCGTTTAGCCCGCCTTGTGGCGTTTTCTGAAGCGCCGAGTAGCTTCCGCCCGGCCATAGTAATAGATACTGCAGGCCCTGGGCGGAAGCTACTCGGCGCTTCAGATTTGATTGACATCTGCCCTAAGTTAATGTCACTTCCTGCTTCTCTCTCTCATTGCGCCTGAGAGAGGAAACAGGAAGAATGCTGCTGCCAGTGTGAAGGAGACACCGCAGGAGACCCAAGGTAAGTACCGCTGTGTGGAGAATGGGGGGGTTTGAAGTGACAGAGGCTGTATTTGGGGGGGGGGCAGAGGCTGTATTTGGGGGGGGGGACAGAGGCTCTATTTGGGGGGGACAGAGGCTTCATTTGAGGGGGGACACAGGCATGCTGCATTTAATGGGACACAGGCATGCTGCATTTAATGGGACACAGGCATGCTGCATTTGGGGGGGGGGGGGCAGAGGCTGCATTTGGGGGAACAGAGGCTGCATTTAATGGGACACAGGCATGCTGCATTTAATGGGACGTAGGCATGCTGCATTTGGTGGGGGGGCAGAGGCTGCATTTGGGGGGGAGGGACAGAGGCTGCATTTGGGGGGGGACAGAGGCTGCATTTTTTGTGACAGAGGCTGCATTTGATGTGACAGAGGCTGCATGTAAGGAGGGACTCCGCTGGGGGCACCTGATGTAAGGACAGACTGCTGGGGATGCCTGATGGCATCTGGTTGTAGGCGACCTGGCTAGTGACACACTCGGGGCTCTCACTTATTCTGCATTATGGTGAGTTGAATGATTTAATTTTATATTACAATGTAATAATAGAAATAATGCCCTTCAATCATCCTGACACCATGACAACCATGGTGCCGGGATGATTGAAGTGCTAACCAGGTGTTTGGAGTATCTTTATCTGCTGATTGTTAAACTTTCTATAATACACATTTCTATTGTTGTGTAGGATCTGGGCCTGCTGTCCCTCTCTCCCTCTCCCTCCATCCCTCGTTCATCTCAGAAGCTAACCACACCACCTTAGATCCACGCCCACTATTTAGCTGAAACCACGCCCATTTTCACCAAGTGGGAGGGGTCAAAAAGGAAGGGCGGGGTCTGGCGCCCCCCCCATCCTAAAACTTCACCAGCCGCCACTGGACTAAATATAATATTAAATTACTTTCCCAAGTGATTACTGTTTGGAAACTATCTACTTTTTCTACACTTACCTCAACTTTTAGACCCCATTCACACAGGGACGACTTGTCAGGCGACCTAGTCGCCTGACAAGTCGCCTCCCGTTCTGTACTATGGAGCCGTTCTAAGGGGAGCGACGCAAGTCGCTCCGACTTAGAAAAAGGTTCCTGTACGACTTCGGGGGCGACTTGGGGCGACTTGCATAGACTTCTATGCAGAAGTCGTTTTGCAAGTCGCCCGGCCATTCGTTTGCAGGTCGCCTCGCTGAGGCGACCGGCAAGTCGTGTTGCCCCTGTGTGAATGGGGTCTGAATGTTCCAAGTTCCCATTTATTTAGATGCTTCCAGCTGCTCCATACTTTTCATTCACAATTTCCACAGGATAGTTTAATGATTAGACAATCTGCTTTAGAATTAGTGCTTAGGTCTGAGTGCCTCAATAAGTCTATCTCAAGATTGTATTCTCATCTTGTATTCATTTCTATCATGCCATTAGAGGTTCTTAGAGCTAGGTGGGTGCAAGATATACCAGACTTAGATGAGGATGATTAGAGGGATGTGTGGGGTTTTCCTTTGCGATCTTTGATATCTTTGAGAGATCTCATGATCCAATACAAACTGGTACATAGAGAGTATATCACACCACGTAGACTTAAAAAGATAAATCCTTCTGTGCTCTTCAGAGTGTTGGCGATGTGGAGCAATTCAGGGGGATTTTATACACAACTTTTGGACTTGCCCATAGATAGCTATTTTTTGGGGTGGAAGTGGTAGATTTATTGAATTCTATCACTTCTGCTCCTTTACCGGTCTCAATGTCTGTCTGTTTATTGGGTTTGGTAGAGACTATTTTTCCCAACAGTGTCTGAGTGAGTGTTTGCTAATATAGCATTATTTTATGCAAGAAAAGCTATTGTGTCCCCCTACGCTCTCATATTGGAAGTAATTGGTAAATAATCTTCCATTGAATAGAGATGCGTGTATGAATAGGGGCTGCCCTAGTAAGTATGATAAAGTGTGGGCAAAGTGGCTGGACAAACCGTATACAGCATCGAACGCCTATGGGGGCTATTGTGTATAATATGTGCGTTCCCATATGAGAAATGTTTGGGGTCATTGGCAAAAGAAGGAATTCATGTTTACTTTAATTTTATTAATTAATTAATTTATTTTTTTTTTTCTTCTTCCTTTTTCCCTCCTTTTTGGATTAATAACTCTTAGATTTTGGAAATTGTACTATTATATTTTTGGTTCAATGTGTATGATGTTTTGTTGTCTTTTTCTTTTGTTTGTAATTAACCACTTGACGACCGCCTCAAGCCGATGTACGTCGGCAAGGTGGCACGGACAGGCAAAATCACGTACATATACGTGATTTGCCTTCTGCGGGTGGGGGGTCCGATTGGACCCCCCCCCCGGTGCCCGAGGCGGTCGTCTTTTGTCCCACGGCGATCGGAGGTGAGGGGGAGGCCATCCGTTCGTGGCCCCCCCCTCGCGATCGCCGCCGGCCATTCGAATCATTCCTTTGCTGCTGTATGCTAAACAGCAGCAAAGGAAATGATGTCATCTCTCCTCGGCTCGGTAATTTCCGTTCCGGCCCGAGGAGAGAAGACAGGTATGTGAGTGCACAAACACTACACAACACAGTAGAACATGCCAGGCACACAAAACACCTCGATCGCCCCCCGATCCCCCCCCCAATCACCCCCCCCCCCTGTCACAAACTGACACCAGCAGTTTTTTTGTTTTTTTTTTTTTCTGATTACTGCATTGGTGTCAGTTTGTGACAGTTACAGTGTTGGGACAGTGAGTATTAGCCCCCTGTAGGTCTAGGGTACCCCCCTAACCCCCCCTAATAAAGTTTTAACCCCTTGATCACCCCCTGTCACCAGTGTCGCTAAGCGATCATTTTTCTGATCGCTGTATTAGTGTCGCTGGTGACGCTAGTTAGGGACCTAAATATTTAGGTTCGCCGTCAGCGTTTTATAGCGTCAGAGACCCCCATATACTACCGAATAAATGTTTTAACCCCTTGATGGCCCCCTAGTTAACCCTTTCACCACTGATCACCGTATAACTGTTACGGGTGACGCTGGTTAGTTTGTTTATTTTTTATAGTGTCAGGGCACCCGCTGTTTATTACCGAATAAAGGTTTAGCCCCCTGATCGCCCGGCGGTGATATGCGTCGCCCCAGGCAGCGTCAGATTAGCGCCAGTACCGCTAACACCCACGCACGCGGCATACGCCTCCCTTAGTGGTATAGTATCTGAACGGATCAATATCTGATCCGATCAGATCTATACTAGCGTCCCCAGCAGTTTAGGGTTCCCAAAAACGCAGTGTTAGCGGGATCAGCCCAGATACCCGCTAGCACCTGCGTTTTGCCCCTCCGCCCGGCCCACCCAAGTGCAGTATCGATCGATCACTGTCACTTACAAAACACTAAACACATAACTGCAGCGTTCGCAGAGTCAGGCCTGATCCCTGCGATCGCTAACAGTTTTTTTGGTAGCATTTTGGTGAACTGGCAAGCACCAGCCCCAAGCAGCGTCAGATTAGCGCCAGTACCGCTAACACCCACGCACGCAACATACGCCTCCCTTAGTGGTATAGTATCTGAACGGATCAATATCTGATCCGATCAGATCTATACTAGCGTCCCCAGCAGTTTAGGGTTCCCAAAAACGCAGTGTTAGTGGGATCAGCCCAGATACCTGCTAGCACCTGCATTTACCCCTCCACCCGGCCCAGCCCACCCAAGTGCAGTATCGATCGATCACTGTCACTTACAAAACACTAAATGCATAACTGCAGCGTTCGCAGAGTCAGGCCTGATCCCTGCGATCGCTAACAGTTTTTTTTGTAGCTTTTTATTGAACTGGCAAGCGCCAGCGGCCTAGTACACCCCGGTCGTAGTCAAACCAGCACTGCAGTAACACTTGGTGACGTGGCGAGTCCCATAAGTGCAGTTCAAGCTGGTGAGGTGGCAAGCACAAGTAGTGTCCCGCTGCCACCAAGAAGACAAACACAGGCCCGTCGTGCCCATAATGCCCTTCCTGCTGCATTCGCCAATCCTAATTGGGAACCCACCACTTCTGCAGCGCCCGTACTTCCCCCATTCACATCCCCAACCAAATGCAGTCGGCTGCATGAGAGGCATTTTCTTTATGTCCTCCCGAGTACCCCTACCCAACGCCCCCCAAAAAAGATGTTGTGTCTGCAGCAAGCGCGGATATAGGCGTGACACCCGCTATTATTGTCCCTCCTGTCCTGACAATCCTGGTCTTTGCATTGGTGAATGTTTTGAACGCTACCATTCATTAGTTGAGTATTAGCGTAGGGTACAGCATTCCACAGACTAGGCACACTTTCACAGGGTCTCCCAAGATGCCATCGCATTTTGAGAGACCCGAACCTGGAACCGGTTACCGTTATAAAAGTTAGTTACAAAAAAAGTGTAAAAAAAAAAAATATATATATATAAAATAAAAAAAAATAGTTGTCGTTTCATTGTTCTCTCTCTCTCTATTCTCTCTCTCTATTCTCTCTCTCTATTGTTCTGCTCTTTTTTACTGTATTCTATTCTGCAATGTTTTATTGTTATTATGTTTTATCATGTTTGCTTTTCAGGTATGCAATTTTTTATACTTTACCGTTTACTGTGCTTTATTGTTAACCATTTTTTTGTCTTCAGGTACGCCATTCACGACTTTGAATGGTTATGCCAGAATGATGCCTGCAGGTTTAGGTATCATCTTGGTATCATTCTTTTCAGCCAGCAGTCGGCTTTCATGTAAAAGCAATCCTAGAGGCTAATTAGCCTCTAGACTGCTTTTACAAGCCGTGGGAGGGAATGCCCCCCCCCCCACCACCGTCTTCCGTGTTTTTCTCTGGCTCTCCTGTCTCAACAGGGAACCTGAGAATGCAGCCGGTGATTCAGCCAGCTGACCATAGAGCTGATCAGAGACCAGAGTGGCTCCAAACATCTCTATGGCCTAAGAAACCGGAAGCTACGAGCATTTTATGACTTAGATTTCGCCGGATGTAAATAGCGCCATTGGGAAATTGGGGAAGCATTTTATCACACCGATCTTGGTGTCGTCAGATGCTTTGAGGGCAGAGGAGAGATCTAGGGTCTAATAGACCCCAATTTTTTCAAAAAAGAGTACCTGTCACTACCTATTGCTATCATAGGGGATATTTACATTCCCCGAGATAACAATAAAAATGATTAAAAAAAAAAAAATGAAAGGAACAGTTTAAAAATGAGATAAAAAAGCAAAAAAATATTAAAGAAAAAAAAAAAAAAAAAAAAAAAAAAAAAAGCACCCCTGTCGCCCCCTGCTCTCGCGCTAAGGCGAACGCAAGCGGCGGTCTGTCGTCAAACGTAAACAGCAATTGCACCATGCATGTGAGGTATCGCCGCGAAGGTCAGATCGAGGGCACTAATTTTTGCAGTAGACCTCCTCTGTAAATCTAAAGTGGTAACCTGTAAAAGCTTTTAAAGGCTTTTAAAAATGTATTTATTTTGTTGCCACTGCACGTTTGTGCGCATTTTTAAAGCATGTCATGTTTGGTATCCATGTACTCGGCCTAAGATCATCTTTTTTATTTCATCAAACATTTGGGCAATATAGTGTGTTTTAGTGCATTAAAATTTTAAAAAGTGTTTTTTCCCCAAAAAATGCGTTTGAAAAATCGCTGCGCAAATATTGTGTGAAAAAAAAATGAAACACCCACCATTTTAATCTGTAGGGCATTTGCTTTAAAAAAATATATAATGTTTGGGGGTTCAAAGTAATTTTTTTGCAAAAAAAAAAAACTTTTTCATGTAAACAATGAGTGTCAGAAAGGGCTTTGTCTTCAAGTGGTTAGAAGAGTGAGTGATGTGTGACATAAGCTTCTAAATGTTGTGCATAAAATGCCAGGACAGTTCAAAACCCCCCCAAATGACCCCATTTTGGAAAGTAGACACCCCAAGCTATTTGCTGAGAGGCATGTCGAGTCCATGGAATATTTTATATTGCGACACAAGTTGCGGGAAAGAGACACATTTTTTTTTTTTTTTTTTGCACAAAGTTGTCACTAAATGATATATTGCTCAAACATGCCATGGGAATATGTGAAATTACACCCCAAAATACATTCTGCTGCTTCTCCTGAGTACGGGGATACCACATGTGTGAGACTTTTTGGGAGCCTAGCCGCGTACGGGACCCTGAAAACCAAGCACCGCCTTCAGGCTTTCTAAGGGCGTGAATTTTTGATTTCACTCTTCACTGCCTAGCACAGTTTCGGAGGCCATGGAAAGCCCAGGTGGCACAAAACCCCCCCAAATGACCCCATTTTTGAAAGTAGACACCCAAAGCTATTTGCTGAGAGGTATAGTGAGTATTTTGCAGACCTCACTTTTTGTCACAAAGTTTTGAAAATTGAAAAAAGAAAAAAAAAAAAATGTTTTTTCTTGTCTTTCTTCATTTTCAAAAACAAATGAGAGCTGCAAAATACTCACCATGCCTCTCAGCAAATAGCTTGGGGTGTCTACTTTCCAAAATGGGGTCATTTGGGGGGGTTTTGTGCCACCTGGGCATTCCATGGCCTCCAAAACTGTGATAGGCAGTGAAGAGTGAAATCAAAAATTTTCACCCTTAGAAATCCTGAAGGCGGTGATTTGATTTCGGGGCCCCGTACGCGGCTAGGCTCCCAAAAAGTCCCACACATGTGGTATCCCCATACTCAGGAGAAGCAGCTAAATGTATTTTGGGGTGCAATTCCACATATGCCCATGGCCTGTGTGAGCAATATATCATTTACTGACAACTTTGTGCAAAAAAAAAAAAAAAAAAAGTGTCACTTTCCCGCAACTTGTGTCACAATATAAAATATTCCATGGACTCAATATGCCTCTCAGCAAATAGCTTGGGGTGTCTACTTTCCAAAATGGGGTCATTTGGGGGGGTTTTGTCCCACCTGGGCATTCCATGGCCTCCGAAACTGTGATAGGCAGTGAAGAGTGAAATAAAAAATTTACACCCTTTGAAATCCTGAAGGCGGTGCTTGGTTTTCGGGGCCCCGTACGGGGGCTAAGCTCCCAAAAAGTCCCACACATGTAGTATCCGTATATTCAGGAGAAGCAGCTGAATGTATTTTGGGGTGCAATTCCACATAGGCCCATGGCCTTTGTGAGCAATATATAATTTAGTAACAACTTTTTGTAAATTATTTTTTTTTTTTGTCATTATTCAATCACTTGGGACAAAAAAAATAAATATTCAATGGGTTCAACATGCCTCTCAGCAATTTCCTTGGGGTGTCTACTTTCCAAAATGGGGTCATTTGGGGGGGTTTTGTACTGCCCTGCCATTTTAGCACCTCAAGAAATGACATAGGCAGTCATAAACTAAAAGCTGTGTAAATTACAGAAAATGTACGCTAGTTTGTAGACGCTATAACTTTTGCGCAAACCAATAAATATACGCTTATTGACATTTTTTTTACCAAAGACATGTGGCCGAATACATTTTGGCCTAAATGTATGACTAAAATTTAGTTTATTGGATTTTTTTTATAACAAAAAGTAGAAAATATCATTTTTTTTCAAAATTTTCAGTCTTTTTCCGTTTATAGCGCAAAAAATAAAAACTGCAGAGGTGATCAAATACCATCAAAAGAAAGCTCTATTTGTGGGAAGAAAAGGACGCAAATTTCGTTTGGGTACAGCATTGCATGACCGCGCAATTAGCAGTTAAAGCGACGCAGTGCCAAATTGGAAAAAGACCTCTGGTCCTTAGGCAGCATAATGGTCCGGGGCTCAAGTGGTTAAGAAATGTAATAAAATTTTTTTTTTTTTCTTAAAGAAACATTTTTAAAAAATACCTTGTAAGTCTGCCAGTGAAGATCCTTGTTTAGGCACTTCCTGTTACTGGGGGACAATGCTCTGCCCCTGTCTTCCAGCTGTGCCCCTTGTGTTGTCACTCCCCCTTGTGTTGTCAGCTGTGCCCCTTGTGTTGTCTGTTGAGACATCCCTACACTGATTGGCTAGTTGTTCATTTATTAGGAGACACTTTAACAAATACAGCGGGTAAAATAAGTATTGACGACGTCACCATTTTTCTAGGTGAATATATTTCTAAAAGTGCTATTGACATTACATTTTCACCACATGTCGGTAACAACCCATCCATTCAAGGACACCAAAACAAATACGTTCAGAAATGAATTTATGTGTACTAAAATGGAATGACACAGGGAAAAAGTATTGAACATGCTAACTAAAATTTAGTTAATACTTGATACAAAATCCTTTGTAGGTAATAACAGCTTCAAGACTCCTGTATGGAGAAACTAGTCGCATGCATTACTCAGGTGTGATTTTGGTCCATTCTTCCACACTTTACATCTTGAAGGTTCCGTGGGCATCTTCTATGAACTCTGATCTTTTAGTTCTTTCCATAGATTTTCTAATGGATTCAAGTCAGGTGATTGGCTGGGCCATTCTAGCAGCTTTATTTTCATTTTTTTAAGCCAATTGAGATTTTCCTTTGCTTTGTGTTTGGGATCATTGTCTTGCTGAAATGTCCACCCTCATTTCATCTTCATCATCCTGGTAGATGGCAGCAGATTTTTATCAAGAATGTCTTGGTACATTTTTCCATTTATCCTTCCTTCAATGATATGAAGTTTGCTAGTACCACATGCTGAAAAACAGCCCCACACCATGATGTTCCCACCTCCAAACTTCACTGTTGGTATGGGGGTGTTTTTGGGGTGATGTGCATTGCCATTTGACCTCCAAACATAGTGTGTATTATGGCATCCAAAGAGGTCTCCTCTGACCAGACTACATTCTCCCAGTATTTCACAGGCTTGTCTAAATGTTGTGCAGCAAACCTTAAAGAAGCTTTAACATGCTTTTCTACAGCAGTGGAGTCCTGCGGTTGAGTGCATTACTTATTATTTTCTTTGGAACAATTGTACCTGCTAATTTCAGGTCTTTCTGAAGCTCTCCACAAGTGGTCCTTGGCTCTTGGACAACTTTTCTGATAATTCTTTCAACTCCTCTGTCAGAAAACTTGTGAGGAGCACCTGGTGGTCGGTTTATGGTGAAATTACGTTCTTTTCACTCCTGGGTTATGGCTCCAACAGTGCTCACTGGAACATTCAGAAGTTTAGAAATCCTTCTGTAACCAATGTTATCAGTATGTTTTGCAACAATAAGGTTGCAAAGGTCTTGAGAGAGATCTTTGCTTTTACCCATCATGAGATGTTTCTTGTGAGACACCTTGGTAATGAGACACCTTTTTATAGGCTATCAGTTGAGACTGAACCAGCTGATATTAATTTGCACCGACAAGGGGCAGGATTGCTTTCTAATTACTGATGGATTTGAGCTGGTGTCTTGGCTTTTCATGGCTTTTTGCACCTCCCTTTCTTCATGTGTTCAATACTTTTTCCCTGTCATTCCAATTTATTTCACATAACTATATTTCCGAACTTATTTGTTTTGGTTTCCTTGTATGTATAGCTTGCATGGGTTATTACAGACATGTGGTGAAAATGTCATGTCAATAGCACCTTTACAAATATATTTACTAGGGATGCACCGAATGGGTTTTTTGGTGCCAATACCGAAAATAAATCTTCCTTGATCCCGAAACCGATACCGAAACAACACCGATACCGAAAGTGACTGTTTTTAAATATATTTTTATACAGGAGATGGTCAGCGACTGGGGACATGGTACAGGAGATGGTCAGAGACTGCAGAGATGGTACAGGAGATGGTCAGAGACTGCAGAGATGGTACAGGAGATGGTCAGAGACTGGGGACATGGTACAGGAGATGGTCAGAGACTGCAGACATGGTACAGGATATGGTCAGAGACTGCGGACATGATACAAGAGATCAATGCAGCCTCACCAGTGCCCGTCAGATGTAGTGCAGCCAGTGCCCCCAGTAGTGCAGCCTGTGTCCCCATTGCAGCCAATGTCCTCAGTAGTGCAGCCTGTGTCCCCAGTAGTGCAGCCAGTGTCCCCATTGCAGCCTGTGTCCCCAGTAGTCCCCAGTAGTGCAGCCAGTGTCCCCATTGCAGCCTGGGTCCTCATTGCAGCCAGTGAAGGGAGAGGAGAGCTGCCGCCGCCTGTTTGATTACAGCGCCGGGAACATCACAGCTTTCATTTCAATAGCTGTGTGTTCTCCGCTGCGCGCCGTCACATACACCTTCCCCCTTGTCCAGGCACTTTGATAGACAGATAGACAGCTATTGAAATGAAAGCTGTGATGTTCTCGGTGCTGTAATCAAACAGGAGGCGGCTCTCCTCTCTTCTACGATATAGGAACTCCCCCTGATAGGCGACACCAGGGCCCCGGCCCCGCCCCATTCGGTATCGGCAAAAATTCTCTTTCGGCTTTTTGCCGAAAGGGCCATTTTCAGACGATATGTTTCGGCGGCCGAAATTTCGGTGCATCCCTAATATTTACCTAGAAAATTTGTGACGTGTTCAATACTTATTTTACCTGCTATATGTACAGACTTTACCATCAAGGCATAAAACAAAGCCAGTGGTTCTAGCAAATCTCCAGTATTAATATCACGTCACCAACTTTGAATTAATTGATACATTAAGGTGTACAGTATATCTAGAAAAAAACTTATTTGTAATTGGTTATCCAAAATTTGAAAGTCAATGCCAGAACAGAAGTGGACTGGAAAACATCTTAAGGGGACACCTTTTCTGTTTGCAACTGTGTGAGAGGTGATTTCTTCTCACTTTGGGGAAAATTGCCCTATCTTTCTTCTGTCTCAAGGACAGGAAATTAAAGGTAGTATCCACAGAGGGACAAAACAATAAACCCTGACATGGATTTAAACCATTTCCTACTCTATCCAAAGCAATGAAAATGGTTGACAATACAGCTTTTGCAATGCCATTGCAGTATGTTTTGATTCAGGGTTAAAGTGATATTAAACCCCAAAACAATAATTTATTATATTGCATCTTACAGATTATTAGATGTGACGGCTGCATTCATTTTCTGTTTTAGGCTTTCTCTTTTTTATTTTCACCTGGTGATTTGGCCAGTAAGTCTGTTGTTTTTCAACAGAACAAGCTCTCCTGCAAATGTATCAGTTAAGAGTTCAGACAAACCATTTACTACTGATGGGGGAGCTTAAAAGGATCAGCATTTATTTATGTAAATCCTTTATATAAAAAGAAAATGTTTTTTTTGCTGTAACTGCTTGTATAAGGCCGGCCATACATGGTTCACTGGGAGAAGACAATTGCTGATCCCCTGTCAGCACGGATTGTGTTGATGGGGGAATCGCACCGTGTATGGCCAGCCTAACTACAGCGTTAGATGGAG
This sequence comes from Aquarana catesbeiana, assembly GCF_042186555.1. Classification (NCBI taxonomy): domain Eukaryota; kingdom Metazoa; phylum Chordata; class Amphibia; order Anura; family Ranidae; genus Aquarana; species Aquarana catesbeiana. The sequence goes on along the minus strand of NC_133328.1, from coordinate 551,364,319 downwards.
TCTGGCCTCAATTTCGTAGTGTATCTAAATTTGCTAGTCGATCTAACGAGTGGTGGTGCGTCCATGAGGGGTGCCTGGGCACCGCCCCCTCTGTCACCTGACTCCCTCTTGGGAGAATGGATAGATTCATGCACAGCATGAATCTATCCATGTGTAGCCACCCCCTATTCAGGCGCCCGGCCTCTTTTCGGACACCGGGCGCCTGAATTACAGTGTTTTTTTTTTTTTTTTCTTTTTTTTAAGCACCTGATTAGAGCCATAGCTCTAATAGGTCACAGTGACTGCATTTGACGGGGCACAAGTGGCAGGATATGATGGTCACAGTGACTGCATTTGACGGGGCACAAGTGGCAGGATATGATGGGCACAAGTGGCGGCATTTGACGGGGCACAAGTGGCAGGATATGATGGGCAAAAGTGGCGGCATTTGACGGGGCACAAGTGGCAGGATATGATGGGCACAAGTGGCAGGATATGATGGGCACAAGTGGTGGCATTTGACGGGGCACAAGTGGCAGGATATGATGGGCACAAGTGGCGGCATTTGATGGGGCACAAGTGGTGGCATTTGATGGGGCACAAGTGGCGGCATTTGACTTTATTTTTTGCATGTACGTGTCTGCGCTTGATGAACACATGTACCCCTAAGACAGTCAAACTAACTGACCTCATTTGCAGTAGATTTTGTGAATACTGGATTGTAAGCTCCTTTTGGATGCAGGGTCACAAGCACTGTGCAGTGTACTATGCATTATGTTTTCCTATACATTGGTGTTCTTTTATAGGAGTAAAATCAATATATAGTGACAAGAGACATAAAGACTGGAGCTCAATAGCAGGGATAGTTGGGAGTTGTGGGTGATTTTATTTTTTTATTTATTTTTTAAATTTTATGTGTATGGTTTCGCAAATAAAGATTTTTCAAACGGAAAGTAGACCACAGTAATGTGAAAAGTGAGAATACAATAGCCAGATTTACTGAACCCATAACATTGTGCTGATGAAAAGGATATAGATTTTTGCCTTCTGCCAGCAGGTTTATCTTTTCTTTTGCTCAGTGCCGAAATGAATATCCAGTATTTTTATAATAGAGGAACATGTGACCCATTACATTTGACCTGGGCCAACCGGTGCTGTCACATGAAGAGTCCATAGCTCTGTCGCGACTTGTCCTGCGACTGCAAAGTCGTACTCCATGATTTCCAATGAGTACCGTTCTTATCTGTGCGACTTCAAGTTGCAGCAAACTCAAAGTAGTCCCTGCACTACTTTTGGTCCGACTTTGATGCAACTTGAGTTCCATAGACCTCAAAATTATATTTTATTTTTTTATTTATTTCAGTTACTTATATAGCGCTGTCAATTTTCGCAGTGCTTTACATACATTGTACATTCACATCAGTCCCTACCCTCAAGGAGCTTACCATCTAAGGTCCCTAACTCACATTCATTCATACTAGGGACAATTTAGACAGGATCCAATTAACCTACCATCATGGAGTGTGGGAGGAAACTGGGGTACCCGGAGGAAACCCACTCAAGCACAGGGAGAACATGCAAACTCCAGGCAGGTATTGTCGTGGTTGGGATTTGAACCAGTGACCCTTCTGACTGCTAGGCGAAAGTGCTATCCACTACACCACTGTGCCGCCCCCAAGATTACACAGGCATTGCTTCAAGCTGCATCAAGGTCGCACGACTTTCAGGTTGTACAAGTGTGGGGCTAACCTGTATAGGCTGTGACTCCAGTGAGAAATAACATACAGTGGGGATGGAAAGTATTCAGACCCCCTTAAATTTTTCACTCTGTTATATTGCAGTCATTTGCTAAAAAAATTTAAGTTCATTTTTTTTCCTCATTAATGTACACACAGCACCCCATATTGACAGAAAAACACAGTTTGTTGACATTTTTGCAGATTTATTAAAAAAGAAAAACTGAAATATCACATGGTCCTAAGTATTCAGACCCTTTGCTCAGTATTTAGTAGAAGCACCCTTTTGATCTAATACAGCCATAAGTCCAGTGCCTGGTTTTCTCCACACATACCGCTTAGAATTAAGGCCAAAAAGTTCTATCTTGGTCTCATCAGACCAGAGAATCTTATTTCTCACCATCTTGGAGTCATTCAGGTGTTTTTTTTTTTAGCAAACTCCATGTGGGCTTTCATGTGTCTTGCACTGAGGAGAGGCTTCTGTTGGGCCATTCTGCCATAAAGCCCTGACTCCGCATGCTCTGACATGCACTGTGAGCTGTAAGGTCTTATATAGACAGGTGTGTGGCTTTTGTAATCAAGTCCAATCAGTATAATCAAACACAGCTGGACTCAATGAAGGTGTAGAACCAGCTCAAGGATGATCAGAAGAAATGGACAGCACCTGAGTTAAATATATGAGTGTCACAGCAAAGGGTCTGAATACTTAGGACCATGTGATATTTCAGTTTTTCTTTTTTAATAAATCTTCAAAAATGTCAACAATTCTGTGTTTTTCTGTCAATATGGGGTGCTGTGTGTACATTTATGAGGAAAAAAATCAACTTAAATGATTTTAGCAAAAGGCAATATAACAAAGAGTGAAAGATTAAAGGGGGTCTGAATACTTTCCGTCCCCACTGTACATTGGCTTTTTTCTTTTACTCCTGGCAGCTGAACCTAGCGATGGGGCAGTCAGTGAACTGTACATGTGAATATGCTGCTGGGGAGGGTTAAGTTAATATTAACCAATTGTTTGCCCTGCATGTGTTAAGTACAGATGCACCTTAACCACTTGCCGACCACCTACCGCAGTACATGTACTGCGGCAGGCCGGCTCTATTGGGCGAAATGACGTACCTGTATGTCATGTCATTTCGTGAGATAGACAGTGGGGGGGGCGCTCACGTGCTGATTGGCCAGAGGGGGAGCCAATCAGTGGGTCCGGTGAACTTCCAGTTTTTCTATTGGATATGTTTATAGCAGAAAGTAAAATGTTTTTTTTTTTTCAAAATTCTTGCTCTTTTTTTGTTTCTAGCTCAAAAACAAAAACAAAAGAAAGGGAAAAAAAAGGACATCAATTTTACTGGGGTACTGCGTCGCATGACCACGCAATTGTCAGTTAAAGTAATGCAGTGCCGTATTACAAAAAATGGCCTGGTCATTAAGGGGGTAAAATCTTCCAGAGCTGATGTAGTTAAATACAAAACATTTTATTACAGTTATGTATTCATTGAAGTGTCAGTATATTATTTTTTCTTTTTAAATACGACTAATATTTGGGGCTGTGCTGTGACCCAAGCATGATTTTGGGGGGTAGGTGGGTATAGAACCATGCAAACAGCTATAAGAGCACGGTAGAGCATATTTGTGGGACATAGAATTGCGTTCTCATGATTTTGGCCTCATACACCCTATTTTATTGTAAATGCTGTATCTCTGACAGAAGAAAATCCGCCTTAAAAATCCCCAAAGCTCTGGTTTTTTTTTTTTTTTTTTTTCAACCCAGTTTAGGCGAGTTTAGCATCATTTTGGTGTTTGGGCATTTATTTCACTGGCCAGAATTTTAATTTATTTTGGCCATTGAGATAAATAAATGCTGAATTGCTACATGAGCTTAGCGCTTGGGCACATATAGATGTGTTTAGTCAGGTTTTGACTTTTGTTTTTTTTTTTTTATTTGTGAATTTGTTTTTTGACTTTTCTTAGAAAACCACAAGATACTAGAGCTGCACGATTCTGGATGAAATGAGAATCACAATTTTTTTGCTAAGAATAAAGATTATGATTCTGAACCCCTGAACATTAGGTTATCAAACAAGATATATAATAAGACCTAAAATACTCTTTGCTTCAATTTATTTTAAAGAAATGTAATGAAAAATAATGTAATATAAAGAATTTGAAAAAAATTACCATTTAAGTCATGATAGGGTCTTTTTTTTTTACTCACCGATACCAATTACCGATCCCTTTCCACAACTTTTGTGGTTACACTTCAGCTATCAACAATGGTACAAAGCATTGAAAAGTTATTTTACAAACTAAATAAATGTATTTTTTTTTAATTTTGCAGGTTTTTTTTTTTTTTTTTTATGTAAACCGTGTAAATGTTATGTTTAAAGCTGTAAAAATGTTAATGAATAAAACAAACAAAAAAAAGTTTTAATAATAGTTTATAAAAAGTAAATAATAAAAATCAGTAGCAAAATGGCTAAATGGAGGAGAATAAGGAGTTAATAAGACTGATTAGAGTAAATTAAGGGTTAATAGGGGGTTAAACAGAGTAACAATTTAATAAAAACCCCCCCAAAATTTTTTTTACTTGTCAAGGTTGCTTTAACCACTTGCCGACCGGCTCACGCCGATATACGTCGGCAGAAGGGCACGTACAGGCATATTAACGTACCTGTACGTTCCCCTTTGAGACACGGCTTGTGGGCGCGTGCCCGCCGCGAACTCCGTGAGCGTGATCGCGGGTCCCGCGGACTCTATGTCTGCGGGGATACCCGCGATCGTCTCACGGAGAGGAAGAACAGGGAAATGCTGATGTAAACAAGCATTTCCCCGTTCTCCCTAGTGACACCGATCACAGCTCCCTGTAATCGGGAGCAGTGATCAGTGATGTGTCACACATAGCCCATCCCCCTCACAGTTATAACACATCCCTAGGACACACTTAACCCCTTCACTGCCAGTCACATTTACACAGTAATCAATGTATTTTTAATCGCACTGATCTCTGTATGTGAATGGTCCCAAAATAGCACCAAAAGTGTCCAATCTGTTCGCCATATTGTCGCAGTCATGATAAAAAATTGCTGATCACCCTCATTACTAGTAAAAAAAAAAAAAATTATTAAAAAAAATGCCATAAAACTATCCCCTATTTTGTAGACGCTATAACTTTTGCGCAAACCAATCAATAAACGTTTATTGCTTGTTTGTTTTTAATTTTTTTTTTACCAAAAATATGTAGAAGAACACGTATTGGCCTAAACTGAGGAAAAAAAATGTTTTTTTATTTTTTTTGGGGGGGGGGGATATTTATTATAGCTAAAAGCAAAATTGTCGCTCTTTTTTTGTTTATAGCACAAAAAATAACTGTAGAGGAGCTCTATTTGTGGGGAAAAAAGGACGTCAATTTTGTTTGGGAGCCGCGTCACACGAGTGCGCAATTGTCAGTTAAAGCGACACAGTGCAGAATCGCAAAAAGTGCTCTAGTCTTTTGCCAGCCAAATGGTCCGGGGCTGAAGTGGTTAAACTGACTTCATTCGTAGACCAAAGTTCATCCCTTTGATCTGTAAATGAATAAACAGAAAGATACTTAGGTGGATGCAGCATCAGTCCGATGCTGCATCTGTCCCCCGAGGCCTCTGCACTGAGAACCGAGCCACTCGGTTCTCACAGCTCTGTGAGCAGAGAGCTGCTGACTGTCAATCAGCAGCTCTCCGCTCTGCTCCCTCCTCGCTTACTGGAGCGCTGAGCTGTGAAGGGGCGGGAGCAGCTGTCTCAGCCTCTCAGCATCTCAGAGCCTGAGGCAGTGTCAGTCCAGTCACCTGGCGGATCCAGACCTCCATTGTCGGGATGACGAGGTGCCTGGACTGATTTCTGTGACGTCAGCAGAGAGCGGACTTCAGCCCGCTCTCTGCTAAAAATGGGTCACAGGAGTGCATAGCGAATTGCACTTCTGTGATCCACAGGAGAAGTACAACCAAACGAGCTTTGGCTGGACTTCTCCTTTTAAGCATTGCCGGTGTTTGGACAAAATGTCGAACCTCACAAAGTCGAATCCATGTCCCCTCCCGCTTGCCTATGTAATCTACCATGTCGTAGTCCTGGGTCCCCTTAACGTGCTCCCCAAGTTTGGTGTCCCTGTCACTTATGGTTCAGGAGCAGTGCCTTGCCAAGCTGGACAATTTTTCTCATAGACGCCAATGTTAAATGCCAGTGGTTGCCGGTGTCTTCCCGGTCAGTGTCCGGTGACTTTGGAACCCCAGTGCGGGCAAACCATGGGTCCATGGGCCTCACTTGGGAATTGAGTCTATTGGGGGGGATCCCTGCAGCCTCCAAGTATCAGCTGATTTTTACCACCCTTGGCCAGCCGGGAAGTTGCATAAGTGTTTGGGCACGTCCCGTGACCTGAGTATTGGTCGTAAAAACAAACGGGGTGTGTAATTTTGTTGGAAACCAATGAAATTCAAATGAGCCCTCCCAGAGCTTTCTCCGGTGCACTGTCCAGGAGCTTCTGTATTCAGGAGAAGAAGCTTTGACTGCCTCTAAACTCTGTTGCTCCTAAACTCCTCTAAAAGCCTATGCGTGCATGTAAACATTGGCTTTTATTGAGGTGCATTTTGGGGGTTAGGCAAAAAAACGGCAAAAGCCCCAAAAACCTCAGTTTAGGAGCAACAGTGTGCCTGAGGCCTTATGCCTGGAGTTTCAAATAAAAATTAACAATGGAATGTTTTGTTTGCCAAAACCGCACTAGCTTGGTATAAGGAAGTGATCCTATGTGTTCTGTTTGATATATTGGTTTATAAATGGTCTGGCTGCCCATTTCGGCTGAACTTGAAACTACAGCCAGATTAATAACCTGTCATGACTGGAATTTTCAGATAATGAACATACACAATGTGACGGTTGCTGTGGTGGTTTGAATGATGTCCTCTCCAGCTCTCAGACCTTTATTAATAACACAGAAAGTTCCCCAAGCATTCATAACATAATTTCCTTCTTCAAACAAATGCTCCATTAATTTGTCTCTTTATAATTAAGCCACAAAATCTAAAATGATCATTTGTTAATAGACCAGGGAAGAGACTTTTACTGCTTTATTTGGTGAGCTCTGTCACGTGTGTTTGGGAAGAATTTTGGCTCTTTAGATTTCTCTGAATGGAAATGTTACATATGGTATAGATATCAAGGAACTGTCAAGGATACTGTCTTGTTATGCGATGTAGAAGTCCGTGGACTGCCATCTTTAACCTAACTTTACTATTTGAAGTTCCACTGTCCTGGTACAAGCATGTATGGTGGGTGCCCAGTCACCTCAGACGGATTGTCCTGCAGCAGTGACAGCCCTGGACCTTACAACTTAAAAACAATTGCAGCTCCTACATATGTATTCTGGTAGGGACCCTTTGACCGAGGACTATAGGGACTGCTGTTGCAGACCTCATTCATGTTGGCAATCTCTGGATTCAATATGTTTAATCTAGACTTTGGACCTGCAACAAGCAATCCGAGAGAAATCAGAACTCCTGATTTCCATGCTTAGTCTGGTTCAGGTGCCTCAAAGTCCTGAAACCATTCGATCAGCATGACAACCAGGCAACCAGCTTTTTCCAATGGAGGGGTCAGAGATGACCTTCTCCATATGCTCGCTCTACAAGCTTCCTTTAAAGAAAAAATATTTCAAATTTAATAACCTAAAAGTATTTTAATACTGGTGGATAACCATTTTTTGTGTATAGTAATCTGTCATTTTTAGCAATATTGCCATTCATTTAAGTATTGCAGGAGTAATCTAACTCTATCACAATCATACAGGCACATACACCCTGGGGCTAGTTTAGATGGGAATTAAAGGGGACCTGTAAATTAAAAGAATACAGTGCATGCCCGGAGATGGGTTATGATACAGCCATAGAGAATAATAGTAGCCTGCAAAGATTCGTCCTCCCTTTTATGCATCAAGTAGATTGCCATTATTCTGTATGGCTAGATTGGTCTGGAATCCAGGACATATGTCATTTATATGGGAGTAAGGAGACCATGAACACTGCACCAGCCCCAGACAGGCCAAGCTCTGAATCTTGAGGATTTCATTAATGATGGCAGAGGAATGGAATAACATGGGAGGACAAGGAAGGGCCATGAGGGGGCTATTGGAGAGCCATTTGTATGATTGCATGCAGAGACTCCAGGTATAAAGGGTATTTACATTCTGCTATTTGCAAACCATGAGAGTAGATGTGTGTATCCTTCTTTTTTTTTATGACCAGACAGGTCAAACAACCTGGTAGGCAAAACCAGTATGAAACACACTCTAGTCTTATTAAAACAAAGATATTTCCCTGTATGTCTCGCTTCCATTACAACCCTAAAAAAACATGGTGTCTAGACCTTGCTTGACAGTAGTAGGTGAAGTCATGCAAAAAAAAAAAAATTATGTAGTGTTTGTTTTTTTTTCCTGCCTCAGCTGTACACCCAGAACTGCTTCTTTATGGCAAAGAAACAGGCTAATGTTTATGTATTTTATAAGGTTGAAAAAAGACTGGTCCATCCAGTTCAACCCATGTTTATTTTTATTCTGTAATAATTCCCATATCCCTGTATATTCTGCATCCTGAGGATGATCTCTAAAAGTTTTTTCATGTTGTCGACAATCGTAGCCAGCACCACTTCCTGGAGGAAGGAGTTCTACATTTTTACAGCTCAACAGTAAAGAACCCTATCTGCAATCTAAGGTAAAAACCGCCTCCACCTTATAACCTCAAATCGTGACCACGTGCCCCCCCTTCGGGATGTTAGAGTAAACAGTTTATTACAGTTACTAGAGTCACCTTTCATTTATTTGTACAATTATAATCCTATCCTCTCTTAAGCATATCTTGTCCAGACTAAATAACTGTAATCTATGTAATCAATCCTCACAACCTTCCACCCACATTATTAATTCTGTTTCCCATTGCTGAACCCTTTCTAATTCAACAAGGTTCTTCCCGAGGATAGGTGACCAAAACTGAACTGCATATTTAAAATGAGGCCAAACTAGTGTTTTATAAAGGGGTAGAATTATTGATTTGATTTCTGGAATGAATGAATTATGTGTATATTCTGCAATGTATTCAATGCATGACAATTTTTTCCTGGCTTTAACTGTATACAATCGTTTGAGGCTTGTAGGCCATCAGTGCAGTTGAACTAAACGATAGCGTCTAGAGTAAATGTAAATCTTGATTTTTCCATTATTTTGCCATTTTACAGAATGTGTACAAAAAATGTATCGTGGCAATCCTATTTTTCCTTGTCAAAAGAAGTTTATTGAGTATACAATATTATAAAGATACATAAAGTAAGTTTACAAGGATCTATAAAGTAAGCTCATTGTTTTACAGTAGGGTTTATATAGGTAAATATCTTGAAATTTCAAATATTAAACATTGGGTTCACGTAAACCTAAATTAAAGATATATATCATTTCCTTAGTTACTTTTGTAGGCAATCCTATTTTTCAACTAAAATTCCACCTTCTACCCTGATAAAGCTTTTATCCTGCATAGATAAAAATTTGTATTACTGGATTCTTTCTTTATTTCCAAAGTCCATGTATCGGCAGTGATGGCCCTTCAGGGTTTTATTTACAGATACTTTTTAACATTGCATTTAAGTCGCCCAGTACCAGCCGAGCTTCCAATTCCTTTTATTGCATGACGTTTTATGTTGTTCGGTGATGGAATTTCGCCTGAGGATTACAGTTATTTCTTGCTTGCTTTCCATGTCCGAGGACGCACTGTCTGACAATGGTGTATTTTATGTGTTTGTATTCTGAAAAGCAATTCCAAATGACCAGAAAGCTTTTTGTTTTAGAGAGTATTGTGGTCTCCTAGGGTCAGAGTCCTGAATATGTTTTTATCTCTGGGGCATATATTTTATTATGTCAAATATTCCATAGTATGATTGGGTTATCTCTTATGTGTCCAGTTTCCCAGATGTTAGGAAGTACAGTGCAAGCTGGAGTTCATAGCAGTGTCATATTTGGATATCAAATAGAAAATTGCTTAAATTGTCCCCTCACCCATCTAACCATGCCCGTTTTTGCACAAAACTATTTATTTTCAAATATCAATGTTTGGGGAGCCAAGAATGTGTTTTTTTTTTTTTTTGTTTTTGTTTTTGTTTTTGTTTTTTTTTTTGTGTTTGTCAGAGTAGAGAATGATTCGATCCCCAGTCAGATCAGAAGTAAGTGTAGTCTGCTTATAGTCACCCAATGTATATTAGGATTTAAATTATATGTATAGCCCCCTCCAAAAGCTTTTTTTGGATAATGTGGAAAGATAACACCTGTCAGGCTTTCTTTGTTGTCTGGTCCCTGGTTGGTAGGAAGGTTTACTCTTTGTCTTGGTGACAACTATCGGACAAAAAGTGAGAGTTAGAGCTGCACGGTTCTAGATAAAATGAGAATCACGATTTTGTGAAAAAAAATTGAGCTAACTTTACTTTTTAGTTTGTTTAGTTTTTTTTTTTTTTTTTTTATTTACTAAAATTTATTCAGAAAAAATTGCTTTTGAAAGACTGTTGCTCAAATACAGTGTGACATAAAATATTGCAACAACTGCCATTGTATTCTCTAGGTCTCTGCTAAAAATATATATATAATGTTTGGGGGTTCTTAGTAATATTCTAGCAAAAAAATACTGATTTTAACTCGTAAGCAACAAGTGTCAGAAAAAGGCTTAGTCTTTAAAGGGGAGTTCCATTTGTTTTTAAGTTCATTAATTCAGCAGCTACAAAAAGTCACTCAACTGTCCCACGGTCCAGCGATACGGATGCCCAAAGCTTCGCTCCTCTCCGCGGTGCCTTAATTACAAGTGTGGGCACCCAGCTGTGACAGCTTGCGGCTTCACAGCCGGGTGTTGTCAGGACACCTTGAGGCCAGGTGACAGATGCACTCTGTGGGAGTCGGAAGTGCACCGCTAGGTAGTGGACCCTAGGACTGACTGCTACGGATTGAACCCTGTGAGGTTCAGGAAGCAGGGCTACTGGATCACTAACACAGATCCCACTGGGAGCTAGAGCATAGATTCCTCAGGATGCGGAGTCTAAGAGCCAGCGGGTGTTCACCAGAGCCTCTAGTGGTGAGGATGAACTGAGCTGCAGTCTGGCTCCAGGTCGCGGCCCCCAGGGTCTTACAGCTCACGCTCACGGTAGACTACAGGAGAAGAGGAAGGAGGCAGCAGGCTGGAACAACAAGGAAAGTGAGGGATAAGCCAAATGTCAGCATGACTAGCAGACAGGGATAAACATAACACGCCAAAGGTCAGGGTCACAAGCAGACAGGGAAAGTCAAGAACAGGCCAAAGCCGGTAACTGGAATCAGAAACACAGCAAGTACACACGAAAGCTAACACACAATGGTTGATCAGCACTGCTGGCTTGCAGTGCACAGGTTAATATAGGGTTCCCCGATAGGGCCTGGGGTGGGGCCATGCTTAGAGGAGAGGTTATAAAAGCAGTCAGGTGAGAGCCAGCTGGTCTCTAGAGATGAACACATGGAGACAGGTAAGCTGACAGGCAAAACTCTATTGCATAACCACGACAGGTGTGCACTGTGCTTTCCTAGTGGCCAGGCAATCTTCTGGGACCTGTAACATGTCCCAGAAGATTGTAGAGAGAGAGGGGGGGGGAGAGGAGGCATTGCCCAGGTGGCGAGACAACATAAGCAGGAAGTGGGACAGGAAGTACCTGTCAAAACCAGGTACCCAACCCCCTCACCCCCCCCCCCCCCCCCCCCAAAAAAAAATGACATGCCAAATGCTTAAAGCGGAAGTTCCACTGGTGGAACTCAGCTTTAGGTGGTTAAACTGCCCTCATACCGAAGTTCATCCCTTTGATCTAAAAGAACCAAATGAAACAATGTTTACTTTTCATCTTAGCGCAGTGCAATGTTATAATAAACTTTGCTGGCTGTTTTTTTTTTTTTTTTGACAGCTCTGAGCAGAGAACGGCTCTGCACATGTTGCATGAATCGAAGAAATGCCGGATTAAGATCACGAGATTGCAATTTTTTTGACGATTAATCTTTCAGCTCTAGTGAGAGTATTGGTTGTTTTATTGGGGATACCTGTCCCATTGTCAACTGTCCAAAAGGGGAATTTCTACAAAATGAAAGGGACTTCCTTTTGTGTCCCAGAACAGGAAGTGAAGGAAAATCTCTCCAATGGGAAACATGACTGGTTTTAACCCTTCCCTACATAATCAAAAACTGAAAAAAAAAAGTTTTTGCTATACATACACTTAAAAGTGGTTCTAAAGGCAGAAGGTTTTTTTTTTTATCCTAATGTATTCTATGCATTAAGATAAAAAAAACCTTCTGTGTGCAGCAGCCCCCTAATACTTACCTCAGCCCCAGGGGAAGGGACTCTCCCTCCTGATAGGATGAGACACAGCAGCGAACGCCGTTGGCTCCTGCTGCTGTCAAAGTAAGTGAGCCAATGAGGGGAGAGGGGGGTGGGGTCAAGCCATGGTTCCGTGTCTGAATGGACATACAGAGCAATGGCTCGGGTGCCCCCATAGCAAAATGCTTGTTGTGGGGGCACGCGGCAGCAGGGAGGGGCCAGGAGTGTTGGTGAGGGACCCAAGAAGAAGAGGATCTGGGCTGCTTTGTGCAAAAACACTGAAAAGATAAGTATGACATGTTTGTTATTTTTATACAAAAATAAATGAGGCATTAGTGTCACTTTAAAGTAGAAATCCAGCGAACGATAAAAGAAAATGGTCCATTTAAAAGGTAAAGTAAAAAAGCAGCTGTTGCTGGAATACTTACCATCTATCCCCTGCAATACGTTTCCAGCATAAGATATCCTCGGTCAAACTGGTTTATTGACCGCCAACATCATTCATTCTACTTCCTCTGAGCCAAGGCTGTTGAAGACCACCCTAAGCCTTTGAATAGACAGTAAAGGATAAGCAGCACTGCGGTGAGCTTTCTGACACGCGCCTCTCTCATCCTATCAATGTTCTTCTTGTTAGTGCACAAACCGAGTGGCTTCTTTGCTTCTCCCTTGCCCACTTTGAGCTACCATCTCCACTAAGGGAAACTCCCTACTGCGCATGCGCAAAGTGAGCTACGCTCTCTCACTGGGCAGGCTGCAGAGGGAAAGAGGAGGGGAGGGCGAACTTCCGGCTGAGCTCACCCTGGCGAACTCGGCCAAAAGTGGGAGCGGGTGCCTGTCAAAACCAGGTACCCACTAACCCCTTCCGGAACCCCCAAAAAGGTGCCAAATGTGCTGGGGGGGTGGGGGAGAGGCAAAGAAGGGGAGGAGCTCCACTTTAAGTAGACGAGTCAAATCATTGACAAGTGGGGCTCTAATTCGCACCAATGCAGTCAGTTCTAGTCAGTTTCTGGTGTGAACTAGAGCCATTGCGATACATGAAAAACACTGTGCATGCATTTTTAGGGCACGTTCACATCACAAAAATGCACTCCGGATAAGTTCCAGATCAGTTTTTGCTTACAGTTGGCACCACGTGCGTTTTTGATACAATTAGCTAGGTTCCAGTACAGTTCTGTGCAGAAAAAAATGCAGTGGAAACTGACTGCACTGGTGTGAACTAGAGCCATTGGAATACATGAAAAACACTGCATGCATTTTTAGTGCAGAAAAAAAGCGCACGGAACTGAAAACAAACCTGCAAGACAAAGGCATATTGAGCTATACTAGCTCATTATGAAATACTTACCTTAGAACGATGCCCTGCATTGCCTCCCGCACTCCACTCCCACGGCCGGCATCTTTCACCGGATTAACTTTCGGGTTCATGGCTTCCGGCGTTGTGATTGGCCGGAGTCGCAATGATGTTACTCCCTCCCATGCGCACGGGTACTGAAGAAACGACCCGAGCAGGCCGCATTGCGCATGGGCCGATGACGTCGGCAGCAGTGCAAGATAGTGAATATCCGCTAAACTGTGCAAGTTTAGGAGCTATTTACAGTACCTACAGGTGAGCCTAGTTATAGGCTTACCTGAAGGTACGAGTGGTGTAACAGAGTTTACAACCATTTTAAGCGCATTACCAAAACCTCCTTATACCGTTTCTATTATTTTCAAGAAAATTGTCACCCTTACCAGTTTCTGCAGGGAAGGTCTAATGTGTGAGCAGAACAGAACTGTCCTTGTATTTTTAAGGTTTTTATTGTAATAGGCAATGTGGTTTGAGTGTTATTTGTACATTAAGAGGAGTAATAGGTGCAGAGTGCCAGAGCATCCATAATGATGCGTTTTTTACATCCAAAGCAAATGGAGATGATGCAGACAGGGCACCTTTTGGATAAAATGAGATTAGTCTATAGAGCACACACAACACGGCCTCTAATGTGCTGTAAATTCAGTGATAGAAATCTTCTCGCCTGCGTTCCCTTGGTAGTAGAGAGAAAATCAATCAACTTTCTGTATTTTTCTGCAGTAAGGTGGGGAGGAATGAAATTAGTTTCAGCCAGTAAAGGTCACAGTTTGATGTATACATGATCGTCATGCCAAAGCATCGATGTGTATCCTGTTAAGCATCTGTTAACCAAAAAGGTAACAAAAAACATTACTACTAGTTTGCAAAATTTGTTTTGAGATTAGCTGGCATGGTAATGTGGTAATTTACAGTACTTGGATTCATTTAGATTACTGTGTATGTGCTGAAGGGTGAGTGAGGGAACTTAGAAATAATAAAGCTGCTATTTTAGATGTGTTTTTATGGAGCATGCTTCCATCCTTATACTTGGCTTGAGTGCACAGTGAGGAAGATTTATTAAAATCTGGAGTTGTGCATAGTGATCAGCTTCCAGGTTTTATTATCGAAGCTTAAAGTGGTTGTAAACCGCGGATGTTTTGAAAAAAAAACACAAAAAAAACCCTGCAAGGCAATGGCATACATTTTTAAATACTCACCTTGAAATGAAGCCCTCCAGCGCTATAAAGTCACCTCTGAGAGGGCTGACATGTTCCCCCTGTCTTTCTTCCGTGTTCGCGAGCTCCGGCGCTGTGATTGGCTGGAGCTGCATTTATGTCACTCACACACATGCACGCAGGAGCCCTGGGTTCCGGCACAAAGCTCTGAAGTTCCAGCAAGGTATGCCAACTTCAGAGCGCATGCGCCAGTGATGTCACTGGCTGAATGCAGGGCGAATGTCTCCTAAACAGGAGATATTCATTTTACCTACAGGTAAGCCTTATTATAGGCTTACCTGTAGGTAAAAATTACCAAGCAGGGTGTACAACTGCTTTAATTGAACAAGCCTAAAGTTAGAAGCTGATTGGTTTCTATGCACAGCTCCAGATTCTGTGTGCACCTGTTTTAGTAAAGTTCTCCCAATGAGTCACTGAACTGGAACAAGTAATGATTAACATACACTTTTAATTTATAACATTAGCATTGTAATAGCAATACAAATAATTTTTGACAATCCAATATAAGCTTACTTGGAAAACCTCCTTTCATGTGAGTGCTGCCTGTCTGCTGGCCATCTCTTTCCACAACTTCATGGATTCCCTGCATGATTTGCAGCTTCTCCTCTGCTGTTTACCTTCAATTTCTAAGGACTACATATCCCCTGGTACCTTGCTACCCACAAACAGTGATTCCTGTACTGACTCCGCCTCCTGAAACTCCACCTCTCAGCTCCTCTGTAGTTCAGATGCAGGCTTTGTGAAATGTGTGACACACTGCTGTGTTTATATCTGGGTCTGTTCAGGTTTGTCACAACAAGTTTGTGTCCCTGACCAGATGTGGGTGGATATAGGCAGACATACTGTATGACCATTTGCATCCAACCACCCATAGCGATTTATATTGGTCCATTTTGTGGTGGAGGAAAAATATGGAACGGACATGTGTGTCACATATGTGACATCGATTTCCTTTCTGATCTCACTCAGTCCCCTGGTAAGACAGAACCCAGACACCCATTTGAAAGCGGCCTTGAAATGTGTTTTTCAAACAAACCTAAAAGTTTTTAAAGCAGTTATGAACCCAAAAGAAAACATTTTATTATAATATTATTATTATTATAATACAGGATTGATATAGTTTGCTCAGCTCTTTACAAAATGAAGGCATGCATTTGCAGTTACAATACAATTTGGTACAAGACGAGTCAGAGAGCCCTGCTCGTTAGAGCTTACAATTTTTAAGATGGAGGGTCATGTGATACAATTATATTGCAGCTTACCAATTCTTACTAAGATGTGTGTGTGTGTGTGTATGTGTATGTGTGTGTATATATATATATATATATATATATATATATATATATATATATATATATATATATATATATATATATATATATATATATATATATAATATTTCATTTCATATGGTTATCTGACCAGTGAGTCTGTTTTTCAAAAGAACAAACTGTCTAGGACAAGGGTCAGAAGGGCAAAGGATGGGATCAGCAGGGAAGAGGACAGGGGTAGAGGATGGCATTGTCAGAGCATAGGACGGGGTTGAGCAAGGCAGAGGATGGGGTTAACGGGGTATTGGATGGGGCCATTAGGGAAGAGCACAGGGGTCAGCGGGGCATAGGATGGCAACAGGGGTCAGCGGGGGGCATAAGATGAGGTCAGCGGAACTGAGGACAGGGTTCGGCAGGGCAGAGGATGGGTTAAGAAGAGCATGGGACCAGGGGTCAGTAGGGCAGAGGATAGGGTCATTGCTGGCAAGGCTCCCTGCAGTGTTGCTCCTCCTCAACTGCATACAGCCAAGCCTCAATCTGCACCGCGTGTAGCTGGCTATTGCAGCTCTGTTACCTTTCTGATCTGAGGATTTCACAGGTCAGAACTGCAAACAGCCAGCTACACACTCTGCAGAATGCCTTTACTAGAACCTCAGCTGTGTGCAGCACGGGTAGGAGCAGCCCTGCTGCATATCCTGTGTGGGAGTGCAGTCCGAGAATGGGTGGCGAACTTACCGACCCGGGCACTGTATCCATGGGTGGGGAAGAGGTGCACCACCCTCTAGATCCAGCCGTCCTCAACACTGCTTGCTGAGGGAGGAGGGCAGGAATGGAGGCAGGAGGGACACTCCTGTTTTAGCTTTGTTAATGTCCTCCATGCTTGCCAGGGGTTGGCAACTCCTTCTGGGTAGACGGAAACCCAAGTGACAGGGAGGCCGCACGGCCCCCTTGAGCATGGGTGTGGTCACCACCCCTGACATTAGGCCCATTAAAGTATGACTTCCTGTGCTGGTTTTACTGATATAAGCACTTCATCTCTTCCTAAACCATAGCAGATCAGCCTTTAGGGATGAATACACGGTCTCCTCGTTGCGTTTTTGCATTTACAGTGCATTGAAAAAGTATTCACACACCTTGAAATTTTCCACATTTTGGCATGCTACAACCAAAAACATGTATTTTATTGATATTTTATGATAGACCAACACAAAGTGGCACATAATTGTGAAGTGGAAGGAAAATGATAAATGGTTTTGAAAAATTATTTACAAATCAATATCTGAATTTGTATTCAGCCCCCTTTACTCTGATGCCCCTAACTAAAATCTAGTGGATCCAATTGCCTTCAGAAGTCACCCAATTAGTAAATAAAGTCCACCTGTGTGTAAATAAAGAGAACCTTAGTGAACAAACAGCATCATAGAGGCCAATGAACGCACCAAACGGGTCAGGGATAAAGTTGTGGAGAAGTTTAAAGCAGGGTTAGGTTACAAAAAAAATATCCCAAGATTTGAACATCTCAAGGAGCATTGTTCAATCCATCGTCCGAAAATGGCACAACTGCAAACATAGTATATGTGAAATAATTAAGCGCTGCTATGCAAATAATAGAAATAAAGAAACGATAAAGCTAGAGCAGCTGTACCATTGGACAGTGATCTCACACCAACATAAATAATATTCAAAAAATGGTGCGCTAATTCAGTAAAGGCAAAAAAAACGAATACCAAATGCTTATTAACAAATGCTGTTAATATCAAAAACTTAGCCGTTTAAATCAATATCATACAATAGTGAAATGAAACCAAAACTAAACCACACACATGATCTTTAGTTCATGTGATAATGTCCCACAAAGTGTTAATATATCCGAACTCCTTCCTTGGGAAACAACTTTTTCCAATAAGTGCCGTGTTGTAAAAAAATGATTATCAGTGATCTACAATCCACCTTCACCACCTCCTAGGTGGATTGGCTGCTCACCTTAGGCAAAGACCCCCTGGGTCAAATCACGTCTCTGGTTGAAGAAGTTGCTCTTCTAGAGTAGAAAGGAAACATTCATTGCGCAAAATTGCTTGTATAAATGTGTATTTATTAAATATAAAATGGCCACTCACATAGCTGTCATCTTGTACATTGCCTATAACGCTGAGATACCAAGAGCTCGCCTCCTTACCGCTCGTTCCAGGTTCCACAAGACACCGGAAGTAACGTCACTGGCTCCGCCCCTCTGCAGAGTATTAGAACTGCAAACATACCAAGACATGGCCATCCACCTAAACTGGCAGGCCGGTTAGGAGAGCATTAGGCCCATTTCACATGGGCTTTCCGATCTGGTCCGCCTGTCCATTTTTCAGGCAGACCTGATTGGATGCTCCTTTCTGCCCTATGGAGCCGGTGGATGTCAACAGTGACATGTTTGCTGACACCCGTTGCCATCTGATCCGATCATATCCTGTATAATCCAGATGGATGGAGACCCTATTTTCCATCCGTCTGGTGGATGGGATCGGATGAAAACGGACAGGCGGTTGTTTTTTTTTTTTTATCCAATCTCCTCATAGAGGAGAGCAGGGCTCCGACAGGTCCGTCTCAGCACAGTGAGCGAATGGACCTGTTATCCGCCTGCTCAGCGGGAATCAACTGAGCAATCCCCCGCTGAGCAAAGCCAAGTCCGCCAGGCGGATTGCCTGTAAAAAAGGACCCTTAATCAGAGAAGCAGCCAAGAGGCCCATGGTAACTCTGGAGGAGCTGCAGAGATTCACAGCTCAGGTGGGAGAATCTGTCCACAGGACAATTATTAGTCGTGCACTCCACAAATCTGGCCTTTAGGGAAGAGTAGCAAGAAGAAAGCCATTGTTGAAAGAAAGCCATAAGAAGCCCCGTTTGCAGTTTGCGAGAAGCCATGTGGGGGACACAGCAAACATGGAAGAAGGTGCTCTAGTAGTAAATTGAACTTTTTGGCCTAAAAGCAAAACTCTGTGCAAAAAAGAACACTGCACATTACCCTGAACACACCATCCCACCGTGAAACATGGTGGTGGCAGTATCATGTTCTGGGGATGCTTTTCTTCAGCAGGGACAGGGAAGCTGGTCAGAGTTGATGGGATGATGGATGGAGCCAAATACAGGGTAATCTTAGAAGAAAACCTGTTAGAATCTGCAAAAGACTTGAGACTGGGACGAAGGTTCACCTTCCAGCAGGACAACGACCCTAAACATACAGCCAGACCTACAATGGAATGGTTTAGATCAAAGCATATTCATGTGTTAGAATGGCCCAGTCAAAGTCCAGACCTAAATCCAATTGAGAATGTGTGGCAAGACTTGAAAATTGCTGTTCAGACACTCTCCATCCAATCTGACAGAGCTTGAGCTATTTTGCAAAGAAGAATGAGCAAAAATGTCACTCTCTAGATGTACAAAGCTGGTAGAGACATCCCCAAAAAGACTTGCAGCTGTAATTGCAGTGAAAGGGGGTTCTACAAAGTATTGACTCAGGGGGGCTCAATACAAATGTACACCACACTTTTCACATATTTACTTGTAGAATATGTTAAACCATTTATCATTTTCCCTCCACTTCACAATTATGTGCCACGTTGTGTTGGTCTATCACATAAAATCCCAATAAAATACATTTACGTTTTTGGCTGTAACATGACAAAATGTGGAACATTTCAAAGGGTATAAATACTTTAAGGCACTGTAGATGCATGAATTTAGTGTGACAGATGTAGTTATCGTGGATTTACAAAAATATGGTTTAAAAAATCAGCCAAAAAAGAGAGTAGGAATTAATTTATTGGAATTGATTGGGATTGACTAAGGGCTAGTTCACACTTGACTAAATTTCTAACGCTCAACAAATGCTCCTATAGCATTTGTATGGCGTTAGTATGGGCGTCAGACAGGCGTCAATGAGCTTTAGTATGGGCATTAGACAGGCATTTTAAAGCATTAATGAGGAGTTAAAAATGCTCCCCAAACACTATGGGCAGTTTTGAAGTGTTTGACGAGCGTTAAAACTGCTCCACAAATGCCTATTCTATTACAGTAAATGAACGAATCTTAACGCTCCGCAACTGCCTGTCAGAGCATTTGCGAGGTGTTACCATAGACTTGAATGGGAGGCGTTGAAAGGCTTCAAACGCCTCCTGACTCAACATGAGGCTTTAATTTTGAAGCGACGTGACACTAACGCTTAATGTGAACAGCACTATGTGCTGTCTGTTGTATCTTGTGCAAAAGCGTTTCAGGAGCCTTTTTAACGCCTCTCAAATGCCTGCTCTTAATGGCAGTTTGAACTCAGCCTAAGACCCCTTTCACACTGGAGGCGTTTTTCAGGCGCTTTAGCGCCTGAAAAATGCTTCAGCTGCAATCCCAGTGTAAAAAGCCCTAGTGCTTTCACACTGGGGCGCTGCGCTGGCAAGGTGTCACAAAAAGTCCTGCCAGCAGCTTCTTTGCAGCGGTGTAGGAGCGGTGAATACACCTCCCTTCCACCACTCCTACCCATAGAAATAAATAGGCAGCACCGCCGGCAAAGTGCCACTGCAGAGGCGTTTTAAAGGCAGATTTAACCCTTTTTTGGCCACTAGCGGAGGTTAATACTAGCTAGCTAGCGTCCGAATAGCACTGCTAAAACAACAGTAAAGGGGCTCTAAAGATAGCGCCGCTTTACCGCCAACACACCTGGCCACTTTCAGTGTGAAAGGGCTCTTAGGGTTAATAGGTGGTTTAAAATGAGCAGCTTTTATTGCAGATTTGCTACAACTGATATTATTTACAGAGTTCAATGGGAAATTCTTTGATTTGCATAAGCACTAACAAAAACGCACTGTAACAATATTGTTACAATGTATATATGAATCATGCCTACAAAAAGTACTTGCAGACTTCACTAATAATGCTGTGAATCAAAATGCCACTATTACTAGTAATTAAAATAGAAAATTGTAAACTTAGAAAATCTTTTTTTAAGTTTTTGACGTTGCTAAAGATTCACTGCAGGTGTATTTTCCTAGCGATTTGCAGTTATTTTGTTTGCCTGCAGTAAATGTTTGGTGAATGTCACATTCACTGCTTTACAAGCCAGCCCCCCTAGCTCTTATTAAAATGAGAGATTAAGGCACCCTTTTTTTTTCTCTCTGTACAGTATTGACCTTGTCTGTAAATAGTGGCGTGCATTGGCACATAGCCATAAAGTATATTTGTGTAATAATAGACATTGATTGTGTTGTGGTGTAGGAAGCGCAACATAGTGATGAAATGTAATATACTGTATCACTTTGGATAAAATTTTATAAGTGGATTAAACTGGAGCCGTTGGCCGTTCATAGCCATTAGCTGGATGTAATAGTTTGCACTATAAAGATTATCAGAGAGCCTTTTCTCACTGTAAGACTTAATGGAACTCTTTACCGCATGTTGTATGGTCACTGATAATATGAAAAGACCATTTTCATACAGTGAACTGCACAAGCCAACATGGACCTAGTGCCGTTGCTTTTTATATAACCACTTGTGCTTAATAGAACACTGAAATACAAGTAATGTTTGCAATTCAATATTAAATAGGTAGCACTTTTGTATAAAAATGCGTTCTTGCTGGTATGTATATAAAATCAGTGTGGTAGTTTTCACCACCACTTAATTCAGCACAAATGAAAAACTAATGTATCCCACCTGAAAAAAAAAAATCCTACATGGAAAACAATGCCTCTACCCACACCATACTGTTAATTCTTCAGGTCTGGTATGCATTTTAAGGGAGAACCCCTGGCAAAACACCTTGCCCCCTAGTATGTTGATGAGGTCAAGGGCCTCTTCCCCACAACCCTGGTCGGTGGTTGTGGGGGTCTTGACAAGCACGCATGGTGGAGTCTTGGACCTGACCTTTTGAGATCTACTCATACTTCTTCTTTTTATATTGATGGACTTCTATACGCTTTACATGATTGGATCCATGCCTCCATGTTTGTAATTGGGTACCTGTTGAACTACTGTTAAGTAGCGGGTGTTGTGGGGGGCGTGTCCAAGATGGCGCTGGGAGCGGACGTCTAGTACTAGAGCTCCCGCTCCGGATTATCATCCTACTGCTATCCTGGTGTGGAATTTGTTAGAGAGCTCCAGCTGTACCTACCGATTGCCTCCCTGAGACTCGGAGAATGCGCAGGAATAAAAAAGGGACACAAAAGACCCGGCGTTCAGCGCCTGTCCCCACGCCGCCAAAGCCCGGGCCTTCTCCTCCTAAGGCCTGCCACATGGAGACGCAGACTCCTCTCCCGCCAGATGGCGTAATTCAGGCTGGCTCACCCGCGTTCGATGCCCTGTCAGTCCACCCTTAGCATGAAGATTGATCAAGTCCAGAAGGAGACTGCCCTCATTCGCCGAGACATGGACGGCTTCAGAGAACGGGTGGCTGACGCGGAGCGGCGGATTTCCAGCACTGAAGACATACAGAGGGAACACCATGAAGACATACAGATCCTTAAATCCAAGGTGAGGGCTCTGGAATTTAGGGCTGAGGACACCGAGAACAGGAACAGACGGAACAATCTCCGTGTTCTTGGCCTCCCAGAAGGTGCGGAAGGTACTGATCCGGTATCTTTCATGGAGCAACTGCTGCCAACTCTCCTACCGAAAGCGCGGTTCTCCCCCCATTTCTCCATTGAGCACGCCCACCGCATGCCTGCTAACAGAGGCCAGCAGGGAGCTCCGCCGCGCACTTTTATTTTTAAGCTCCTTCATTACCGGGATAGAGACACAGTCCTCCGTTCTGCCCGACTGCAAGGGGAGCTAAAATATGAAAATGCAAAGCTGCTCATCTTCCCGGACTACTCTGTGGAGACACAGAGACAACGCAAGTCCTTCGATCACGTCCGTACCATGCTGAGGGAAAAAGGAGTCAAATATAGCATGCTATTCCCTGCTCGGCTGCGGGTGCAGGACGGAGAGAAAGTACACTTCACGTCTCCTAGAGATGCAGCTGCATGGGCTGACACAATCCGCAAGTAATCATCACCTGAGACCCTGTGAGTATGCCTCTGGAAGCTATGTGAGGGACCCAGGACTAATTTGATGCCCCTCTCTTGTATTAACACTAAGTGGAACTGCTTTACCAACCCACTATTTTCATTTCATTTTTTTTATTTTATAATCAGTATCAGTGTCAATCCCACCAACCCCACTATCACCACTTGCAATCCTGGCGCCTTTACAATGCTCAGAAGGACTGGGAGTCTTAATTGGTTCAGCTCCCTGCCACACATTGCTACTAAAACTGCCTATACAATAACATTCACTGCTGAGGATGAGATGCTGACTGTTGCAGAGGCCTTTATACTGCCACGGATGTGGAATTTGGAACTTGCACTAACCGATGGAGATCAACTTGGTTTTCATTGCCTCTCCCCCCTCTCACCCCCTTCCCCCCCTCCTCCCCCGCCCCTCCCCCCCCCCCTCCCCCCCCCCGTCCTCTTCCCTCCTGCCCCCCTCCCTTTCCCCTCCCGCCCCCCCTCCATATTGTGCCTTTCATGCCTCATTTTTTACTTTTAGCATCATCTAGCATTCCCTCCATTTTGTAGACTGCACCTGGTCAAGGGATTCGCTATACAGCAACTCCAAGTATTGCGCCCCCGGGGCTCCGGGAGATCCACACTTTTACTACTGATTCGGAACTTACAGACACTTTTTGCTTATCTGCTCTGTTGAGGTTAGCTGCCTCTTGTTCATCGCCCTCATGATCAGTCTCAGGGCTGACGGAAGTTTTGGGAGACAAACCTGCCCTCGCGTTGGGGGGTCGGGTGGGGTGGGGGGGAGTTTGGGGGTTGTGAGCCGCGTTTTTGGCTCCCGGGTTTATTTTGATATATGTTTTTTTTTTGACAGTACTCTCTTTGTTACATGTATTTGCACTGATGTCAGACTCTGATTCACTCCTGACATATCGGCTGACTGTCTCTAATGAAACAAGATTCTCATATAAAGTTTATCCTAATTTGATATTACTAAGCTGCGTATATGGCTAGCCTTAAAATCCTCTCCTGGAACACACGAGGTTTGAACTCACCACTTAAACGTTCTCTAGTTTTTCAATTTATAAAACTGCACAATCCTCAGGTTTGTGTGTTACAGGAGACGCATTTGATTGGTAGTAAAACCCTTAGTCTTAAGAAACCGTGGGTGGGGCACCACTACCATTCTACCTACTCTAACTTTGCCAGAGGGGTCAGTATTTTAGTCCTGAAGACCCGAACCCTTTAAACTCCTTGATTTAATTCTTGATCCTGATGGTAGATTTGTGCTAATACACGCCTTGATCTATGACTTACCCTGGGTCCTGGTGGGCCTGTACCTGCCCCCCCTGCCTCTTTCAAACTCCTTAACCTGATATCGAGTAAGCTGGCTCAATTTCCCCCAGGTAATGTTATACTGATGGGAGACTTCAACCTAGTCCCGGACTCTGACCTGGACAGGAGTACGGTGGGAGGCACTACCCGTCAAGGACTGGCGGGCTGGGCAGACACATACGGCCTGGTGGATGTATGGAGATGGAGGAATCCCCAAGCCAAGGCCTTCACCTGTCACTCGGCCACATATAGAACCTTCTCGCGTATAGATTTGGCCTATGTTGCGGCCCCTGTCCTCCCCAGAGTCCGGGAGATTAGTATCCTATCTAGGGGGATATCAGACCATGCCCCATTGCTGCTGTCCCTGGAGCTGACGACACTTCCATCGGATAAGCTCTGGAGGTTATCCAGATTTTGGATATCCGATGAGGATGTTGAATCGCAGTTCCACGAAACTTTGCAACAATTTTGGAAGGTTAACCCGGGAACTGCCTCTGATAACAACGTGTGGGAAGCTTTTAAAGCATCGTCAAGGGGTCAGTACCAAGCAATCATTGCCAGAGTGAGGAAGCAACGTAGAGCAGAACTTACTGGGTTGGAGGCTGAGGCGGTTAGGCAGGAGGCCCTATATGTTAGAACCCGTGACCCAAAAGATTACAAGGCTCTCCAGGCCCTTACCCGACAGGTTCTTTTACTACGCACATCCCTGACACAAAAGAAACTGTTGCACCAATCCCAACGCATATTCGAGCAGGGGGAGAAGACAGGTCGTCTTTTGGCCTGGCTCTCTAGAGAACAATCGGGAATGACGTCAATAGCACAGATCCGAGACCAAGACGGTACCCTCCACTCTTCCCCTCAGGATATCAACCGGTGTTTTG
Organism: Aquarana catesbeiana; assembly: GCF_042186555.1. Lineage (NCBI taxonomy): Eukaryota > Metazoa > Chordata > Amphibia > Anura > Ranidae > Aquarana > Aquarana catesbeiana. The sequence continues at coordinate 551,339,163 of NC_133328.1, read as the reverse complement.
CCACCTACTACCAACACCTTTACAGTACTCGAGTCACATAAGACCAACAAGATCTTACTGAATATCTTGACGAGATCGACATCCTTGTCCTCACGTCAAACTCTGCCAATCAGTTAGATGCCCCAATTCAGCTAGAAGAGATACAAAAGGCCCTTAAGATGATGCAGACAGGTAAAACTCCGGGACCAGACGGATTCCCGGTGGAGTTCTACAAAGCCTATGTTGATGAGCTTGCTCCTAGACTCCTGACGGTATTGACTTCAGCTTCAAAAGCTGGGGTCCTTCCGCCCTCGATGTGCGAGGCAGTTATAGTGCTTGTTCCCAAGCCGGGGAAAGACCAAACCTTATGCTCGTCTTACCGTCCCATTTCCCTCCTTAATGTGGACGCAAAAGTCCTTGCAAAAATCCTCGCCAACCGCCTTAACAAAGTCATTACCGCCCTGGTCCACCCGGACCAAACGGGATTTATGCCTGGACGCGGTACAGACATAAATATCCGCAGGCTGCACACACACACATAGCGCTGGCTGCTTCCGGGGGCCCGGGAGTGGTAGCCTCACTCGACGCAGAGAAGGCTTTCGACTCGGTCGAGTGGGGCTACCTGTGGAGGGTCCTCTCCAGATTTGGGTTTGGCCCTAACTTTCTTTCCTGGTTACGGATGTTGTACGCGCACCCTAAAGCCCGTATACGCACAGGGGGGTCCTTGTCGGAACCCTTCTCCCTGGAGAGGGGGACCCGACAGGGTTGTCCTCTCTCCCCGGCATTGTTTGCTCTGGCCCTAGAAGCCCTGGCTGCTCACATCAGGAAAGACAACACCATTAAGGGTATTAAAGTAGGTCCCCTGGAAGAGAAATTGTCCCTTTACGCCGATGACTCCCTGCTTTATTTGGGGGACGCCTCCGGCTCCCTTAGGGCTGCCTTGACCCAGTTTGACACATTCAGCCGCTATTCAGGAGTTTGTATCAACTGGGACAAATTGGTTTTGTTTACACTTCATCCCTCGTCACCTCGCATCGATACCTCTACCCCTCTTCGTTGGGTTGAAGAATTCACATATTTAGGTATAAAGGTGGGCCCCACTATAGCTGGATATCTAGACCGGAACGTCCTTCCGGTGTTGGATAAACTGGCGAAGCAATGTACCACCTGGCGTAGGCTCCCCCTTACGCCAGTGGGCAGAGGCAACCTGTTAAAAATGGTATACCTGCCTAAGCTGTTATACTTTTTTCCTCACACTCCCACCCATATTCCACGAGCCTTCTTCCAGAAACTGGATAGTATTGTGACAGCGTTCGTTTGGGCGGGTCGACCCCCCCCGGGTGGCTAGACGTATCCTTTATCTCCCCCTTTCCGGGGGTGATCTGGCCCTACCAAATTTTCTTATATATTACTGGGCGGCGGTTTTGGTTACCATTCGCTGGTGGTTTTCCCAGCCCAGACAGAATCCCGCGGTCACCCTTGAGGCAGCAATCCTCGGTTCGTATGCGGCTCTGTCTCACTTAGTCTTCAGGGGGGCCAGAGCACACCCGCATGTTACAGGACCCATGAAAACTACTATAAAAGTGTGGCAGGATGCTCGAGCAGTGTACAATGTCCCCTCAGAGGTATCCCCTCATACGCCCCTTTGGGGCAATCCCCTTCTCCCCCACTTGAATACTGTTCCTGACCCTGCGGTATGGGCAAAAAAGGGAATTGTTACCCTCAGACATGTAATGCCAAAAGGTAAAATCCTGACGTTTCTAGAGATGAAACAGGCATATAACCTCCCTAAATCCTTTCACTTCCGCTATTGGCAACTCTGACATGCCCTTATTTCTCAATTTCCTAGCCCAATGACCCTAAATTCAGACTCTGTCGAGAGACTCCTCATGTCAGAGATAATGATAAAACCGCTCTCTACTCTCTATATGTACCTCACAGTGGCACATGACACAAAGACTGCACACACGATGACCAAATGGAGAGAAGACATCCCCACCTTAGACGAAGAAACATGGGAGGAATGTGTTACTACATTTATCCCTTTTATGATAGCCTCTGGAGACCGCTTTATACAATTAAAATTTTTACATAGAGCATATTACACCCCACAAAGGTTGGCTAACATATACCCCTCTTCTAGCCCATCATGCACAAGATGTGCCACCGAGCGGGGCTCTTTCCTCCATATGGTTTGGTCCTGTGACAAACTCAAGACATACTGGCGAGGGGTGGCGGAAGTACTATCCAAAGTATGCGGAACCACACTGGAGCTAGACCCCCTGATCTTTTTGCTTAGTCATCTTGGTGAAGTGGAGGGAGACAGATACACTAAAGCATGCCTCACCTTTGCCCTATTCTATGCCAGGAGAGAAATCCTTCTGAGGTGGAGGAGTACGGAGCTCCCCATGGTGGCCTCATGGCAAAGTACAGTTAATAGAGTCCTGCCATTGTATAAGATGACATACGAAAGTAGAAACTGCCCGGCAAAATATGGGAAAATATGGTCACAGTGGTCTGACGTTTGAAATGAGAGGTCTTATGCTATGCAACAGTAAATACAATATATGTGGTGCTCGATGGAGACCTGGGGGTGCGGGACGGACATCTCCCCTAGCTCCCCTCCTCTCCCCCCCCCCCTTCTTCCCTCCCTCCTCCCCCCTGACCTCCCCCCCTCCCCTTGGGGTTTCTCTTCCTTCCATAAGCCAGGAATCAGAGATATGGGATAGAGTTAGCTTAAACTACTGATGGTGATGCCTGCACCCCCCCTTCTCCCTTCACCTTTAATACCGAATTCTGAATTCACAAGAAGTGATGGGTTCCATGCAGTAGCTTTATCGGTATAAACCTTATTCCATTTGCCTCATGATATTAGTCTCATAATATTGTCATACCCTTTATTGTGCAAGTACAGGGGGTCCCCGGGTTACAAACAAGATAGGGACTATAGGTTTGTTCTTAAGTTGAATCTGTTTGTAAGTCGGAACAGGTACATTTTTTAAGTGTAGCTCCAGCCAAAAAAACAATTTTTAAGCTTTTTGGATAGCATAGGGAAGGGTTAACACCCCTGTAACATTTGTTTTGCTGTTTGTGCCCCTGTTCAGAAGATTTCACCTCACTTTCTGTCCCAATGACAAATGGATTTTGAAAATTTTGGGTTGTTGTGGAAACAAGCCTTGGTGATAAAGCATCAGTGGAGGTACCCTTTCCCCATAATAGCTCTTACAGGAGTGAATTTCCCTTCCTAAGGGTAGATTTCCTCTCACTTCCTGTTGTCTCCCTCCGTTTGTAAGTAGGAGTCGTTTGTAAGTCGGATGTTTGTAACTAGGGGACCCCCTGTAATGTACTGATTGTTCTGTCATTGATCTATTGTATATCCGAATTTTCTAAATAAATAAAATTCTACTGTTAAAAAAAAAAAGTAGCGGGTGTTGTAGTGATTTTATTATGTGTGTAGTTTTAACATTTTTTGTAATAAAGATTACTTTGTTATTACACGTACTGCCTCATGCTGTGCCCACAAAGTCAACTATTTTTTGAGAAAGTCTAGCTCACTTTCTCAATCCTTTTTTCTAATGGTGGGGGTCCTCCTTTTCTTATTACTTCCAGGTACCTATGTTTAACCTTTCAGATATGTGTATGTCTTGCAATAATTCAAACAACTCAAAAGTATAGTAATAAAAGGAATTTACTTAGCTTGGTTTGAAAATGTATTACAGATGATAAAATTGATTTAAATACAGCATCATTCAAGTCCAGGGGAGCCCATGATTTCATTTGAAATTCCTGAAAGTGGCGGTCCTCTTTCCTCAGAAGCTTTGTCCCTAAGGCTGGGCTCACACTATTGCGAATTGGATGTGGTTTTCCACGCATCCAATTCGCATAGCAGGAGATTGTGACCGGCTCTCTATGGAGCTGGTTCACTCATCTCCGCAGCAGCTCCAGAGCGAATTGCACAGGTGTCCTGTGCGTCTTTTGGTCCGTTTCAGGTCCGAAGTCAGCCCAAAATTCGGCCTGAAATCAGACCTGAAACGGTGAATGGAGACGCACCGGACTCCTGCTGTGAGCCACTGCGTTCTCCAGTGTGCGTTCTCCAGGCTCTGGAAGAGCTGACCATGTACATATTTTAGCATTCCTATTGCTTGCATATTTAGTGTCTGTTCTGTCCCTTTCTCATGTGTCAGAATGATTGACAGCAGGGTTATAAAACGCAGTGCAATAGTTAATGAAAGCATCAGTACCAAGCCTTTATCTTTTACAGTATATCAAAAATACAGCATCTGGAGATGGCTAAGGAGACTCAAATTAAATTTGCCCTTGTGCTACTGCTATGGAGGCCCAACTTTTTTTTTTTTTTTGACAGATTTTACATTTTCTCTACTGCAACGCTTTTGTCTTTTCCCTGTGCAACTGCCATTTCGGTACAAATTGACTGTGCTTTTAATAATACCTGTGCCTCTGACCATTCAGAACAAAGAAACAGGTTTGCTTTAATGCTTCTATTCCCAGAAAGATATACTTGCCTCTCCTTGGTTCCCCTGCTGTTCTGTTCAGTGCCAGGATCTGAAGGATATACCAGGTACTTCTTGGTATAAAGGATCATGTGACTTGCTCTATATCAAGGGTCTCAAACTAGGGGGTCTTAAACTGGGGGGCCCTCCAGCTGTTGCAAAACTACAAGTCCCATCATGTGCCTGTGGGAGTCATGCTCGTAGCTGTCAGTCTTGCAATACCTCATGGGACTTGTAGTTTCACAACAGCTGGAGGGCCGCCAGTTTGAGACCCCTGCTTCATATGATAGAACTGAACTAATCTTCACTTTTTTACAGGAAGCCCATTGTGCGGTGTAAGATATGACTCAAGTAACTCCTAACTTACACAAAACTTGCCTTTCACTCCCCAAGCCTAAATGAATAAGTGGGGAATTGTTAGAAGACCAGTATCTTAGCCCCTCCTGGTGGGCCCTGAGGGGGTGCTCTTTCCTATGACTGTATGTTTGCAGTGCTAGTGTCATGTTATGTAACTGGATATGATTCTGTGCTGGTACCATTTGGTTGTTATACTTTGATATGTGCAAAAATAAAGATTTCTAAAAAATAAAAAAGAAACTGATCAATTCAATGCAGCCTTCCTTTAGATGCAGCACCCAATTCCAATATAAAGTTATATACACTCACCGGCCACTTTATTGGGTACATCTTGCTAGTACTGGTTTGGCCCCCATTTTGCCTTCAGAACTGCTTTAATCCTCCGTGGCATAGATTTAAAAAGATGTTGGAAACATTCCTCAGAGATTTTGGTCCATATTGACATGATAGCATCATGCAGTTGCTGCAGATTTGTCGGCTGCACATCCATGATCTCCCGTTCCATTCCAATTCTTTTGGATTGAGATCTGGTGACTGTGGAGGCCATTGGAGTACAGTGACCTCATTGTCACGTTCAAGAAACCAGTAGTGAGATGATTTGATCTTTATGACATGGTGCACTATCCTGCTGGATGTAGCCATCAGAAGAAGATGGGCAGACTGTCGTCATAAAGGGATGGACATGGTCAGCAACAATACTCAGGTAGGCTGTGGGATTTAAACAATGCTCAGTTGGTACTAAGGGGTCCAAAAGGTGCCAAGAAAATATCCCCCCACACCATTACACCACCACCAATAGCCTGGACCGTTGATACAGGGCAGGATGGAAACATGCTTTCATGTTGTTTACGCCAAATTCTAAACCTACCATCTGAATGTCACAGCTAAAATCGAGACTCGTCTGAAGAGGCAAGGTTTTTCCAATCTTCTATTGTTCTATTTTAGTGAGCCTGTGCAAATTGTAAAATTGTAGCCTCAGTTTCCTGTTCTTAGCTGACAGGAGTGGCACCTGGTGTGGTCTTATGCTGCTGTTGCCCTTCTGCTTCAAGGTTCGATGTGTTGTGCATTCAGAGATGATATTCTGCATACCTTGGTTGTAACGAGTGGTTATTTGCATTACTGTTGCCTTTTTATCATCTCAGACCAGTCTGCCCATTCTCCTCTGACATCAACAAGGCATTTTCATCCACACAGCTGCCGCTCACTGGATATTTTCCCTTTTTCGGACCATTCTCTGTAAACCCTAGAGATGGTTTGAGTGAAAATCCCAGTAGATCAGCCGTTTTTAAAATTCTCAGACCAGCCCGTCTGGCACTAAACCATGCCACGTTCAAAGTCGCTTAAATCCCCTTTCTGCTCGGTTTGAACTTCAGCAAGTCGTCTTCGCCACATCTAGATGCCTAAATGCATTGAGTTGCTGCCATGTGATTGCCTGATTAGCAATTTGTGTTACCAAGCAATTGAACAGGTGTACCTAATAAAGTGACTGGTGAGTGTATACCTTGATAGAGTGATGCTATCGTAGGCTAATGGGTGTCCCATATACCTATGCATCACTCTACATTTCTTATGTAGTATGGAGAAAATTGAGTACTGTCCGTGATACTTTTTTTATTTGCACTAACATACAATTTTTCAGGACAAGCTTTTGGGGTATGTCCCCTTCTTCAAGGTCCAAGCAGTACTGATTCACAAATTTTTAAGCAGAATGTTAAAGAAGAAAGAGAAAAAAAAAAAAAAGAGAAAACCAAACACATACAAATCAATGGTAATAAAGATAGCAGCAGAGTTAGTGAGATAAGACAGAGGGAGAGCTAGGGGGGAATGCAGGGGGGGGGGGGGGGGGATACTAGTCACAGAGCGGTCGTAAAACTTTAGCATAATGTGTAAGGAAACCAATATCTAAATTCAGGCCATTATTCTTCTTGTCAAAAAGAAGTATCATTCTTAGTTCAAACGTTTTCCTTTCCTGGATAGTTCTGAAATTCCCTTTAAGAACTAAGACATTGAGGTCTTCTATAGTGTGGTCCGATTGTGAGAAATGATGTCCCACAGGTGTGCATAAACTGTCTTCTTTATGTTCTTTGATGGTATGTCTGTGCAAATTCATCCTCGCTTGCAACTTCTGTCCTGTTTCACCAACATAAGATCCTTTGCTGCACCTTTTGCATTGGATGAGGTACACAACATTACTTGAGGTACAGCTGTAAGATCCCATACAATCCCATACAAGAGGGCCAGAGGCAAAACTGGATTATAATCCAACCCAGGATTTTACTCAGCAATTAAAAGGTCTCATTGCGGCAATACCAAGCCACCTACATTCAGAACTCATCAATGCGATTCCGGATAATCCAGAAATTGGAGACTTCTACATGCTGCCCAAGATCCACAAGCCAGGAAATCCAGGCAGACCCATTATAACAGGTATGAATACACTTACCGAACATATCTCAGGCCTTGTAGAAAACATGTTAAAACCTTTAGTCATGAACACTGCAAGTTTCCTGCAAGACACCACTGATTTTCTGAACAAGCTTAACAATATACAACAATTACCACCTAATACACTTCTAGTCACTATGGATGTAGAATCTCTGTACAGTAACATCCCTCACAAGGATGGGTTGGCGGCATGTCACAGATTTTTATCATCCTCACCAGACCACAAATACACTGCTGAGGATGTGACACGGCTCATTGAATTCATTCTTACACACAACTACTTCACTTTCAATAATGACATCTATCTCCAGTGTATGGGTACTGCTATGGGAAGCAAAATGGCACCCCAATATGCAAATTTATTTATGGCTGACCTGGAGGACAAATTTCTGAACAGCATACAACAAAAGCCATACAGATATTATCGCTATATTGATGATATATTCATGATATGGACTGAAGGTGAAGAAAATCTAAACCAATTCTTCTCATTGATCAACACTTTTCACCCATCTATCAAACTAAAAATGGACTATTCGAACACACATGTCAACTTCCTGGACACTACAGTATACATCAGGGATGACAAGCTACACACGTCGATATACAGAAAACCGACTGACCGATGCAGCTATCTTCATAGTTCCAGTTTTCACCCCCAACACACCAAACGGGCCATCATACACAGCCAGGCCATCAGATACCACCGAATTTGTTCAGACCCAGAAGACAGAGATAAACATCTCAGAACACTGGCAGACTCCTTCCATAAGAAAGGTTACAAAGACAAAACCATCAACAACAGCATAAACACAGCCTTGAAAACCCGAAGAGAAAATCTCCTCCAATACACAGAGAAAAAAACAAATAACCGAGTACCTCTAGTCACCACATACAACCCAGCACTTGAAGGGATCAAAAAGATAATCAAAGATTTACAACCCATTATAACAGAGGATGAAACTCTGAAAGGAATATTCCAACAACCCCCATTATTGGCTTTCAGACAACCACCCAACCTCAGACACAAACTAATCAGCAGGAAACTTCACTCTGATTATGAAGTCACAAATAATGGTAGCAAACCCTGCAATAAAAAACGCTGCAAACTATGCAACCAGATAAATCTATCCAAAAGTGTTACACACACAAATGGGACCTTCAATATCATGGGATCTTACAGCTGTACCTCAAGTAATGTTGTGTACCTCATCCAATGCAAAAGGTGCAGCAAAGGATCTTATGTTGGTGAAACAGGACAGAAGTTGCAAGCGAGGATGAATTTGCACAGACATACCATCAAAGAACATAAAGAAGACAGTTTATGCACACCTGTGGGACATCATTTCTCACAATCGGACCACACTATAGAAGACCTCAATGTCTTAGTTCTTAAAGGGAATTTCAGAACTATCCAGGAAAGGAAAACGTTTGAACTAAGAATGATACTTCTTTTTGACAAGAAGAATAATGGCCTGAATTTAGATATTGGTTTCCTTACACATTATGCTAAAGTTTTACGACCGCTCTGTGACTAGTATCCCCCCCCCCCTGCATTCCCCCCTAGCTCTCCCTCTGTCTTATCTCACTAACTCTGCTGCTATCTTTATTACCATTGATTTGTATGTGTTTGGTTTTCTCTCTTTTTTTTTTTTCTTCTTTAGCATTCTGCTTAAAAATTTATAATTTGTGAATCAGTACTGCTTGGACCTTGAAGAAGGGGACATACCCCGAAAGCTTGTCCTGAAAAATTGTATGTTCGTGATACTTTTTTTATTTGCACTGACAGTACTCAATTTTCTCTGTCACAATTGCACTAATACGGCTACAATCAAATTATGTAGTATGGCAATTGTTTTATCTGTTTGGTTCAACACTCTATCCCCATCCCTTTTTATTTCCTTTGCCTCACAGTGATGGACCAAATATTGAGCTGAAGGAGACAGGAAGACATCTGCGGACACCCCCTATTCTATGGCAGTATTTCAGCAATGAAAATAGAACTTCAGATATGCTATAAATATATCCAACTTAATTCTTTTAATGAAACTGCAAGCTATTCTACGCAAATTAGTTTTAACTCACTGCATACGTTTCCTGACAGGTGGCAAGGCTTCTTCCTGAAGACATGTTTAAAGCCTAAAACGGCGTGTGTTTTGCCAAATTAATTTTCACGTCGCATCATTCTACTACATAAGATTCTAATTCGGTCTAATGAGCTTCTGGTGAAATTATTTCCCATTCTAAGAATATTCATCTGTTTCACAAAATGTATGTGTATATATAATTATACATAATCTTTTCTTTTGAGTTTCATCTTTATTGGATTATTTTTGTTTTATTTGGGTTTAAATTGTACCCTATCTAAATACTGGGCTGTTGTAGCATCCGATCAGATTGATTTGATTTTTCTAACATGTAGTAGAAAAAAATGAAATCTGATTGTAAAGCAAGCAGCACAGATTTGTTGCTCTATTCTGTTTAATACACGGGACCTCAAAAATTGCAAACTTGCGCCTTATGTTGGACTGGCGTATGCATTGTGACTGATCAATGTTACTGAACTTGAGCTAACTGTTCATCGTCCCTGTACAGCCTTCAGTGTTGGACTGTCTGTTGAGGATGTTTGTATTTCACTTGGAAAATTTTCAGTAAAAATGAACATACTGGGAAGATGTTTGGGACTATCACTTTCTCCAGTTGGTTGCTGCTAGGGACGGACTTTAATGTCACAATATCTATATAAAATTTGCCCTGGGGTTCTCTCCTGATGAGTAACCCTGCCTATTTTTTTTGCACATATTTTGCACATGACATTACTTTTGGTCTGAGGTTACTAGATTCATACAATCCTTAACTATTATATCTATCCCAACCCAGTGCATTAGTATGTAGGTGGCCACCTCTGTGACCAAGCCCGGTGAGCGTAGCCATCCATGTCGGGGAGGGGGGGGGGCGTGGCTGGAGCGGCACTGGCTGAGGCCACATTCATCTACATATTAATGCCCTGGGTTGGCGAGTGGCGCCTTTTTATTCTCTTTGATGTTGCACTGACGCCAGCTCCCTTCACTGCAACCGCCAGGGAGATCTGTCTCCGCTTAGAGGGGCACTGAAAGTTTCATTTGGATTACTATATCTATCCTGATGACAATAGGAATAGTTATATTGGGGCTGGTGGAACCCTTAGCATTCACGCGAGCAGCCAAAACCTTCCTTGGCTTATTATTCTATGCCAAGAGGCTATAGCATTGAAATGGAAGTCTGATCAAACTCTTAATACTTAAAGTGGAGTTCCGCTCTATTGTAAACTTTGTAAAGTGGAGTTCCACCCGTTTGTAACTCTGACTCTTCAATTCGGACGTGTGCAGATTCGGTTCCTTAGGTGCTTTCACTTGGTTGGGGGATAGTGTTGTATCTAGTATTCCTTTGGTACTTCATATACTGCTGTAGGGGCAATCTCTGCTCTCCTTGATGGGGTACTTTGTGATACGTTTTTTTCTCCATGTAACGTGAGGAACTTCATTTGGAATTGTGACTGTTGACATTTCCTCCTGCCTTCTGGACCTGAGCAATTGTCGGTTGCTTTTTGTGTTTACGTTAAATCAAGAAGTGGAACCTATGTTATGGTATGCATTGTGTTGTTGCCAAAGGCTCTGTTTTGTACTTAACCATTTTAAAATACAATAAAAAGGATTTTCAAAAAAATAATTGACCATAATACATGGGACTCCAGTAAAAAATACTTTAGGACAAACTGAGTATTTGCTCAAATTATACGTTTTCTTGACTGTGTGTGCTTCTCCTGAAAAAGGAAAAAAGTCAGCCCACATTCTTTTGACAATTCCTTGTCACGATTTTGATCCTCCTGTTGAGAAATGAGGTTATCTTCATTACACGGTACTGTATACACACCTGTTGTCTGTCTGTCTTCCTCTAAGAGGAGTCAGCTGAAAACACAGATCTTCTCGGAAAAAAAAACCTGTAATATGTGTGCTAAGTGCATTCCTACCATTGTAGAGATTCTTCTTAGGATAGTTTCTCGGATCTGTCAGAAATGTCCTTATTTTTAGCTTATGAAAAAATACAAATATGACCTTGGTGTGTTTCCCATTGTGGCACCATTTGGCCCATTTGGTGGTTGTTTCATGGCAAGCATGCCAATCCTTTTATCTAGGTTTTGTATTTGAATTTTATTGTAGCAGTGGATGATTTTAAGTTATACCTTTTGCGAGCATTTTCAAGCTTATAAATTGTGCAATTTTCACGCAAATTGGCGTCAGAGCGTGAAAACGTATTCTTGTGTTTTTGTTCTGCACAATATGTGAATGCCCATTTGTGCGCAATTGTGCATATTTGTGCACACCGAGTGTAAATTACTGACCAAAAATGCAGATTTTTCTTTTTTTTTTTTTTTTTTTTTTTTTTTTTTTTTTTTTTAACTGAAGAATGCATGGCACTTGTTTACACACCTGTGTGCGTAAGCACATTACAATTAAAGGGCTGTAATTTAGCTCAGTTTAAAAAAAAAAAACTGCAGTGTGCAAAAGGGCCTTCCAAAGCTGGAACAGCCAAGAGGAAATTATTTGATAGTAGCTTTTTTAATCTTCTAATAAAACTGCTTTTCTCCTACACCATTTTTAAAGCTCCTTCACTCCCCTGTACTTTTAATGATGCAATTGGAGATTGCCAACACTTCATAATTTTTGTGGAAGTCCATTGTGCATCCTTTCTGCTCTGAAGTTCCTTTGAACTTCCTTCACCAATTCGTGTCAGGTTTTCTGATGCGTGCATTTGTATATACAGTGGAACCTTGTTTTGCGAGTAACGCGGTTAATGAGCGTTTCGCAAAACGAGCACTGTATTTCTAAAAATCCTAACTCGGTTTGCGAGTGTTGTCTCGCAGAACGAGCGGGATTCAGGTCAAAAGCGGTGTGCAGTACTGCTTTTGACCTGAGGTGGGGGGGTGCCAGAGCTGAACAGCGCCGATCATCGGCGTCTGGAAATGCACGGAAAGGCCCGAGGACAGTTCGGCTGACCTCGGCAAACCTTGGAAAAGCTCATGAACGGAGTCTTGCCGAGGGTCAGCCGAAGTGTGCTCGGGCCTTTTCGTCTGTTTCCGAGGCTCTCCGGCGCCCCCCCGCCTCTGGCCGCATGCGGTATTGCATCCCATTGAAGTCAATGCGGAACAAATTATTTTTATTTCCATTGACTTCAATGGGAAAACTCGCTTTGATATGCGAGTACTTTGGATTACGAGCATACTCCTGGAACGGATTATGCTCGTAATCCGTGATTCCACTGCATTTGGGGCAAGGCTGCAGATGGACACTGATAATTCTGCAATGATGGGAAAGGCTGCAGATGGACACTGATCAGGCTTCATCATTTACAGAAAATTACAGACCTGCAGATTTAAAAGGAAAGGTAATTTTTAATAACATTCAATTACAGCATGACTTATGTCGCAGTTGTACACGCTATATTTTGTTTTTATTTGTGATTTCTTTTCTCATGAAAGTGGAGTTACCCTTTAAGATCTGCTTGCACAGTACAGACAGGGTTATTTGCGGCAAAGACCGCTGCCCAGCCCCCTCATAAATAACTAAACAACTAGTAGGATTTTACAGTACTGGAATTTCCCCGAACAGAACATCTAAAAAGAAAGTAATCTGCATCTTTTGCATTTACGTATAATGTTTGCTATGTGAATGAAACATGTAACACATATAAAGTAGGTGTTTTCCCTGGAGCGTGTTACACTGTAAATATGGGTGTAATGTTCTCCAAAAGGTAAACTTATTCTTTAAAAATATTCAAAGTTGCAGCTTATATTTTTTAGATGTTCTGGAAATTCCAGCACAGTAAAAATCCTTCTAGCTCTTTCTGTTTATTGGGGGGGGGAGCCTGGGCAGCTGTGTTTGCTATAATTAACTTTGTATTGCACAAGGGACATTTCATACTTCGCATCTGTGCTGATTTAAAAAAGAAAAAATAAGGAAACTTGGGCTTTAGCCTAGGTTCACATTGCAGCGATTTGACATTTCAAATCGCATGCCAAATCAGCGGCTATTGCTGGCAATGGCACCGTCCGAATCGGCGGCGCACTGATTCCCAAAAGTGATTTCTGTGCTACTTTTGGTGACTTCGGGTGTGATTTTGTATAGACATCTGTGCAGCAACCCGCACAGATGTCTCTGAAATCGCACCTGAAGTCGGGACTGACATGCGGGATTGAAATCTTGCGAGTTCAGCTGAACTCACACAATTTCATTTCCTCTGTTAGTGTGAACCTGGGCTTATTGCAGCACACCAGTATCTCAAGGTGTGATGCCAGGAAGCTTGCTGTTATGGGGTGACAGTGCTCAGTCCCTGTCTGCTAGAGCTGCATTAATGTGTTATTTATATCTGCCTATAGTTCAGGCTTAAATCTGGCCAATTCCCAGCTGTAATCAGAAATAGTATTTATAGTAAAACTAAAGGCAGTCTCCCCATTAGGGAGATCCACCCTCTCTATTTGTCCTGTTTGTCCAAATTTGGGGTGTCCACAGAACAGTAATAGAGGGGAAATCTTCCAATGGGGACACTGATGACTTTGGGGGCCCTAATTGATTCCCTTCATTTGCAGGGATTTCCTCACATTTCCTGTTTTGACTATGGAACAGGACATGAAGATAAGTCTCCCTAATATAACACAGATGGCAAAAATAAATGACAGGGGTTATTACCCTCCCTTACTCTATCCAAAATGCGGGGGCAAAAAAGCTTTTTTGTTCTACTTTAAATCAAAAGTTGATTGGAATTGCATTTATTGTGTGTGTGTATATGTGTGTGTATATATATATATAATATGCGTGTGTGTATGTATATACAGTATCTCACAAAAGTGAGTACATCCCTCACACGTTTGTAAATATTTTATTCTATCTTTTCATGTGACAACGCTGAAGAAATTGCACTTTGCTACAATGTAAAGTAGTGAGTGTACAGCTTGTATAACAGTGTAAATTTGCTGTCCCCTCAAAATAACTCAACACACGGCCATTAATGTCTAAACCGCTAGCAACAAAAGTGAGTACACCCCTAAGTGAAAATGTCCAAATTGGGCCCAAAGTGTCAATATTTTGTGTGGCCACCATTATTTTCCAGCACTGCCTTAACCCTCTTGGGCATGGAGTTCACCAGAGCTTCAAAGGTTGCCACTGAAGTCCTCTTCCACTCCTCCATGACAACATCGCAGAGCTGGTGGATGTTGGAGATCTTGCGCTCCTCCACCTTCCATTTTAGGGATGCCTCACAGATGCTCAATAGGGTTTAGGTCTGGAGACATGTTTGGCCAGTCCATCACCTTTACCCTCAGCTTCTTTAGGAAGGCAGTTGTCGTCTTGGAGGTGTGTTTGGGGTCTTTATCATGTTGGAATACTGCCCTGCGGCCCAGTCTCCGAAGGGAGGGGATCATGCTCTGCTTCAGTATGTCACAGTACATGTTGTCATTCATGGTTCCCTCAATGAACTGTAGTTCCCCAGTACCGGCGGCACTCATGCAGCCCCAAACCATGACACTCCCATCACCATGCTTGACTGTAGGCAGGACACAATTGTCTTTGTACTCATCACCTATTTGCCGCCACACACTCTTGACACCATCTGAACCAAATAAGTTTATCTTGGTCTCATCAGACCACATGACATGGTTCCAGTAATCCATGTCCTTAGTCTGCTTGTCTTCAGCAAACTGTTTGCGGGCTTTCTTGTGCATTATCTTTAGAAGAGGCTTCCTTCTGGGACGACAGCCATGCAGACCAATTTGATGCAGTGTGCGGCGTATGGGAGCACTGACGGGCTGACTCCCCCATCCCTTGAACCTCTTTGGTCAACCATGGCGAGGCCTGTTCTGAGTGGAACCTGTCCTGTTAAACCGCTGTATGGTCTTGGCCATGCTGCAGCTCAGTTTCAGGGTCTTGGGAATCTTCTTATAGCCTAGGCCATCTTCATGTAGAGCAACAATTCTTTTTTTTAGATCCTCAGAGTTCTTTGCCATGAGGTGCCATGTTGAACTTCCAGTGACCAGTATGAGAGAGTGAGAGCGATAACACCAAATTTAACACACCTGATCCCCATTCACACCTGAGACCTTGTAACACTAACGAGTCACATGACACCGAGGAGGGAAAATTGCTAATTGGACCCAACTTGGACATTTTCACTTACGGGTGTATACAGTGGCTTGCGAAAGTATTCGGCCCCCTTGAACTTTTCAACCTTTTGCCACATTTTAGGCTTCAAACATAAAGATATGAAATTTTAATTTTTTGTGAAGAATCACCAACAAGTGGGACACAATTGTGAAGTGGAATAAATCTATTGGATATTTTAAACTTTTTTAGCAATTAAAAAACTGAAAAGTGGGGCGTGCAAAATTATTCGGACCCTTTACTTTCAGTGCAGCAAACTCACTCCAGAAGTTCAGCGAGGATCTCTGAATGATCCAATGTTGTCCTAAATGACTGATGGTGATAAATAGAATCCACCTGTGTGTAATCAAGTCTCTGTATAAATGCACCTGCTCTGTGATAGTCTCAGGGTTCTGTTGAAAGCGCAGAGAGCATCATGAAGACCAAGGAACACACCAGACAGGTCCGTAATACTGTTGTGAGAAGTTTAAAGCCGGATTTGGATACAAAAAGATTTCCCAAGCTTTAAACATCCCAAGGAGCACTGTGCAAGCGATCATTTTGAAATGGAAGGAGTATCAGACCACTGCAAATCTACCAAGACCTGGCTGTCCCTCTAAACTTTCAGCTCAGACAAGGAGAAGACTGATCAGAGATGCAGCCAAGAGGCCCATGATCACTCTGGATGAACTGCAGAGAACTACAGCTGAGGTGGGAGAGTCTGTCCATAGGACAACAATCAGTCGTACACTGCACAAATCTGACCTTTATGGAAGAGTGGCAAGAAGAAAGCCATTTCCCAAAGATATCCATAAAAAGTCTTGTCTGAAGTTTGCCACAAGCCACCTGGGAGACACACCAAACATGTGGAAGAAGGTGCTCTGGTCCGATGAAACCAAAATCGAACTTTTTGGCCACAATGCAAAACGATATGTTTGGCGTAAAAGCAACACAGCTCATCACACTCAACACACCATCCCCACTGTCAAACATGGTGGTGGCAGCATCATGGTTTGGGCCTGCTTTTCTTCAGCAGGGACAGGGAAGATGGTTAAAATTGAGGGTAAGATGGATGCAGCCAAATACAGGACCATTCTGGATGAAAACCTGTTGGAGTCTGCAAAAGACCTGAAACTGGGACGGAGATTTATCTTCCAACAAGACAATGATCCCAAACATACAGCAAAATCTACAAAGGAATGGTTCACAAATAAACGTATCCAGGTGTTAGAATGGCCAAGTCAAAGTCCAGACCTGAATCCAATCGAGAATCTGTGGAAAGAGCTGAAAACTGCTGTTCACAAACGCTCTCCATCCAACCTCACTGAGCTCAAGCTGTTTTGCAAGGAAGAATGGGCAAGAATTTCAGTCTCTCCATGTGCAAAACTGATAGAGACATACCCCAAGCGACTTGCAGCTGTAATCGCAGCAAAAGGTGGCTCTACAAAGTATTAACGCAAGGGGCCGAATAATTTTGCACGCCCTACTTTTCATTTTTTTATTAGTTAAAGTTTCAAAAATCCAAAAGATTTCGTTCCACTTCACAATTGTGTCCCACTTGTTGGTGATTCTTCACAAAAAATAAAAATTTTATATCTTTATGTTTGAAGCCTGAAATGTGGCAAAAGGTTGAAAAGTTCAAGGGGGCCGAATACTTTCGCAAGGCACTGTATGTAGAGCATATATATCCCTTTTTTTTGAAGATCTATTTGTTTCTGTGTTTGGCTTTACTCTGCTTGCATATTTTCTATAAACGGGAAGCTGATGTTTCTGCTTTCCTCATTATGACGTAAATAAAATCCAAACTCCAGACAAATCTGTTCACATTAGGGAGATTTCCCCTAACATCTAGTTATCATTGGGGCTAGTTAGGTGACTGTACCCAGTGAGAATGTTTAATCCAGTAGACTGGGTAAAAGTTTTTTTATATCTGTTTTATATACTTGAAATGGTGATTGCCTTTAATTCCTTTGTAGTCACTGGACAGCAAGCAAGGGAAATCACACTAGTTTAGTTGTATTGAACAGTGGTTCTAAGCCAGCCTTTCACAACCAGGATGCCGCCTGAGGGAGTCAGGGGTGCTGTTGCATCCTGGTTGAGAAATGCTGTCAGATGAGACCGAGCTCCCGACCCTCCAAACTGTTCATCAGCAGGAGCTCAGTGAAGATCGTGAAGGAAACACAGTGGAAGGGGGAGGCGGCTTCCTGTGCCCTGAGCGGTCTGCCTCCCCCTACAGTGCATTATCCTATCCAGTGCAAGTGCAGGTACGAGTGTGAGTGCAAAGCGTGGCTCAACCTCATGTGTGAATGAATCATTGGTTTACATCTGTGTTGCTTCCCTTTTTGAAAATGGGGTACCATTAGGAATTGATGACGCCTGTGAGGAACTGGGTCACCTCTTCTGGTGACCCTGTGCTTCCCATAGTGGGAAGTTGTAGTTCCAGTGTCCACCAGTGGGTGTTTCCCATCAGCCAGCAGGTTCTAGTAATCAGTCTCACGTGACTTAGAGGTTCCCAAAAGTGGAAGTTTTGCTTATCTGCCCCCCACCCCCTCCCCTCCGGTGCCACATTTGGCACCTTTTGGCGGGGAGGGGGTAGCGGGTACCTGTTTTTTACAGGTACCATGTCCCCACTTCCGGGAGACCAGACTGCGGTGCCGACATCGCTGGACTTCAGGACAGGTAAGTGTCCTAATGTTAAAAGTCAGCAGCTACAGTATGTGTGTGACTTTGAATTTTTAAAGGGGTGGGCTGGACTCCCCTTTAAGTCCCTCTTCTGCTAATGCACCTTGCAGCTGGGTTTTGCTTTGCTTTGCTGTGCTAAGTCAGATGCTGCTGCCATTTAACTTGCTCCTGATCTTGCTCTTTTGCTGCATCCTGTACCCTGCTTGTTAGGCTTCCTGTTACTTAGGCTTTTTGGTTATATGGTTGTGGTTTACTTGTATGTTTATGTAGGCTTTTTTGCTGGTGTGTGGATGTCTTTTGTTTTACTATTAATAAATTTACTTTACTAATTTACTTTACTACAAATAGTCTAATCTCTGTTTCTAAGTGTAGCCACGTAGATCTGGCCGTCTCTGCTGCTGATTCCTAACCATATCCTTACACATCTGCTAAAGTGCCTTTGTGTGGTGGGAACGCACAAGATTTTTCTTGTATTCCCTGACAGGTAGTAATGTGAACCAAGCATTAGACTGGGGTGCCTTAATATTGAAAATGGTTTTCAAGGGCACTCTGACTAGAAAACAGTTGAGAAACACTGTTCTGAGCCTCTCTTATTCTATTGAAAAACACAACTTTTGGCTGGCAGTGGGCTTTAAAGTGATTGTAAAGTCTCAAGGTTTTATCGCCTTAAGGCTGGGTTCACACTATTGCAAATTTTGGTGCAGGTTTTTCTGCATCCAATTCGCATATCAGGATATTGTGACTGGCTCTCTATAGAGCCGGTTCACACATCTGCGGAGCGGCTCCGGTGTGATTTGCACAGTCCTGCGCGTCTTTTGGTTCATTTCAGGTCCCAAATTCAGCCAAAGATTTGGGCTGAAATCGGACCTGAAACGGTGAATGGAGACGCACTGGATTCCTGCTGTGAGCCGCTGCGTTCTCCAGTGTGAAACCAACCTTATGCATTAAGGTGAAAAACCTTCTTTGCTGCAGCTGCCCCCCCCTTTTTCTTACCTGAGCCCAATCCAATCCAGTGATTTGCATGAGCCCAGCGGCTCCAGCCGCTGTCTCTGTCCTCATTGGACAGATTGATAGCAGCAGGAGCCATTGGCTTCCACTCCTGTCAATCAAATCAAGGGCGGGGCAGGGTCCTGCTGTCTCTGTCAATGAATGCAGCAGTGGGACTCAGGAGCGAGCCTGCATGGGTACCCCCATGGAAAGCAGCTTTTCGCAAGGGCACCTGATGGGGAGGAGCCAGAAGTGCCGGCGGGACACCCCAGAAGAGGAGGATCAGGGTTGCTCTGCGATTTTTATTTTTATTTTTTTTGCGTTTTCTTCTTCAATGACGGGCACTGATAAAGCGGCACCGATGAGGTGGCACTGTTGATGGGCACTGATGGACACTGATAGGTGGCACTGGTATGCGGCACTGATGGGCACTTGTAGGCGGCACTGATGGGTACTTATGGGTGGCACTGATAGGTGGCACAGATGGGCACTGATAGGTGGCACTGATGAACACTGATGTGTGACACTGATGGGTGGCATTGCTGGGCATCACTGATTTTTATTTGTGCCATAGAGTGCCAGTCAGTGCCCATTTGTGGGCACTGATTGGCATATGTTGGACATTAATTTGCACATGTGGATGGCCATAGGGGATGTACCTGGCCATCCACATGTTAGGTGCTTCCCTGGTGGTCCTGGCAGCTTCCCTGGTGGTCCAGTGTGGGCATCCAAGGGGGGGCTGCGCTGTTAAACAATCAGCACAGACCCCCCCCGTCAGGAGAGCCGCCGATCAGCTCTCCTCTACTCACGTCTGTCAGACGCGAGTAAGGAAAAGCCAATCAATGGCTCTTCCTGTTTACATCGTGATCAGCTGTGATTTGACATCCGTCGGAGGCTCTTTACTGAGAACCGTGTAGCGGTGTGTCAGGTTGACACACCGCACCACCGATCGCCACGATGCGTGCCCCCACGGGCACGTGGCGGCTGTTATCCTGCTGGACGTCATATGACGTCCAGTCAGGATAACTGAACCACTGCCCGGCCGTCATTTTGCTATAGGCCGGGTGGGAAGTGGTTAAGAAAAAAAAAACACTCCAGTGTTCCCAAGTTCTCCTTAAAGTAGTGGTCTTTCAGCCATCTATGTTGCACTTTTTCCCTATTTCTTTTGCTTCTCTAGGTTTTCTCAGTTCCTTCTCTTTGCATTAGAGGTTTTCTCTTTTGTACCAAGGGTTTTGTTTTTGTGTGTCTCTAAACCATGCAACTCTTGACACAGAGCAGGTGCATCCATTACTCATACTTGTGTCTTGCAAGAATGTTTATTAAGCCACAGCTAGTTTGCCCTGTGTCAGGATAGGCCTTGGATATCAGGCCCACATTCTACACAGGGTCTTAGCTTTTCACTAGACCTAACACCAAGTTCCAACCAACCCAAGATTAAGCCTACCCTACACCATTCAGTGGATTCATATGAAAGCCTTAGGGGCTAATGGAGACTCCAATGACAGGCCACTGAATTAAGTATGCAGCTTGGTTCTGAAAATGGGCAGTGCTCGGCATTGTGTCGGGTCAGAACTTGCAACTGTGTATACTGTTTAGCTTTGGACCCAAGGGCTCCCCAGTCAAAAAACAATAAAGAAAAATACCCAGCCCACTCACCTGTCAGCCTGCAACAAGCCAAATTATCCCGTCCAACAGTTCATGTTAAAACCAAGGGTTTAGTTTGCACATAATTTGCAAATATATGCGTAAGTTGCATGGCCACTTTACGGCACCCTAGTGTACTGCAGTCCTACGTTTTGAGAGTCTCCAATGTTTGGAGCACATATTGCCCCTTTCACACTGGCTTTCTGATCAGGACCGCCTGTCAGTTTTTCAGGTGGACCTGATCGGAGCCTCTATTCACTCCTATGGAGCAGCGGATGTCAGCCATGACATGTCCGCTGGCACCCGCCGCTATCCGTGAAATTCAGGCGGTCGGTGACCCTATTTTCTATCCGTCTAAGTACTAGACATGTGCATTCGTTTTCGTCCGAATTTCAGGTATTTTCGTTATCGTTTTAACAAACGATAACGAAAGTCCAGAATCTGAAAAATGAAAGATCCGACATAAACAAATGCTTTATTTTTGTTTTCGTTGCTACAACAGTTCGATATAGATAGAAGATTCAACATGATGATGACAATAACAATCTGTCCATCAAACCTGTGGTCGAATGTGCCTAACCTTAACTCTATTAGTCCAAGATTATTCTACATAGAGAGAAAAGATTCGACGTAGGGGAGAAAAGATAAATAAAAATAATGATGATGAATGTTATTGGCTGATTGTAACCAAAGAGGAGGAGCAGTAAAATAGCTAGAACTAAGTACACACATACTTTGGCTTATGGTGTCTGTTGAAAGTTCTAAGAGGATTCAACGGAGCATGTAAACTATACGGCGTCGTACTGTTTAGCTGCTCCGTCGAATCTTCTTTGAACATTCGACAGACACCATAAGCCTTCAATAAAAGATTCGACCTTAATTTGGATTTTCGGACGAATGCAATTTTTAACGAAAAACAAAATAAATAAAAACGAATTTCGGGAGTAACTAATTAAATGTATTTTTCGGACGAAAACGAAATTCCGAAACGAAATATCTCAGTGTGCACATGTCTACTAAGTACAGCAAGCTACACGGTCTTTGCCTTGATGGAAATGTTTAAATCCGAGACCAGTTCTCAACATTCTGTTTAAAATAAATCTGTCAGGTGAGCCAAGATAAAAAAAAAAACGAAGGCTCCTTTCACGCAGGCTTCCCGATCAGGTTCGCCTGTCAGTTTTTCAGGCGGACCTGATCGGGGCCTCCATTCACTCCTATGGAGTAAGGGATGTCAGCAGTGACAAGTCTGCTGACACCCGCTGCTATCCGATCCGTAAAATCCAGACGGATGGAGACCCTATTTTCCATCCGTCTGGAGGATCGGATGGTATCGGATGAAAACGGACAAGGAAGTTTGTTTTCATCTGATCTCCCATAGAGGAGAGCAGGGCTCTGACAGGGCCATCTCTGCACAGTGAGCGGAGACGGACCGGTCATCTGCCTGCTCAGCGGGGGGGTTAAAGGATCAAACCCCCGCTGAGCAAAGCAGAGTTCACTGGGCGGATCGCCCGTGTGAAAGGGCCCTATATAATAACAGATTATACCTGGAGGGAACCCATCCCAGGCCCACAGAGAAGAAGCTGGAAATTGTTCAACATATGTGACCGCAAAGTTCGTGTCTTTTTGCTCTGTTAGGGTCCTTTCACACGAGCGGTCCGCCCAGCGGACTCTGCTTTGCTCAGCGGGGGATCGATCCGCTGATCCCTGCTGAGCAGGTGGATGACTGGTCCGTCTCCGCTCACTGTGCAGCGCTGGACCTGTCAGAGTACCGCTCTCCTCCATGGGGAGATCGGATGAAAACGGACCGCGTGTCCATTGTAATCCGATCCCATCCAACCGGATGCGCCAGATGGATGGAAAATAAGGTCTCCATCCATCTGGATTTTACAGATCGGATAGCAGTGGGTGTCGGTGGATATGTCACTGCTGACATCCCTCGCTCCATAGGAGTGAATGGAGGCTCCGATCAGGTCCGCCAGAAAAACTGACAGGCAGGCCTGATCGAAAAGCCTGCGTGAAAGGAGCCTTCATTTTTTCATCTTGACTAACCTGACAGATTTATTTTAAGCAGAATGTTAAGAACTGGTCTTGGATTTAAACATTTCCAACAAGGCAAAGACCATGTAGTAAAGTATAACTAAAGGCAATACCTTTTTTTATAGTTGTAGAGAGGGATTAGAACACCTATTAGTTTTTATTGCTGTCTGTGTCTCTGTTAAGGAGATTCGCCCTCTCTATTTGTCCCGTTTACCATTGAAAGTGAAAGTATAAAATATTCAAAATTTTGGGTTGTCCCCAGAAAAGTAATAGAGGGGGAACCTTCCAATGGGCACACTAGTTTTGGTGACCTGGGGGTCCCCAAGGGATCCCCTTAATTTGCAGGGATTTCCTCTCACTTCCTGTTTGGCTATGGGACAGAAAGTGAAGGGAAATCTCTGCAATGGGACACAGATGGCAAAAAAAAATCTGATAGGGGTTATAACCCTCCCTTACTCTATTCAAACTGAAAAAAAAGTTTTGCCTATAATTCTACTTTAATATGAAAAAAGTTAACGGGAAACTTGCCAGTGACCACAACCTTTACCTGGTTGTACATCTTGAAGAATCTTTTTGCAACTGATAGCTGTTCCCATTTCGAAAAAAGAAAAGCTCTTTTGCCATGCATGTTATGACCTATCTGCCAGCCATACTGCAAAGAAGAGTGCAACAGGTTATAGCGGTGCAAGTTTTTTGACTCCTGGCAGATTCCTCACCTCCTGTCAATCTGAGCTGTCTGCCCACCTTCAGATATCTCAAGTCTCCCGTGAGGTGCGGGAGACTTCCGCATTTCTGCGGCGGCTCCTGCATACCCGCAAGCGCCTCCCGATCTCCCGGGAATGATCAGTGCGCACGGATGCAGCTGATGAGGTGTGATAGTGACAGATTCCCCTCCACTGGTCGGTGAGATTCCGGGGTCCGGGACTCTAAATAGCCTGCACTGATATCTTTGTGAGTGGGAGAATGGATGGATTGGCTCTCCTCCCCCTCCGCTGACAGACAGAGGAAAGCATGGCGAGCCTCGACCATCGCAGCCACCTACTGTAGATCCAGCCTCCTGGCATGAGCAGTTGTGGAGATCGTAATGGATCTCAGGGGAAGAGGAAGGGGGGAGGAGCCTGCAGGCACACACTGCTCCCTCCTGATGTGGCAAGAACAGGTGAGGCTCTGTAGGTACTATGAAAAAAAGGGAAAAAATCACAGCGCTGTGCAAAAAAATGTGTAAATAACAGCCAACACAGCTATAGACCAAAGCGTAGTGTAGGAGATAAAGTGTAACGCTATAAACCATAAAAATAACCATTAAATTAATAGTGGAAAAAATATGACACAGAAACCTGCTGCATACAGCTAAAGGAGGTTGGTGAAATATGGGATCCGAACCCCTATTTGGAGCACTTCCTACTAATTGTTGCTGTGAAACCTTTTCATCGAGTTACCGTGGTCGTGCAAGCAGGCGCACCTTTCCAACCAGCTGGTTCAAAGCCTTTATGACTTGGGCGGCATACGCCTTCCGAAGTCATCGACATCTGGTAAGCCTCCTTGCGAATATTGGTGACGGCTTACTTACTATTCCAACTTCTTTCCAAATCATGTCTGTCAAATTGCTTCCAGATCTGTGGGATCATCCTCTTTAATTTTTGGACTCCTTCTTTACACCTGTTGACATCTTTTGGACTTTAGCACGATTTATTTTGTGTTCACACAGTGTTACACCTTTATCACTTTATTATTTTTTATATGTATTTGATATTAGAGTCACTTATTTATATAAGTTTAAATGTCTTAATTTCTATTGAGCACATTTAGGGCCATTAATATTTTTTTGTTTGTTTGACATATTTTTTCCACTATTAATTTAATGGTTATTTTTATGGTTTATCTCCTAGGCTCTGTAGGTACTAGACAACCCACAACCAGTGCTTGGCTTGGGGGCAGTGGGACTCGGGGGCATTATGTTATACAAACAGGGCAATTGTAGTGCTGGAAGAAGAGGTGAATGGGGCAGTAGGTAGGTCAGTGAGGATGACCCCCTCCCTGCTCCTCCTCCTGATCTCCCTACCATGCTGTAATACTGCTCCTAGGGCCACCTGGCCCAGATCCCTTCTCCTCCCCACCCTGGGCCCAGCCTTTCCTCTCCCCTTGAGCTCCGCTACGATCGGTGGAACTGCTCATGTCCCAGGTGGCGGGAGGTAGGTGGCTGCGATGGCCAGGGCTCGGCGCTGCTTTCCCCAGGATGTCAGCAGGGAGAAGGAGAGTCAATCTACTCCACCCTCCCACTCTCTGAGTTGTCAATGCAGGTTAGGGAGAGCCCCAGGATCTAAATCAACTGAGGGAGGAGGGAGATCTATTACTACCAAACCTCAGCCACTGTGTCCATGCGCGCCACCATTTTTTATCATGAGGCCCCCTACTGGCCCCGCCCCCGGTTGACACCCACACCACAGCCCATTCCCTGTACAACATTAGGAAGGAGCTGGGTGGGTCTAGCGTGCTTCCATCAATTGGAGCCAGGAAAGGAAAATTACAGCAAGTATTTTATACAATTTTCCGTTTTCCTGGCATGGACATGGCAGCACACATATGGTAGACCAAGGGGCAGACTGAGCATTCTGCCTGAGGGCCTATTGCCAGTAGGAGACCCCATGAAAAAACACATGTAATGTTGGCAATGCAATAAAAGCTTTGTGAAAAAAATAAAACATAAATTAAATTGTAAAAAAATCAATACGTAAAAATAGAAAACTACTGACACCCTCCACTGCCACACCCCCCACCTCCTTCCCCAGAAGCACTGTGAAAAAATATTGAAAAAGTGATTTAATTTTTTTTTGCCGTGGGGGTGGGGGGGAGGGGGTTGCAGGCGCGCAGCGCCACCTCCCTGAAACAATGTTGCCACCTCCCTGAAATTAGTTTTTGCAGGTTGGGATGTCTGCACCTTTGTCTACACATTTATTATTGTTTGAGGACTTGTTGGCTGAATAGGTCACCATCCTAAATGTTTGGATGTGGAAAGAAGAGCACATGTACTGTAGTTTTGAAACAGAGTTGGTTGCTGTGAAACAATGTATCAGGTAACGGAGACCTCAACATGTTGGGAACAGTGGTCAGTACTATTGATCTTGTGAAAGGTTCAGCACTGACCCTGCTAGCAGAGTTTTGCAGAAGACACAAGAGTTTGGGAATGTAGCCTCTGTCAAGGCTGCAAGAAGCCGGCACATATGACCGTATCTAAACACCAATTTTGTTGTTTGCCAAGAGTCTTTCAAGTGGTGACACAAAGAGTCTAATGGCCATGTTTTTACTGAGAAGAGCAGTGCATATATTGTGTGGTATGACCTTTTCTCCATTCTAGAGTGACCATGCCAACAAGAGGAACATCTGTACCATTATTTCATTCATCCGTTAAGGTAATCCTTTTTGGCTCTGTCCATTGTTGTGGGGAATTGCCAAGTTACGTATAAAAGAGAAAGTAATGAATTGGGGGTTTCCTTTTTTTTTTTTTTTTTTACCAAGCTTTTAAAGCTTTCTAGTAAGCTTTTAACATACAGCTTGGGAGCTAATTAGATATACGAAACATGAATTAACTTAAAGGAGAAGTATGGCCAAAGCTCTTTTGGCCATACTACTTGCACTTCGTTCTGCACTCCTGGGACCCAGATTCAGCCGACAGCTGGGTAAAGCTAACGTCACAGAGCCGGTCCAAGCTTTGCGGGAATCCTGACATCCGACAATGTCAGGGTCCACCCAGATGATCCGCCAAGAGCCTGAGCCAGCTGCCCCCTCCCCCTCCTCAGTTCAGCATAGTTTTAGATGTAATTAGTGCTCAGTGGCATTGTTTACAAAATTAGCAAAGTCATGAATTACATTTTTTTTTTTTAATTCATGTATATGTGCACTCATATTATAATTGCGTAATTGTACAGCTGAAATGAAATGACAACACCCTCTGGTCAATAGAAGGTTAATGGATGTTGCATAATTTACATATGTTAATATGCTGCACATTAGAAAGCATTCAATAGCAGGCAGGCAGTAGTGCAGACATTCTAGGCAGCCGCAGTGATACTCCACATCAGATCTGTCTTGTTTGCTCAATAAGTCAACTATTCAGGGTCAGCCACATCCATCAACTCCCTCCATAGCGAATGCTCACAACACTGTCTGCCCAGGCAGGTTTTTTTTTTTCTTTCTAATGAAATACGTTTGAGCTCATCCATCTGCTGTGATAAATGACCAACTTATTGCTTTTGCACTGCAGATAATTCCATTAGAAACATATTATTCATACAAATACAAACGATTTTGCAGAGCTGGAGCAATGAAACGCTCATAACCATTAAAATGCATAACATTTCTGCAATAAATGCTGGAGCATACAAAGAAAGCTCATCCTCCACTATTTATATCCTAAGAACTAGCAAACAAGATCTGCCTTTTTGGTTGAGCTGAAAATATTTAAAATATTTTAAAGGAACGATGGATGACGGATTGGCATTGAATGCTATGAAAAGCTGGAAAATTGGGCCACATGTATGAAATAGAATCTCAAAGAAAGGCATGTGTACTTCGACTGGCAACGCCATTTGGATATTTTAACCTCAACTAGTAAACAAAATTGCATTTTAAATTGTTTTTTTAGGCAGTACCAGCAGTTTTTATACATAAGCCACATTCAGTGGCCTGATAAAGGGTACTATAGACCTAAGAGAATGGTAGGATGCCCTGCTGGTGCTTCTGCCACCATTGTTATCCCCTGAGCAGAAGAATGAGCATTTAAAGTGTATATATTTTGCACCCTGAAGAAATTACCATTACCTGTGTGGCGGGTGGAGACCTCGATCTTTGCTCTCTTTTAGAGTATTTGGCATTTCAAAAGTGTCCCCTGTTGCATGCTGTGATTCTACCTTCCAGATGCATCATTTTTTTAAGTTTTTGGATAGAGTGGAGAGGGATTAGAACACTTGTCAGCTTTTATTGCTTTGTCCCCATTAGGGATATTCACCCTCTCTATTTGTCCTGTTTACCATTATCATTGAAAGTAAAAGAAAACGCCACATTTTGGGCTTTTCCCAGAAAAGTAATAGAGGGGAAATTTTCCAATGGAGACACTAGTTCTGGTGACCTTGGGGGCCCCAAGAGATTCCCTTAATTAGCAAGGATTTCCTCTCGCTTCCTGTTTTGGCTATGGGGCAGGAATTGAAGGTTTGTCTCCCCAATGGTATAAGGATGCCAAAAATAAACCATACAGGGGTTATAACCCTCCCTTATTCTATCCAAAATGAAAAAAAATGCCTATAGTTCTAAGGCTGAGTAATTGGAGTGTAATAAAGCACTCCCTCTTGTGGCTTATCTACACATCTTGGTGATAAATGTTGTAACTAAGACATTAATGGCTGATCCTATGTCTATGGCCAGTTTTTGCAGACCAATAAAGCTATCAAATACTCGTTCTCCAAATTTAATTAAAGCAAACAAGGGTTGCTTTAAACTATCTTACTGAACTTACAGCTGTGGTAAGCTGTTGGCTTCATATCCGCCTCTATGCTAAATGTTCTCCATAGTTTGAAAAGAGGGCCCAATACTTTCTTGTCCTGACATACCCTTAGCCTGACCAGAAGCAGCAGACTAAAGATTGAGGATGGCAAATTCATGAAGCATATGCAACACTGGTTTTGACATAGGGGTTGATTTACTAAAACTAGAGAGTGCAAAATCTGGTGCAGCTCTGTATAGATACCAAACAGCTTCCAGGTTTTTTGTCAAAGCTTAATTGAACAAGTTTACCGACCAACCACCGTCATTATACTGCGGCAGGTGGGCACAATCCCGCAAGCCATTGTAGCTGTACGTCGGCTCCTTTAAGCGGGATAGCAGGTGCCCACTGCACTGCGGGGGTGCCGATGCGCATGGCCGGCGGTCGCAATGAACAACGACCACACGTGATCGTGGGCACGAGAGCCAGAACAGGGACGTGTGTGTGTGTGTGTGTAAAAACACAAATCCCTGTTCTGAGAGGAGAGGCAGATTGTGAGTTCCTACTAACTAGGAACAACGATCTGTCATCTCCTATAGTCAGTCCCCTCCCCCTACAGTTAGAACACACACTAGGGAACACAGTTACATATAGTTATATAGTAGGTGAGGTTGAAAAAAGACACAAGTCCACCAAGTCCAACCTATATGTGTGATTATATGTCAGTATTACCTTGTATATCCCTGTATGTTGTGGTCGTTCAGGTGCTTATCTAATAGTTTCTTGAAACTATCGATGCTCCCCGCTGAGACCACCACCTGTGGAAGGGAATTCCACATCCTTGCCGCTCTTACAGTAAAGAACCCTCTACGTAGTTTAAGGTTAAACCTCTTTTCTGGGGGCGTGGCCAAGATGGCGCTGTGAGCGGCGGCTTTCCCTGAGAGCTCCGCTCATCCAAGCACAAAATCCAGCTCCATCGCCCTTTCTCATCCACAAAGTACACCCCAGCTGATCGGGGGAGACCTAGGCACCCCCTGCCAGGTGAGGAGCGAGGAGGATTTCTGCTCCTGGTCCGCGATCGGCGCCGCTGCACACTTCCGCTCCACTAGGCCGGAGCCGCGGTCTTTCCTGGCGGGCCGCGCGGCGGGCCGGGAGTCCCCTGGCGCGGTCGCCACCGTTCAGACACAAACCGGCTGCTGTGGACTGTTGAGGGGGGTGAGTGGACGGACCCTGGGCTGCAAATAGACGCCGCTGCACACTCCCGCCCCACTAGGCCGGAGCCGCGGACTTTCCTGGCGGGCCGCGCGGCGGGGGGGTCCCCTAGCGCGGTCGCCCCTGTCTCAACACAAGCCGGCTGCTGTGGACTGCTGAGGGGGGTGAGTGGATCGACCCTGGACTGACAATAGGCCGTGCTCTGGGCCTGGTCTCTGCCCCCCCCCCCCCACGTATGACTAGGCCGCAACCGCAGCCTCTCCATTAGATCTGGATTCTGCTGGCCTGTAGGAAGAGGCCCTGAGACGGTGGGGGACATCTACCTGGGCAGAGGCATCATCTCTGGAGCACCTATACCCCTGGCCCGCCTGATAGAGGAAGGAGCTGGCTGGGCTGCACACTCTGACAAACCTGTGGAGCCCTGAGGTGGACAGCATCTACACCCTATACCTGCAGGTGAGAGGAAAGACTGTTAAAGGGCCACACACTGCTCCTTACCTACTGCCTGACTACCCCAGACTCTGCAGACAGGCTCCATCACCCGCTTACATACTACTGCCTGGCCTAGGCTCCCCAACACCTGAATAAGACGCAGGAACTTTAACGCCAAATATATCAAAGGGGGGTGACGTGACCCTGCTATGGAAACGTAAAGACGCGGCATTGGGAGCTCTGCACTGAAACGGGCCATGAATCATCCGCAGCACTGACTAACTAAACCATCCATTCATGCCAGGAAGCCGCAGCCACCCACCAGTCACTGAGGCAAGGAAGGGACCTGAAATTTCACACTACTTTCTGCGGCAACAGCAGGCCTCCTCACCGGCGGGAAGGAGCAAGATGGCGCCGCCTCGAGTCAGCTCAGTGGGCGCTACATCCTCAAGTAAGAAGAGCGCTCCTGCAACTACCTCCGCAGCGGAGGAGGACTTTCCCCCCTTACCACACAGAGTGCCCTCTCCTATAGTCTCCCCGGCTTCCATAACTGCTGACACCCCTTTGCCTCCAGACTACGCTGGTGACCTAAGCGGCCTAGTTGAAGGCTCTCTGAGAGACATAGTGTCAGGCCTCCCCACCAAGCAAGACTTAAATGCCATGGCCACCTCTATTGTAAACGCACTAACCAGAGAACTGCACGACCTAAAGCAGCAAGTGGATGTAGTCGAAGAGAGAGTCACCGCGATCGAAACCTCCCAAACCAATACAGAAACGCGCCTCTCTACACTGGAGTCGGAGTACGGGGCATTCCGCCGCCACCTTGTCGATGTCCAGCTGCGCCTGGACGACGGCGAGAATAGGAGCAGGCGCAACAACTTGCGCCTAAGGGGGATCCCAGAAGCCACCATGGGCCCAGACCTCCGATCTACAGTGACTGCCATCCTAAACCAGGTCCTGGGCAAACCACCGACAGCTGACCTGGAACTGGACAGGGTACATCGTATCCCAGGCCCCAGACCCCCGCCCTCTGCACAGAGATCATCACCCGAACTGGACTTTCCCCGTGATGTACTATGTAGGGTGCACTTCTTCACAATTAAAGAGGACATTCTTCGCCTTGCCTGGGAAAAGGGCCCAATAGACTTCGACGGGGCTCCCATCAGGATTTTCCCTGACATTTCCAGACAAACACGCACCATGCGAGGGCTCATGCGACCCCTACTGGAAGTTATCCGTGAGGCTGATGCCACCTACCGATGGGGTCACCCTTTCCATCTTATTGTCAGGAGGCAGGGGGCGGAATTCTATCTCCGCACGCCAGACCAACTACCTGCCCTTTTTCAGTTCATCTCCAGGCCAGCGATTGAGGTGCCCAACTGGTTTGAATATCTGCTCTCTCAGGATCCACAAGGTTCAGCGCCACCTAGACAGCAAAGATTTCGACGCCCAAGATCCCGCCCGCCAAACCGAGAAGTCCGAAGAGCCCATCCTACATCATCTGAGGACTAAACGCATGCCACCTTTTGGCTGTTGGTGAGACTTCCAGTACCTCATATGGGTTGGTGCCCCCCTCCTTCCCCCCCTTAAGGCGATCCTCCCCCTTTTTATTTTTGCCCTCCTGAAGATGCCTTCCCTTTTTTCTTCTCTCTTTTGTGGGCTAATTTTTGAATTCCAGACGGGGGCGGGGGGAGGGGGGACACATTGTTATAATTGTTATGACTGTTATAAATTCTGTATTTTTACGGTAGGCTAGATTCCATGCACTACATCCGAGTTTGTCTGAAGTGAACGTTGACACTGAAAAGGAGGTGCATGCATGTTTTCCATGATTCCATCCAGCCATGCTGCCTTGGCACACTGACAGTTAGACGGTGGGGGCTCCCTCCTGGTCCTATACAGGGGAAGGGCGAATGGGCCAGTGGGCCCTCAGTCCTCGGCCGTCACTGCGATGCGTCAACGCCAGCAGGTTATGGATGTTAGAGGCCTACTTAGTTATACTTACTAGCCTGAAACACAGTTGAGTTCATGGATGTTATGCCCAGATATGTGGTAAATCACACTTTATTTACGATGGTTAATGTATTGTTTTTCTCAATGTTTCTGATTCCTTAGGCCCCCCACTCAGTGCATCTCCCTACCACCCCCAAAAAGTACCTTATTTTATAGGTTTTTTGGTTTGCCTACATAGGCGATAGCAATAACTATTTGATTACGCGCTTCGCCGCATTGGCCACCCCCCTTTAGGGCGACCTCCCGGCTGCTGCACAGTCTCCTCTGTGTCTCGGCCGGGAGCTCATAGAGTAGCTACTTGACTAATTTAGATTACTCCCACCCTCCTTCCCCCCCTCTCTCCTTCATCTACCCCCCCATCTCTCTCTCTGATACTGTCTCTCTTCCTCTGTCCCCCTCTCTTCCCCGGTGCTGTTACTCTCTAGCTGGGTGGGGACGTGAACTTGAACTAAGAGCGATCATCCTCCCCATCCTATTAATGATCATCAGTGCCCCGGCTGCCACAATGACTCTCCTAAAGGTGACCTCCCTTAATGTACGGGGTCTCAATATCCCAGAGAAGCGTTCCCAGCTCCTGGCTGACCTTCGCAGATCTAAAACCCAGATTGCCTTTCTACAGGAAACCCACTTTCATGGTGAGCATATTCCCAAACTGACTAACAATCGATTCCAGACGGCATACCACAGTATCTCACCTATCTCCAAATCTAAGGGGGTTAGCATCCTAGTGGCAAAATCTGTACCTTGGGAGTTTGGGGCGCAGCAGACGGACCCCCAGGGCCGCTTTCTCCTGATTAAGGGAAAGGTATTTGACGTTCAGGTCACTCTTGCCAATATCTATTTCCCCAACGTCGACCATGCACAGTTCCTGCGTGGGCTGATACCCAAATTGCTTGAGTTTACGGAGGGGATGCTCATCTTTGGGGGTGATATGAACTTTGCGATGGACCCCCTGTTGGATACCTCGCGGGGTGCTTCCCATCTCTCATACGCCCGCCTTAAACGAATCAAATCTGATCTTCACTCTCTGCGTTTGATAGACCCCTGGCGCCTTTCACACCCCAGGGACAGGGATTATTCGTTCTTTTCACAAGTACATCACTCGTACTCAAGACTAGATTACCTTCTCCTTTCCCACAAGGACCTGCCGAGGGTAGTGGACTCATCCATTGATGTCATCTCCTTTTCTGACCATGCCCCAATACACCTGACGCTCCAAATGGGACCAATGTCTAAATCCCCACCCTCATGGAGGCTGAACGAATCTCTGCTTCAATCTGCGGAGACCCGCGCTGAGATTCAAGCCAAATTACAGGAATACTTTGCACTCAATGAAGCCTCGGTCCCCAACCCCTTGATGATATGGGAGGCTCACAAGCCAGTTATCAGGGGCATTTTAATAGGCATTGGGGCACGTCTCAAGAGGGAAAGAACCCGTAGAACTGAAGAACTTCTTCTTCAGATCAAGACCCTTGAATGTACACACAAGGCCAGCCTAGCTCGCTCCGTATACCAGGAGCTACTTAAAGCACGTGAGGAGCTTCGCTCGCTTCTGTTACATAAAGCTAAAGAGAGGTTAGCATGGTCACGCCGCACAATGTACGAATTCTCTAACAAACCTGGCTCCCTCCTAGCCAGAGCTCTTCGCGGACCCCGCACCAAAACTTTCATCCCCCACATTCTGACCCCTTCGGGTCAGAGGGTCTCTACCTCAACAGAAATGGCGGAAGAATTCCGCTCATTCTACAGCGGCCTCTATAATCTAGATAGACCCTCTCCTGATGCCCTTGGCCCCTCTGGGGGACCCACCCCACACGAATATCTAGCCTCCTCTGGCATGCCATCTCTATCGGCCGACATAGCGGAAGAACTGGAAGACCCCATTACGGTAGAGGAACTAGGGGTAGCACTAGCGAGTTCCAAGCCCAAGAAAGCCCCAGGCCCCGATGGCCTTACTCCAATTTATTTCAAAACCTTTTTTGAGACGCTCTCTAAACCGCTAGTGGATGCACTTAACTCAATTACGCAAGGTAATTCCTTCCCCATAGATTCCCTTAGGGCCTACATTTCTCTCATCCCTAAAGAGGGAAAGGACCTACTCCGGTGTGGAAACTACCGACCGATAGCTTTGCTAAACACCGACTTGAAACTGTTTGCCAAGATCCTGGCGAACAGATTGCTCCCACACATACCAAACCTAATTCACAAAGACCAAGCGGGTTTTGTCCCCCAACGGGAACCACGTGACAACACCATTAGGGTGCTGAACCTCATACATGCCGCCAGGACCACGCGACGACCCCTTCTCCTGCTGTCAACTGACGCGGAGAAGGCTTTCGACCGTGTAGACTGGACATTTGTCAGAGCTACTCTCGAACACATTGGCCTCCGGTCGTCGATGCTCAGCTGGATCTTATCTCTCTACTCCAGCCCCACAGCGGCGGTTAGGGTTAACGAAACCAGGTCGGGTTATTTCCACATCCGAAATGGTACCAGACAGGGTTGTCCCCTGTCTCCTCTAATCTTTATTCTTTCTTTGGAACCTCTGCTCTGTAAGATACGGGCCAACCCCCAAATAGAGGGCTTTCGTAAAACATCTGGAGCCCACAAGGTCGCCGCTTTCGCGGATGACCTTATCTTCTTCTTGGCTGACCCCACTGCCTCACTCCCCGCCTTGCTTTATTCCCTGAGGGAGTACGGAGCCCTGTCCCTATTTAAAATAAACATGTCTAAATCCTCCATGCTTAATATCACACTGAGCTCTCAAAGTATCCGACAATTACGCCTGAACTACAAGTTCCACTGGGCAACCGATACCATTCCGTACCTAGGAGTGGCCATTACCGCGGACCCCGCCCACCTTTACCAAGCAAACTTTGCCACTCTTCTACACAGGCTTAAAACAGACCTACAACATTGGCACTCCCTCACTCTAACGTGGTTTGGACGCTGTAATGCCATCAAGATGACAGCCCTCCCGAGGATACTCTATCTCCTGCAGGCCCTCCCCATACATCTCCCGCCCTCCTTCTTCAAGCGACTTGACGCACTTTTCCGAGATTTTGTCTGGTCACGCGGGCAACCTCGCATCAAATTACAACTACTCTATATGACAAAACGTAGGGGTGGAGTGGGACTACCAGACGTAAAAGCCTACTACAGGGCAACACATCTTACCAGACTGATAGACTGGTACTGCCACTCAGAAGCCAAACAATGGGTCCATATGGAGATGGAGGACTCCGATGGAACGGCTAGGAGTTGGCCGTGGCTTTCCACTCCGATCCCGAAGATCATCGCCGAACACCCGACTCTGGGAAACACATTAAGAGTGGCCAGAGAAACCTTTCGTAAAACCCTGATATCACCTATTCCTTCCCCTATGGTGCCGATACTGGGCAACCCTGATTTCTTGCCGGGCTGCCAGGGCCCGATCTATAGAGCCCTATCGGAGGGAGATAGATGGCCACACCTCCACGATTTCCTAGATGCCGGTGGCCGGCTCCGGTCGGCCGCGGGAATTGAGGACCTGGACACGCCATTGGATTTCCTGAGTGGTCTCCAACTGCGTAATTTTTTACGCCGAAGTGCTCAGACTTTAGGTCCCCCACGCCCACTCACGGAGTTGGAACGTGTCTGCCACCGCAGAGAGCCCGTACGCCACTCCCTGTCCTCGATCTACCTCTCCCTGATTGCCCCGCCTGAAAGCTTTGTGCCCCCCTTCCTCACTAAATGGGAAACAGAATTAGGAGTGCATTTTAATGAAGCACAAAGGGAAAAGATCTTACATTTTGCCCAAAAATCTTCTCTAGCCACAAGGGTCCAAGAGACATGCTACAAGATTGTGACCAGATGGTACAAGGTACCATCCACTCTCCACAGGTTCCTCCCGCAGGTACCAAGTATATGTTGGCGCTGTGGAACAGGAGAAGGAACGATGTTGCACATTTTCTGGGACTGCCCCAAGATTAAACCTTATTGGAAAGAGGTGACAGACACGATCGAACGTTTAACGGGCGTCGCACTGGGGGGAGATCCCGGGGCCTGTTTGCTGCACCTATCTAGCAGAACAATTAAGAAATATAAAGCCTCACTCACTATACAACTACTTAATGCGGCCAAGGCCTGCATCCCTCTATTTTGGAGATCGGAAACCCCACCAACTAAGATCCAGTGGTATGCCAGGGTTAATGAACTGCGTGACATGGAAGATCTCACGGCCACGCTGCATGACAGGGAGGAAGCCTTCCGGGAGACCTGGCGCCCTTGGCAACACTTCATTTACTCCGAGGCCTACCTCCGGGAGATGTCTTAACGTGGACACCCCCCGTTATGGGGGCCCCGCCTGGCTGGAGGGTGGCACCACCACCCTCCCCTCTTTACCTCTCTTTACCCCCCTTCCTTACCTTCTTCACCTCCCTCTCCATCTCTCCTCTCTAATATCCTTACCCCTCCCCCTTATTGTCTCCCGCTTTTTCCTCCTCCCTCCCCCCCCACCCTCCCCAGTCCTCACACAATCCCCTATACTCTACCGGCTTAGGGAAGATCTGATCAGATATAATGAATATCATGGTCTACATTACTTTATGTTAGTTGCCCTTTGCCGGACTTCACTGGTCGACCAGGAATATCCCCACCCCCGATCAGTGGAGAGTTTCTCTTTTTGTTATTTTACTTCACCCCTTTACCTACCGATAAAGGATAATTACACGAGTTACCTGTTTACACAAGGCATGTCTCAGGGAAATGCGTGCAAATGGACACTAAGATAGTCATTACATTAGACCCTCCCATGCACACAGGCTCCGCTTTCACCATACAGACTGTGTAAACGAGAGGATTGTTTATGTGTTACATCTCTAGACGACGACAGTTCCTGTTAAAATCTTCTCCCTACCACTGTTTTATGTTATCCATTAAATGTTATAGAACTTGATAATATGTACCTCAAACTGTAACACGTTCCCTTGAAAATAAAATAAAATAAAGGAATTTAAAAAAAAAAAAAAAATAAACCTCTTTTCTTCTAATTTTGATCGCCCCCTAGTGTTAACCCCTTCCCTGCCAGTGACATTTACACAGTAATCAGTGCATTTTTATAGCACTGATCACTGTATAATTGTCAATGGTACCAAAAGTGTCTGATCTGTCAGCCATAATGTCGCAGTCCCAATAAAATCGCAGATCATCGCCATTACTAGTAAAAAAAAAAAATAATAATAAAAATAACATAAATCTATCCCCTATTTTGTAGACGCTATAACTTGTGCGTAAACCAATCAATATACGCTTATTGCAATTTTTATTACCGAAAATATCCTAAACTGAGGAAAAAATTAAATTTTTTTTTTTTTTTTTTTGAAAAAAATGGGATATTTATTATAGCAAAAAGTACAAAATATTGTTTTTTTTTTCAAAATTGTCGCTCTTTTTTATTTATAGCGGAAAAAATAAAAACCACAGAGATGATCAAATACCACCAAATGAAAGCTCTATTTGTGGGAAAAAAAGGATTTAATCAATTTTGTTTGGGTACAGCGTCGCACGACCACGCAATTGTCCGTTAAAGCGACGCAGTGCCGTATCACAAAAAAATGGCCTGGTCTTTGAGCAGCCAAATCTTCCGGGGCTGAAGTAGTTAAAGTTAGAAGCTGATTGGCTACCATGTGCAGCTGCACCAGACTTTGCACTCTCTAGTTTTAGTAAATCGACCCCATTGATTCATGTGCCAAATTCAGGTAGTTCTACGTTGTGGCGCAATAAATGCACCAATATCAAAATAAAATACCAACAGTTCGTATCTTCAAGAATTGGAGTTAATTAGGACCAACTCCCTTTTGGCGCAGAGAGAAAGACCCGGGGACAGACAGATTTTGAGAAAGTGTCTCAAATGCATTCTAAAAGTAGTGCAGAATGCGCCAAATCCAAATACAAGTTCTAGACCAGTACATTAATTTGGCACACACTCTACCACTTTTGGAATGCACGCAAGACAGCTTTGCAAAATCTATCTGTGCCAATCTTTATGAATTCCAGGGAGAGGCATAAAAGTAGCCTAAGGACCTCGTGTACACTGCTGCTGGTAAACGGACGTTTAGGAGCAGTTGGGCATTTTTTTTCACCTGATCCTGAACTCTCCTCTGTTATCTTATCATTGTATGTACACAGGTTCATTTATAGTCATTTCTAGGCAGTTGCGTTTTAGAGGCTTATTTTGGAACCAAAAAAAATGCGTTCAGAAGCTGAGTTTAGAGGCATTTCAAACGCCAAATGCGTAACTCGTTTTTCGCTGCGTTTCGTTTTACAGGCATTCTTCATTTTTGGCTATTTTGAACAAAAATATATATATTTTTTTTTTCCAAAGGCTTCTAGATGCAAACGCAACTAAACACGGCATGTAAACGCGGCTAAACGGTCGTTTTTAGACGCCAGTTTCTAGCTGTCAAGTTAAATCGTTCTGGAGAGTTTGAACAACGTCCTGTGTACATGAAGCCTAAGGCTGATCTTACCTTTTTTACTGTTCACAAAGGTTCAAGGTTTGAATTGTTGCAAATGAATATAAATAGCAACTTCTGTCTTGCAACCCACTTTGTACAATTCATACTGTTTAAATGTGATTCACGGCTGTTTCCACACTTTTACACTTTGCTTGGCTGTAGTATTTTATACTAAACAATTGTTGAAATGCACACTGCAGAGAATGCTGTTCCAGCAGATGGGAAAATCATTTTGACCAATACTTCCTGTTTTTCTGTTAGTAATTATTTTGTTCCTGTAATACGATGATTATTGCCATATTTGTTAAAAATTATTTTTTTAAATATGCCTTAAGCCTGGCCAGCCTAGTAGCCTTTGGAACAAATTTTTGGATCAAACGCCTAGCATATTCTTCGATTGTGGTGTAGGCTGATCTGTCAGTTGTCTATTATATTATAAGAGAGGTTACCTCAAAGTGTATTATAAATGTATTCTTTCTTTGCTTAGATCAGGGAATGTACACTTTCTATACTGGAATCGAACTAGATGAGGCATTTTATGGTTCTCTGACTTAGATCAAAATGAAAAGGATGAAGTTTCTCTTATTCTGGGAATTTTCGTGTAGAGCAGAACTCTTCCAGGATGTTCCAGATGTTTAATGGATGATTCTTTACTGATAAGCATCTTTTATCATGTGGGAAACAAGAACTATCTCACATTCCCATAAAAACACATTTTTTTAAAATTACATTTAACAACTGTGTGAAAGTCTTTGAGATACTCGAGTCAAAAGCCACTTTCAGGAAGATTTAAAGAGGAACGAAACTTTAAAAAAAAAAATTGTGAGCAGACAGACTGTCACTTCCACAATAAAACAAACTTACCTGCCTGTTCAAAATGTTCTTAAAACTGTGCATACCTAGGTGCCAGAATGAATGGGCTCCCATACGCCTACACAAGAGTTGGGTCATTTTAGCCTCGCTAATCAAAATTGCTGAAAATCCCAAGCAAGAAAAGACGAGGCGAAAATGTTAGTACTGGCAAATGAGCATGGTGAAGTGCATATAGTTATGTTTTAAGTATGTTTGGCTTCTCTGGGTCATTACTGGAATTGTTTCATCAAAGTTCCTGAAACTGTGCTTCAAAGCAGCCCAACGTGTTAAACGTGAAGTTTCGGTGTAGAAAATACCTTTTTTCAGACTGTTGTTGTTGACTATCTGCTGGTGTCTGCCATACCTATTAGAAATGTTAATGCTACCTCACCGCATGAAAATGCTTGATCAATGGTAGGAATGGGCTCTAAAAATAAAGTTGTCCTTTACACCTGAACTCCAGCTAGAACGCTTAAAAAAGTTAAGTTACATGTATGAGAGCTGTCTTACCTACAAAGGATTTGTACATCTGTCCAGTCAGTTTGGTGATCAGCTTACCCAAGGCACAGCCGGCATAACCATAGGTTTGTGACCTTGCTTTTTTTTCTCCTGTAGTTAAACATTACAACTTGGTTTTGGCTGTTCCCCAGGATTCTTGCTAATCTCAGCAGTGTAAGTACCTGAATTTTACATGTTGTAGATCTCAGTGGAACGAGTGCAGTAATCAGAGCACTTGTATTCCATTGACTCTTCCTCCAGCTCTCCAACTGAAAGTCTGTATGGAGGTACAGGCAGAGAGCCAGAGGAAGAGTCTGTTGTATATCCAAAGCCTAAACCTGTTTTGGATGGGGTAAGGAATGGTTAAAGACCCCTGTAATATTTTTTTCAATCCATGTTCCATTGCAGAGAGTCCCCTTCACTTCCTGTTCTGCATATACTAGAAGTGAGGAAATCGCTACAATCTATTTTAGACAGTTGTGACCACAAGTGAATTATTTCCCCACCATTTGTTTTTTGGAGAGAACGGTTACCAGGATAAATAGCAAAGGTAAATTTCTCCAGTGTGGACGCACAGCGATACAAATATGACAGTGGTTCTAACCTGCTTGCCACTCTATCGAAATATATATATATATGTGTGTATATATATGTATGTGTGTATATATATATATATATATATATATATATATATATATATAATGTGTGTGTGTGTGTGTGTGTATATATATATATATATATATATATATATATATATATATTATTATAAAAATTTTAGCGTAGATACTTTTTACATAAACTTCTCTTGGGTATTTTCTTTTTACGTAATATTAGGAGTACACTTTTTGTCCTGAAAACTCTGTGGCCCCCCGGGTCAGCACAGTAAAAGTACTATGCTAGCTTTCTCCTCAGCACAAGGCGCACTAGTCCTACTTGGTTATCTATATTACTTTATTTGGTGTTGCTTGTTGATACAGCACTAAAATATCTGCACCTCTTCACAGAGAAAATTGATCTCACAATAATCCTTGCCCTAAAAGTGATTACAACCAAATATGCCTGCCTCCAGGAAGAACAAAAAATGTGTCACTTAAAGCGTAGCTAAACCCATTGATTTTGACTGTTGTCCCAAGTTACATTCAAGGTATTCCATGAATGATAATTGTCATTTGCTTGTGCTCACAACCTGAACTTGCAAGCCAACTAATTGCTGGTGTCTTCACTGATCACATGTGCAGGACTGTGGCAACTGCAGATCAAACAGAGGCTAAAATGGCAGCTTCCTTGGCTGTAAGACCCCTTTCACACCAAGGGTGTTTTGCAGGCGCTATAGCGTTAAAAATAGCGCCTGCAATCCGCCCTCAAACAGCTGCAGCATTGTCTCCAGTGTGGCAGGACTGCGCTGGCAGGACGGGAAAAAAA
The DNA here is from genome assembly GCF_042186555.1 of Aquarana catesbeiana. Taxonomy (NCBI): domain Eukaryota; kingdom Metazoa; phylum Chordata; class Amphibia; order Anura; family Ranidae; genus Aquarana; species Aquarana catesbeiana. Next base: position 551,297,948 of record NC_133328.1, on the reverse strand, counting down.
AGTCCTGCTAGCAGCTTCTTTGGAGCGGTGAAGGAGCGGTGTGTTTACCGTTCCTCCACCGCTGCTCCCCATTGCTGGGGATACTGCCGGCAAAACGCTGCTATTGCGGGCGATTTAACCCTTTCTCGGCCGCTAGCGGGGGGGTAAAAGCGTCCCGCTAGCGGCCAAAATGCGCCGCTAATCCGACGATAAAACGCCGCTAAAAATAGCGGCGTTTTACCGCCGACGCTATGGGCGGCCCGGTGTGAAAGGGCTCTAAAGGACAGAAGGGTTTAGTTCCAAGTAAAACAACCTTCATGACTAATTCTAGTTTTATTTGTGCTCACGGTAGATAACTCCTGTCTGTCAGGTACAAAATCCAACACCGCAAACAGACCCTTCCTACCGCCACCACCTCCATATATATAAATTGTTCTATGGTCATGCAAAAACATTCTCATGATTTATATAGTGCCATGTTTTCTGTAGTGCTATACAATCTACAGATATATGAAGCGCAAGAAAAATAAATAATACATTTACATTTGTTTTGCAGGTAAAAAAAAAAAGTGCATTAATTGTATTTATTTTTTTTTACACCGGAGCCTGAAAAGCATTGCACCTGCAGACTCTCTGTACTGTCTGCCTGTATCTCTGATACAGGCAGGCAGTTACTGTATTGCAGGAAGAATTAATAAATTACAAGAGTGCTCACCAGCACCCTTGTAGTTCATTGAAAACTACAAATCGTTAGCATCACGCCCACATGACTTCATTCCCTGATGAAGTCATGTGGGCGTGATGCTACGAATCGGGATTGAGCAATAGGCAAAACCAGAAGTGACGCAGGAGTGTGGGCTCGTGGATTGTTATCTGTGCCTAGGGTGGCACGTGGGACATTTTACCTTACTGAAGTGTGGTTGCTTTCCTTTTTTTTTTTTTGCACATCGTGCTTTTAATCTATTCAATGTAATTTCATTATATTGTGTTTGCTATTACTTCATTGTGTGCATATATCAATCACTTTACTGTCAAATTTTGGGATGCCTGCCTTTAATACGCACATGAACTTTAATGGCATCCCAATCTTAGTCTGTAGGGTTCAATATTGAGTTGTCCCTGAACTCACTCATTCATTTCTTTATGGACCTTGCTTTGTGCACTGGTCCAAATCATTTGGTGGTGGTGGGGGGGGTTATGGTGTGGGGTTGTTTTTGCAGGGATTGGGCTTGGCCCAATCCCTTATGGCGTCGGTTTACCAAGACATTTTAGACAATTTCATGCTTCCAACTTTGTGGAAACCATTTGGGGATGGCCCCTTCCTGTTCCAATATGATTGCGCACTAGTGCACAGAGCAAGGTCCATAAAGACATGGATGAGTGAATTTGGGGCGGAGGAACTTGACTGGCTTGCACAGATTGCTGACCTCAACCTGATAGAACAACTTTGTGAGGAATTTGAGAGGAGAGTGAGCCACACCTTCTCGTCCAACATCTGTGCCTGACCTCACAAATGCGCTTCTGAAAGAATGGTCAAACGTTCTTATAGACACACTCCTAAACCTTGTGGATAGCTTTCCCAGAAGAGTTGAAGCTGTTATAGCTGCAAAGGGTGGGCCAACTTAATATTGAACCCTACGGACTAAAACTGGGATGTCATTAAAGTTCATGTGCGTATAAAGGCAGGTGTTCCAATACTTTTGGTAATATAGTGTATATATAGAGAGAGCATAGTTTTTGCGTGTGGGTAGGTGTTTGTGTGTGTGTGTCTGTGTCTCTCTCTATATCTGTGTGTATATATATATATATATATATATATATATATATATATATATATATATATATATATAGATATTTATATCTATCTATATATATATATATATATATTTATACATTTGTGCTCATAAGTTTATATACCCGGGCAGAATTTATGATTTTTTGGCCATTTTACAGAGAATATGAATGATAACACAAAAACATTTTATTTACTCGTGGTTAGTGTTTCGCTGAAGTTATTTATTATCAATCAACTGTGTTTACTCTTTTTAAGTCATAATGGCAACAGAAACTACCCAAATGACCCTGATCAAAAGTTTACATACTCCAGTTCTTAATACCATGTATTGCCCTCTTTAACATCAATGACCGCTTGAAGGCATTTTGTGGATGAGGCTCTTTATCTTCTCAGATGGTAAAGCTGCCCATTCCTCTTGGCAAAAAGCCTCCAGTTCCTGTAAATTCTTGGGCTGTCTTGCATGAACTGCACATTTTGAGATCTCCCCAGAGTGGCTCAATGATATTGAGGTCAGGAGACTGAGATGGCCACTCCAGAACCTTCACTTTATTCTGCTGTAGCCAATGACAGGTCGACTTTGCCTTGTGTTTTGGTTTATTGTCATGTTAGAATGTCCAAGTACATCCCATGCGCAGCTTCCTGGCTGATGAATGCAAATGTTCCTCCAGTATTTTTTGATAACATACTGCATTCATCTTGCCATCAATTTTGACCAAATTTCCTGTGCCTTTGCAGCGCACACATTCCCAAAACATCAGCGATCCACCTCCGTACCTTTCATCATAGGCCTTGTTGACTCCTCTCCAAATGTAGCGTTTATGGTTGTGGCCAAAAAGCTAAATCTTGGTCTCATCACTCCAAATGACTTTGTGCCAGAAGGTTTGAGGCTTGTCTCTGTGCTGTTTGGCATATTGTAAGTGGGATACTTTGTGGCATTTGCGTAGTAATGGCTTTCTTCTGGCGACTCGACCATGCAGCCCATCTTTCTTCAAGTGCCTCCTTCTTGTGCATCCTGAAACAGCCACACCACATGCTTTCAGAGAGTCCTGTATTTCACCTGATTTTTCTTTGCATCCCGAACAATTTTCCTGGCAGTTGTGGCTGAAATTTTAGTTGGTCTACCTGACCGTGGTTTGGTTTCAACAGAACCCCTCATTTTCCACTTCTTGATTAGAGTTTGAACACTGCTGATTGGCATTCTCAATTCCTTGGATATCTTTTTATATCCCTTTCCTGTCTTCTACAGTTCAACTACCTTTTCCCTCAGATCCTTTGACAATTTTTTTGCTTTCCCCATGACTCAGAATCCATAAATGTCAGTGCAGCACTGGATGAAAGATGCAAGGGTCTGTCAGGAGTCCAGAAACTCATTGACCTTCTTTATATATATATATATATATATATATATATACACACACACTATTTACAAGCAAACAGATGACAGTGAAGATGGTTACCTTTAATAGCCATTCAAATCCCTTTGTGTCAACTTGTGAGCATATTATCAGGCCAAAATCACCAAGTTATGTTAACTTTTGATCAGGGTCATTTGAGTAGTTTCTGTTGCCATTATGATTTAAAAAGAGTAAACATAATTGATTGATAATAAATGGCTTCAGCCAAACACTAACCATGAGTGAAAAATGTTTTTGTGTTATTCATTTTCTCTGAAAAATGGCCAAGAAATCATAAATTCTGCCAGGGTATGTAAACTTATGAGCACCACTGTATATATAGATATAGATCTAGATCTATATCTATATATAAAGTGCCTTGAAAAATGATGTATACCCCTTGAAATTTTGCACATTTTGTCATGTTACAACAAAAAATGTAAATGTATTTTATTGGGATTTTATGTGATAGACTGACATAAAGTGGCATATAATAGTGAAGTGAAAGGAAAATGATAAATGGTTTTTATTTTTTTTACAAACATGTGAAAAGTGTGGCATGCATTTGTATTCAGCCCCCCTGAGACACTACTTTGTAAAGTCACCTTTTGCTGCAATTACAGCTACAAGACTTTGGGGATGTCTCTACCAGCTTTGCACATCTAGAGAGTGATATTTTTGCCCATTCTTCTTTGCAAAATAGCTCAAGCTCTGTCAGATTTTACAGAGAGCGTCTGTGAACAGCCATTTTCAAGTATTGCCACAGATTCTCAATTCGATTTAGGTCTGGACTTTGACTGGGCCATTCTAACACATGAATATGCTTTGATCTAAACCATTCCATTGTAGCTCTGGTTTTATGTTTAGGGTTGATGTCCTGCTGGAAGATGAATCTCTGCCCCAGTCTCAAGTTTTTTTGTAGACTCTAACAAGTTTTTATCAGGAGAGTACTTACCGAGGCCAAAATGCTGTTCACCCTTGCGACTAAGAGCAGTCCTCCCCCTGGAGGTGAGACAGGGAGTGGATGCACAAAGAGGCACAGGCTATCCAGGAAGCCAGGAGTCACTAGCGTGTAGTCCTTGCAGGGAGAGGTAGCTGTGCAGAGACTGGCAGATAGATGATTTGCCGGAGCGGGCACAAGAGAGTCCAGAACCAGGCTGAGGGTCAAACACACACAGGATCAGTATTTCCAAAGCAAGCTGAGGTAGTGTGTCAGGAGGACACAAGGAAAGTCCAGGATACAAGCAGAGGTTCAAGGGCAAAGAGATAGCAGGCAGATCCGGGTCATAGGGAGAGGGCCAAACACTGGAGAGGAGCGGAATCCATATAACAAGCCAAGGGTCAGGTCCAGGAGAAAAGCAGAAGAGTCGAGGTCAATCTGGGTCACAGCAGGTAGTCAGGTATCAAGCAACAGGAAACAGAGATTCACAGGAAGCTGAAGACAAACCAGCAATTGGTCTGTGTGCCAGAGTCCTTTTTATAGGCCAGCCCAAGGGTCACGTAGGGCGTGCGCATGTGCGCGTGCCGGATTGCCGGCCCGAGAATGCGCATGTGCCGGAGCGCCGTTCCGACCTGCATGCGCGCAGGAACACGGCTGAAGCGCCTGGAAGCAATAGTCTCCTGACAGTTTTCCTCTAAGATTGCCCTGTATTTGGCTTCATCCATCTTCCCATCAACTCTGACCAGCTTCCCTGTCTCTGCTGAAGAAAAGCATCCCCACAACATGATGCTGCCTCCACCATGTTTCATGGTGGAGGTGGTGTGTTCAGGGTGATGTGCAGTGTTAGTTTTCTGCCACACGTAGCGTTTTGCTTTTAGGCCAAAAAGTTCAATTTTGGTTTCATCTGACCAGAGCACCTTCTTCCACATGTTTGCTGTGTCCTCCACATGGCTTCTCGCAAACTGCAAACCGGACTTCTAATGGCTTTCTTTCAACAATTGCTTTCTTCTTGCCACTTTTCCATAAAGACCAGATTTGTGGAGTGCACGACTAATAGTTGAGCTATGGACAGATTCTCCCACCTGAGCTGTGGATCTCTGCAGCTCTTCCAGAGTTACCATGGGCCTCTTGGCTGTTTCTCTGATTAATCCTCTCCTTGCTCGGCCTGTCAGTTTAGGTGGACGGCCATGTCTTGGCAGGTTTGCAGTTGTGCCATACGCTTTCAACTTTCGGTTGATGGATTGGACATCGCTCCGTGAGATGTTCAAAGCTTGGGATATATAATATATAACCAAACCTGGTGTGTTCCTTGGCCTTAATGATTCTGTTTGTGCACTAAGGTTCTCTAACAAACTTCTGAGGGCTTCACAGAACAGCTGTATTCATACCGAGATTAAATTACACAGAGGTAGACTATATTTACTAATTAGGTGACTTCTGAAGGCAATTGGTTCCATAGATTTTAGTTAGGGGTTTAGATAGATATATACCCTGTTTCCCCGAAAATAAGAACTAGTGTGATTGTCGGTGATGGCTGCAGTATAAGCCCTACCCCCCAAATAAGCCCTAGTTAAAGTCCTTGTAGGTCTTATTTTTAGGGTAGGGCTCACTGTCGGGGAAACAGGGTAGGGGTTATTTGGGGGGTAGGGCTTACATTGCAGCCATCACTAACAATCACGCTAGGTCTTATTTTCGGGGAAACAGGGTGTGTGTGTGTGTGTATGTGTATATATGTATGTATGTATGTATGTATGTATGTATGTATGTATATATATATATATATATATATATATATATATATATATATATATATATATATATATATATATATATATATATATATGTTTCCCCATAAGAAATAATGGAAACTCAGATGATTAGTTCCACAACCACGTCTGGTGTATGCAGTACTGTATGTGGACAGAGGTGCGGGGGCGCTGGAGAACTCAGACACTCGGGAACTGTTGACACTTTCACACGTTACGCCCGCCCCACCCAGTTGGGAGTGTCTCCGAGCGCTTCCGAGTTCTCCAGGAAGCGCTGGGCGCCCCCAGACCTCTGGCCACATACGGTAATATATACACCAGCGGCTTGAGTCCTGCTCGTTTTGCAAGACAGCGCTCGCATATCAAGTCAGGATTTTTAAAACATTAAAAAAAAATATATAGCTTGTCTTGCAACGCTCTTATACCGTGTTACTTGCAAACCGAGGTATCACTGTGTTTGTGTGTATGTATATGTGTGTGTGTATATATGTATGTATGTAATATACCGTATTTATCGGCGTATAACACGCGCCCCAAGTTTAGGAGAGAATTTTAAGGAAAAAACTTTTAGGAGGGAAGTTTAAGGAAAAAAAAACTTACATTTAAATGCCCATCAATGCAGCCTCATCAGTGTTCATCTGCAGCCTTGTTAGTGTCATTGCAGCCTTTTCAGTGTCAGTGCAGCCTTGTCAGTGCAGCTTTGCCCCAGTGCAGTCTTGTCAGTGCAGCTTTGCCCCAGTGGTCAGTGCAGCCTTGCCCCCAGTGTCCATGCTTGATCGCCGCCGACATACACAGTACAGATCGCCGCCGACAGTAGTTTGTGTTTTAAATATGGCGCCGCGGAGTTCGGAGGGACTCGGCGGAGCTGAACGAGCGCCGCCGAGATACACATAGTCGAGTGTATTCGTCTCTTTCTGGCGCCGCTCACAGTCCTGCCCAGTCCCGCCCAGTCCCGCCCTATGATGGACATAACACAGGTCCAATGGCGGGACTGGGCGGGACTGTGAGCGGCCCTGAAAAGAGCCGAATACACTCGACTATGTGTATCTCGGCTCTGTGATTTCGGCGGCGCTCGTTCAGCTCCGCCGAGTCCCTCCGTACTCCGCGGCACCATATTTAAAACTACTCGCTATGTGAATGTCAGCGGCGATAGCTCACAATTAGCGGGTATCGGCGTATAACACGCACCCACGATTTTCCCCTGATTTTAAGGGGAAAAAAGTGCGTGTTATATGCCGATAAATACGGTATGTTGCGCCCTGCTCCTGTTGACCAGGCGCTCGCATGTAAATTTAGTTTTTGGCTGAGCTGTAAACAGCTCAGATTGAATGTATATAGTTTACTGGATCTGTTCTGGAATTGACTTGGTTGTACAGTTCCCACTGTTGCCAATAGGTGTCACTGGTACCATGGGACAGTGTGTGAATAACAACTTCGTGAAACTTTAATGAATATTCTTCTTTCAGAAACAGCCCAGTGGGAGGTTCTTGCTGCTGTGCATTCTGGGGGAGAGTATTTATGGGCCAGATGCCATGTGATAGGGAGGAGTTTCTTACATTGTGGCCCTCCGGGCTGGAGGCTGCGTCACTGTAGCTGTGCAAGTAGGCCCAGAAGCCTGTCTGGGGCTTACTACCACAGAGGTGGTTCTTAGGTTGACTTGCCTGCTAGGAAGAAGCCGAGCCAAGCTGAGCAGATCCAGGGGAGGACCCTTGCTGAGAGAGGCTTGTCCAGACAACTTGCAGCTTGCTAGATCTGTGGCAGAGATCTACCCAGCCATACAAGATTTACAGAGAGAAAACTGTGTTTTGTTCTCCATTCTGAAGAGTCTGTAAGTGATCTGCTACAAAAAGGTATCTGCAACTCCCCTTCAACCTTTTTACTGCTACTTCTTTCAAGTTGTCTTGTAATAAAGCATTGGGAAAAGAATTAAGTGACTGGGGCATACATTGGTGGGCGTAAGGCTCAATATAGACTCTAAGTTCCTGATGTGCCTGATGTGGTGAAACTACAGGTAAGGGCTGACGGCAACAACCCAATTTTAATTAGCAGCTCCTTCGGGGGCAGTGCCACACACACACACACACACACACACACACACACACACACACACACACACATATATATATATCTCCTGCTCAGGCCTTAGGCCTGGGTCTGTCTTCCCCAGACTTGACACTCAGCACCTCCTGTGCTTGTAGCTTCGTGCTTCACTGACTCCTAGGCCAGAACTCCTGTCTGCTCTGCCGGGCGGAGCTGTCTCCAAGGATGAGCACTGACCTCTATTCTTGGCATGTTTATGAACCCAGCCCACAGGTGTGTAATTAGTTTTCCTGCCAAAATCAGGCATACGCTGCTCATATGCACCCGTGACATGGGGTCGCATCTCCACATAATAAATATATTTAAAAAAATAAAATATATATATAGACACCTATACACACACACACCTACCCACATGCAAAAACTATGCTTGGTCTTCTATGACTCAGTAGTTGGGTGGCTTTGGAAGACCAGTTTCATAGCTTATTCTATATAAAGTGACATCCTTTTTGTTTTTTTGTTTTTTACACTTCTCCTGCTTTCATTTTCATATCCTCATTTTACTACCTCTTTCTTTGTTTCCCATGTATTTTAAATGTCATGTGTAATGAAATCTTAAAGTGATTGTAAATGATCAACTCATTCAGTTTAATCACTTGTCAACTGGGCACTTAAACCCCCTTCCTAACCAGACCAATTTTCAGCTTTCGGTGCTCACATTTTGAATGACAATTACTCAGTCATGCAACACTGTACCTACATGAAATTTTTGCCCTTTTTTTCACACAAATAGAGCTTTCTTTTGGTGGTATTTAATCACCGTTGGGTTTTTGATTTTTTTGCGCTATAAAAGAAAAAAGACTGAAAATTTGGTAAAAAAATGAAATTTTCTTTGTTTCTATTATAAAATTTAGCAAATTAGTAATTTTTCTTCGTAAATTTTGGCCACAATTTATACTGCTACATATCTTTGGTAAAAATAAGTACAAATTGGTGTATATAATTTGGTCTTTGTGAAAGTTATAGAGTCCAAAAACTATGGTGCCAATATCTGAAAATTGATCATACCTGAATTACTGATGGCCTATCTATATTCTTGAGACCCTAACATACCAGAAAAGTACAAATACCTCCCAAATGACCCCTTTTTGGAAAGAAGACATTCCAAGGTATTTAGAAAGATGCATGGTTTTTTGAAGTTGTAATTTTTTTCCCACAATTCTTTGCAAAATCAAGATTTTTTTTTTTTCTTTTTTTTTTCACAAAATTGTCATATTAGCAGGTTATTTCTCACACACCGCATATTCATACCACAAATTACACCCCAAAACACATTCTGCTATTACTCCTGAGTATGGCGATGCCACATGTGTGAGACTTTTACACAGCGTGGCCACATACAGAGGCCCAACATACAGGGAGCACCTCCAGGCGTTCTGGAGCACCCAGGCCAATTCTGACATTTCTCTCCTACATGTAAAAATCATCATTTATTTGCTAGAAAATTACATAGAACCCCAAAACATTATATATGTTTTTTTTTAGCAAAGACCCTAGAGAATACAATGGTGGTTGTTGCAACTTTTTATCTTGCACGGTATTTGCGCAGCAATTTTTTTGAACGCTTTTTTTTGGTGAAAAAAAAGTTTTGTGCTTTAAAAAAAAAAAAAAAAAAAGTGAAGTTGGCCCAATGTTTTTGCATAATGTGAAAGATGAAGTTACGCAGAGTAAATGGATACCTAACATGTCACCCTTCAAAATTGCACACGCTCGTGGAATGGCGCCAAACTTCGCTACTTAAAAATCCCCATAGGCGACGCTTTAAAATTTTTTACTGGTTACATGTTTTGAGTTACAGAGGAGGTCTAGGGCCAAAATGATTGCTCTTGCTCTAACGTTCGCACCGATACCTCACATGTGTGGTTTGAACACCGTTTTCATATGTGGGCGGGACTTGCGTGTGCATTCGCTTCTGCATGCGAGCACACGGACAGGGGCGCTTTAAAAAAAAAAAAAAAATCTTTTTATTGTTTATTTTACTTTATTTTAGTTTGACACTTTTTTTCCAAAAAAAAAATTTTTTGATCAATTTTATTCCTATTACAAAGAATGTAAACATCCCTTGTAATAGGAATATGGCATGAAAGGTCCTCTTTACAGTGAGATATGGGGTCAATAAGACCCCACATCTCACCTCTAGGCTGGGAAGCCTGAAATAAATAAAAAAATCGTAGCGGTGAGTCGGTAGAAGCACCGGAGGGCGGCGGGAAAGGGGGGGATGTCCCCTCTCGCCTCCCATAAGAACGATCAAGCAGTGGAACAGCCACTATGATCATTCTTATGGTGTAGGGAATCGCCGGCTGAAAAAGCTGATATCTGAATGACATCATTCAGATATCTCCGCACAAAGTCAAGGATGTCATATGACGGCGGGCAGGAAGTGGTTAAAACACTTTTTTTTTTTTTTAAAACACAAAGTTGTCCATTTATACAATATTTCTAACACATAGCATGTACATACCAAAAATGACACCCCAAAATAGATTCTCCTACTCCTCCTGAGTACTGCGATACCACATGTGTGAGACTTCCACAGCCTGGCTACATACAGAGGCCAAGTACGGCAGAGTATAGCCAAGTATAGCCGAGTATGGCTGGGTAGTGCGGGGTAGTGCAGAGTATTGCGGCCTAGTGCAGAGTAGTGCTGGGTATTGCGGGGTATTGCAGAGTAGTGCAGCGTATTGCAGGGTAGTGCTGGGTATTGCAGGGCATTAGAGTATGGAGGGATGGCTGAGCATGGATGGATCCATGGATGTGACTGTATTTGTCACTGAGCAGCGCTGTGGGCACTACAGATTCAGCCCACAGCGCTGCTGCCATCCGATCCCTCCCCTTCTCCTCCCCCTCTGTACCAATAGGTACACAGAGGGGAGGGAGGAACCGGCATCATGACATGATGCCGGTTTGTTTACATGTGATCACTCCGTCATTTGACGGAGCGATCACATGGTAAATGGCCGCGATCAGCAGCCATTTACCGTGATCCATGATGCGTCGGGTCCGGTCACAGATGTTCTCGGGTGCGCGCGAGAGCAGGATTCTGGGAGGATGTCCATGGACGCCCACCCAGAATAAGCCGACCGCGCCGTAGCCGTCTTTCGGCTATGGCCCGGTCGGCATGTGGTTAAAACAGTAATGAAAGGCAAAACATTTTTGTATAGACATAAAAAAAAAAAAATCTAAATACCTATTTTTTTTTTTTACTATCTTTTAAAATGATCACATGCTCTCTGTTCTCAGCTGCATAAGAACTGGGGGGGGGGGGGGAGCAGCACACTCAGTTTCCCAGTGACAGGCTGTTTAGCGGGGGGCATGTCAGGACAAGTCTGATCATCGGAGGAGAGAACAGCATAGCTAGAAAACTGACCACGCTGTGCTCTCCTGCTTAGTGTGGTCAATTTTTATTAGGAAAGCAGACTGGCAGGAACACCAGGGATTTCACATAAGAGAAGCAATACAAAGAGAACAGGATACTTATACAAGTGCATGGTACTACAGGCATATATCAGGAATATGAAGTGTTGAAGGGTAACAAACGCTTTGTTTTTGAGCCTCTTGTAAAATGTAGAAACCACACTGGTAGCCATGCCTTTCTTTCATTGTCTAAGGCTCTAGTGTTATAAACCCTAACAATGAACATGTATTTTTTCTCTTTACTTTGTTAAATATACTATTGAAAGAATTTTGTTGTATCTGATTGAATAGTCTATCTAGTTCTTATTATGGACTACAGAACAATTACTTTCTATCTTGTGGAGATCAGAAGAGGGTGGGGGGAGTTGGTAGTTTAACAAGACAACCAGGCAGAGCTAACACAAGTTATTGAAATTTCAGTCCATAAAAAGACACTCTGTTGTCAGTCCACAAAAGGATATTAGAAATGAAGCCCATTTCTGGCACATCAACAAACGTCAAATTACATAAACTGGGGTTTTTTTTCTTTTTTTTTTTTTTTTTTTTATGCCCAGTTAAGTCGGAAGCCAATTAACCAACCAGTATGGCTTGGATTATGGGAAATACTGGAGCTTGTGGAGGAAACCCATAGAATAATGGAGAGAACACGTTCCTTGTAGAAAATGACCTGGTTGACAGACTAGTCTTTTCTTACCATTCTATATTTCAGCCTTTCTCAATCAGGGTTCCATGGAATCTTAGGGTTCCCCCAGAGGTTGCTAGGGATTCCTTGAGCAATGAGAACTTTTTGCATTTCAAATAAGTAACCACTGACACTAATGATGTGTTTAGCTATCTGTAATGAGGACATTCTTCCCCTTGACCACCAATGCCAGGAGCATGAGATTGTAGGTCGCACTATATAACATTAAATAAGCACACTACAACAGGTTGGAATAAAAAATGGCCGCGGCACCTTTATTGGTATTAGAATTAAACAAATAACTTTATTCAAATAATCCATGAAATATAAATAAATATTCTTTCAAATTAAAACCAATTCTAACTTGCTCAGTCATAGGACTCGAGCTATAAAATTAAATTCATAAAAAACAAGTCCCCACCAGCCGTGTTTTGAAAGCAAAACCAGGCTACCCTAGCACCGCGGCCTGTTCAATGCAATTTTGAAGACCTAAATTGAAAATATCAAGCCCAACATCTGAAAGATGTACACCATCTTGTCTGTAAAGACCGGGAAAACCTCCTTTCAAATCTACGTGACGGAAGGAGATCCCCCCCAATTGATGGTAAACATTTTTCAATTGAATGATTAATTCTCCGCTTTATCTTTTCCAATGGTCTGCTGTCTTTAGAATATAACCAATGCAGGCGAGACACCATTTCAGAGAAAACACACGTATTAGGAAACATTAATCTTAAACGATGCAAATATTGCTTCATTAAAAACATTAAATCCAAAGTTTTTAATCTACCAACATCGTTGCCTCCAATGTGTAAAATTATCATAGATGGATAAGGCCAAGAATGAAATAATTCAGAAATGTGAAGGAAAAGATTAGTCCATTGTAGACCACGAATACCTTTCCAAAGTATAAGACACTTATCAGAAGGCAAGGATAGATTGGAACCATAGCAACGCTGAGAAGCTCTCTTATGAGCCCAGTAAATGTATGAATGGCCAAATATCCATATGCAAGATTTGTCACCTATAATCAAAGAGACAAGCTAGGACGGATGTAAATGTTAAATCTACTAGACTCCCATCTACCTAATCTCATAATGACCTCATCACTCAAACCCAATCTAGCAGCTTCTGTAGAGGCTCCAATTCTGAAAGAATGAGTGGAAAATTGAAAAGGGAAAGGCCTAAATGAGAAAAACGTCTTAAGACTGCTGAAAACTGGAATTTTGTCATCGGAGAGGAATCTATGTGAACAAAAAAATGCTGACCTGAAGCTGGTCTGGCTGAAAGGTATTTTTTGAGAATTAATAAAGGACAGAGGATGGAGTCCCCAAAAGCGAATAGATTGAGCCACTGGCCTTTACCTGATCTATCCATTTTTGATTTTTTGACAAAAACAAAGACCTTATCATCTGAAAAAGATACTTCTGATAAAAACAAACCTTCTAAACTGTGTTTATTTGGTAACATCTCAGATATACGAAAAGGCCGCAAAAAACATCAAAACAAATGCAGCATGAAATAAAATAGCTTCATACTCCGAGATGCAAACAAAAGGAGTGGCCAAACACAGCTTCGATAAAATGTCCAAAGTAATTGGCCTTCGCTTATCTGGAGCCAATTTAACCTTCCGTATACCCTTTAAAGCTTGTTTAACAGAAAAGAAACTGTTACAGGCTGGGAAATTATTCAGCTTCAAGAAAAAAGAAACTCCTGTTAATATTTTATTAATGTGATTAAAGGAAAATTCCAATTGAATTAATGAACAAAGAAATGCTAAGATCGAACTCCCAGAAGGTGGTAAAGCAGGAGAACCCACTTCTTTATTGAAATTCAACCACCTTACCCATGCAACCGAATAATCGGTCCATGTTTTTGGAGCAATCGAATTCTTAATAACCTGAATTACTGGGTTTAAATTAGATCCCAAAGATGACTCGGGCAGCGGTACCCAACCAGATCTGCATGAGGCAACAGCTGCCTGAAGCGAGCCATCTGGAATCGAGACAAGGCATCAGCGATGACATTAAGATTGCCAGGTATATGTTTTGCCTTAATCCTAATGTTTAATTTTAAGCATAAGAGAACTAAATAACGCAAGAGCTTTATAACCAATAACGATTTTGAAGAAAGACAGTTTAAAGCGAATAATACACCTCTATTATCTGTATTGATGATGATTCTTTTGTTAGCGAGCTGATCACCCCAAATTTCCAAAGCAACTAGAACCGGAAAGAGTTCCAGCAAAACTATGTTTTTTGTAATCTTGTTAACAATCCAAAGTGGGGGCCATGTGCCAGAACACCAATGTGAACGAAAAATAGCAGCAAAACCTTGAGAACCAGCAGCATCTGTGAATAATTCTAAATCTGCTGCGAAAACAGTCTTCCTGGAAAAAGGATCTGCCATTAAAATCCTGCAAAAATTGGGACCACACCAGCAGATCGTCTTTTAGATCACAAGTCAACCTAATGTGGGAAAATGGGGATTTTAGACCTGACATAGCAAAGGATAATCTTCTAGAAAATATTCTTCCCATAGGCATAATGCATGTAGCAAAAGCCAGAAGACCCAGAAATGATTGAAGCTCTTTTGATAAAATCTTTTTTCTGCGCAGGAAGAAGGAAATAAAGGATTGTAGCCTGTAAATTTTTAGAGCAGGAAGTTCAAACTGGAATAATTGCGTATTAATCTTAATGCCTAAGAATTCAATAATTGGAGCTGGAAAAGTAGTTTTTTCAAATGCTAGGGGAATACCGAAGTATTTAGATAAAAGGAAAAATAACCTGAGGATTAAAGCGCAAACTATAGAATTTGGCGGACCAATGAACAGGAAGTCATCTAGATAATGAATTATCCCAGTATGACCCGATTCAAATTGTAGCACCCACTGAAGAAAAGAGGCAAAAACTTTGAAATAATAACAGGACAATGAACAGCCCATTGGAAGGCATTTATCATAAAAGAAATAGCCTTCAAAACAAAAACCAAGGGAATTGTAAGATTCTGGAGCAATGGGCAATAATCTAAAGGCTGATTGGATGTCTGCTTTTGCTAATAAAGCACCCCGACCAAACTTTTTAATAATATGAATAGCATCATCAAATGTGGCATACTTGACTGAAGCAGATAATGGGCCAATTTCATCATTAAGGGATTGGCCTGCAGGAAAAGAGAGATGATGAATGAGCCGATAAGAATTAGGCTCTTTTTTAGGAACTAAACCCAACGGGGAAACTCGAAAGTTAATAAATGGTGGGGAGATAAAAGGGCCAGCAATCCTATTGGCTGAAATTTCTTTTATTAATTTTTCCCTAACTATTTCACTATGGAGGGAAACTGATTTCAAATTTTTTGATACTTGACAACCTGGACCCGTGAAAATAGGGAGTTTAAAACCTGTAGAAAAACCTTCAATTAATAATTGTGCTTTCTCCTTGTCGGGGTACAACATTAACCATGGATGCATTTCGATTAGCCTCACAGGCTTGCAGGCCTTTTGTATGATCCCTGATGACTTGATTGCTAGATGTTCTTTTAAAGCATCTGGAGACTGGGTGGCTACCAAAACAAAAAGAACATTCATGGCGGTAACAACGTGAATTCAACCACTTGCATTGATTTTCATTAAATGCGTAACATGTTCCTTTCTTATAAACTGATGCTGATGCATTTGAGGTCGGATTTGACTGGGGCTGAGGTCTTGCATATATACCTGTTTCTGTGGAATAATTAAGTTTAACCATAGCACAACATCTTTGTTACCCCATTTTAAATTAGGGTGTATTGCAATTTTTTGGCGAAAAGATTCGTCATAATTAAACCATCCCATGCCACCGAAACTTTTATATGCCTCCAGAATATGCTCCAAATGCTGAAAAAATCCAGGACATTTCTCTGGATGCTTCTCACCCATTATTGCAGAGAATATACAAAACGCCTGCAACCAATTAAAAAAGGATCTAGCAACAGGTCGGCGTCTATCTTCAGCACTATCCTCAGATCTTTTATCCATTTTTATAATTAAATCTTTTGCAATAGGTAATAAAGATAATATATCCAAGAATTCGCCTTTCCATATTTTTTCTTTTACTGATAAAGGCAAATGGAAACCTAACGGAGATATTTCACAAGGGAGTACCTCTTTAAAACATGTCTCAGAAATAGAATTAGGAATGCTTACAGGAATGCTTGTATTTACCGGAATGGGATTGATATTAGCTACAGAGTTACCAGACCAAACATTAACTGGAGAAGGAGATACGTTTGTGGACACAGAAGTGGAATTATTAATGGCTATATTCTCATTAAATTTATTTAATGACACTAATAATTGGTTAATTAATTCATTTTGAGCAAACTCACCAGCATGACTGTATTCAGACTGACTGCATCTGACAGGAATTTGTATACCTGGTGCTGTTACTTGACTAATATCTGGACCTGTAAGGGAGGAAAGAGACATAGGGGCTCTCACAGCATCCAGCCTGGATGGCCTGGATGGCCTGGATGCGAGTGATGCCGCACCTGTTAACTGAAGTATCTGCCTGGAATGACTACCAGCATAATTTGGCGACTTTTGTATTGTGGGTAAAGCCAAATTTGCCAGGGGAGAGTCTGGAGAAGCATCTTCTAAGCTAGGCATCGCTGATTCATTCCTAATCTGAGATTCCCTGTGTGGAATGGATGAGCGCTGTGTTCTGCCTTTGCCACTGCTATTGCGGCTGGGAGAAGGGGATAAAACTCTTCTATTTCTTTTCCCCTGCCGGTTGCCTCTGTCTGTTCACCCCCTGAACTGATTTCTCTTGCTCAGCTATGGGAACAATTATCTCTTCACTCACTGCTGCTGTATCTAGTGCATAACGCTCTGATGGTAAGCTCCGCTGAATGGTGAGAGCTGGGCTGAGGCAGAGGCGGCTGGCTGAGTCTCATAAAGCGGCTCCATAGCTTGCTGTTCCGCCGCTACAGTCACCACAGGAGTGTCTATTTCAGAGAGAGCTAAACACCACTGGAGCCATTCATTACCTCCTTCAGCCCTTTCAAGGACTCTTCTTACTAGCGACTTCATGCCCAGATACAGCCTAAGCCAGCCAAGGAAGCGCAGCGGAGCTCAAACTTAAGCCGCCTCAGGGCAAGTGTGAGCGGGTCTGTCACACAGAGGCTTATATAGCCTCCTAGTCTGAGGAAAAACGTTTTTCCCGCTCCTTGCCTCGTGACCTCTTTTTTTTTTTTTTTTTTGAATTATGAAAACTTTATAAATTCTTTTTGGCAACCACAATCCCATGATGCGGGCGCTTTATTGCGCCCACTGTTCATTCTTTCCACTGACTACTACCAGTGTGATAGGGCCCTTCTCCCACTGACCATGAGTGTAAGGATGCCCATCTCTCAGTCTCTACCAATGTGTAAGGAGCATTCTTCTCCCTGACCATTACACTATTGTATCATGAATTGTAGATATAGTAATTATTAGCAGGGGTTCCCTGAGACCGGAAAGTTGTTTCAAAGGTTCCTCTTGGGTAAAGAGGTTGAAAAAGGCTAGATTAGAATAACAGGAGTAGGCTAGAAATAATTAAAATACAATGTGGATATGAATATATGATTTTTCACTTTGACCATAGATACTTTTTAAACCAGCTGAACTGATTGGTAGTAAAGTTCTCATTTAATATACTATTGTGGGATGAAGCTGGATTAAACACATGTGAATATCATTTTAATAAAATGTTTCCATTTGTTGTCTTTTAGAAGTGACTCCTTGTTTCCCACATCTGCAGTTTGTTCTTGGAAGTCAGAAATATGATATAATCTACTGAACAGCATAGGAAAGCAGAATTTTTCAGGCAACGTCTGCCTCAACAAGGGTGGATTGTTCCTCCGACACTTTCTTCAGCAGATGTTCCCAGCTGTCTACTGCTGCTTTCCCCATTAGATGGGCCGTCCACTGCACAAGTCAAATAAAAGCAGCTATTGATTTTCAAAGATAATATAATATGTCCAAATACATCTTTTTATGCTGTGAAGCTCGGTTGAGAAAACATTGACACTTTCTATGATTGCTCTGCTAGATCTCTTAGCTCTCACAGTTTCAAGTAGTATGGTGCAGTTGACCTTATGAAAGGGGGTGTATGGATCGTTGTTTTACGTTACTGTATTTTTTTAAAAGGCAATGTCTATTTGGCTGGTATGAGTTATTGAACAGTTTGAACTTTTCTTTACAGTTGAGTGTTTAATAAAACGGACACAATCTTAATATCATAATAATAATATGACCATAGCATCAAATCAGCAGATCAGTATAGATCACCTTTCTCTGGTTAATTGCCCTGAATGAACCCTTGATATAGTTTTCAGGTTTCAAGAACCCACATTAAATTTTAGACTTGCAGCTCACTGAAAATTATCAGTCAAGGATTTATAGAAAGTTCTTAATAAAAAGGCGTGGCATCTACCGATCATCTGTATACAACAAAATATTATTCCGTTTAAGATAACTAAAATAAACAGAAAAAAATATATAGTGAAAACTGTGGTTTCCTGTTGCAATAGTGGCATTAGTGTAGAAGTGACCACCTTATGTTGGTGGTTAATGGACAATTGCATACATGCACTGTGGTCAGTGTAGGTAAGAAACAACTCCATCACTGTTCATGGAACCCAGAACAACCTTTTAGATGCCTAATCATCTCAGTGGCCGAATTGCTGTCATAATAACCCTGCCTGTTGCAGTTTTGACTATATTAAAAGGGATCACAAGTGGGGAGGTGGTTCCTTAAAGTCCCATTAATACATAAGTGACTATCAAAGCCTCCACTGTACTGAGAGGATATAGGCCGACATTGCTGAACTTTTTTTCCAGAGCAGCCTGTATTTCTCCCAAGGTTTTTCTTTGTATCCCAAACAATTTCTCTGGCAGTTGTGGCTGCAATCTTTCTTGGTCTACCTGACCTTGGCTTGGTATCAAGAGATCCCTGAATTTTCTTCTTCTTAATATGTGATTGAACAGAACTAACTGGCATATTAAAAGCTATGGATATCTTTTTGTATCCTTTTCCATCTTTATAAAGTTCCATTACTTTGTTATGCAGGTCTTTTGACAGTTGTTTTATGCTCCCCAAGGCTCAGTATCTAGTCTGCTCAGTGCATCCACGTGAGAGCTAACAAACTTATTGACTATTTATACACAGACACTAATTGCCATTTAAAAAGCCACAGATGTGGGAAACTAACCTTTACTTGTCATTTTAACCAGTGTGTGTCTGTACCAAGGCCAAATATTCCAGGATATGGAAAATTTTGATCAGGGCCATTTGTCTGATTTCTGTTATAATGATTTAAAAAGGAGCCAAATAACTATGTGATAATAAATTGCTTCATATGATCACTATCCTTGAATAAACGTTTTTTTGGCATGATCAATCATAGTTTCACTATTCATGCCAAAATTTCACGCTTTCTGCCAGGGTATGCAAACTTTTGAGCACAACTGTATAATCTAAAGCCGGCCATGGACGGATTAAAATTTGCCAGTTTCAGCATTTTGGTCCATCTATGGGCAGGCTGATTATACGAAAGTCGATCTATTGATCAACTTCAGTACAACCAGCCTGTCGGGTTTTTCATATCACTGCCAGCGGCTACAGTCATTGGCAGTAATCATTGTATTCTGACAGTGGGGAAACTTCCCGCTGGCGGAATACAATAGCACAGCAGGAGGGATTTCCCCATCAACCCTGTCTGTTTATGATGGAATTGAGCAATTTTCTTTCCTTCAACTCATGGTTGATGGAAAGGAAATTGCATAATCTATGGCCAGCCTTAAAGCGGAGTTCCGCCTGCAAAAAAAAAATTAAGTCAGCAGCTACAAATACTGCAGCTGCTGACTCTTAAAAGAAGGACACATACCTGTCCAGGGCGCCTGCAATGTCCTCATCCAAAGCCGACCTGTCCCTCGGCTCCAGGAAGAGGCGCTGGCATCTTAAGTAAGGGACTCAGGAAGTGATGCCTTGCGGCTTCACAGCCTGTTTCCGAACTGCGCATGAGCGAGTCGTGCTGCTCGTTCTGACTGGTCCCTTCTGTCTTCTGGGACCTGTGTGTCTCCCAGAACCAGAGGGAGGGAGGTGGAGGAGGGGCCAGACCTGACGTAGATTGCCATGGATCGATCTTTCGCCAAAAGTGGGCACAAATACCTGTATTAGGCAGATAGCTGCTCCTCCCTAAAAGGTGCCAACTGTGACATCGGAGGTGGGGGGGAACCGGATAAGCGGAAGTTCCATTTCTGGGTGGGACTCCAATTTAATTTTCTAAATCTTTCAATATTCTGAGCTGACTTTTTATTGTTTTTAATAAATTTATATAGAAGTGATAAAACAGTAGCTGAATATAAAGACAGTGAGAGAGAGAGAGGCCTGGCTTTGGCCAGAAGATTTACTATCTAGACTAGAGTCAGATTGTGGCCACATCAGTTGGATCACAACTATATACAGTATATGGTACATATATGGTTGGGACTTAGGACATTCCTCATAAAACCTGAGGGTGTAACTGCTGAGAGCCACTGTCGTCTTGAGGGCTTCAGCAATCTGGATTCATTTTTGCATATGCCGTTGCATGCCTTTTTTTTTTTTTTTTTTTGACTCATTTTGAATGCAGTCCAGTCTTTTTTTTTTTTTTTCTTTTTGACACGTTGTCCTTATGAAAATAAGGATTTTTAATGTGACGTCCAGTGCAGTTGCATGCATTTTGATGCATTCCAGATGGAAAAAAAAATGCAGCAGGTTGTACTTTTGTTGAAAGAACTGGAACTGATGGCATTGGTGTGAACTAGCGGCCGATACAGAAAAAAGAAATTGACTCCTGCGCACAAGTGGTCAACCAGATAGATGGAAGGACGACACAGGCCTTGCTGCCCTCAAGGATGGGGAATCCTAGCAGACAAAGAAATAAAAAGAGAGAGGAGCGCACCGGCCATGTGCATTATCTTTTGTGAAACATTTATTGAATAAAATAATAATAAAAGAAATTACTCACAAGCAGTAGTAAAATCTGGTGCCATAAAACTCGAGCAACAACAAGCAGCAAGTGGTAGTGATGATGAGCGAAGCCTTCCAAAGGTCTTAGAGGAACATAAAAAGCTTTTCGAAGGGCACGTCCCTTCTTCATCAGAGCTCAGCAGTCACTGACTGCTGAGCTCTGATGAAGAAGGGACGTGCCCTTCGAAACGCGTCAGCTAGTAGTGAAGCTTTTATGTTCCTCTAAGACAGTGGTTCTCAACTCCAGTCCTCAGGACCCACCAACAGGCCAGATTTTAAGTATTACCTTGGGGAGATGCAGACTAGAATACTGCAATCACTGAGCAGCAAATGATATCATCTGTGATGTATTTCAGTTATCTTACAAACCTGGCCTGTTAGTGGGTCCTGAGGACAGGAGTTGAGAACCACTGCTCTAAGACCTTTGGAAGGCTTCGCTCATCATCACTACCACTTGCTGCTTGTTGTTGCTCGAGTTTTATGGCACCAGATTTTACTACTGCTTGTGAGTAATTTCTTTTATTATTATTTTATTCAATAAATGTTTCACAAAAGATAATGCACATGGCCGGTGCGCTCCTCTCTCTTTTTATTTCTTTGTGTGAACTAGGGGCATTGGAATACATGGCAAGCACTGTGCCTGCATACCGTATGCATTTTAAAAAACACTAAAAAGCATCTGGTGTGAACCAGTACTTGGCATACTGTACTGATATATGAACATTAGATATTCCTGGCAGAAAAAAAATGTGAGGATGGATTGTATAGCACTTGTGCATATGCAAACACATGCGTAAAAATTCTAGCTTTGTTGTAATCAAGTGATTGTGGTGTATGCACATACAAATACATTTGTCCGCTCAGTTTCCACAGAGTGGACATGGACAGAGCCAGCTCTGCTCTCTAGGTGGCTGGGAGTAAACAGACTCTGCTGTCCATTTACACCCAACTAGCCTCTGATCTGATCTGCCTACACAAGACGATGGACATAAGTCTGTTTATACCCGCCTCTCCATAGGAATGCATGGACCTTCTGATCAGATCTGCCTGAAAAACTTGACAGGTGGACCTGATTGGATCGCTCGTGTGAAAGGGGGCTTATAGCTGCTGTGCCAATGTGTACAGAGCCTCTGTCCTTGTCTCTTCTGGCACATTCTCTCTTCTGGTACATCCAATTCTTTATGTAGATAATAAAATTTTTAAATCTTAGTTGCAGGTGCAGCAAATTACAATGTAAGGTTTGTGTGTTTATTTACACTGGAGTCACCTGAAGTATTTATTTTATAACCATGGATAAACTCTAGGTATCTCAACTTAGCCATACCTAGCGCATCTCTGTTTTATGGGTGGCTTTTGTCTTTACTTTGAATATGAACTCTTTTTATGTGCGTTCTTTTTCATCATATTTTTTTATTTATTTATTTTGTTTTTTTATGTTAAGTTCAAATTATTCTCCTACCTTTGCCCAGCCCAGGAAACCATCCCCTGATGCTTGATGCACCGCCTCACCAACAACCACATGCACTGCATGCTGTTGTGTTGCAGCACCATGAACTTGAATGGGTTACACTTGGTGGCGGTTCAGCCCACCGATAGCAACATGCTGTTTAGTTTTTGCAGAGGGCACAGCATGTGTACAGCCCTAAGCATCTGCATGCCCTCATTCGTTTAGCGTACAGTAAAACCACAGCTCAACCACCTGCTTTTACCTCTGGTTACTCGTGTAAACAAAGCCTGAAAAAAAACTATATATATATATATATATTTTTTTTATATTTGGAATTATAAAAAAAAAAAAAAGCATAGTCATTTGAAGAAATATTAGGCCCATCATGGAAATGTGAATATGGCTGTGGAATGGAGCTAGTTTAAAATCCAACATAGAAACTTTTCTATTTTTTTGTTTTTTTAATCATATCTCCAACTGTGCACATAATTATGTGTGTGGGGTTTGCTAGCTTTTCATTATATGAGAATGTTCCAACATAGAGTAATTGTTTTGCATTTTCAGTATAGAAAGCCACCAAACTAAAAATAGTCCTAACAGAAAACAGGATTAGTTACAGTGAGACAACTGTGTAATAGCATTGAGATCAGCATAATAAATGAAGCTTTTTATAAACAGCGGGCACACATTGATTACAGTAAGCCTGCTGGATACACTGATCACTATCTGTTTGATAAGCATTTTAAAGTTGTCTTTATTCTTGCTAGAGATATGTCATTCATATAATTCATATTTTATGTGTATTGATGGGGATACGCCATTGTACAGCAGGCATTTCCTAAACTGTTCAAGTTGTCTTCTTTTCTATGAAAGTATTGAAGCATGGCAGCTAGCATTTTCAGAAGAAGGTCAGCAATGGCAGCCCCATATTTCTTTTAGGCCCGGTTCACACTGGTGCGACATGGGATCTTACTTGTGAGAGCACAAGCCGCATGAAATGTCAAAATAAATGTTTCCCTACAAGAGCTGTCTTAACTCATCTGACACGACTTGCTCGGACTTTAGAAAAGGTTCCTGCACTGCTTTGGTCCAACTTTGATACAACTTCAATGCCATAGAGCAGGGGTCTCCAAACTTTCTAAACAGTTTACTGTCCTTTAGACTTCAAAAGGGCCGGACTTTGGCCAGTGGGAGTAGAAAAGGTGTCGATGTCAGTGGAAATAAATAATGTCCCATTGTTTGTTTCAGTGGGAGAAACTGAGTCCCATTTTTGGTGTCATTGAGAGGAATTGTGCCCCATCATTGATGTTATTGGGCCCCATCGTTTGTGTCAGTGGAAGGAATTGTGCCCCCTTTTGTTGGTGTCAGTGGGTTGAATTGTGCCCCTTTGTTGGTGTCATTGGGAGCAAATGTGCCCCATTCATTGGTGTTAGTGAGGATATTTATGCCCCATTGTTGGTAACAGTGAATGAAATAGTGCCCCAAGGGCTGGATAAAAGCAAGAAAAGGGCTGCCGTTTGGAGACCACTGCCATAGAGTGTAAAAAGTCACATTAAGCAGGATCAAAGTCGGACTGAAGATGCAAGGCAAAGTCGGATTGGAAGTGCCACGACTTTCATGTTGGAGCAATGTGAACCCGGGCTTAGGAAGGGTTACTTTGAAGACTCCCAACTATCAAGAATTAGTATCGTATGATGACATATTGATTACAATAGTCAATCACAATAGGAATATAGCAACTGGTGGTTGAAACCACAGACCTGAGCAGGGAACACTCTATCCACCACCCAGAAACAAAATATACGTAAATCGGCATACACTTCATACCTAAACTAAATATTTCCTATTAATGCAAAAATTATTTTTAACTTATTACTTAATTACTATAAACTTTTTTTTGGGGTGGGGGGGTAGGACTCCTGGTCCTTGGACATCTGAAAGATGGTCTTTATTCTCTACTATGGGGAACACCGGCTGATGTGTATATACAGCAGATTTCTTTTTTTTTTTATCAGATTTTTTTAGAAAACTTTTTGTTCCATAAAAAAAAAGACAAGTTGGCATGTAGTGTAATGGGAAAGAAATACAGAGACATAACCATGGATTATTCACGACCATGAAACAGTCATATGCAGTAAAAGGCACATAAGCATTTATTTTGTTTTGTTTTGTAGATATGTCCCAAAGTCATTAACAAAAGAATGGTAGTATAGGTCAGACACATGCATGCTTGGATATCTGGAGACTACCCCAATTTGGGGTACATAAACTCAGGCCAGTGTGACCATATAGCATGAAACTTTCTCATAGAGGTTTTAGGGAAGGTGTGTTTACAAAACAGGATACGCTTGTTAAAGGATAAGTTCACCTTTCTAAAAAAAAAAAAAAATGCCCGTTTTTGCATGTAAAAAAAAAAGTGCATTTATTATTTTTGTTTTTTAGGAACCTGTAAAGCATTGCACCCATGATAAGCAGATTGCAGGTGCAATCTCAGACACCTGCAGACTGTCTGTGTAGCTGTCTGCCCATACCTCATAGGAAGGATCAATGAACTACAAGAGCAGTGGTCATCAACCCAGTCCTCAGGGCCCACTAACAGGCCAGATTTGCAAGATAACTGAAATACGTCACCGATGATATCATTTGCTGCTCAGTGATTGCACTATTCTAGTCTGCATCTCCCCAAGGTAACACATAAAACCTGGCTTGTTGGTAGGCCCTGAGGACAGGGTTGATGACCATTGTACTAGAGCACTCACCAGCACACTGATAGTTCATTGAGAACTACAAGCCGTCGGCCACAAACATGGCAGTATTTGTAGTTCATTCATTCACGCGCGGCCGTGTTATTTTCAAATTGTGACAGCAGGTGAGGGGAGATCTCCTTCCCACTGTCACAATTAGAAGGAGGATCGGGGAGACTCTGCATTAGCAGAAACGTTACATGTTCAACCCTAAAAATGGGTGGAACATGTGTAACATGTTCCCAAAGGTGAACTTATCCTTTAAGATCTGAGATCCACTTAGATAAGGTAGGTGGGTGTGGTGAGCTCCACTTAAGGTCTATTTGCCCAAGGGCCACAAATGGGGCCCGGAAAATCGTAGTTGGCATATAAAGGTCCAAGAAGGAGGAGTCAGTATAGCCCAAAAGGCAAGTGAGGGGTTCAACTGGGAGACTGACATCAAGTAGCCCATTAAGTGTAACAACCACTTCAGCCCAATACCTTTTGCAGTTTGGGGCATCACCACAGGGGATCTAACTCGGGACAGGTCATTCCCCACACCTATGGCACAGAGAATTTCAGGGGTCCTATAAAGTACATGCAGCAGATTTCAGTGTTGAAATGCACTTTGATAGACATGAAAATGTGCCTCCTTGAGTTTCATATGCTGGACAGTTTGCATTCACTACAGAGATGACAGAACCCTCTGGGTATCGTACTTGGTGCATTTATAAGAGTTTGGGGATGGTTATACAGCTGCAGTGTGTCATCAGAGTAGGCAAACATTCCAAAACTGAATGTTAAAAATTTTAAGTACTATCAAGTCGTTGCCTGTACTGAAATTTTTTGTATGAATGTTCATGTGAGTGTTTGTTCGAAAATCGAATAATGTATGGCTAGCTTTAGGCTTCAGATATCCTCAACCCTCCTGTGGTAGAGAGCTATAGATCTCCCTGCTCCCCTTGTAAGTGAGTAGTTTACTTTTTTCCAGGAAAACCTCTTTGAAGTATAGATGGACTTTAGACCTCTCAGAAATACAACAACAAACCAGTGGTGGGTGGGCTCTTGCTGGTACACACAAGGTTATTACAGGTGGACCACTATGAATAGATTGCTTCTTGAAAGGTTGATTCTTTCCAACAGCTTTATTAAACAAAGTCTTCTCACCCTGCTACCAATATGGCGGGAAGGATACAGGAACTTGCTCATATATTGGGGTTGATTTACTAAAACTGGAGAGTGCAAAGTTTGGTGCTGCTCTATATAGAAACCAATCAGCTTCCAGTTTTTTTTTTTTTATTTCTTTTTAAAAAAAAGCTTAATTGAACAAGCAATCCCATCCTGTTTTGAATTGTTGGGTAACATTTATTTATTTATTTATTTTATTTACATTTGCTTTCCCTTTTCTTTTTTATTTATATATATTTAATGAAAATCCTTTCAAAAGAGCTGAACACTAGAACATCTAAGCAAAGGACAGTGGACACCTTGACCTAGTCTGTTTTTCCAGAAATAGGCTCTTTTGTGCAGTTTTAAGGCCTTGTGAATTTAGAAATCAATAGTATTTCATCACCTTACATGAACAAATATTGTGATATCAACAATTAAAAAGAAATGTTTCATTGTTCTAGTATGTGGTTGTATTGTATTTGCATAGTGAGGTAAAGGGTGCTTCTACAATGCTGTACCTTTTTAACAGAAGTCCCTTCCTTGTCTAGATCACCTGGAGATGGTATGGACGTATACACGGTGACTGCTGGAATACTTCAGGATTGTTTACAAGCTTTGTGAATGGACAGTGGGATTTGCTAAAAACTGACCTCCTAAACCTCTTGGCATCCTCACAAGGTATCCAGTCTGCAGTGTTTGTATACATAGGAGGTTTCTGAGGGCGAATACTGGTGTGATAATGTCTAAGGCTCCTTTCACACTTGTGCGACTTGGAATCCAACTTTTGAGACCCTCAAGTCACAGGACATGTGAAATGCCATGTATCTCTGTGATAGCCATTCCAATTGACATTCTAGAAGTTGCTGCGACTTCAGGAAAGGTTCCTGCACTACTTTTGATAAGAAGTTTAGACTTTCTTGCATTGAAGTTGCGTCAAAGTCGGACTCCAAAGTTGCACTGAAAATCGCACAACTTTGGAGTCGGCTAGTGTGAAAGGAGCCTAAAAGCAATGTGGTTACCATTAATCTGAACAGGGCCCCTCTATATATGTTTAACCCCTTACCACCCCACGCACATTTGCTGTGGCAGGGCGGCCTGTGAGAGCAAAATCATGTACCTGTACGTGATTCCTTGTTTGGGGTCTCGGGCGCGCGCCGCCGAAGACCCGCTCCCGCTGTGGCTGGACACAGCAAGAGCCAGTTGGTAGGTCCAGCGGACACTATGTCCACTGGGAATCCAGCAATCATTCATAGAGAGGCAGGATGGCGGCTAGCCTATGTAAACGAGGCAGATCGCTGTTCTGGTAGTAAGAAAGGCAGAGATTTTATTGTTAAAAAAGACCGCAATCCTGTGTTTCTGATGAGCAGGAACACTGATCTCTGCCTTTCCCCCACACAGTTAGAAAACACTCCCAGGGAACACATTTAACCCTTTGATCGCCCCTGATGTTAACCCCTTCCCTGCCAGTGGCATTTAAACATTGACAGTGCATTTTATTTAGCACTGATCACTGTATTGGTGTCACTAGTCCCCAAAAAGTGTCAGATTTGTCCGCTGCAATGTCGCAGTCCTGCTAAAAATCGCTGATCGCCACCATTACTATTAAAGTCCATAAATCTATCCCATAGTTTGTAGACGCTATAACTTTTGAGCAAACCAATCAATTTACGCTTATTGGGATTTTTATTACCAAAATCATGTAGCAGAATACATATTGGCCTAAATTGAAAATCTGAAAATTGATTTTTTTACATTTTTTTTTTTTATTGGATGTGTTTTATAGCAGAAAGTAAAAAATATTGTTTTTTTTTTTCAAAATTGTCTGTCTTTTTTGTTTTATAGTGCAAAAAAAAAAAAAATAACACAAAAGAAAGCTATATTTGTGGGAAAAAAGGACATCCATTTTATTTGGGTACAGTGTCATACAGTGTCATGCACAATTGTCAGTTAAAGTAATGCAGTACCGCATCGCAAAAAATGGCCTGGTCAGGAAGGGGGTAAAACCTTCCGGAGAGCTGAAGTGGTTAAGGTGGAACTTCATCCCTAGATTTTATCCTTTTTCACTCACCCAGGCAGCAAATACAGCATTTTCCTGTGGTTATCTGCCTTGCTCTGTCACATAGTGACTCATTACTGATATCCTCAGGAGTCGGCTGCCTCTTTCTGGTTCAGGCAGCCTGGCCCTCTGATGAGGCGCCGCTGGGTCCACCCTCCTCCAGCCACTGTATTCTGAAGCATCTTGGGATATGTGACACCTAGGCAAGAATGTTGGCTATGGCTGGGGTGGGACTGAGTTAAAAAAAAAATTAAATGTAAACCACCTTTTTGTTGTTTTTACATTGCTGGGGTGAGGGGGCAATATTGCCTAGTTCATCTATTGCCCTTTCTGTAGACCACTTAATTGCTGTTATAGGTGAAATTTATTTGTTCTGAATCCTCCTCCTTATATGGGTAGCAGCTGTGATTTTCAACCAACCAATCACAAGCTGTTTGCAGTACATGCATGAGAACTATTATAATCTGTTCTTTTTGTAAATGGCGAAAAGCATTGATAGTCATTAAAGAAATCCAAAATCCTGAAAGCACTTTTAAATACTGTTCTAAAATGCAAATGGCCTCAAGTGATCTGTCTGCTCTTTGTGTATATCCAGTGCAGAACGTGGGTGTAATATATATAGTATAGCGCTGTTTGTATCACTTAAAGGTCACTTAAAGCCCATCTTTAAGCAAAGCAGAACCCCTTCCACGCATTCAGCAGCTTAAATAAAAAAACATACCTTCTATCGTTCATATTTTTTTATGCACGCAAGTCCACCAACCACTTCCCATGACTTACCACGTCCGGGAGTTCCAACCTGTGAGCCAGCGCTGCAGTCTGTGCTCATGCTCAGCCAGTCTCTCTGCAATGATTTTTTTGTGCCTGAGGGGACTAAGCTGCTGGACAGCCAATAGGAAGTTCCCCCTTCACCCAGGCAGTGATATGGACATCTGAAGTAGGAACCTCCTCCTCTACAGTAAAATAGATGGAAAATCTGGAGCATGACATGGCAGGTGATCACAGATTAAAATGGTTGTAAAGGCTCAAGGTTTTCTACCTTCATGCATTCTATTTTGGTAATCAAGTAAGCAATTGTGGAAAACAACAATTCTTATCTTGCCTCACTTCCAACAGTTAAATGATATACTGTATCTGAAATTTCCAGTTATGGGTGAGCTTCCCTTCTCTGGTATGACATCACTGTGTGCCATAGGGATTGGCCCATCCCTGTTATATGGGGCCAGGGAATGAGTCTATAGCCTGTTAGATCCAACAGATCAGTTTGTACCTTGCACAGACCTGTCCTATCTTCAGTTCTAGGTCAAAACAGAACAGTCTCAGGAGCAAGAAAAAGGTGAATTAATGTTGCTGGGGATAGGGTGAAGCTTCTACATTGCCCTGTAAAAGCAAAGGAATGTGTCATTGTAAACCTATAGGTCCCCATTAATGCAATCTTCCCTGTTTTTACTCCTTCTCTTTACTTCTCTGACATTCTGTTTGGCCACCAAGAGCAAAGAAAGTCCTGTGTAACTCAAATTCAAAACTTGGAGCTTACGCAGTAGTACTGGGTATTTCTCTTCATATCTGGTAGCATAAAGGAGTAGTGGGGGGAGGAAAGGCCAAATGAGTATATGCAGCTGGGGGACGGTGGCAGTTCATTGAACCTGCTGCTAAATACCTAAGCAGTCGTTTTTAGGCTTATGTCTGAAAATGTTAGTTCTCTGGGGGTCATTGAGGTCCTTACATAGTCACTGATTTGGAAAAGTAATGGGAACCATCAGTTTTGATGTCACTTGCTCATATTGTTGTGGTAGGTGAATCCACAGAATAATTATGGCACCTAGTATTTTCAGAGTCAGGTTAACAATGACAGGCTACACATTTCTCTTGACAAAACTGATAAACTATTTTTCTTCAGTTTGGTATTGTTCCCTGTTGATTGCTAAAAAATGGATTTGGATGAGTGATGATTGGCGGCTCTGAGTTAGAGTTCATGCAGAAGACAATTTCCTTTGTGATGACACCTGCTGTTCTTCATTTTACACTGAATAGATTTTGAGAAAAATACATTTTGATTTAGTAGTTGGAACACAGATTTTTTTTTCTATGGTTATTCCCACTTTGCTAACACCTCTATATTATATGTTGGAATTGTCTAAAGTATTAGAACAGAAATTTATAAAAATTCAACACACATTTTTTTTTTTGTAATGACGATCACTCACTTATACCAAAATGATTCAACCAGCAATGGTTCTTCATATAACTGACATATACATACATTTTAATAAAAGATGTACAGAAAGCCTGGAGTGATAGAACGAGACGACTTCTTAGATACTGCATATTTGAGGAACCATGATCATTTTAATAAAGACTTTTAGCCCATTTTCCAATTTTTTAAATTTATTTTTTGAGGTTTTCAGATGCAACGGAGCAATACCTTGTGAAATGTCCCCCCTCCACTGTAGAAGTTAGGACTATTGGAGCACCCTACCCCAGGCTTTGCTGATGTCTGAAAATCCTCTTTGATTCAGCAGCTTTATTTCAAAATAATTAAAAACAAGATCAGCATCCACATGAGTGGGAATATATTTTTTCCACTAGTAAAACTTATTCCTACACCTGCCCCTGACATTTTATAGCAGCACCCTGGAGGAATCAAAAGTGGTGGATCAACACACAAAGGGGGTTTGACATCTTGGTGTCATGATTCTTTCAAATGCCCTTTGACATTTCAGAAGAGCAGATGATCCCTGGATATCATAATGGAGCACTGTGCATGACTTCACACAGTTTTGTCTTCCAAAAGTGGTTTATTATATATGAACTACTAGTCTGCCGGCTATAAATTCCCAGATGTTCTTGCACCAGTGTAAAATGTGACCCAGGATATTATTATTATTATACAGGATTTATATAGCGCCAACAGTTTGTGCAGCGCTTTACAACATGAGGGCAGGCAGTACAGTTACAATACAGTTCAATGCAGGAGAAATCAGAGAGCCCTGCTCGTTAGAGTTTACAATCTAGGTATAGAATGCAGAATGTTTCTTCTTGAAGTGAAAGTCTCACACATGGTTGGTATATTTGACACATGTAGGCATGTTGCTGCACACTTTTCTGAGACTTTAGATGATATGATAATGCCGTGGTCACAAATAATTTCCGCCTACATCACTTCCAGTCTGTGGGACACGCGTAGGAAACAAACAGGAAGTTGGGTCAGCCATGTCCATCTTGGAACCATGTGGTATAGTAACCATATTGAATGCTGCCCACTTGGAAGTGTTTTTTTTTATTTTTACAATTGCAATAAAAAATATTTCACTTTGGCTTTTTATTTTATTGTTCATTCATAATAGTCAAAATGCATTTGGAGGATTAAAGGAGTTAATTTGGAGGATTAAAGGCAGAACGTTTTTTACCTTTTGCATTCTCCGCATTAAGATAAAAGCCTTCTGTGTGCTGCAGCCCACCCAGCACCCCCTAATACTTACCTGAGCCCCATCTCTATCCAGCGATGTCCACAATTCCCTCGGCTGTCCGAGAGGCTCCCTCCTGATGGGTTGAGACGCAGCAGAGCCATTGGCTCCTGTGGCTGTCAAGCAAAGTCTGTTAGCCAATAAGGCGAGAGAGAGGGGGCAGCTCCGTGTCTGAATGGACACACTGAGCTGCAGCTCGGCTCGGTGCCCCCATAGCAAGCTACTTGCTGTGGGGGCACTCGACAGGAGGGGGCAGTTGCAGTGAAGAGAGACCCGAGAAGAGGAGGATCCAGGCTGCTCTGTGCAAAACTACTGCACATAAGAGTTGTTTACAATCACTTTAAGGCTTCGTGTACACATAGCCTATTATGACCGCTGTCCGCAGGAAAACAGCCATGATTCTGCTGTGTTTTGCGTCCGGCGGTCAAAACTTTCTTATTCTGAACACGATTCTTCCATGTTTAGGAGAGGGAGGTTGAGGGAAGTTGAACCTCCCTTAACTGCAGCAGCTCCTAAACGATCCTAAGAGCCTATGGTGTACATGGACACATTGGCTTTTATGGTGCTGCATTTAGATTTGGCAAAGAAACGTCAAAAGCTCCTAAAGTTTAGGAGCTGTAGTGTACATGAATCCTAAAAGGTGTAGAGATCATAAGCTGTAAGGATGTGACTTGGAAGGATAACGTAAATCTAAGCTACTTTGGACCTCATTAAGTTAAGAGGGTCATGGAGGTCTGGTGATGGCACAGTTTGAGTGTGAGCACCAAGAGAGCACTGGTTTTGTATTTTGGGAAGGTTTGGTTTGGTTTGCTGGAGCATATATTGAGAGTTGGATGAAGAACCACTGAATTTTTTAGAGACGTTTATTTGTGGTTGTATAGTTTTTTTTTTTTTTTTTTCAAATTCTTTATTTTTATAAAAGAATAAAGCATCCAACAGAGCAGAACCATATAGAATAGGTGCAATATCTCACATAAAATAAAGGCAAGCCACAGTAACATAGAAGTATATTGCAAAATACAGAAAACACAAAGGTATTCTGACATAGAAAAACAAATTAAATCCCAGTTCCAGGAACAAGGCGATAACTGTAGGAAATATAACAGAGTACTCTCGGCTGGATACTTCAATTTTTAAAAGAAAGGGTAAGAGAACAGAAAAGCTAAAGGATGGCTGTCAGGCATGGAAGGGTGGTGGAGGGAAGAAAGGAGAGCAAGAAAGGGGGGAAAAAAAAGGTGACCGGGTGCACATGTACCTCAGCAAGAAGGACAGGAAGACTTCAATCTCCAGAGTTGTTTTCCATGAGGGTCTTCCCCTCGTCTGAATATACAAACATGTTCCAATATGAGCATGATTTAGTGTATTGCTCTCTCCTGTTTTGGGCGGTCAGCACTATATCCTCCAGAGTATATAATTTATTTAAGTATAAAGGACACACTCGATGGACTTTTGAATTTGCTTTATGGTTTTTCACTGGATATTTACCACGTTAAATGAGTTGATGATTGATCACATATGTCTTTTCACGTTTTACTTTGATTACAAGAACACAGTATTTATGTATATAAGGTAAGCACAGCACTTTATTGTATTTATCACATAATATATAGATAAGCAAGTTTCAATTCTTGTGTGTTCTAAAGTCTAAATCACACCGTCTGTAAACTCCTCCCGGTGTTCCACCATCTGCTGTTGTGACAGGGACACTTTACCATGGGATAAAAAAGACTGATCAGGGGATGACTGTTTTGCTTGACAACATTTCATTATACCTAGCGATTGTTTTAATGGATTTGGCTGATCACTGTAGTAATACCTTAGTCCGTGAGTACACTTTATTGCAAGCATATGTTCCGGGGGTTTGTGGAAAATTTGAACCAAGGTTATTATTCTCCTGTTACTTGTATTTATTTAGTGCTGAGCTATTTCACACTGCTTTAGGATACGTAATACTGTACTCATCCGCTCTTGTCCCTCACAAGAGCTGACAGTCTAAAATTCCTACCATACACTTCTTGGTGGAAGCCTGCCAGTCTAGGTTTGTGGATTTAGTAGCATTTTTCTAGCCAACCATTTAAGGAATTTGTCATTAGCTAATCCTAGAAGTCTCTGTTGGAAGTAGTCATTTGCTACTTTGTCAGTGACAACAATTGCAGTGAATCAAAAAGTTAACTGGTACTGCCCTGGAACTAGTATAAGGTCCTTTTACATGCTTTTTTTTACATTCTGTACAGTTCTACACTAAGCTGTGGGTGTTAGAAGTTTATTAGATATTTATTCATGTGCTTCATGGGCATTTGGAACTCATTGTTTATTAATGTAATAATTTATTCATTAGCGATCATTATTCTCTTCATTCTGCATTCTGGCTTAATGCCGGAAGCTCTCAAGTAGCTCCAAGTAGGCACGTTTTTCTCTAAATATTTCCTGTCTGTGAGTGAGAAGAAAAAAAGGTTTCGGGAGAATTCGAACTGTGGGAAACATTCATCAGTTAATATATAGAAGAACTCTGATTGGCTTTTGCTGGGTAATGACGAATGGAGAAGAGTGACTGGAAGAAGTGGCTGGTAATCTACATGTGGTTTTTGCTTCCTCCTAATTGTGTTGTAAACTTTGGTTCCCAGTGGGAGAATAGCACAACAGCTGTTGTAGTACTATTTTATCCCACCCATTGGCTTATTCAGTAAAGCAAATCCTAAAACTGGCCATACACTGGAAGAATATTGTTTAAAAAATGTCATTTTAAAAACGTTAGTGGGGTCAGTTCAGTGGTAGTTTTGGAAAATGTAAGTGTAGTGTATGGCCAGCCTAAGGGTCCATGCACACTGGCTTAAATGCTGCTTCTACAGGAGTTTTGCCTGTAGAAGCATCTCAATGTTATCCTGTGTGTCCATGTACATTAGGACATTTAGAGGCTTATTTTAAGCTCAGCGTTTAGAGGCAAGAAAAAACCCTCCTTGTTTTGCATTTTTTTGAATAGTGTTTTTTCTACCAGAGAGCTCCAAACACTCCTAAATGCGCCTAAACATGCATACAAAAATGCTCTATATGAGCGTTGTTTTTCTCTTCCAAGAAAACTGGCATTTTTTAAAGCTCAGTGGTATAATAGATAATGATGCGCTCCAATTAACTTTACAATCAGTGCACAGCTCCTCTAGATATATACAAATGGTGTTGCTAGTTGTAAATAAAAAATTAAAAAAACTACAATATACTTCATAAGTGAACAAATACCATATGTGGATTCCAAATGTACATGTGATAAACTGCGTTCAAGTGTAGGTCCAAACAAATAAAAGAAATAATCTACATATATATAGATTCCCTAGCAAAACTCATGAGCTATAATATTATCTGGATATACAAAGTGTAAAAACACCAAGACTCATGCAAGAGGCTTATATGATATATAATCCAACAAACTATGCCCCAAAACAAAATCAGTATTAGCCAGTGACAAGTCCATTTAACATCTTCAATCATTCATTGGAGATGGCTTGTGTTTTGTTTTCAGCATACAGCGAGCTATGCCCAAAATAGACTCAATATTGTTCAGTAACAAGTATGTTTTGCATCTCAGATCATTCATAGAGAGTGGCTTGTGTTTTGTATCACTTTCAGCATGCAGATGATTCCTGTAAATAAGATAATACACATCATTGCGCAATGATCAAAAGAAAACTGCGGTAAATGCTCAAAGGTAATGCACTCACATAAACCTAGTTGTTAATCAGACACACAATGGAAACAGTCAGCCGCTACGAGCGTGAATCCTCAATACCGCTGCTACCGTGCTGGTAATTTGCAACGGTAGTCCTCGTCACTAGCTCCTCCCACGTGTTACGTTACAGACCACATGACTTTCTCAAGGATGGCCCTGAAACGCCATAGTCTCCGTATTTAAGTCCATTGGCGTCCCGGTTAGCCTAAGATACAAACCAATCTGTATACATAGTCATTGCTAGCTATGAACTTCTTCATTTGGAGGGACTGTCCTTCCTTTGAAACCAATGACTCCAGCCCTCTTTCCTCCTCAGCTCTTTGTCATTTTTGGTCTGACTTATTTGGCTTTAGGGTCTTTGGCCATTTTGATTGGCCAACGTGGAATGATGTATCTCCAGCCAGGGGCTTGAGGCAAACAAGGCGTTCGCCTTGGGAAGAATTTTCAGGGAGGGAGCCACCGCCCCCCCCCCCCCCCCCCACCAGGTGACCGCGCTATAGCTGAATGCCAGCTACAGCACGGTCCTCCGGTTATGGGAGGGCGTCTGACGCCCTCCCAGAACCGTGTTCCTGTCGTGATCTGTGATTCCTGTGTAAAATCGGGGTACAGCAGCTCTTTACCATGTGATCACTTGTGTCCAATCACAGCTGATCACAATCTAAACACACTTGCCGGATATCGGCATCTCTTTCCTCACGCTGTCACAGCGTGAGGAGAGGAGAGAGCCGGCAAGTGTAAAAGGGGACATCTACACTGATAATCGGGGCACTGATCAGCACTGTCCTGATTATCATTGCAGCTTATACAGTGCCCAGCTTTGCTGCCTATCAGTGCCAATCAAGGCCGCCTATTAGTGCCAATCAGTGCTGCCAATGTTCCGCTGACTTCATTCTGTGCTCCACTGACCACATATGTGGCACTTGGACAAATTATGTCTTGGGGGTCTGATAAGGATGCCACAGCTGTTCACTGCTAATGGCTGCAGTTTCCTCATCATACCCTCAGACAAGAACGAATACCGCAGGTGGGGTGGGACAAATTTAGATGGGAGGTGGGGGGGGGGGCGATTTTAGTCTTGTATAGGGCAGCACAAAACCAAAATGTGTACCAATGACTCCACCGTGTGGGAGATCATACCGTACCGAAGTGTGCTTAAAATGTACACTGAGCTACAGAAGAGCAGCTCAATGTTCATTGCAAAGAAGGTTGCCAACAGTTAGGTGTTTGTTTTATTGCAGAAGAAACATGATGAAAGTCTGCCTGCTGCCAATTTTTTTTACTTATTAAAATTTCTCTGTGCTAAATCTTGTTGGTTTTGAAAAGCCACTGTAAAGAAATTTTGTGTTTAAAAAAGAAAAAAATCATCTCAAAAAGTTGAGTAGTATGTATAGTGGACAGGTCTGTAAAGTGAAAACTGGTTGATATGGGTTTCTATACTTTGTATACTAATGCTATATTTTGTACTGCCCCATTTAAATACCCTTTTTATTGTGGATTACAATGAAAACAGGGGTTGGCACCTTTGGCGTTTGGCTTGCACTGCCTCCCTCAAAGCATTAAAAGTTTCATCATACCCTACGAAGCAGAGGCAGGCTCCTGTGTTTTTCCCATCCTTGTTGTACCTTGCCAAGTGGTAGAGCTGGAAGGGAAACCCTGTAACTAACCCAAAGGACTCAATTTGATTTTACAGATACTGTTAAAGAAAAAGCGTTCTAGTGGCAATGTTAATACTTTG
The DNA here is from genome assembly GCF_042186555.1 of Aquarana catesbeiana. Lineage (NCBI taxonomy): Eukaryota > Metazoa > Chordata > Amphibia > Anura > Ranidae > Aquarana > Aquarana catesbeiana. The sequence goes on along the minus strand of NC_133328.1, from coordinate 551,260,527 downwards.
TGACCTTAGTAGGGCTAAAACAACTAATCGATTATGAAATTAATCGATTAGTTGGCCTGCATACAGAATGCATTATTTGTATACATATCAGAAAATACAGTGCAGCACACATACACCTTCCATACATGTCAGTAAGTACCTGAGAACTTGTGAATGAGGACCAATGCCTTATGGGACATGTAGTCCCGGGCAGGAAGTGAGTGGTTCTAAAGGCATAAGTTTTCTTTACCTTTCTATTGGGGCACTCTATACTGTACTTAACGCACAGCAAAAAGCAGTGTAGAAACAGATCAAAAGCAAACTGCATAGGTGTGTACCGAGCCTTATGCTGGCCACATGGATCAATTTTCAGATGAGAATATTCATATGAAAAATCTTTTTACATTCGCTGAATGAAAGAATGTTGTTTGAAATTTTCACTTGCTTTTAACATTCTGTTTTAAAATGAATGTAATTTCTGAACGAAAACCACATACACTGTCTGAAAATTCCTTTGACCAAGAAGTTTTCCTGTCACTGTGGTTGAAAACGAACGTCGATTTGACCCCACTAAAGATTCCAAAATCAAACAAACAAATGTACTTAAAATTAAATGTTTTTTGAAGGAAGACATTGTTTTTGTATGGCCAGCATATTACAGTTCTGTTTAAAAATCTGCAAAACAGTCTTTAACAGTCTTTATTCTTTAGAAAAGATCTCTGAGTCTGATGATATTCACCAGATTCAACCTCTAATAGTATATACAGTATATCTCTTCTAATAGTATATACAATAGATTTCCTCTAATAGTATATACAGTATATCTCTTCTAATAGTATATACAGTAGATCTCCTCTAATAGTATATACAGTAGATCTCCTCTAATAGTATATACAGTAGATCTCCTCTAATAGTATATACAGTATATCTCGTCTGTCTGTTAATCTCAGAGTGGATTAGAGATTTTGCTCTCTAACCATATAGTTGGTTATTTTATATTTAAGAATAAATTGCCTTTTTTTTAAACTTTACATATTAACTAAATTATACACCACGCTTTTTTTTTTTTAAGGTTATTAACCGATTAATCGAAACAATAATCGGCCAACTAATCGATTATGAAAATAATCGTTAGTTGCAGCCCTAGACCTTAGTACTCAGGAGTTGCAAAGCTGCAACTTTTCTTACTATCTAGGTATTGTCTTTTTTTTTTTTGCGTTCCAAAAGGTGCAAAGTGCTAACATGCATAGTAGGGATTTCTGTTTTTGCTTCTTGAACATTATTATTATAATTATTATTATACAGGATTTATATAGCTCCAACAGTTTACGTAGCGCTTTACATGCACAGCTGATGGCATTTTGTAAGACAAATCAATGTTTAGGTAACTTTGCTTAGTCAGATGTGCACTGCCATTTGACAGTGGTTACCAGCTGGAAGAGGATGAGTGTTTGACAACCAGCCCCATCACTGCGACTTAGGCTGTTCGTGTATAAGAATGTAAAGGGTTCTGTTGGTGTATAAGCATGTATAGGGCTCTGGTAATGTATAAGCATGTATAGAGATCTGTTAGTGTATAAGCATGTATAGGGTTCTCCTAGATTGGAAGTTCTAACAAGCAGGGCTCTCTGATTCCTCCTGTATTGAATGGTATTGTAACTGTACTGCAGTGGCGGCTGGTGCTCAAAATTTTTGGAGGGGCGCAAACAATCCATTAAACACAGCCACTGTGCCATCAAATGTTGCCACTGTGCCCATCGAATGCTGCCACTGGGCCCGCTCACAGTCTGCCCAGCACTTACCCTGTCTTGGTGGGGCAGTGGGTGACGGCGGCGTCCTCCATGTCCTCGATGTCTTCTCCCGTCCTCTCCTCCCCTCCTCTCCTATGATCACAGCGCCTGTCGTTTCAGCCAATCAGGTGATGGGTAACAGACCTGAGCACCTGATTGGCGGAGAGGCGGTTCAGTGTTAGGAAAGCGTATATTCATTCACTTTTCTAACACAGCTGGGTTAACTGTGAGCACCAAGCATTTACCTTTTTTGACGCCTATTAGAGCCTATAGCTCTAATCAGGTGCTTCAAAAACACCCCCTGCCGCTGTAATTCAGGCGCCTGAAAAGGGGCCGGGCGCCTGAATAGGGGGTGGCAACGGCGGCCATGGATAGCTTCTTGCAATGCATAAATCTATCGGTGATAAAGGGGTGGCTGGAGTGAGGGGGCGGCACCCGTGCGCCTTTATGGACGCACCGCCACTGCTGTACTGTCTGCCCTCAGGCTGTAAACCACTGCGCAAACTGCTGGCGCTATATAAATCCTGAATAATAATATGGTTCTGTTAGTGTATAAGCATGTATAGGGATAAAGAAAGGCAGAGACATAGATCTGCACCTTTAATATAGAAAAGCACACATTATTCAGATCCGCTATTAGCCACCACAGTCCCTTTTGCTTCAATAAAAAAACTGCAAACCTAATTTGGAGGACATTTTGTGCACACGAGAAATTAGTAATGATTGCTTGAGCCATTATTATTTCAGAATAGCTTGCCAATTACAATGAGTATAGGCTGACCACATAATCTCAAAGAATGTTTGCCACATGAGAAACAAGGTCAGAAGACTAACCACAAATTATCTGCAGAGAACACCAAGCAGCTAAAGATGCCCAACTGCTTACAGGGAAGCTCCAGATGACTACAATGTATCCTCTGCACTCGACAGATCACATGACCAGTGCAGGGGATGCATGCTGATACAGTACTGCTCTGGTCATCAGGGGCCTCCATTGTTCTTTGAAGGCAGCTTTTCGCTAACAACTCCTCTTGGCATGCTCTTCAGGACTGTATTTTTAAACACTTTAGCTAAATCAATACTCAAGTGAGGCTGTAAAGCAGGCATGCTCAACCCGTGGCCTGCGACCTCAAACCTATGGCAACCCGCGCAGCCTCCTTTGGGTGCATACTGCTCTATTGAATGATTGCGGATCCTACATAATCCTGGTGGCTTTCATACACAAGCCACTATTGCTGCCAGCTCTCTGCTCTTCTCTTTCTTTCCTAACACACAGACACAAGGAGAGTAGCCTTTAGCCAAGTCGATTACATCTAGTGGCATCCATACAGGGGTTCTGAAGGTGGATTCTCACAGTTCTGTGATGAGCTTGGTGTCATTCCGGGAGCATGTGAATGCATTAGGTGTCATTTTATCTTTGCCTGATGAAGACGTTTATTGCATTTCTGGACATACGCTCCCCTGGTCTGCTGTTTTTTGTGGCTGCAAGGACCCTGCTATAGTGAAGGCTGCAACACTGGTTTGGAGCTTTCTTGGCTGGTTACACCTGAGAGCCAGAGTTGGATTAAAGGATAAGTTCACCTTTTGTATAATGTTATACGTTACACCGGTCCCTGGGCAAACCACCCACCCTGGTCCCCCGTTATGACAGGGAGCAGCCGTGTCATTCATTCACTGTGTTCTGCAAATGTTAAAACTACAAGTACCAACAGCCTTTGTGGCAGTCAGCTTGGAGTTCTCAATGAACTAGCACTCTAGTTGAGCACCTACATTGAGTCTTCCTTTCAGAGTGTAACTGCCTGCCTGTATCGGAGGTACGGCAGACAGCTATATAGACAGTCTGCAGGACCGTGGCATTACACCCACAATCTGCTGATTGTGGATGCAATGCTTTGGCTCCTAACAAAACAAAGACAAAAAAAAAATACACATTTTTTACCTGCAAAAAAAAAAATTGTATTTATTTTTTTGGAAAGGTGAACATATCCTTTCATGGTGATCTGGTTAATTAAAAAAATGTTTTTTTGTGGTTAAACAGTAGGTAAACATCCAATGGGGATTGGTTCCATGGAAAATGATGATCCTGATTGTTGTTTAAAGTCTTTATTATGTGATTCAAAATAAAAAATTCTAAATTCTGAACCATTTCATTGTGGCCTGCCAGTGGTTACCAAATCACTGAAGTGGCCCGCACTTTTCAAAAGGTTGAGCACCCCTGTAAGCAAAAGCAGATAGGGCAGGGGGATAAAATTCAAAGTCTGTGACCGCAGTGCCTACACTGCCGTCTCTGTAGAAGAAAGCTGTATATAAAGAAGAGAGCATTCAGCATTGGTCTGTGCTTGTGCATTTGATGCAAAGCTCACACCCCGAGCAGGTTGCTATTTGCCTTTTCATGGTGACATATTTTCATTTTTTTTTTTTTAACTCTATTGAAGACAAAGAAACCACACAGAGGAAAATACAAATGTACAGGAGATATCTTGTTACACACATATATTATCTGTGTGACAATAAAAGTGAAAAACTGTAACACGACCAGTGTCTCGTTCATTGTCATTTACATACTGAAGTCTCTATCTAGTGTCTCTTCCAAGAGAGTAGCATTATTCACATAAGTTAGGCTTCAACCCCCCAAAAAGTTCCATACCGTTAAATTTGTCTGGACAGTTTGTTACAGTATATATAATTTTGTCATATGGAGTTTTTAGGTTAACCAGAAGCATCCATTGAAGTAGAATAGGGAAAGTTGACTGCATCCATCTAAAAACAATCGCTTTATGGACCAGAAATCCATATAGTGAGGCTACAACTCCTCATCCAAGATACCAAACAGGCAAATAACTTGGGAGCAGGGGACGGACGTTGGAAACAGGGATGGCAAGAAGTCCGTTACTTTGTTGTTAAAAATTGCTGAGCGCATGGCATGACGATATCCGATGGACAAAGTCCACTTGAGACTGTTGACCTCGCAGCCACTTTGTATGGAATAACCAACCCATTTGGTGTAGACGGGTTGTATTAGATCTATATGGTGGTTAATGTACAATTAAATGAGCTTGTTATTGACAGTCAGAATTACAAACAAATGGAATTTCCAAAGATAATCCCAATTTTCAGATGTCAGGGATGGCATTACTGGTTTGCCACCTATCTCTGACTACCAGAGGAGCCTTGCTTAGTTTGGCATGAAGAAGCTGAGAGTACAACGTGGATATCAGGCCCTTGAGATGTAATAATCTCAATTAAAGGGTATTGCCATATTCAATTGTCAGAATCTGTGGCATATTCTCTTTAAAGCAGATCTAAACTATGTTCTATATCTGAGCTATTTTATATCTCTTCCAGTCTGCTGCCTATAACCTAAACTGCTGAGGATGGTTGTGTCATACCAACCTGTCTAGTGGCTCTGGGCTTCCCCCACTGGTACCTAAGTACAGCCAAGGCACCTAAGCTCAGCACACACGTTACAATCTGATTGTACAGTCTCCTTAAGGTCTACAAGCAAGTATGCAATGCAGGGACCTGCCCGATTGGATAAAAAATGATTAGGTAGTTTAGGTAGGTCTTCATATTGCATAATTTTGGCAGATCTAAAGTTAATTGTACCTAGCTTGTACATTCAGATTGTAATGTGTATGATGAGCCTACTCTCTACCAAAGGCAGACAGAGGCAGCCAATTGGTGGCTATTTCTAAACCCAAAATCCTCCTGTTGACAGAGATCATTTAATCCATCACTATGGCTATACTTGGGGACCAGCAGCTGAAAAAAGCCTTAAGGTGTTGACAGGTTAGCATGACATAACTTTTCCTAGTTGTTTAGGCAATAAGGGAGTATGCAGGTGTAAATGTCTTAGGTGTACGATATGGTTTGTGTCCACTTTAACTGACACACTAATTTGTCATTAGACAGACTGGAATGGTTAGTGTATTTCACTATTACATACTTAATGAACTTGTCTTCTGCCAGTTAGTCTTAGTAGCCTTCTGTCTGCAATCCCCTATTGAATCCCTAGATTAAAGATTCTTAAGCCTAGTACACATGGGCTGAATGTCAGCCGGCATTGGCCGGTTCAATAGTAGAAACTTGCCGACATTTAGCACGTGTGTATGGCAGCCAAGCCAACAGAAGCTGGCCGACCACACTAAGCAGGAGAGCATAGCCTAGTCAGTTCTCTACCTATGCTAGGAACTCTGTGTGTCTCATCCCCCAGCTCTTATGCAGCTGAGAACAAAAGGTATGCGATCACTTATAGAAAAAAGGTTACAAAAAAAAAGTATTTATAATTTTTTTTATATCTCTACACAAATAATTTGCCTTTCATTTATATTTTAAACTTACATAGTTGTTTTACAAGGTGAAGGTTTACAATCACTTTAACCGCATCATACTGCGGCAAGGTGGCTCGTTCCCGCAAATGGCTGTAGCTGTACGTTGGCGCAGGAACTCGCTTTTGCGGGCGACTCTGGCGGTGCACTGATTACTGTAATACTATCACTGGTTCCCAAAAAAGTGTCAAAAATGTCAGGTGTCCAATCTGTCTTCCGCAAATGTCTCAGTCCTGCTAAAAATCACTGATCGCCGCCATTACTAGTAAAATAAATAAATAAATAAAAATGACATAAATCTATCCCCTATTTTGTAGATGCGATAACTTTTGCGCAAACCAATCAATACACGCTTTGCATTGCAAATTTTTTTTCTTTACCAAAAATATGTAGCAGAATACATATCAGCCTAAACTGATGAATACATTTGTTTGTTTTGCATTTTTTTTTTTTTTTTTTGGAAAAGTTTTATAGCAGAAAGTAAAAAATGTTATTTATTTTTTTCTAAATTGTCGCTCTTTCTTTGTTTATAGCGCTAAAAATAAAAAACTGAGATGATCAAATACCACCAAAAGAAAGCTCTATTTGTGGGGAAAAAAGGACATCAATTTTGTTTGGGTACATCATCGCGCAACCGCGCATTGTCAGTTAAAGCGATGCAGTAGGAAGATTCCGACAGTGCGTCCTCAGACTCCCTAGGGGAGTCACAGGGAGAGAGGGCGGATGGTGAATCCACTAGAACCTCTCCCTATAAGCTCTCACTGGAGGAAGTGGAGGATCTCCTGGGAGCCATCCACACCACTTTGGGGATCCAGGAATGGAAAAAAATCTCTGTCGCTCCTCAACCAAATGTACGAAGGTCTTGGAGAACAGAAGATGAAGGTCTTTCCAGTTCATGAAGTCCATGGTGGAAGCCAATAAAGAATGGCGAGACCCAGAAAGGAAGCCTTTCTTTTCTAGGGCCCTAAAAAGCAGATTTACCTTTGCGGAGGACGAAGCTGCAGTCTGGAACAAATCACCTAGGCTGGACACAGCTTTCTCCAGAAAAATGGATCTGGCTTTTAAGTGAAAAAAGGATTGACTCACTCCTGAAGAAGACCCGAGATTCGTCCTTAGAAAATCCTAAGCCTGCCATGGCAGTCACAGTGGTGGCTCGCAACATGGAGCACTGGCTGACGCATATAAAAGCGCATATTGAATCTGGAACCCCAAAAGAAATTATATTCTCTTCTTTTCCTATGCTTCTTAAAGGGGTAGTGTACATTGCAGGTGCCTTGCAGAGTCTGTTCGCATGTCCGCTAGGTCTTGCACCCTGGCCAACTCGGCCAGAAGGGCGCTCTGGCTAAAAACCTGGCAGGGGGACAATGCATCCAAGGTAAAACTTTGTGGAGAACTCTTCACAGGTGATTTACTTTTCGGTCCAGATTTGGAGGCCCTTCTTGATTGGACAACTGACAAAAAGATGGCGTTTCCCATAAAGAGGAAATTGGGGGAGCAGCCCAAGTAGAAGTCTCGCCCACAAAAGAAATTTGGGATTCTGAGGGCGGAGACTCAGAAAAAAGTTTGGGACCACAAGGGTAGAGGGCGGGGGGGTGATTTTTCGCCCTCCTGAAAGACCCAATGACGTATTGACCATGGTGGGAGGAAGACTGGGGGCTTTTGTCTCACAGTGGGAGTCTGTCATCTCCAATTCATCCTAGGAATTGTAGGTAGGGGGTACAGGCTGCAATTTTCAGGCCCTCCACCAAACAGGCCTCCCAAGGTGCGCAGAGAAGGTGGCAGTTCTTCTATCTTCCCTAGAAAAACTGGAACAACAGGAAGTAGTGACGAGGGTTCCAGCAGATAGGCAGAGGATTCTTTTCCCACATCTTTGTGCTATGGAAGCCCTCTGGGAAGTACAGGCTCATCTTAAACCTGAAACCTCTCAATCGTTCGATTGCCTACAGAAAATTCTGCATGGACTCGATCTTCTCAGTGGAAACGCTGCTCCCTCCAGGCTGCTTCATGGCATCCATAGACATAAGGAATGCCTACCTGCACATGCCAATTGCAGAGGGCAGTCAGAGGTTCCTCAGGATAGCAGTAAGGTCCAGGGAGGAGACTGTTCATCTGCAATTCTGGGCTCTGCTTTTTGGGCCATCCTCTTCTCCCCGTATATTTACAAAGGTCATGGTGGAGACTCTGGCCTTTCTGTGACTCAGAGGAATCTCGGTGATTGCATACCTGGACAACCTGCTCCTCTTTGCTCCCTCACTGGAGCAGTTGGTCTAGGATCTGCAGGAGGCAAGGAGCATATCGGAAAGGCTTTTGAATCTAGCAAAATCCAACCTGGTCCCATCCCAGAGGGTCACCTTCCTAGGCTACATCTTGGACTCAACCCAGCGGAGGGTCTTTCTCCTCCAAGAAAAAATTCAAAAAGTGGACAAGGCAATGGCAGTTCTGCAGGGCAATTTTCAAGTCTCAATAAGACAGGCCATGTCAGCGTAAGGTGGGCAGGCCTACATTTTTACCTTTTGCGGGGGTTCATTCTAGGGATTTGGGACCACAGCGGTTCTCGTACCAGTACGGGTAAAGAGATCCCTGTGGTGGTGGAGAAAGACAGCAAACTTATCCCACAGGCTGGAATGGGTACTGCCGATTTCCAGGATCGTCACAACAAACGCAAGCAGCTCTGGCTGGGGAGCACACCTAGGTGTGAGACTGATGCAGGGCTCCTGGAGAGTCGAGGACACAAAGAGGGCCTCAAATTGCAGGGAAATGAGGGCTATTGCACTGCAAAGCCTTCAAGCGCTGAGCTCCAGGATCAACATGTACAATTGCGGTTGGACAACTCCTCGGCGGTTGCCTACATCAACTGACAGGGGGGCACCAGGAACAGTTCCTTGTGGGCCCTGACGGAAGCAATTTTCAAATGGGCCGAAGTCACAGTGCTGTCCCTCTCAGCGGTACATCTAAAAGGGGAGTTAGACCAGCTGGCAGACTTCCTCAGCAGGAGGACACTGAGGGAGAGCACCTGGGTCCTGAGTCAGGACACTTTCTGCATGATCACTCAAAAGTGGGGAGGGGGGTCCCATGTGTGGACCTCTTCGCTTCAAGGGAGAATGAAAAAATGCCCAGCTTCTTCTCACTGAACAGGTGGGACGGGGCGATAGGGGTGGACGCGCGCTCTCAGTGCTGGCGTTTTACCAAGTGCTATGCCTTCCCCCCTCCTGCACTGTTACCTGCAGTCTTGAGGAAATTCCAGACAGAGGACACGACCCTGATCCTAATAGTGCCACACTGGCCCAGGAGGCCATGGTTTTCTGTCCTAAAAGATCTGGAGGTGGAGCCCCCCTGGGTATTGCCTGTCCGGGAAGACCTTCTCTCTCAAGGCCCGATCTGTTGTTCTCAGGTGGAGAGATGAAATCTAGCAGCCTGGTTCCTGAGGAAATGCTGAAGGGTAAGGGTTCCTCTGACCGATTGATGGCAACCCTTCTAAGTTGTAGGAAAAAGGAGACGCGCACTATTTATTTAAAAGTCTGGAAAAAGTTTAATTCTTGGTGTGCAGATGGCTCCTTTAACGTTCACAGGCATATATGGCCAAAGGGTATCAGGGCCCATGGCGACATCGCAGGCAGAGTGGGCTGGTGCTACACCTGAAGAAATCTGTAGAGCTGTGACGTGGTCAAGTTTTACCACCTTCGTTAAGCACTGCAGGCTGGATTTGTTATCTGCCCAAGACCAGGCCTTCAGGCGTAAAGTTCTGCAAGCGGTAGTCCCACCCTAAAATAAGTGCTCGTTTATCCTCTCAAAGGTGCTGTCCTGAAAAACAAAAGGGGGAAGATCGAAGTTACACTTACTGGTAACGTTTTTTTCCAAGAGTCTTTCAGGACAGCACCGGTACCCACCCAAATAACAGTGCGCCACTGGGACGCGAGAGCATCAGGAAAGTGAAGGTTGTATGATATGTTCTTGTGTCTCCCTAGAAAAACTGAAGGGCCAGTGGGAGTGAGTGGCTTAAAGCTGTAGTGGTGGCGGTGTTTCCTGAGACGGGAGGAGCCGAGGTCTCTCAAAGATGATGTCCTGAAAGACTCTTCGAAAAGACGTTACCGGTAACTGTAGGTTCGCTTTTTAATAGTATTCAATTCTAATATGACTTGAGTTGCAATTGTGTGTGTGTGTGTGTGTGTATAATATGCCATTCATCCACGATCATCACCTCATGTTGCAGCATGATAATGCACGGCTCCATGTTGCAAGGATCTGTACACAATTCCTAGAAGCTGAAAACATCCCAGTTCTTGCATGGCCAGCATACTCACCGAACATGTCACCCATTGAGCATGTTTGGGATGCTCTGGATCGGTGCATGTTCCAGTTCCTGCCAATATCCAGCAACTTCGCACAGCCATTGAAGAGGAATGGACCAACATAACACAGGCCACAATCAACAACCTGACCAACTATATGCGAAGGAGATGTGCTGCACTGTGTGAGGCAAATGGTGGTCACACCAGATACTGACTGGTTTTCGGACCCCCCGACCCCCCCCCCCCCCCAATATAGTAAATATAGTAAAACTGCACATTTTAGAGTGGCCTTTTAATGTGGCCAGCCTAAGGCACACCTGTGCAATAATCATGCTGTCTAATCGGCATCTTGATATGCCACACCTGTGAGGTGGATGGATTATCTCGGCAAAGGAGAAGTGCTCATTAACACACATTTCGACAGATTTGTGAACAATATTTGAGAGGAATACAGTAAAACCTTGGTTTGCAAGCATAATTTGTTCCAGAAACATGCTTGTAATCCAAAGCACTTGTATATCAAAGCATTTTTTTTACAGGGTATAAAAGAGAAGAAAGGCACCTCTAAGTGTAGCAAAAGGTTGCTAAATGTTGTACCTTCATTAAATGTAACCATATTGCCACACTTAGAGGCTCCTCTCTTCCTTTTTATACTGAGTTGTGACATGACTCTACTCTTATATCAAGACATCGGTTGTGGGGGCGTGGTTTGGCCGTTCGAGTTAATGGCCGCTTAAACCCAGAGCTCCGACGGGGAGAAACACCGGCCAGCTACTATACAGCACCTCCAGCCCAGAAAAAAACAACCGGCGACTGCCGCCGACCTCCAGGATGTCACAGGGAACCTCCGCTCGCCGCAATACCGGATTGGGACAGCCCAGAAAGCTCACAGACTTTTTCCCAGGCACAGGCTGTGAGGAGATCCAAGATGGCGACGGAGGAAGCATGGATCTTTCTCCCTCACCCTCCACAGCGCTGATAACACATCCCGGCAGCCAGGAGCCTCACTAACAGGACCACAGACTGGATGAAAAACAGTCTAACAAGCGCCGAGCAGATTCTCCAACTGCCTCACCAGCATCCAAGGTTCCCGTGAGTAAAAAGCAGTTCTCTTCACCAGAGAACAGTGATCTTACACAGATCCCACAAGATTCACTCGCAGCATTCCCCACCTCTGACTGCCCTGCCTCAGAGTCCACTCTAAAAGAGATGCTGCTATCACTAAAAAATGATCTGCAGGCTGAATTATGTAACTCTGTGTCAGCACTACAGGTGCAGGTGGAACAGTTAGAGGGCAGAATGGATATCACAGAACAGAAAGTGAGGGAATGCGTATCTGCCCATAATGTCCTAGTGGACGGTTATCAAGAACGCAATGCTGACATACAATGGCTGAAAAACCAGGTCACAGACCTCGAAGATAGGTCCAGGAGGAACAACCTGAAATTCAGAAGTGTCCCTGAAACAATTACCCCTCCTGAACTCACAATACCTGCTTCAATTGCTAAAAACCCTACTTCCTATGGAAAATGCCCGTGATCTGGTCATTGACAGAGCTCATCGTATAGCTAAACCCAATTCCCTCCCGGATTCGGTCCCAAGGGATGTATTGGCCAGAATTCATTTTTTCCATATTAAAGACAGAGCCATGGCGGCAGCTCGTAAAGCAGGCAAGCTCCCTCATCCATTCGCCCACATCAACATCTACGCCGACCTCTCGGCTACCACTCTAGCCCGTCGCAGACAGTTTGCACCCATTACAGCAGATCTAAGAGAGAAAAAGATCTTGTACAACTGGTTCTTCCCTGCCACCTTACAAATCACACATCAGGGGCAAAAATATATCCTCTATTCACCAACAGATGCACAGAAACTGGCCCGACAATGGGGTATCTCTACTCCGCCTGCTAAGGTTGGGAACGCTCCAATATCCCTCGTTCGCAAGCTCAAACCCGGTCCACTCCTTCTGGACTAGGCTAACACAGTTGCGCCACATATGGGCCGCCCACTATACCTATCAAGGGCATGACAATGCTTAGACTTAGAGATTCACCTCCCCTTGGGTTGGAACTCTTTACCTCGCACCCCTACGCATCAGTTGCTATTGGTTTGGTTATTGACCACAGGGCTTAATATCCCTCTTTATTGCTTGTTTGTATTTCATAATCTGTTGCCTACTATTTAGAAGATTTAATACTCTATTTGTATCACATAGAACTACTATCTAAGCTCCTATAGCCGTGTTAACATTAGTATATATCTGTTTCAGCTGTGGTACATCTCTCTAACTGTGTGCACTTCTCCATAGCAACGCATAACGTGAGAGTGGGACACTCCCAGCTCCTCACATCATACCTCCTACTTTAGTGCCCCACCATTTAGGAGATGTCACTTAAAATTGTTTCCCTAAATGTAAAGGGCCCGAATAGCCCCTACAAAAGATCCCTGCTCTGGAGAGAAGCTCTCTCCCAGAAATGCGACATACTGTGTATGCAAGAGACGCACTTAACTCAGCCCAACACACCACGAGTCTATCACCATAAATTCCCACACTGCTTCTTCGCCAACTCGGATAAGAAAACCAAAGGTGTGCTGATGGCTATTAGAGACACAATCGCCTTCTCATAGAAATTCGTAGAATGTGACCCCAATGGTAGATATGTAATCCTAGGAGCAGAGCTCAATCACCAACCATTCATCCTAGTGTCGGTATACTCGCCAAATACAAACCAAAAATCTTTTTTACGTCAGTTACTAAAACGTGTTCACTCGATCCAAGTAGGCCAACTTATAATCTGTGGAGACTTCAACGCTGTTTCAGACACCTCACTGGACTCCACAAGCTCACGCCGGAAACACTCACAGAACCTATCTTCTCTCACACGGGACGAAGGTTTATATGATGTATTGAGAAGTAGACATGGCTCTGAGAAAGACTTCACTTTCTTCTCTACTGCTTTCCATGTGTATTCCAGGATTGACATGTTCCTCGTGGACATGGCCACTCTTTTCCAAGCCACTGAAGCACAGATTGGCGCTATCCTATGGTCCGATCATGCGCCAATCTGACTAACCTTAACTCTTTATCAACATACGCAACCTACGAAACTATGGAGACTAAATACCAACCTCCTAAATAACCCTGGCTACGAGGAACAGGTCACGTCCGACTTAAATGTTTTTTTTACACAAAATGCTAACTCAGTGACGAACGCACACTCCTTATGCGTGGAGTGTTCCTCAAACTGGGTGCCCAGGAGAAGCGTAAGAGAACACAAAAGATTAATGACCTTACCCAGACCATAACAGACCTTGAGACCCAAAATAAAATCAAACCATCCGTCGACTTAGTAAATAGGCTTCAAGAGACACGACACAAACTCTCCCAATGTTTTGTGTCACAGTATGACCTTCTCCTTAAAAGGCTCAAACTAAACTACTCTGTAGCTGGCAATAAAATAGGCCCTCTACTGGCGAGGCAAATAAAACCTAAAACAAATAAGAGCAAAATAGACCACCTATTAGATACACAAAACCAAAGGCTAACCAATCCAATGCATATAGCTAATCGCCTCGCCGAATACTACAATGAACTTTATAACTTCGAATCAACCCAAGTGATCCCACCTCCTGATCAGGCTCAAATTAAAGAGTTTCTACGTTCCCTCTCGCTAGCGCAGATATCCTCTGCAGACCTTACCACACTATCCTCCCAGTTCTCCAGTCAGGAAATCCAAAATGCAATTACCACACTTCCTTTGCACAAATCCCCAGGTCCAGACGGGTTCGGTAATGAATATTACAAAAAATTTAGCAATCTCCTGATTTCCCCACCTACAAGCAGTCTATAATGCAGCAGCGACCTCGGCAAGCTTTCCCAAGGAAGCACTCGAAGCATTAATAGTAACACTGCCCAAACCAGGAAAACCCCCATACCAACCAGCTAATTACCGTCCCATCTCTCTCCTCAATTCTGATATTAAGATCTACGCTAAAGTCATCGCCTCTAGATTAGAAAACATCATACCCAAATTAATTCACCCTGATCAAGTAGGATTTGTGAAAGGTCGTCAAGCCTCTGACGGCACCAGAAGCGTCCTCAACATCCTTCAATGGGCTGAGTCACATCGCACGCCTTCTCTGCTTCTCTCTTTACATGCAGAGAAGGTGTTCGATCGTGTTCACTGGACCTACCTGAGGGAGGTACTTAGCGTCTTCGGCTTCACAGGATTTCTGGATTCAGCTATAAGGGCTCTTTATTCTAATCCTTGTGCAAAAGTATACACCTCTAACACCCTCTCACGCTCATTTAACATCACAAATGGCACCAGGCAAGGTTGCCCATTATCGCCCATAATATTCGCCTTGGTTATGGAACCCCTTGCACAAACTATCAGAAACCATCCCAACATCACAGGTATCAAAATCGGCCATGTGGATCACAAAATCGGACTATATGCCGATGACGTGATCATCTCCCTCTCAAACCCTGAAACCTCCTTGCCAGTAGTCTCTGATATAATTCAAAAATTCGGGTCTTTATCTCTCTACAAGGTCAATGTTGCTAAATCACAGATGCTCCCTATCTTACTATTCAAAAAAATACAATCACATATATCAGCAATCTCCGGATTCTCCTGGGCTCCCAAGTCAGGCATTAGATACCTGGGCATACAAGTGACCTCGCCAAGTTCTTTAATGGTTCATACAAACTATGATTCGTTACTGAGGAATATAAGAAATCAAACACAGGAACTTTCCAAACTACATATTTCATGGGCGGGTAGAGCAGCAGTCACCAAAATGTCCATACTTCCAACGTTTTTATACTACTTCTGTACCCTACCGATCCCTCTAACTAGCTCATACTTGCAGAACTTACAAGCCTCCATTACCAACTTCATATGGAAAAAAGAAAAAAAAGGTTGCTTCAGCAACAACGTTTTGTACAGACCTAAACGCACCTCCTGCATGGGAGTCCCCACTTTGAAGCTATACTATCATGCCGTGATTATGGACCAAGCTGCCGTATGGTGGTCACCCTCAGAAGGAAAACAATGGGCCTATGTGGAACAATCCATAATGGGCCACCAACTCAAAGGCCTCATATTCGCACTCCTTCTAGGTCTTCCTTCTGTATCTCTCCACTACTTCTCGATACAAGCCGCTATGGCCTCATGGCGCTACTCTCAAAGGCGTATACACAATAAAAATCCTTATGGACTTGCACTCTATACCTTTAAGTACCTTGGAATACTTTACTGAAGACCTAACACTTGGCAGCTGGTCAGAGGCAGGAGCTGTTACTATTGGACATCTACTTGACAAAACCAACCTCCTAACCTTTGAAGATCTGCAGCAACGCTTTTGTTTACCACACAGCGACTTTTACAAATATCTGCGTATTCGGAACATAATAGGACACATCCTTAAAACGGAGGTAAGGGTTCCACAAGAAGCTCTTGCTTTCTGAGCATCTCCAGCAACTACGAAGAAAGGCATCTCATACTTCTACCGACTCTTTTTACTCTCCCCACCACAGGAAAAAACTCTGTCCATGAAAAAGTGGGAAAATTATCTCGACTGCACTTTTAATCAAGTGCAATGGAACGCAGCAACTAACATATATACTAAAATTCTCCCACTGTGCAACACATTGGGAATCACACCTAAAACTAACACACCGCTGGTACTACACTCCAATTCAGTTTTCCAAATTCTCCAAAAGTACCTCCCCACGATGTTGGAGGAATTGTAAAGAATCAGGATCCCTAATTCACATCTGGTGGCTTTGCCCCAAGATTCTTCCCTTTTGGAGGAAGGTATTCCACTTTATCTCTTCCATCACTGGCAATAACTGCTCTCCGGACCCAGCCATGGCTCTCCTATTACTGAAATGTGACCGTTGGCCTAAGAAACATCTCCCCTTAGTGCTCCATTGTCTGACGGCCGCTAAGAAATCAATAGCTTCATGTTGGAAATAACAAGACCCTCCAGAATTCTCCTCTTTCTTAATAAATGTCAACACTCAAAGCCAATTCGAACTCATGTTCTCCATGAAAAACGGCAACAGTCAACTCTTCTGCACACAGTGGTCAGTATGGCTTCAACATCCATTATGTACAGTGCACATGTAACAGTGACATGATACTCCTTCTGGTTTCCCGAGGACGTCACCCTCCTAGCCTTACCGTCTTCCTTAATGTCTACTATTATACCTCTACTCCCCCTTTTAAGAGATGTACCCAGCTAATGTTCTATTATTATTATTATTATTAATCTTTTCTGATACTTTCCATGCCTTAACACTGTTAATCAACTTCATTACATAATTCTATTGTACTACTGTACTCTGCAGTTATAGCATTGATTGTGATATATTTTGTAAACTCCTCTTCAAAAAATAATAAACAATATTGAAATAAAAGACATCGGTTGTATATCAAGGCAAAATTTATTAAAACATTTTACTTCTCTTGCAAAACGCTCTCAAATCAAGTTACTCTCAAACCAAGGTTTTACTCTAGGCTTTTTGTGTACATAGAAAAAGTCGTAGATCTTTTTAAGTTCAGCTCATGATAAATAGGGGCAAACACAAAAGTATGGCGTTTTATAATTTTGCTCAGTATATACAGTTGTGCTCAAAAGTTTGCATACCCTGGCAGAAATTGTGAAATTTTGCAATTAACATTGAAAATATGACTGATCATGCCACAAAACTGTCTTTTATTTAAGGATAGCAATCACATGAAGCCATTTATTATCGCATAGTTTTTTTAAAATCCTTTTTAAATCATAATGATAACAGAAATCACCCAAATGGCCCTGATCAAAAGTTTACATACCCTGGAATGTTTGGATTTGGTACAGACACAGAAGTGGAAAACTAGGGGCTCTTTTGATACCAAGCCAAGGTCAGGTAAACCAAGAAATATTGCAGCTACAACTGGCGGAAGAATTGCTCAGGATACAAAGAAAAACCCACAGGTAACCGCAGGAGAAATACGGGCTGCTCTCCAAAGAGACTGTGTGGTTGTTTTTAAAGGAGAATAATTCAACGATACTTGAACAAAAAAGAGCTGTATGGTTGAGCTGCCAGGGTATGCAAACTTCTAAACACAAATTTTATATATATATATATATATATATATATATATATATATAACATTTTCACGAAAGTGGAGCTACCCTTTAATGTAATACACAGTGCTTGCTAATATTGGTCTGATTATTAAAAAGTACAGTAACTTGCTGTTACCAAAAATCACTATTCAATAATTTGTACAATACTTGTACACTTGAATATCTGCTTCCCATTATTTTTCCTAGATTTCTACTTTCAGAGCTAGTTATTACTTAAAGCGGAATTCCACCCAAAAGTGGAACTTCCGCTCATCTGATTCCTCCGCCCCTCTGGTGCCACAATTGGCACCTTTCAGGGAGGAGGGGGGTGCAGATACCTGTCTACTACAGGTATTTGCACCCACTTCCTGGAATAGACTCCCGCGGGAGTCACGCCCCTTCCCGCCCCTCCCCCCCCGCTGTCTCCTGGGAAACACAGGTCCTAGGAGATAGTGGGGACCACTTAGAACGCACAGCGAGACTCGCGCATACGTAGTAGGGAACCGGGACGTGAAGCCGCAACGCTTCACTTCCTGATTCCCTCACAGAGAATGGCGGCGGCAGCAGCCGAGAGCCGAGCGATTGATCGGCTTCGGCTGCTGACATCGCTGGACTCCTGGACAGGTAAGTGACCATTTATTAAAAGTC
Source organism: Aquarana catesbeiana (assembly GCF_042186555.1). NCBI lineage: Eukaryota > Metazoa > Chordata > Amphibia > Anura > Ranidae > Aquarana > Aquarana catesbeiana. The sequence continues at coordinate 551,242,371 of NC_133328.1, read as the reverse complement.
AGCAGCTGCAGTATTTGTAGCTGCTGGCTTTTAATATTTTTTTTTCTAGGTGGACTCCCTCTTTAATTGAAGGCAGAGGCAATTATTTAATATGATAAAGAGTAGATATATTTATATAGTCTTACAAATACAACCGCCCCTTTGAGGGCAACCATAATGCTGATGCGGCCTTGAGTTTGATTGACACCCCCTGATCTAGCCTATTACCTGTGGCTGACCGAAAAACAGCCCATACAAACACAGCAATGCTGAGAATGTAGATTAATACCTACATTATCTTCTCCTGCACTAGATCTGAGTCTAGTGTGCCTGCTGTCCTAAACCAAGATTATGGAACTTGAATTAGCGATGTAATGTCATGGAAATGGAGCTGTGATGTCTGTGTGCTTGTGTTGGGAGGAAACATTTGCTGTGTTCGGATATGCCATTTGGTTTTCAGATGTACCAAGTTGTCAGACATCTGGGAACTGCATCTGAATGAGCTGCTGATTGCCAGCACTGTGAGCTTTTGTCAGTTCCCATGAGTCAAGTTCACCAGGGGAATACACAACAGAGAGCTGTCAACTCTTTCCCTGCTGGAGACCCTTGACCAAAGCTGGCCCTGTACATTGACAGCCAAGGACTACAGAGAAGTAAGTGCTTTGCCTTTATAATGGGCAATCCTATTGAAGCTTGATGGTTGCTTCTTATAAGATCAAAGATTGTCTGATTTCTAGTTATCTTTTTAGTGGGTGTCTTCTTAAATCACACAATAGGAATTGGGGAGCCATTTAGATTTGGGTTCCTTAAATCTGCTGTCTTCTCTGAAAGGTTGCAGATAATCTTTATTCTTCATCAACAAAGGAAATGGGAAAGAGAGGGGTTTTACCTTTTTATTATCGATCAGCCTGTCATTTACCTGTATTTGTAATAGTTTTAGAAGTTCTGATCCTAATAGTAGGCACTACAAGGTGACTGTACTTTCCTGTATTATGGAGAACATCTTTTGTTTAGGGGACATTTGAAACATCCTAACCTTATGCTAATACTAACTGACAGCAAAGTCAAAGATTTAGGAGAGGTCCGTGTTGAATTTAACATTTGGCACCCTCCATTGGGTTTGTCTTATGTTTTCCAGTACAAGTTTTAAAATAGATGGTGGATTTTGCTTGGGCATTTACGGTCAACATGCACTGTTCTTCTTACTAGTACATTTGTCGTTTCAGTTTTGTTTCACAGTGCTGGGGTTCTGGGTTCAGCTCTTTACCAGAGTCACCATCTGCGTATGTTCTCCCATAATTGTGGGGTTTATTTACTAACGCTAAAGAGGGCAAAATTAGTCATAATTCTGCAGAGAAACCAATCAGCTTCTAACCTCAGCTTATTTAACCGCTTTAGCCTCGGAGTATTTTACCCCCTTCCTGATCAGAGCACTTTTTGGGATTCGGCTCTGCGTCGCTTTTTACTGACAATTGCGCGGTCGTGCGACGTTGCACCCAAACAAAATTGGTGTCCTTTGTTTCACACAAATAGAGCTTTCTTTTGGTGGCATTTGATCACCTCTGTGGTTTGTATTTTTTGCCCTATAAACAAAAAAAGAGACAATTTTGAAAAAAAAACGCATTATTTTGTACTTTTTGCTATAATAAATATCGCCCAAAAATATATAAAAAAAACAATTTTTTTCCTCAGTTTAGGCCAATATGTACACACTGAACGCTGCGTGCGCGGCTCTTAAAGGGGATGTACGGGTACGCCAATTTGCCCACCGCTGCCATTGTCCTGACCTATATCGGCGTGCGGCGGTCGGCAAGTTGTTAGTTAAGCTTTAGCAATAAAACCTGGAAGCTGATTAGTTTCTCTGTAGAATTGTGACCAATTTTGCCCTCTCTAGCTTTAGTAAATAAACCCTATTGTGTTTTTTTGTAGCTCACTAAACTCAACCTTGTGTATCTGTGCAAAGGTGGCACTCCCTTGCGGATAGCATTCAGCTGTTGTAGATTTTCAGTTCTACATAAGAATCTGATGGTAGCATGACACTGTCATTTGGTTCTGTAATTGCTGCAGTGGCACTTTTTCGATTGGGATGTTTTTTTAAGTTTCATTATTACTTGTGAAAGTGTCTCCCACTGCTCCAAACTATAGTGAAACTCAACCACTAGTAAGAACAGCAAGCAGGCAACATACATCTGGTTCTGGTATTAAGGGCATGACTTCAGAGGATGATGTAAGTTATATTTTAGCAATTCTGTCACTGCTGAATGTCCCAAGCTTGCTTGATAATATAAGAAGACAGCACAGTGACTGTCTTCTTATATTATCAGCCCTGGGTTCAAATCCCAGTCAGGAAACTATCTGTGTGGTGTCTGCATGTTCTCCCTATCTGTGTGGGTACTCTGGTTTCCTCCCACACTCCAAAAACATGATGGTGGGATGAATGTCAAAATTGTGTGTATACATAGTGAATTTAGATTGTAAGCTCCTGTAAAGTGGTTGTAAACTCTATTACACCACTTGTACCTACAGGTAAGCCTATATTATATTATATTAATCTCCTAATAGCTCAGACATCATTGCGGCTCTAGCCACTCACAGTGCCGGAGCCTGCGAACCCGGAAAAAACACCGGGGGGAAGATTTCAGCCCTCTCAGCAGTGAGGGGGTGCCGCTGGAAGGGCTTCGTTCTAAGGTATTTCATAATGTGCTAGTATGTGATGCATACTAGCACATTATGCCGTTGTCTTACACGTTTTTTTTTTTTATTCTTCATTGCTTTAAGGGCAGGGATTGATGTATGTTCCAGTTCAGTCTGGGAATCGCACAGGAATGTGCTGCGTTTTCCTGTGTGATTCACATGCAGTTCTGTGTGGTGCAATTTCAGCCGATTTATTTTGAGTGGGCTGAAATTGCACAGCCCCGCACCAAAGGTAGTGCATATACTACTTTGGGAAGCTCACTGCAACTGCGTCGCATGCGCGCCTGTGCAGGCAAACGCACTGCATTGGAAACCTGCATTTGGGGTGTCTTTAACTTAAAAGAGAAGTTTGGGGATTTTTTTATTTTTTTAGAAATCATACTTGCCTAGATAGATGCAGCATCACTCCGATGCTGCATCTGTCCCCCACCGGCTCTAAAAAAAAAAAAAATTAAAAAAAAAGGGAACTGAGCGGTCAAACACCGCTGATCGCTCAGAGCTCCATGAGCAGAGAACTAATGGCTGCCAGTCACCGCTGTTGCTGAGAGTCTGAGCCAGCTGCCAGTCCAGGCACCTGGGTGAATCCCGAACACATGGTTGCAATCTTTCCCCAGGCTGGACCGGCTCTGTGGTGTCAGCTGACAGCGGGCTACAGCCTGCTATTGGCTGAAAACAGGTCACAGGAGTGCAGAACAAACTGCACTCCTTTGATCCACATGAGAAGTACAGCCAAACGAGCTCTAGTATTGACACCTGCTGCAGGTTGCAACTACAGTGCGTTTTGAACGCATTGCGGGAAACTTGCATTGAACGTGGGTTTCTTGCACCTCATTCTGATGTGAACTTAAATTCTAAATGTACAGTATGTAAAGTAATGCCCAATTTGTCAGCGCTATATAAATACCTGTAACATAAAAGGAGCCAGCATGTGATCAGCTTTCAAACAGTCCTACAACAGTAATGTCCAGCTTGGTCATTACTGAATAAGATATTGGCTTTTTAAATCACCAATTGTTCTGAATGTGTATGACCCAATTGTTACTAACATATGCTATACCTGTTATCTCTTATATTGTTAATCAAGCTTTCTTTAATAAATAATTGTACACAAAAAAAAAAATGTAATTGTCAATTAAATATGTATGTATATATACCTCTTCTCCCACCCATGCTGCCAAACCCTGCTCTAATCCAGAGAAATCCCCAGCTGAAGTCTTCATCAGAAACTAATGCTTTGGGGGCCGTTGACCTCCCCTGCAGCACTTAATGGTTCCTCCCTGTCATTACTGTATCCTGTAGTGACGTGGAGATACCAATGAGTGCTGCAGGAGACCTGTAGATTAACTCCGCTGGAAGACTTCAGCCAGATTAGAGCAAAAGTAGCATTTGCCGGCGCATACAGAAGGAGAGGTAATTATATCCTTGCGTTACAATATAGTCTATATGCTATATTATTATTTTTGAGACCGGGTCACTTTAAAGTTATTAGTATCAGTCATCATCTTATGTATATCAATAGGAAAGAGTAAGCACTTTATATATGGAGAGTATATAAATGATTTTATGTAACACAGGAGGGGAACATTTTTTGCTATAAACAAGACAGAATTGAAGAGGGAGAGCACAGCAAAAAAAAAATTTTGGAGTGCTTTTTCCGCATTGCGAAGAACTGTAAAGTTAACCCCTGGCTGTGTGGCAGAGAGCGAGTTAAATTGTGCATGCCGGGGCCGTGTCATTGTGGTAATGTACTGTGATCTGACAGAGGAGGCATTGTTGCTCATGAAACAAGCTGGCCGCCTAATAAGGAAGCGCTGTGTGCTCTGCATGCAGATTCAAACTGTGACCCAGCTCTCAGCAATCTTTAAATTCCAGTCTGATGGTGGATTAGCTGGGAGGCATTTCTAAAGCCTGGCTCTTTCACAGGGGTCTCCGGTTAGAGCTCCTTACAGCCCAGGCAGAAGTTCCCAGATCCGGGTAAGTGCTCGCTTTGCCTTCTGTGTGTAATATTACGCTTTGGATTGTTGCAGCTTGGTCGAGTATTCTTTGCAGGAACATGTGCTTCAGATCACAAAAGCGCAGCACTTGGGGCTGATGGGAGAGAAGCGAGCACATTGTATAGAGAAGTCACAGCGTGCTATACGGTCTAATGAGACCTATCGGTTATCCTGTGTACTAGCGGACAATGTGCGGACACCGCTACTGGAGACATGTACCAAAGTCATGTATTCACCATGCTGAACCACAATATAGTCCTAGCAGAGCAGGTTTAATGGACTGGTATATAACTTTTTTTTGTGTTTTATGCCTACTTTAAAGGTGAAAACAATAGGATTAGGTAGGAAAATTTAATTGAACATCGAAAATAACCCAGAAAACTCCCAGCAATGTTATCAATGCTCCATGTTTAATTTAAATACTTCAAAATATGTGACTGTCCCTACAAAGAATTGATTTGGTGTGTCTAGTGTTGTTACCAGATACCGCAGCATTGAGCTTCAGATTGTTTGCCATTTTTAAAGCTGCTGTCAGTGTTTGCCCTGAATCCAACAATACATTGATTGGCAGAAATTGAATCTAACGCAGGAAAAAAGACAAATATGACTGGGGCGCAGGTCAGTAATGAAAAAAAAAAAAAAAAACCTAGGGTGTGCAAATATGCATTCCTACTGACAGCAAGAACACAACTTCATAGCACTGACCCCCCATGTTTGTAAAGTTTTGTACCAACTAAAAGTGGGGTGCAGTTTTGCATTAGAAACCTTCAGCACTTTTACAAAAAAACTTCTAGTTTTTTCAATTTTTAGAGGAGGGATCAAATCCGCTATGAAATTTAAGAACTGTTGTAGTGGTGGAATAAAGCAAAGATACTGGGGTATATATAGCAAAGAAACTTTTTGTGTTATTTACTTTTTTTCAGGTATTTTTTATAGCATCGGCAATTTATGCAGAGCTTTGTCTACTGCACATCAGTCCCTGCCTCAAGGAGCTTACATTCAAAGTTCCTTATCTCACATGCATACATACACTTACCAGGGCTACCTTAGGGCTGATTCACACCTATGCATTTTGCAAATTTGCACTACAGTCCATTTAACATGGTTTCCCATGGAACACGTTCTGTAGTGCAAATCTTCAAAAAGCACTAAAAATGCATAGGTGTGAATCAGGCCTTACACAGGAGCCAATTAACTTAATAGCATGTCTTTGGTGTATGGGTGGACACTCGAGTACCTGGAGGAAAACTATGCAAGCACGGAGAGAACATGCAAACTCCATGCAGATAGTTTCATGGCAGGGATTCAAGCCAAGAATCCCATTAAGCCCTTCAGACTCATTTTTTTGCAATAATCACATTTCTAATGATCAGTGATTAGAATTGAGAAATGATGTAGTATTACTGAGCCAGTCAGTCAAGTCTAGAAGCCAACAAGAATTTTTAAGAAGCCAAGGAATATGTTTTTATAGGCTAGAAGGCTGGCCATACATTATACAATTGTGCAATTTTCCTTTAGGCTTACCAAAGCCATGTACTATGAGGTCAAACCTAAACACTTTCAATTTGCATTTAATCAGGCAGACCCTTATACTACATGCTTAAAGGTAAATCTTTAGGAAATTGAATAAGAAAATTGTATAATGTATGGCCAGCTTAATAGAACAGGTTCAAAAAAGTTAACGCTCCTAAAACATTCCAGCTAGTGCCTGACTACGTTAATCTGCGCCCCGGAGTCTATGGTGACTGTTACAGGTATTTTCACATTGTTAGGGCATATTGAGATACCAACTCAGGTCCTTCACTTATTGATAAACTTGTTTTGGAATCTTTAATCTTAAAGTGTGCAGTGTGTTTCCATGAGCTTGCTTTTGCTAAAGGACCTTATTTGTACTTCATGCCTTTTATTTTTATCAAACCTTTTTGTGCATGGTTTTCAATAATAACATTTTATATGTAGTGGAGACTTTGATGATTCCTCTGGCATGTGTATGTTCTCAAACTCACTTTTCACAGAATGACAGATGTCATAGATGGTGTGGCTAAGGATGTTTATTGAATTGTCAGTAGCCTATGGAGAATGGTAAATATCACTCTCATGCAGCAACATTATGCACAGGAGACCCCAAACATATCGGGCCAGAAAAACTTCTGGTGGTGCGACTGATATTTGGTACTTGGAAACATTTTTGTTTGGATTCTCCAAACAATAGTTCTGTTTCAAGGGTTTGAAAAGAAAACTGTAACTAGTGTGCCGTTTAATTAAAAACTCTGGCTGTAACAAAATTTTGTCCAATAGAGGTGTGCCAAGAGGATGATGGCGCCAGACAGTTGATTTGCTACTATACACTGCACTATTATAATTTATTTGACGTGCGATGCACCAAACAATGATGTCACATTCAACAATTTACATTCCTCAACAACTGCTTATCTTCATTTATCTGACCCATGGTGTTTGTTTAGAAAAAATCCAACTTGGCTACAAGTATAAGAGCTCAGCAGCCTCAGATAAGTCTTCCCACATCCCACAAGGTAATTCAACCATCGTAGGACCCAAATTGCATTGCTGGGGCTTTGTCGGAGATGCAATTTTAAGGTGGTCAGAATTTTCTTGCTGCATAAGCCCTGGGTTCAGATGTTACTGTAGCTTACTGGATAGAAATGTTTCTCTAACAATCACAGAGGTCCCTTGTATTTATAATCTAGGGAGTATTACACTAACAGGCTTAAAATGGCAATACATTACTTATTTTTTCGATAAGCTCGCTCATCAAAAAAAAAAAAAAAAAAACAGCAACGCTCGACAGATTTCAACTTTTTAAGCATGTTCCTCCTCTATTCGGTACCTAGGGATCTGAGTTCCAATGCAGGCACCCCAAGTGTTCAATTTAAACTTTTCCCCACCACTCCGTAGGCTGATTTAACTTCTTACGCAACCCACCTATTGTGACTTGGTAGGATCAATGTCCTCAAGATGGATATAATCCCTCGCTCTTTATACCTGTTTCAGACGATCCCGATCCACCTCTTGTATTTTCAAAAAATTCACCGTCTGTTCTCTAAATTCATTTGGAGCGCAACCCGTCCCGGAATCCGTATCAAAACGTAGCAAGGGGGTTTCCTGATGCTTCTCTGTACCATAAAGCAGCATTTTTTTACGTGAATCATTGACTGGTTCCATCACTTCTCATCCAAACTATGGGTGCATCTAGAAGGCTACATGAATCCAGACCCAGACCTCCCTTCATACACACAGACATGGGAAAAGGAACTAAACCTGACCTTTTTACCATCGGACTGGCAAAAGTGTTCTACCCTGACGCTCAAATTATCACCTGCCACAAAAACGCAGGAAATTAAACTTGTAACCAGATGGTATAGATGTCCCTTGATACACCACCACTTTAATCACACGATACCTGACACATGCTGGCGGTAACATACCTCGCAGGGCACCATGCTCCATATATGGTGCAACTGCCCACACATAGTCATATTGGAAAAAACGTTTTGACTTGTACTGAAGAGTCATGGCAACATGTATCCAAGCTTCACCCAAGATGGCTCTCCTATCCATGATCCCCGGATCCTTTAAAAAAGATGTCCTCAAACACTTTATTGCAGCTAGGGCAGTCATTCCTCGCCACTGGAAATCCACATCTGTACCCTACCTGAGGGAATGGGCAAAGGAATTAGACTCCATAAGGGACCTGAAATACTTGTTGGCACAGGAAACCGTAAGGGAAGACCAATTTTCCCATGCCTGAACTGCATGGTCCATGTTCCGATGCTTCTCTGAATGTCAGGTCTGGGCCCAAGGAGATTCGGCCCCCAATCCTCCTTGGCCATGATGGAATGTCCCTGACCTTATCCTTGCTTCTATTCTGCTTTTTACTTTGCTTACTTCCATAGCAACCCCAATTTCCCTACATAGTTGCTCTTTTATTGTTGACTTACTTTTCTCCATGATGATACATAAGAGATAGTTAAAACACACATGAGTTTCCCTATACACTAACTGAATTTTATGTTGCATGCCAATTGCTCTTTCCCCCAACATACTAGGTTACTAGTACATTTGCTATAAGTATGGGCTTTGGGGTTGTCTATCTAATGTTGCTCTGTACTAAACAATGTTTTTTAGACTGCTGATAATCCTATACTGGAGATTTTATGTTTGTACCTGTAATATTTATTCTTTGTAATTCCAAATTAATAAAAACAAAAAAATGAAACCAAAAAAACAAAAATAAACACGTATTTCTCCCTCTACACAATCAAGGGGGATAAAAGGAATCCTCCCTGTTGAGATATTGTATTCTGACAGTGGGGTATCTCCGCTGTCAAAATACATTAAGCAGCTGCAGCTCATTGGCTACAGCTGCTGAATCGAGAAACATTTTCCAACATTCCCGGGAGTGGCTGCACATTGATCGAAATTCCACTGATTCCTACTGAACCTGCCAAATTTTGATCCATCTATGGCCAGCTGTAATCAGTAAGCCAAGAGTAGCTTTCCAAATTCAAAAACCCATACCAACCATTTGGAATTTTTCTTTCACAGATTTATCTTCTGTGAACTGAAATGTAATTAGTTGACTTGAGTTATTACACTTTGCATACCATTGTGGTGCTTGTTTACTTCTATACCGGATAAACCAGTTGGTTTGCAATTACCAAAACTCACATCTTATCCACCTGTGTTGCTGAGCGATGAATAGTTACCTATATTTAGGAAATTAAATCACAAAAAAATAACTTTTATCTAACTTTCTATCTGTTGCTCATTGGTTAACACACTTGCCTTGCAGCTCTCAGTAATAGGTTCAGATTTGACCTGAGACAGTATCTAGTTTGTATATTTCCTATGTCTGTGTGGTTCGGAGAGCTGTGGTTGCCTCCCACAATACAAAAATGTATTTGTAAGCATGTACTTATGTAAGCATAAGTGTGATGAGTACAGGAGACTGATCTTCAGGGACAGGAACTGATGACAATGGTGCTGTATACTCTACCGTGTGACTGATGTTTGGTTTTATTTAAACTTCTCAGTTTGTCCCTCATTGTGCCTTATGGCCATTCTCTTTACATTTTCTCTATATAGCAGGTTGTAGTGTCACTTTTGGTGCTGGTTTGCAGCAAACTGTGAACTAGGAAATCACCTGACGACCATTTGGCTTTAACGGTTGTTTCTCCACATTGAAGCAAATGGTTGCAAGAGATGAGCTGCCTTATTGTCAGGCCTTCCATTTTATTGGGCATGCTAAGGCTGTAGTACTTTGATATAAAGAGTGCTTTACATTGTTTAACATGCAGCACATCACATGTGAAAATAATAAGTAGATCCATAACTATATCTAGTAGTAGTTAGTTGCATTCAAACGGACTTGCTCTCTAATGTTGAAGGTGTTCATAGCTTCTCCAAGACACTTCTTCATTTCTAATGAGCATCACAATAGTACCCCATTAGATGCTTATTAGAACTGAAGATGTTTCTTGGGTTAGCCATGAAACAACTTCAACATTACTAAACCTGTCTAACTGAATGTGAATAACTGCTACTGGCTGTATAATGACCTGGATAAATGAGAACTTGATGTCACAGACATCTACAAGTCTACTATACATTAGTCCCACCCTAAACCTCACCAAACCTCTCTGTTGGCACTTGGCAATGGGTAACTTTCTCCACCAATAGAGGGAGGTTCACAAGGCAGGAGTGGATAGAATTGAGCTTGACATTTGCACTGAAAGGTAAACCATTCCAGGCATGGTATATTTCTAGACACTTACATTGGTCCATGTTGGACCAATGTAACTATGTACATGACATATCTGGCCAATACCGTTGGAAGCTGTAAATCACTGACATAGACACCGCTACTCCAGTGATCTCATACTCAGTGACCAGCCTGATGCATTGTCAATACATTAGGTTGGTTGATCAGGACTGGCGCCTTTCAGAGAATGCTTTTGCATTTTTTAATGAATGCAAAACATTCTCTGATTGGAACAGGTGGAGAGGCAGGGCAGTGATGTCACACTCTCCACCTTGTCCAGTCAGGTAATGCTTTGCGTTGAATCACAAAATGCAAAGCATTCTCTGAATGGCACCAGTGCTGAGCTCTCGATCGTGTGTTCACAATACATTGGGCCAACTTCTCAGCAGGGCACCGAGAAGCATGTGGAGATCACTAAAGTAGCCCTGTCTGTCGGTGATTTCCAGCTTCAAGCGCCATTGGCCAGGTATGTCATATACAGTTACATTGGTCCAAGCTAGACTAATGCAACTGTATAACGTGCTGATACCTGGAGTTATTCTTTAAAGCTGAACTCTAGGTGGATATAAAAGACACACATTAAAGTGGTAGTAAAGTCTGGGAAGGAAAAAAATAAATTCCCCCTGCAAGTTAAGGGCATCGAATACTAGCAAGTTATAAAAGATTTGCCTTAAAGCAAAGACCTCCATTGGCACGCTGTCACTACTGACGAGGCTTCCTTCTGGAGTCGCAGGCTCCAGCTGTTTGAATGGCCAAACCAAAATGACGTCACTCCCGTGCATGTGCACAGGAGTCATGGTTGCGGCATAAAGCTCTGAAGGGATGGCCTACTCAGTATGCTGTCCCTTCAGAGTGCAGGGCGCATGCACTGGTGATGTCACCAGCTGCAAAAACAGTGAATATCTCCTAAGCAGTGCATGTTTAGGAGATATTCCTTGTACCTACAAGTAAACTTTATCATAAGCTTACCTGTAGGTACAAGTCCCCAAACGGTGTTTACTACCGCTTGAATGCACCACTAGGCATACTGCACAGTCTAAGTATTTGGTTTTTCCCTGGTATCAGTCTCTTGCAGTCCCTGTACAGCATTGTTGATTGGAAGTAGCAGAACAAGGAGTCAATCCATTCATGTGCTGACATGAAGCTTGCTATGAGGAGGAGAGGTCAGAGTGACATACAGATGAGCTCATCACTGTACTGCTTCTCCTCTCACTGTCCTTTCACTGTTTAGTAGAAGATGGCTATTATCCACTACGACTTCAGTAACTGACATATAAAGAAAAGGATAGTGCATTTTCACTGATCACATTTTACAAGCCTCCTCTTTTTAAACACTCACTGAAAGCAAGGTGTTCCCTTTTAATGCAGAAACACAGACCGTAGAATTTTTCATTACCTAATTACAGTCTCATATCTAAGCACACTTTTCTCTGAGACATTGCTTTTTGAAGACCTGTAAATGCAATAGCACAGCACTTTGATCTAGGAAATATGGTGAGGGTGATGATTGGGTTTATCTTTTTGTGAGAACTACGTGATGAGACGTGATGCTGGGAAGGGGATGTGGTACAACAGCAGTGTAAGCGGTCACCACAGACTAGGCTCATAGCATGCACAGATATATGTGAGACATCAAGACAACTTACTAAACACATATTACAGTGGTGTGCATGACCAGGATGTGACCTAAATAGTGCTGACAATTACATGCCGTGTTATGCCGCTGCACTATTTCTGGATGAAGTTGAGAATAAACACCAGTCTGGAGACTTGGTGGGTAGTTTCAGGCATGATCCGCCCGCCCTGTGGGCAAACTTGTGGTAGTACGCTCTATTAACTTTTAAGCCCTTCTTAGCTGAACTTACACTGAGCCTCTGGAAGCTGGAGAATGGTGGAGCCAGTAGTGGCTGATCAGCAGGGAGAATATTTTGTATGTCTGAATGGTAATTACTCATAACAGTGCCTGGCCATCTGGTTCATGGGCTGCTTAAAGACTTGAGATCTGATTGCAGCATATGTTGACACCCTTAACAGTGACAAACAACTGAATAAAAGGACACGTTGTCTGTTGAAGCATTAACTTTACTCTGTGCTGATAATGGAGACCTTCCGGTGTCTTGCCGAGGAAGTTCCCTCGGCGGATAAGGACCCCCCCTGTACTGCGCAGGTGCAGCGCCTGCGCAGTACGAACTACTATTAGCTGCCGGAGATAGCCGAAGCTCAAAATGTTCAATCAGCTGTACACGGCGCCTGCGCTCTAGGTCCAGGTTCCTTCCCCACCATCCAAGTGGACCTAGAGGGGGAATAAAAAAGAGCCGAGCGAAGCAAGGCCGTGCCCGAAGAGTGGCGAACGAAGCGAGCCCGCGAGAGGCCCTCTTACAGGCGCCGCGTACAGCTGATTTTCACCTAATTACCTTCGGCTATTTCCGCCAGATCCTACTGCGCAGGCGCAGCGCCTGCGCAGTAGAGGGGGGTCCTTATCCGCCGAGCGGAACTTTCTCGGCAGAACACCGGCAATGGAGAAATTGTGATTATAGGTAAATTTTCTAAATCTTAACACATACAAAAAAATGTTGCCTTGCTGTTTTTTTTTTTTTTCATTCAGCCTGCAGGCCCAATGAAGAAAATGTAAAATGTTCTTTAAGTTAGGCTAAACAGCACAGATGGACAAATCTGCTGAGACCATTGTGTTCTGACAGCCAATGCTGGCGGCTGTTAGAATACAGTAAGTGCTGCAAACAGTGACTTTAGCTGATTGGCAGTCACTGTTTAACCGAAAAGGATGCCACTGCCTGAATTTCAGCCACTTTATCAGTGTATGGACAGCTTTACAATGACTGGACAGTGAAAGGAGAAGCAGCGCACCAATGAGTTCTCTGTCGCTCCCCTCCTATCAGTATGCTATTTATACTGATTTTCCCTTCCCCTTTCGAAGAATCTGCTGTTCAACCAAGAATTAGGAATGCAAGAACCTAATACCAAGTACAATGCATTCATAAAGTATTCAGACCCCCTTCCCTTTTTTTTCAATTTTGATATGTTGCAGCCTATTACAATTGTTTAAACTAATTTATTTTCATGATTAATCTACATGCAGTCCCAATAATGACAAAGTGAAAACTGAATTTTAGAAAAGTGTGTGAATTTTTTAAAAAGCAAAAGCTGAAATATCACATTGGCAAAAGTATTCAGACCCTTTGCAACAACACTTGAAATGTAGCTCCGGTGCCTCCCATTTCTCCTGATCCTTGCTGAGATCTTTCTACACCTTGATTGGAGTCCACCTGTGGTAAATTAAATTGACTGGACATGATTTGGAGAGGCACACTACTCTCTCTATAAAAGGCCTCACAGCTGACAATACATACTGTATCAGAGAAAAAGCCATGAGGTCAAAGAAACTGCCTGCCGAGCTCAAAGGCAGGATTATTGCAAGGCACAGATCGGGGAGGGCTACAAGTTCTGCTGCACTGAAGGTTCCCAAGAGCACAGTGGCCTCCATAATTCTCAAATGGCAGAAGTTTGGCACAACCAGGACTCTTCCAAGAGCTGGTTGCCTGGCCAGTGACTAAGGACCCGATGGTCACTCTGAGCTCCAGAGATCCTGTGTGGAGATAGGACAAAGTTACAGAAGGACGATCATCACTGCAGCCCTCCACTGATCTGGGCTTTATGGCAGAGTGGCTAGACGGAGGCCTCTCCTCAGTACAAAACACATGAAAGGTCATCACCTATCCAGTACCCCCCCCCGACAGTGAAGCATGGTGGTGGCAGGCTGGCAACGTCATGCTGTTGGGGGTGTTTTTCAGCAGCAGGGACAGTGAGACTGGTCCAGGGTTGATCAAATTACAGAAATGTCCTCAATGAAAAAAGGTTCACCTTCCAACATAACGATCCTATGCACACAGCCAAAACAACACAGGAGTGGCTTAGGGACAACTCTGTGAATGTCCTGTAGTGGCCCAGCCAGAGCCCTGACTTGAACCCTATTGAACATCTCTGGAGGGACCTGGCAATGGCTGCCCACTGACGATCTCCATCCAACCTGACTGAGTTTGCGAGGATTTGCACAGAAGAATGGCAGAAAATCGCCCCCATCCAGGTGCACAAAGCTTGGCAATTCATACCCAAAAAGAGGCTGTAATTGCTGCCAAAGGTGTTTCAACAAAGTCCTGATAAAGGGTCTGATTATTTAAGAAGGAACTGCAGTCTGCTCACATAATTTGTAATAAAAACATCTTTGCCATTCTGAAGCTTCCCTTCAACCACTTTGCATATTATTTTATATACACTGTGATTCTGTACTTGCCAAATATGCTGCAGAAATCTCCTTCCGCCAAGTCTGGCTACAGCCATTTTAACTGTGGGCAGCTAAAGCTGCTGCCTGTTCCTATTCCTGGATTTACACAGACACACACCTCTAGCTCTGCAGCCCTGCAGCTTTCATTGGCCCTTTTATGATTCACCCCCCCCCCCCCCCCTTCCTGGCAAACTCTCACAAGCGTGACAGAGAGAGCTGTGCATGTCATAAGCCTAGGTTAATGACCAGACAAGAAACAGGAAGTGGGCTGTATAAAGTATTCACTGGCAGAATTGTTTTTTTACTATCCAAGGTTAAAACAAGGGCAGAAGATTTAATAGATGGAAAGTTGAAAAACTGACTGAAGGTCCGCTTTAAATACATGTTATATATGTACAAGAGACATTTCTAAAATTCTATTTTCACTTTGTCATTATGGGGTACTGAATGTAAATGAATGAGAAAAAAATGAATTTAAACAACTGTAGTATCAGGCTGCAACATAGAAAAGTGAAGGGGTCTGGATACTTTATGAATGCACTGTATTTCTAGTACTAAGGCTGGCCATACATTAAGTAATTTGCTTTCCTTTTAACCACAGGTAGAAGGAAAGCAAATCGCTCAATTCCCCCATCAACACATTCAGTGCAACAAGTACAACCAGCCTGTCATCCCTGCTGTCAGAATACAATGATCATTGCTGCTGACTATAGCCAGCGGAAGTAATTGTACGAAGAAAAAAAAAATTACAGGCTTGTTGTACTGAAGTTGAATGATAGATCGACTTTAGTACAACTTACCTGTCCATAGACTGTTCGAAATTTAGCTGGTTCCTGCTGATCCAGCCAAATTTTGATCCATCCATGGCCTGCTTTTAACTGTTTATATAAAATTTATATGTTTTGTGATTATATGTGCCTGAAATTGAGCTGTCAAAACATAAGGTAGATTACTCTGCGATCACAAGGTGTGCTGCAAACACTTTCAGTGCCTGCTTATCAGGAGAAAAACCATTGTGGTCAGATAAGAGCTTATCTGTCTGACCAACATTTTCTCTGAGAAGCCTCAGTGGGTGGTGTTTGCAGTTTCTTATAGACATGAAGTTGTCCTACAGTCTAGACAAAACCATTCAGCTCAACTTGCCAGCCAATTTGCTACCAACCAAATTATTCTGTCTAACAGTTTGCATTAAAAACAGGGGTTTAGTTGGCACACATTTGCAAATACATGCATAAGCTGCAGAGCCACTCCAAGGCACTCCAATATTTCTACAGTCCTAACTCTTGTAAATTTAGGAGAGCCTCTATAGTAGAAGCACATGCATTCTAATGAATAGATAGAGGGCAGGAGAGCTTGGAGGTAGCCCACCCCTTCTTAAAGGCACAGGGGCACACTGGACACCCAACACATAGCAGAATGGCCGCAAAGGAGTTCAGTATGTCCCCTCACCAATATTACATCAATAAGAAACAACTGGCCACAGCCCCCACCTGTAAATGGCCTTCACACCAATGATCACATGGAAGGGCATGCAAAACAAAACCAGAAAATTTCCCAGTTCAACTCACCAGCCAGCCAATCTGCTACCAACCAAATTATCCTGTCTAACAGTTTGTGTTAGAAACAGGGGTTTAGTTAGTTATCCTACCATCATCTCATGTCTGTACCTTTTACGTTGGCCATAGATGGTTCAATTTTCTTTCCTTCAACCACGACTTGCAGGGAAAAAAAATTGCTGGATTGCCCCATCAACACAGTCAGTGTTGATGGGAGAATCCTTTCCCGAAGTTATTGTGTCCACCAGGTGGGGGAACCATCCTGGCCAGGAGACCATACAGTGATTATTGCTAGCAGCTATAGCCACTGGCAAAAATCACATAAAAAATCTGACAGGCTGGTTGTACCTGAGTCAATCAATCGATCAACTTGGGTACAATCAGCCTGCCCATACAGGGTTTGAATCTCGGCAGGCTCTGTGGGGATTCAAACAGTCTACAGCCAGCTTTAGGCTTCTGGGCCCTAAATACATTCGTGTACGATCTATAGCTCGCAATAAATTAGTTGGTGCTTAGAGATGTAGGCACAAATGGACTGCCTTGCAGTGTCTTTTATCCTAGCTAGTGCCCTACTCAAAAAATACATTGGGCACACAAGCACCAACACTTAGGTCACACACAGGATTGGAAAGGCCTGATGCTGATTTATCTAGGAGATAATTGGGCAAGTATTTGTAACGTGCAGTAATTTTGCCCTCTGAGAACTAATTCATAGACCGTACATCATCCTCCAATGTGCCTGAAGACGGCTCTGTTGGGAGTTTGCCATCTGAGCACCTTAAGATGTAAAGCCTACTGTTCACAAAACTTTAACGCCAGCCTACGGCACACTATTTTCAGCCATGTGACCATCATTTTTACATTTCATTGGACTCAAAATAACTATCATCACTTTTGGAAAATAAGAATACTTATGGTGTGTTAGCTTTGTGAATAAAGCCTTGTAAGTAAAGTATTCAACATAACATGAATTATAGGAGGTTCCAGTAATCATGCACAGATAGTTGACTATTCAGCTAAGCTATTACAATGGTTGTCTGGCAGCAAGTGCATTGACACATACAGATTCAGATGTGACTGATTTAATCCAAGAATAATATTTGCAGGTCTCACCTATAAAACCGCAGCTTTGCAGAAGCTACTAAAACCTTTAATGCTCATGAATTAAACTAAGCTTTGATTTTTGTCTACATAGACCAAAAGCCAGATTACCTTCTGTCAACGCTGCATTGATATCTCCCTGAAAAATGGTACTTTGACTTAGTATATTAAAAGGTGACAATACCAATGAAAGCATATCATCAGTATGGGAGTGAAAGAGAAGAAAGATTTCTCCGTACCGTAAAAGTAGACAAGAAAGCTGGCCTCCTGCTATTCAGGCTTTAAAAAACAATAACCATGACATAAAGATTGTTGAAGGGGAACTTCACCGTGGTTTCGGAAAATCCAAAGTCAGCAGTTACAAGTATGTCATCCACGCCCGAATGAAGAACAAGGAAGTGAGAGGAAATATGACCAATAACAAAAATATTTGCTCCTGAAAAGAAAAATAAGCTATTTCTTAATAGGCTTGGGAAGGGGTAGAGAAGGATTTTACCTTTTAATCTCCTGTTGACCTCCTGCGTAGAGTTTGGGGTGCCTTAAAAACCTCACTTAAAGTTACAGGTTTCTTTGAATTTACTCTCTTGTGGCATAACTCGGTATACCCGGAACTGGCTAAACTGAGGGAATTTTGTGAATGGAGGAAAAGGGGCGTATTATATCTAGCTCAATTATTCTTAGGCAAAGTATTCAAATCTCATGATCAACTACAATCAGTGTTCTCACTGTTTTATAGGCAATTCTAGCAATACTTGCAACTTCGGCATGCGATCCAAATGCATGTGATCAAATCGTACTTAAATCAGACTCCCCACTAGTTACCGAGTTGGCATCTATGTTGGAGAAGAGAGGGTTGATTTTCTGTATATATACATGGCTGCTCTCCTCCATTCAGGATCCTGCTTCTCTTAGTAGGGTGTCATGGACTTGAGGATTTTGGGGAGATAAGTGGTGAGCAGTGGGATATGGCCTTCGAATCTGTTCCTTTTGATCTCCCTGTCCCCCTCCCACAAACTTTCTCAACTTTTTATTCTCCACAGGGCCTCTAGAACACCAGCTACGCTGTTTGATTGGGGGCCCCCTCTTCTGTTCACAGTGAATATCCTTTTATTCGAGGATATTAGCTGAGAACAGAAGAGGGTGCTAAACGGAAGGAAAGATTTTCTCCCAAGTCACAAGTAAACCAGAAGAGTGACGTTTGTGTGCATGTCCTTGGCTGGTGCTGCTTCCCGCTCTACCCCTGATGTGGATTTTATAGAGATTATACACTGAGGAGAGATTGTAGGAAGATTGAGCGACAGCATCCACTGATACGCCCCCTGTTTGATGCCACTTGGAGGACTTGTGTGGATGAGTGGGGAACTGCCCTGTACAACTGTGTCCATTTGACATAGGTGTTGCCTGTTCATGATGTCACCACTGGTCTAGCAGTGAATGTTCACGATGACCGTTATGGTGTGATCACTTCCTGACAAGTGCCCCTGATGAAGGGACGTTTTTGGTCCCAAAACGCGCTGGGCCACCTGGACCTTACATGGGAGTTCACCACCATTGTCATCAGTGTTTTTATTGGTTTGGAAATTGTAAAAAAATATATATTTGTATGCAAGTTTTGAATAAATTATATTATACTTTTTGTACTCTGTTGCCGTTAAAGTTCCAGTTATTATTGGGGGGTAATTCCTTTCTTATCTATCCCATTAGGGATGTTGGCAACTTAAATTGGTTTAGTTGGATGTTCTCTCTTTTTATGCCCAATCCTCCTACATAAGTTGAATCTGTTGATCTGCAGACTTCTCTTCTCTACATCTGTTCAAAGTCTAGAATTCATAAAGCTTGTCTGAGCATTCAGAAAAAAGGGAGCAGAAAGCTGATGTTACACACTGCAGAACTCAGTGAGGCATGTACCAGTCTGTATTGGATTGTCAAGGTTGTACCCCCACCGCAAGCTTATAAAAAGAATGTGTTGCGTGCTAAATGCGTGCTTAGAGCGATAATAGTCTGATCCAGAGGAGATAATTATATATATACTGTGCCATTTTGCAATTCTAGTTACTACTTTTGAACCTGGTACCTTTTTATTGCAACATGTATACCCCTGAGTTCTTTTGCCCTGGTGTATATGTCATTTGCTGCCTTTTGAAGTTGGTTCTTTGTTGTAATGTGCATACCCATGGGTTCATATTATCCATTGCTCTGGGGTATTTACCATTTGCTATCTTTGAACTTTTTACTATATTGTAACATGTATACCCTTGGGTTCATATTAGCACTTTTACCCTGGTATGTATGCCATTTGCAGTCCTTGAATCTGGTACTTTATTGTAACCTGCGGACTCCTGGGTTCATATTTATCACTTGCCGTAATATTTTTCAGAACATACACTTGTTAGCACATCACCATCCTTTATTCAACTTCAAGGACTGATTTATGACAAGTGTGTGAGAGGTAAGCAGTAAAACTGTTTTCTTTGTTCATCTTTGAGTGGAGATGAGATTTTTTTATTTGTTCATGAAATCTATTCAACTATGCCCCCAGTTCAATGTCTGTGAAGGGGGAGGCATTAGAGAAAGAATCGTCTTTTTTTTTTTTTTTTTTTTTAAATCTTTATTGATTTTTGTTAAATTGGCACTTTACAACAACTTGATAATAAATAATGTTCTTTAGCAACAAACATATATTCCACGTTTTCAATGTTTTTCATAGCTATACCTGCAAAAGAGGCCAGCATGAAGTGATCTATTAGAACTTAATTTTTTTTTATAAGCACTTGAAGACCAGGCCTTTTCTGGCACTTTTTGTTTTTGTTCTAGAAAGTTACTTAGAAACCCCAAACATTTTATTTATTTATATATATATATATATATATATATATATATATATATATATATATAATTTTAAATCTGATTCCTAGAGAATAAATTGGTGGGTTTAGCAATTTTTTATGTCTTACAGTTTTTGCGCAGCGGTTTTTCAAATGCATTTTTGGTGAAAAAATACACTTTTTTTTTTTATTATTTTAAAAAATACAATACATAACCCAATATTTTTATAAAATATAAAAGATGATGTTATGCCGAGTAAATAAATGTCAAACATGTTATGCTTTAAAATTGTGCACGGTCGTACAACGACAACAAATGATGATGTAAATTTTACTATCCATAGGCAACGCTTTAAAAGTCTTTACAGGTTACCACTTTAGATTTAGAGGAGGTCTAGTGCTAGAATTGCTGCCCACGATCTGATGTTCGTGGCTATAACTCGCGTGTGGGATTATCGCAGTTTGTGTGCATGCGGGACCGATACATGGGTTTGCCTTTGCACGGTAGAACGGAGGGACAGGGGTGCTTTAATTTTTTTTTTTTTTTTTTTCATTAATATTTTATTGACTTTTTTTATTTTGATACACTTGCTTTAAATTTTTTTTATTGCTGTCACAAGGAATGTAAACATCTTTTGTGACAGCAATAGGCACGTGAAAGGTACTCTTTATGTAAGAATCTGGAGTTTATAAGACCCCAAATCCCTTCTCTGCCCCTGAAAGCATTCAGAACTCCAGATCGGTGATTTTGAATACTTTCGATTTTCAAATAATGGCGCCGTTGACATCCGGGTAAGTCGGAAGTGATGTCATGTCATCGCTTCCCGTTTACCATAGCAGAGATCCTGGCCTTGTATGAGTCTATGACTAGTGCCAAGACATGCCGACTAGTAGCTCGGGTCTCCAGGTGGGACTGGAGAACCTGAGAGGGCTACGGAAGGCAACAAGAGGTGGGGGATGTCCCCTACCGCTGCTTGTAATTGCAATCGAGCAACTAGTTAGCCGCCCGATTGCTATTACAAGAGAGCAGACCATCGGCCCAAAAAAAACGGTACTGTATAACCCCTTGAAGTCAAATGACATACTAAGTATGTGATTTGGCGACAAGTGGTTAATGTTGAAGTGTGTTGATAGTATGTTGTGTATGTGATGCTTCGAGAGGAAGTATCAGGCCTAACACTTTTGGTTGAACCCGCTGAGGAAAGAGGGTGTAGTTGGGCTTACACGTTAGGCATCATGCACACAGGATGTTTTGCAAACTCTACTAGAAGCCTTTCCTCCTGACAGCAGCGTTTTGGCAGAAAAAATGCCGAACTCTTGTAAAAGTATAAACGTTTAGGTCCATTTACCGCCGTCAAGCACTTGAGTGGTGAAGTAATAGGTACAATAAATATTATCTGAGGGTGGTTACGGATTCCCTCCTATTTATTGCATATATGTATTAACTTGTCTATTCCTATAGTTAGCTAGTCTATTAAAACTCTGATCACATGTTACTGCTGATAGTACAATAATAAAAGGTTAGCTATGAAACCAAGCACACTGCCTAATAAAACAACGTCTTATTAATTTTCCAAGAAAATAGGAAAACGCTAACATGAAAATACTAAAGAAAGATATTACAAAGCATATAACACCAGAACATACAATACAAGCACATCAAAGATACTTATCGCACGGTCTCCTCGGCTGGGCCCAAAATGGTAGAGAGATAGCCATGAGGCTCAAAATGGTAGAAAGAGCCATGAGGCTCAGGCACAAGCCAAGAGTGAAAAGGTGTATAGAGAGGAAGCTCTCTGACTCGTTCAGCCCTTTATACTTCAATCATACACCATCCAGACACAACCCCATTGCCATCCCATCTAGACTTTTGACGAATCACATATTTATGGAGCAGTCCTCCTATATTATATTACTGTCCGTCCCGCTGTATTGGCCTCTAGGGACAGCATTGTCCATGTCTATGTATCCTGGTCAATCTTCAATACCTTTGATCTTTTATCTTCTGTAGCAGGACATTCATCAATCATCTTGTCAGCTATGGTCCCTTTCAAGTTTGCATTGCATTGTTCAGCTTTTATGAACTCCTGATCTCTTCTTTCAGATATGCTACAAAGACATTTCAGACCGCCCCCATAAAAGCAAAGCTTGGTTGTATCAACCAGAAAGAAACTCCAGAAATATGATATTAAATCATGTTGCCTTCCAACAGGTGGCAATTCATTTAATTGGCCAGAATAATCATTTATTCTGGCCATTAAAGTGAAGTTTCACCTATATAAAAGTCAGCAGCTACAAAATGTGTAGCTGCTGATATTTATTAATCAGACACTCACCTGTCCCATGGTCCAGCGATGCGGGCGAACAAAGCCCCACTCCTCTCCTCCTCCTCTCTGCGGTGCTGGCATTGTCACTGTGGGCGCCCTGCTGTGGCTTCACAGCCGGGCACGCACTGCGTATGCGCGAGCTGCACTGCACACTTTGACTGGCTGGGCAATCATCTGGGACCTGTGACGTGTCCCAGATGATTGCCGAGAGGGGGGGGGGTGATCTTCCTTTCGGCGCTGCGGTGCCCCGGGAGGAAGTGGGAGCTGGATCCCTCTAAAAAAAAAAGGTTATCCGCCCCTCCCCCCCAAAAAAATGACATGCGAAATGTGGCATGTCAGGGGGTCACCTGCACTTAAAGCAGAAGTTCCATTTTTGGGTGGAACTCCGCTTTAAGATGAATTAATGCTCGAGCTAAACGCACATAACGTTATAACTCATTTACAGGCATCAAGCATTTTTTTTCTGCCAAACCTCTGCTGCTCCTGGAGGTGCTGGCAGGTTTTTTTTTTTTTTTTGCCTCTAAAAGCCCCTGCCACTAAATGCTGCTAAAAGCCTGTGTGCATGGACATATGCAAGGGAGTTTAGCGGCAGGAAAATAAAACTGCCTGACGCTCCTAGAAGCAGCTGCAAAAACATCCAGTGTGCATAAGGCCTTAGTGGAGGTTTCCGTAGTCTCCCAAAATCTTCCTGACCAGTATCTACTTCAAACCAGGAGTTCTGTAATTTGCATAAGGGCTACTGTTTACGATAATGGAACATTGAATGGTAGCCACCAGGGGAGTTGCTAGGTCTGCAAAAGAACTGGGGCTAGAGCCCACAGCAGCGGTCACCAAACTTTTTGCATGCCCGCGCGGGGGGGGGGGGGGGGGGGGGTCTACCAGTGGTAATCATCATCAATCATCATGGCATAATGGTTGATATGGTGTCAGGGTGATTGAAGTGCATTATTTCTATTGTTACATTCTAATATATAATGAAGTGGTCCAACTCACCATACTGCTGGGCGTGTCACTTGCCACATCTCCTGCCACCAGATGCAGCATGTCACTTGCCACCGTCGCCTGTCACCAGATGCAGCATGTTACTTGCCACCGTCAGCTGCCACTAGATGTGGATTGTCACTTGCCATGTCGCCTGCCACCAGTGGTGGATTGTCACTTGCCACTTTCACCTGGCAGCAGATGTGGATTGTCACTTTCCACGTCTCCTGCCACCATTTGCAGATTGTCACTTGCCACATCTCTTGCCACCATTTGCAGATTGTCACTTGCCACGCCACCGGCCACTAGATGTGGGTTGTCACTTGCCAACTGATGTGGATTGTCACTTGCCATGCCAGCCAGTGCCACCAAATGTGCATTGATGCTGCATTGGTGGCAGGCTGACAGCACTGGTCCATTTAGTGAGAGCAGGAGAGCGCCGATTTGTGGCGGACAGTGAGAGATTATGTCATCTCTCTGCTGCTCGCAGCACCTCGCTCCCAAATTGAAGAGGCCCGGCTATGAAGAGCTCACTTCTTTCCTCTCCTCCGCCTCTCTCATGCAGCCAGCCCGCCTGCCGCAGCAGCCGCAACCCGCTGCTTAGGCAGGGACCCTGTGGCAAGAGACTCGGGGCTATGGGCCCCAGATTCGGGGCTATAGCCCCAATAGCCACCCCCTAGCAACGCCCCTGGTAGCCACTAGTTTAAGTAAATTTAGAAAAAAAGCAGTAATCAGAAACTGTTTCTTGAGAGGGCTTGTTCAGGGGTTTTACCATAAACCCTGGGTCAGTGACCAATCTAGTCAAAAAAGCCATGACTGCTGGGAAGCATAGGATCGTTATGACCAACTAATGTAAGGAAAATTTCCCCCCCAAAAAGACACGGAGGCTGATTGTGTTGGGAAAAGGACAAGACCACAGCTTTATTGAACTTTACAAATGTAAGAAAATTCAAAGTACCGCATAACAATGCCAGTCAGTTATACCATGAGCATCCATAATAAAAACTCAACTAGTCTAATGCCGTGTACACACGACCGGACTTTCCGGCAGAAAAGGTCCAACGGAATCATTCCGTCGGACATTCCGATCGTGTGTGGGCTTC
This sequence comes from Aquarana catesbeiana, assembly GCF_042186555.1. NCBI lineage: Eukaryota > Metazoa > Chordata > Amphibia > Anura > Ranidae > Aquarana > Aquarana catesbeiana. Next base: position 551,217,729 of record NC_133328.1, on the reverse strand, counting down.
ATCGAACTTTTTCTTTCTAAAATTCTGAAGGACCTAGAAATAGAACATGTTTCAAATCTTCAATTCCTATCTGGAAAACCGTTCGTCTGTATGCTAGTCCGACGGCCCAAAAACGACGCAAGGGCAGCTATTGGCTACTGGCTATTGAACTTCCTTTTTCTAGTCCCGTCATGCGTCATCGCGTTCTAAACGAACGGACTTTGGTGTGATCGTGTGTAGGCAAGTCCGTTTCAACGGAACTCCGTCGGAAAGACCATCGGAGTCTATTCTGAAGGAAAGTCCAGTCGTGTGCACGCGGCATTAGAGGCCTGTCTTCACCATCCGTGCCAGACAGGCATTAAACTGACCCCAGAATTAAAATTGAGGGCATAGCCTATAAAGCACTATCAAACAGTAGCAATGTAAAAACTGCCAATAAAGCTGTGACAAAATATCACAACGGGCAGGTGGGTGGTCAACTCTTGTGGCGTCTGAACCTCCTTAAAGTAGTGGGATGTGCCCCTGCGTAGCTTTTTCCAGAGTTCAGGCTCCACCCAGTCACCTCATGCCTTATTGGCCAATCCTAATAGAGCCACTTAACCTCTCTGTTTTAGGTAGAAGCCCATGAAGATGCCAAGCTTACAGCAGTCAAGGCTCCCTTTCACTAAGGGGGGTTTAGGAGGCCTTCATTAGTGGACTGTCATATGCGGTGTAGTGAAGATAAGAGCGACATACCAATACCCATCCATACATATGTATGGGCACCTTTCATCTGGTTTGCAAAACCCGTTGCTTTGCGTAAAGTGGAAACAGCAGTCTTGGTAGTTTTCTAGATATTTGAACTGGCCTTTTCTAATTGAGGCGGCATAGTTTTGCTTAAGCCATAAGCGTTGAATGTGCATATGTTGAATGCCATAAGCGTTGAATGTGCATATAATAAACTGCCCGCTGGTCTATTCTGGCCATTTCTGTCCCACAGAGACATGGCATAAAATAACTTCCTGATCTTTAAAAAAGAGCTAGTGTGTGTCCTTAAAGCATATTCTTGCTGCTGTGACTTAATATAATAGTGATATTCATTAGAGACAGCATGGGGAACTTGTGTTAAAAGCTGCTCTGTGCTAATAATAACTGGAGATCTGCAAAGCCTCTTCTCTCCTCTGCTCTTGCTAATGTATTTGTGGCACATTTTGTCCCTTGTTTATTTCTGAGTGATTTCCATGTTTTCAGCAAGTGCTGTGTCCCAGATCCTCCTGCTATATTCTTAAAGGGGATACTTGCATTATTGAAAAATGCCTCTTTATTTTTTTATGTTGCATAAAATATCCACAGTATTTTTTTTTTTTTTTACTACTACCTTGAATTGTTTTATGCCAACAACAATACCAACAACTACTAGTCGAAATTCCTCCTTACTGTGCAGCTATGTAGGACATTAATAGGTCCAAGGATTAACAAATAAGGGTGGTGCATAACCAGTAGGGTACAGCAGATGTCTAATGGAGGTTGGCTGGAGAGATGACTGGGCTCTATTGCTGTGGGATGTTTTTTTTGTTTTGTTTTTTTTTTAACAGAAGGAATGTTTAATAAAGTAGTAAAACATTACACATGCAAATGCTACATTAGTGTGACATAAAGGAGTAAATCAACAGTACTGTTTAGAGTCGGTTCACACTGAGGCAGCACGACTTGCAGCACGACTGCCTCAGGCGACCTGCACACGACTTCAGCGGCGACATGCAAAACGACTTCTGTATGGAAGTCAATGCAAGTCGCCTGAAGTCGCCCCCAAAGTAGTACAGGAAACTTGTGTCGTTCCTATTTAGAACGGTTCCATTGTACGGAATGGAGCGCAACTTGTCAGGCGGCTAAGTCGCCTGACAAGTTGCCCCAGTGTGAATCGAGTCTAACTGCAGTGCTGTTACATTAAATGTAATACTCGGTGTCAAATTACAATATCTCATCAGGAAGCAGGTTTACATTCACAACAACATGACTAGTGGAAAGTGCAACACACCTTGGTCGACAGTGCACCACTTCGGGGGTTCAGTATGACAGAGTAGAATGGGGGGGCAGGAAGCGAGGGCGAGAGAGAGAGAGAGACCGAGACCACATCCACCTTAGGTCATGGGATATATTCCTGACATCTAGTAGGTAAAAAGAGGATCTAGCTATACTTGCAGATCCCTCAGCCAGTTATTTAGTACTATATCTCATTTTCTCCAGTTGTCTATATCATAAGGTGCCTAGCTTGAACCCAGGCTGCCCAGATTTTGTCAAACTTCTGAGGGCAGTTACGCCCCATATAAGTAAGTTTATATAGGGGTAGAACAGTGTTAATAAGTGCTCTCCATGCTGAGAGCTGGGGGGGGGGATCCGGGAGCTTCCATTTAGACAGAATTGTCTTCCTAGCATAGTAAGCTGCATAGAATGTGTAGAGTTTAGTGTGCTTGGTGGTTACTAGATTGTTAGTGATGCCCAGTAGAAAAACAAGTGGGTCCCTGTCCAGAGAGAGAGAGGCCTGTAACCCTATTCATTTCAACGACCACTGCCTGCAAGAAGGTTTGAATATGGGGGCATTCCCACACCATATGAATGAATGTTCCCGTTGACTGCCTGCATTTGGGACAGGTGTCATCCACACCCGGGTAAATCCTGGAAAGTCTGAAGGGAGTGTAGTACACTCAATGCATAAATTTAGTTGCGCAAAGCTGTCCTTGGCTGAGATCATAAGTGGGATGCATTGTTGCAGACCCTCAGTCCAATCCTCCTCCGTCAGAGCAGGAATGTCCCATTACCACACTCCAAACAACCTGAGCATGTTCGAGGTATCTTTGCAGGTAAGTCTCAGGTATATGGAGGACAGTGTGTGGCTGGCGTCAGCAGCAGCAAGAAAGGATTCAACTGAGTGTACAGCAAGAATTACCCCATCAGGGAACAGGGCCCGTATGGCATGTCTGAGTTGCATATATCTAAAGTACATGCTGTGGGATGTTTTAGTAGGCCCAGTGTGGAAACCAGCCATGGTAGGAGAAGCATTGTTGACCATGGTGGCTGGAGAAATTTTATTTGGGGAACGAGCTTCAGGAATAGCCTGATGCTACTGGATGTTAGTAAAATTGCTGTCAATGGTAAAAAACAAAACAAAAAAAAAACACCCATACTAAAGCCCACACATTGTTCAAACACATTTGCAGGTTTTTATACTGTATTGTGTGTGTTGAGTGGTCGTACCACTTTGAAGATTGTCTACCTTAAAGTGGACCTTTTAGACAGTTGTTCTGTTCTTGTTCTGGATGTCTACATATGCAGTATGAAGGGCAGTAAATATTTAAAAAACTGGTATCAGTGGGTTCTCGTTGTTGCTAATCAAATGAATATGTGGCCACTGCAAACCTTCTAAATTGTTTGCATGTGGCATACTGTATACTAAAACCATGCTGACAATATTTTTATTATAAAAAAAGTTTGTTTTAGCTTCTGGGTTTTTGTACTTTTAGGGTTTTTTGTTGCATTTTTTTAGGGTCCTGGTAAAAAAAAAGGGCTGCATATCTATGCAGAGCATTCCATTTGGATAGGAATCAATCCCCACTCGTTCTCAAGTTTGTTCCTTCTATTCTTGTCACCCGGACTTCATGCCCAGTGTCTTGATTGGTCATGTGACTTCAGCATTGGCACAGTTGTACAGATGCTCTATGCCAGGGGTCTCCAAACTTTTAAAACCAAGGGCCAGTTTACTGCCCTTCAAATATTAGGGGGTCAGGACTGTGGCCAGTGGGAGTAGAAAATGCCCTGGCAATGATGGGAGTAAACAATGCTTGATGATCAGTGGGAGTAAAAAAAAAATATATTAATGGTGTCAGTGAGAGGAATAGCGGTCCATCATTGATCTCGTTTGAAGGAGTAGTACCCCATTGTTGTCAGTGGAAGGAATAGTTTCCCATCATTGGTGTCAGTGGGAGGAATACTGTACCATCAATGGTATCAATGGAAGTAATAGTGTCCCATCTTTGATGTCAGTGGGGTGAATTGTTCCTCATCCGTGGTGTCAGTGGGAGGAATAGTGGCCCAATTTTGGTGTCAGTGGGAGGAATGGTGCTCCATTGTTGGTGTCAGTGGAAGGAATTGTGCCTCGTCTTTATCCCGGCTGGCCAGAGGCATGCAAAGTGCCACATCTGCCCCCTAGGCCACAGTTTGGAGACCCCTGCTCCATACAGTAAACAGCTGCCATCCAAGTTATTAGTTTGATATTTCTTGTGAATTTCCTCTGATTTTGTGTGTAAGCTGAACAGTAGAGTTGGTATCTCCCTCATTTCTAGCATAGTATGGAGTCTGGCTATTGTAGCCCTTTAACAAGTCTAGGTTTCTATCGCCTGAATTGCATATTGTTAAATCTTTCAAGCAGCTGAGTGACAGGCCCTGCACAGCCTGACCGCGTTAATAGAGCAAAACAGAATTGACATACTCCTGAATTACAGCTGAGGCTCAGGACATGAAGCTCTTTGAAGCACAACGAATCAGCTGACTCAGGTAAAAGGGATCTTACGGCAAACCTCTGTTCTGCATGTGAGACAAACTTCTTCTTACATTGAGATTTTATAGCTGGGATAGTGGCATTTATATGCTTTCCATCATTTGAATGTAAACATTAATACTGAGATTTCTAATTTTTTTCTATGATAGTGTACGTTAGGTGGAGAAAGAAGAAAACATGCACAGATGAGTGCTAGACTTCCATTTGAGCGTGTTTTTTTTTTTCCTGATAACCTGCCGGGGTACCCATTGGAGGGTGGCCTTGTCTGTTGTAAGCAGCCTAACCTGAGCCAGTGAGCTCTTCAAATGTTTTTTCTCTCTCACTACTTTGTATAAGCTCACATCATAGTCCCAGCACCATTTGGATGCTCTTTTCTTCTGGTGGAGGAAGAAGACACATTCATTTCCCTCTACCTGATCACTTCCATTTATTCTTATCTACCAGATAACTTCCAAGCTTTTACTAAAACATTTCCGATGTATTTTAAATACCCATACTGAACAAAAACCCCAGTAATTCATGTACATATATTTATATATTGTCGTAACCACTAGGCCCCTTTCACACATGCTATCAGTTTGTCCTTTTTTCATCCATCCATTGACAGATGAAAAACGGACATCAATGCATCTCTATGGAAAAACAGATGTAAATGGATGATTATCAGTTTACATCCGCATCCAACATCATCCATTTTTTGAAATAGATCAAAGCTCTATTTTTCTTCCAATAAAAAACTGATTAGACGAAAAAACAGATGTAAACTAAGAAAATGGTCAGTTTTTCCTCCGTTTTTGCATTGGTAGTAGATTTAAAAAAAACTGATGAAAAACAAATGGGCACTGATGAAAAATGGATGAAAAACTGATGAAAGACTGATGAATACTTTATCCATTTTGACGTGACTAAACTGATAAAATGAACCGCATGTGTGAAAGGGGCCCTATAGAGTCTCTGGGACTTTTTTCAATATTCATTTTTTGCTTACATGTTTTACATTATTTTAGGCCTGAAGATTACTTAAAACCCTCAAACATTATATATTTTCTCAAAGCTGACACCCTAGAGCGGGGGTGTCAGACAAGCCACATCTTGCCTCTGCCTTTTAGGAATCATGCTTGTAACTATCAGCCTTGCAATGCTTCATGGGACTTGTAGTTTGGCAACAGCTGAAGGGCCGCCAGTTTGACACCTCTGCCCTAGAGAATAATGTAGTGATAGTTTACTTTTGAGGTTGCACTAGTAGATAACCAACATGTCAAGTATTACAATTGTGTGCAAATGGTGAAATACACCATAGTGGTTCCTGATGCTAAAATTATTGATCTTACTCCAGAGTGCGCAGTTGTATATAACATGTGTAGGGCAAATAATGCTTTTGTGCATAGACATGCCAATGCATGCGTGTGTGTGTGGCTTTTTTTAATTTTTAAATTTTTTTTATTTTAATATGTCTCTCTTTAAATGTTTAACCGCTTCAGGCCCGGAAGATTTTACCCCCTTCCTGACCAGAGCACTTTTTACAATTTGGCACTGCATTGATTCTCTCACAATTGCGTGGTCGTGCGACGTTATACCCAAACAAAATTTGCGTCCTTTTTTTGCCACAAATAGAGCTTTCTTTTGGTGGTATTTGATCACCTCCTGCAGTTTTTTTTTTTTTTTTTTTTTTTTTGTGCGCTATAAACAAAAAAGAGCAATGATTTTGAAAAAAAAAACAATTTTTTACGTTTTGCTATAATAAATATCCCCCCAAATTTTTTTTCAAAAACAAATTTCTTCATCAGTTTAGGTCGATATATATATTCTTTTACATATTTTTGGTTAAAAAAATCGCAATAAGCGTATATTGATTGGTTTGCGCAAAAGTTATAGCGTCTACAAACTATGGGAAAGTTTTTATGGCATTTTAATTTATTTATTTTTTTGCTAGTAATGGCGGTGATCTGCGATATAAAAATGCACTGATTACTGTATAAATGTCACTGAAGGGGTTAACACTAGGGGGCGATCAAGGGGTTACATGTGTGTTCCCTCAGTGTTTTCTAACTGTATGGGGATGTGACTTACTAGGTGAAGAGACATATCGCTGTTCCTACTTAGTAGGAACAAACAGGTCTCCTCTGCCCTGACAGCACAAGGATTTGTGTGTTTACACACACAAATCCTTGTGCTGGCAATCGCGCGTGCCTTCTGGCGGCACCACTTAGGGGACAGGATATACCTGTACAGGATTTTGCCCAGAAGAGCCATTCTGCCACAGTATATCTGCGTGAGCCGGTCGGGAACCGGTTAAACCTCTTCTTTTTTTTTTTTTTTTTACTTTATTTCTATCACATAGGGGACCAATAGCCATACACGCAGTCTACTTTACAAATTTACATTCATTCCTGGCCAGTATAGCAGCTGGGAGTGTGTTTGAAAAGCACCAGATTCCAGTGCCATTGCTAGGACTCAAGTAGTTAAAGGAGAAGTATGGGATAAGTAAAAAAACAAACCTTCATATTGCTTCCATGCTGCACCATCAAGATTCAGCTGTCTAACACTGAGAACTGGGGGATCACATGACCTCTGATCGCTCAGTTCTCAGTCTGCTCTGAGTGGAGAGTGGTGACTGCCAGTCACTGCTCTGATCCTCCAGTGCTCATTGGAGTGCCGGACTGGAGAGGACAAGAGCATCTGACTTCGGCTCTTAGCCATGAACTGAAATGTGGAGCCAACTTTCAGCCAGCAGCCGTGTAGATTTAAACAATCTTGTCAGGATCCTTCCAGAGCCTGGCTCGGCTATGCCCACTATCAGCTAACTTAGTGTATTATAAAAATGAAAGTAAGTCTACTTCTGAAACTGAAAAGAGAAGTATGGCCAAAAAAGCTTTGGCCAAACTACTCTTTTATAGTGACACTTTAAGACAACATGCAATGAGGCGAGTACAGAACAAACTATACAGCTGTATCAGCCCTCAGTGTAAAGCATAGCTCCCAACTGTCTCTTTGAAGACCTTATAAAATATTGTGACACATAGATTTTCCTGCCTAGAAGAGCAATTCTCAACCAAAGGTCCTCCAGAGGTTGTTAGAGGTTCCTTGAACATGGATCAATTCCTAAATCTTAGGCAAGTAACCAGTGTGACCTATTACCTTTTTAGCCATTTGTAAGGGGGCATATTTCCAACTGACAACCAGTGTAGGCCTTCTCATACTCTATCCTAATGACTATACCAAGGTAAGGGAATCCTTCTCATACCAATCTAAGATGGCACACATCTACTGACCACCAATGTAGGGTGAACTTTTCATTTTACCATCATAGTATGCGGTCATTTCCCTTTTGACCAGCAATGTGAGGAAATGCTACAATTTTTATTGTCTTTCCATTATTATTTTTTAGAAAAAATGGTCAAGTGGTAAATATGGGACTTTAAAGGTGGTGAAATGGATTTTAATGGATTTTGTGATAAATGCAATTCTTTTTAATAAAGTATGATTATGTTGGTTTATTACTCTGGCAGAAGGTTTCAACACCTTTTAAAGTCCCATATTTTTTACTTGACCATTTTTTCTATACAATAGTTTATGTGGTGTTGATCATTACAACTGATCTCGCGAATTTGTAACTATCCCCATTATTTTTTGTTTCTTTAATTAATGCTGAAAAATGTTGTTGTATAGAGTAGCCCTGGGTGTCAAATACTCCCAAGTACACCACATTCCTTATTCTTGTATTACAACTTACTGTTGATGCTAATGTACCATGAGTTATAGATCTAGTAATTATTAGTAGGGGTTCCATAAGATCTAAACATTTTTTCAAAGTTAAAATGTTGAGAATAATTGACCTTGAGGAAATTATTTTTTTTTCTTATTATCCAAATCAATATATCTCATAAAACATGGTAAATAATTAATTTATTGGAAGAATTATATTTTCATAATGGGCTCCCTGTACTTTTGCTGAAGGTAACCTTTCTCCAATGTGCTGTATTGGCGTATAACACTCACTTTTTCACCCTGAAAATCGGGTGCAAATAGTGTGTGCGTGTTATACGCCGATACTGCAATTTGGGCTGCCTAGGAGGGAACCAGGAGGGGGTGGGATGAGCACCGTCAGATTACATACAGCGAGAATCTCCTGTTTACTCAGTGGCCTCTGTAATAGGAAGTCCGTATTCTGGGCCGGCATTGGACCAGTGTTCTGTCTATCATAGAAGCAGGTCCAGGAGGCGGGACTTTGTATTAAAGAGGATGCCAATTACACAGGAGATTCTCGTTGTATGCAATCTGATGACACTCGTCCCACCCCCCCTCCCTGTCCCCTCAGAGGAAGCAGTAATCTGCAGCTGTAGATGGACATTGATTAGGCTGCATTGATGGGCAATTGTGAGGCTGCAGATGGGCACTGACCCTTATTTTGTTTCAAAGTTGTTTATTTAAAATTAGTTTTTTTCCTGAAACTTCCCTCCTAAAATGAAGGTGCGTGTTATACGCCTGTGCGTGTTATATGCCGATAAATACGGTAATTAAATTACACTGGTATTGGTGTCTTGGATAAGCAGTCTTATTTACTACTGTAGTTTGATTTGACTGTATGTGCTGCAGTGACAAGTACGATATTTGCATATATGACTATTTGCGCAGGTATCTGATTAAATGTTGAAATAAGGTCATCTGCAAAATTCATGTAAACAAGTCACTTCTAATGAAGTGATATGGATGGGTGACTGGCTCTGTTGCCGATTTTGTAAATTGGTAGGGCAATTAAATGCTTTTTTCAGCATAAAAATAAGCCACTTTATTTTCCGGGAAGTCATTGTGTATACTTGGCAGGGCCTTTCAATAAAAGATTTATTGGTTCGGCTTAATAATACAGGCTTGTACAGGTCCGGGGAGAATGCAGATATCCAGATTACATGACCTATAGAGAATAAAGTAAAACTGTTGCAAGGAATAGGTGGCCGCCATTGCTGGCTTCTTTATAAAAATGCAAGCTACCTGGCTTTAGAGCCTAGCCACTGGCTTCAATCGCATTCTGAGTAACCGGTACTGATATGCATCTCAGGATAGTTAATTTAATTTAAAGATTTATTCTAGGTATGGATGTTTTATACATAGTTACATAGGTCCAGCTTGAACAGATGTAACGCTGTATATACCATACCTCTCCTATGCCCCTAGAAGCTGGAAATCACTGAAGTAGATAGTGCTACTCCAGTGATCTCCACTTGTTTCCCTGTCCCATGTGAGCAGCTGCCATGCTGCATTCTAAACACAGGTTGGCCGCTCAGCACTGGTGCTCTTCAGAGAATGCTTTACATTTTCTGAATGATTGCAAAGCATTCTCTGATTAGATGGGAACCAATCGGATCATGTCCAAACAAGATTCTTCATGACGAGATCACCAGTTGGACCAATGTAATTGTGAATGATCTGCCTGCTTGTGTTTGTTAGATTAATTACTATTTTGTTTTCACCTGCCCCAGACACATGAATTGTGGGATATGTAGTTTCTTCACAGGAAATGTCAGTTCTTAGCCTACAGACAGAAGCCATGCATCCATCTGTGCAGTGCCTCATGCTTTTACACAAGCCGAAACCTCTGACACAGGCATGTAAAGATTTAAGCTACTATACAGGACAATAATTGACATATTGAAATTACATGATCACCATACTTCTTATGTAGGTAGGAAGATGTATAATGTCTTTAAAAGTAAAAATGCCTCCCTAAAGTCAGAGTTACCGGTATTTCTACTTTAGAAAAGGCATCCTAGGTAGCCATGCAGTTTTATTCCTGTTTTGGTGACCGCTGCAAAAATCTGAATCTCTTATTTTCTGTCTTGGTGACAATTGCATCAAGGACAAATATAGTATAAAATGCCCCAACAGGAACTCAAACCTAAGATGCTCAATAAAAGTAGAAAAAAATGTTTTGGCTAGAGTTTTATTGTAAAGTGATCCTTTTGTTGGTTCAAGCAGTGTGTAGTGTAATGCAGCGTACACATGGTCGGACTTTTCAATCGGACTTGTCCGATGGACGCCGACGGAACAAATCCGGCGGACAATCTGATCGTGTGTGGGCTTCACCGGACCTTCAGCGGACTTTTCCAGTCGCAAATCTGACGAGCTTTAGATTTGGAACATGCTTCAAATCTTTACATTGTAACTCCGCCGGACCCAGAAATCCACTAGTCTGTATGCTAGTCTGACGGACAAAAACCGACGCTAGGGCAGCTATTGGCTACTGGCTATCAACTTCCTTATTTTAGTCCGGTGTACGTCATCATGTACGAATCCATCGGACTTTGGTGTGATCGTTAAAAAGTCTGTCGGAAGTCCGCCGGACCAGTCCGGTCGAAAAGTCCGCTTGTGTGTACGCGGCATAAGGGTCACTTAAAGTGGAACTAAACTCTCTCAATCAATATTAACTATTTTTAATCCTTCTGCTGCTTGCATTAGTAAATCGATAGGAAGGTCTATTATATTTACTACTTTATTTCATTTCTTCAGTGGCTTCCTGGTTTTTTGCCTCAGTTAAAATAATGTCATACATCCCAGAAGTCTTCATTGGCATTCTTTTTTCTTTCATCTGGAGGAGGAGCTTTCTCAGCTACGCACACACTCCTGCATGCCAGAGCTAAGAGCAGATGGATTCCAGCAAGTAAATGCTATCTATATGAATCATCTGCCTTTACGATGGCCATGGCCAGAAATTCTAGGTGGGTGTTTTTCAAAGTGATTTTCCTTCCGGTCAAGCAATCTTTGATCCCCTGCCAGTCTAAAGCCTTATGTAAGCTTTGTGAAGGTTACAAAGGCTTTCTTGTCCTGTTAGCCAAACAGTTAATCATGGTGCAAACAAATGGTGAGTATATGCTACTCCCTTATCTCTTTTTCCAATTAATTATTTTTTTTCATGGTACAAGTGCATCTCCTCTTGTGGTGAACAACAAAAATCATCATGACATAGCAGCCTTCTTGGATTTTCAGGATCAGAGCTGGGAAATTGATGGCTGCCTAGCAGTACCTTTAAATAGCTGGGAATGATCAATTTATTTTCCTAATGGTTAGAAGAGATAGGGCCTGGCGTTCCCAGGTGTGCCATGTTATAGATGGCAGGCACTGAGTCCCACTTTTTCTCTTTGCTATGAAATACTGTCAATGGTGGCAGTTTAATGAGAGCAATGAAATGTTATGTGGCATTTAGCAAGAAGGCAGGAGCGTTGTGATAGTGCTGAGGAATTGATCACTGCCAGGCTCGGCTCTATTCTTTGGCTGTTCCTGTATATATTTATGAAAGCTGAGAATCCCTCTGAGGTTTATTAGGCTTAGTATTGTTATATAGTTATAAGCATAGGGGCAGTTTCCTCAATCTTCTCATCACATAACTGGAAACAATAAGGTAGACTGTGCTCTGCTGAGATGTGACTTGAGGAAGGTTGTCCTAGGGATGGTAAAGGCTGTTTATTACATGTGTAGCCACTAGTTACTAACATCCACGCATATTCACCCTGCTGCCAGACATCCATACGTCACACTTGTAGACAGTGGAACGTCTTTTGCTTTATTTTGTTGTTTTATTTGGGGGACTGAACTTGGTTGGGGTAAGGGATATGGGATGCCCAAAGAACAAAATGGTATTTGCAATGTTATAGTGGATCCGGCTTTACATTGACAAATGTCACTAGTGGTTTCCTTGCATAGAACAAAAAAAATGGTGGACTCTAATCTTGACAGCGTTACTTCAGACCATTCTCTTCCTCTGCACTCTCCCTGCAGACTTCTACCTCCAGGACACTTCTCCTCCTGCACAACACTTTCCTGTCCCACCATCTTGAGCTGTCTAGGCCTCATTCTGAATAAGTTCTAGGAGTAGTTTCACTTGATGATTCTTAATAGGCCAGGGGCCTGCAGTACCCTTTCTTGGCAGCCCAGAACATTTCGTTGGAAAAGATATTTGGTGATGAACTACTGATCCCAGCAAACACGACTTGCAAATCCTGTGCCCTCAGGCTGCAACGATTTGGTACAAAACCCCACAGTCTCTCCTCTGGCTCTGCACCCAGCTCCCCTGGCATGCCTCTTCCAGATCTCCACCGTGCCTCACTCACCGACTCCTGCCCTGAGTCCTTCCTGAAGGATTTTCCCGGACCGTACGGACCAACTGCTTCTCCAGCTCCTGTTCCAAGACACCTCTCCATGACCATGTAAGGAGAGGCTCCCAGCCAGCTCTTGAGCTCCTCCGCCTGAGTTGCACCCCTCCCCCAGGTGGGGGTGTTCCTCCTGCACACAGTCTAGCACTCCATCTTTTGGTTCACCCAGCCGACAACTCCTCCCCAGCGGGCTGACCATGAGTATATGTAGGAGGCCTGCCCCCTGCCAATCCTAGTTGGGGATTGGTCAGGGCTCCTCACATGTACTCCATGCCACTCCAACGCTCAGCCCTGCCCCTCTTCCAGAACATTCCCACTGAAAGCAGGGGAGGCGCCCAAAAACTGAAGTACACGTCAGTCACGCCCACTGCTACACTAACAACTCCCTGCCCCCAGATCAAAAACAAACAGGCCTTGCTTGCAGCATAAGCCTGCTTAAATTTACCTGCACTGACAGATCCTACAACAGTACACCTCTAGCACCTACCTATGGTAGAGGGTGCTACACATGAAAGGGATTGGACAGAGCACACCTCCCCATAACCCTTAGTAGTCTTAAAATCCAACTCCAGGTCCCCCTCTACCTCACCCTCAAAAAATCAAAAGCATACATATTCAAAGACTGGCTTCATTCCCTTGCATGGCGAGCTTCGCACATTGGTGCATAGCAGTGCCATTCATTTTAAAGGGCAGCCTAATTAGTTACACCAAGGGACCTGCATTGCAGCACACTGTAGCTTGCTACCATGCTCTGTGCTGCACATCAGGTACATTTTTACTTGTGCTAAGGTGCATTGGTAGCTTAACTTATATACAGACTTCCTTAATGCAATGCATATTCACACACAGCATAACGCTTTAAAACATTTGCGACAATGTTACCACTGTACACTGCAAAGGTGTGGAGGAGCCTTTATTCTAGTTGTCTACCAGTTGGTCCTGTCAAAGTGGGAGGGTCTTCAGTTCCTCATAGAAAATGGCTATTCTGTGCAGCATTACAGCGCGATGAGACCAAGCTCAGAGGGTGTGACAACCTGAGCTGACTGGTAGGGGTTGGATAATGATGTGCGTCATTCAAACTGAAAAATGTAGTTTTAGCAAATAGATATTCCTGTGGCTTTTAAAATGTAATTTCCCTTTTAAAATATATTTTCCCAATAGCATCTTAAAACTTGTATGTGGACTTGTCGGAAGGTCTACTCAACCTGAAACCTGACAGACTTCCAAAACACCAGTTTAGTGGCATATCTCCTTACTGCCACTGAACAAACAATAGTAAGGCCCCATACACACTGTTAGATTTTCTGCAGATTTTTATCTTCAGATTTACCAAAACCATGTAGTGCAAGGGCCTGCCTGATTGCATACAAATTGAAACTCTTATGGTTTGACCTCATATTGTATGGTTTTGGTAAATCTGAAGACAAAAATGTGCAGAAAATATAATTGTGTGTATGGGGTCTAATGCCGCGTACACACGACCGGTTTTGCCGTCGGAATTAACTCCGAAGATTTCTCTGATGGAATTCCATTCAAGCTGTCTTGCCTACACACGGTCAACCCAAAGTCCGACCGTCCAGGACGCAGTGACGTACGACGGGACTAGAAAAAGGAAGTTCAATAGCCAGTAGCCAATAGCTTCCGTCTCGTACTTGCTTCAGAGCATGCGTCGTTTTTGGTCCGTCGGAACAGCTTACAGACGATCGGTTTTCCCGATAGGAATTGGTTCTCTCAGAAATATTTAGAACATGTTTCGTTTCTAGGTCCGTCAGAATTTTCGAAAAAAGTCCAATGAGGCATACACACGATCGGAATAGACGACGAAAAGCTTCCGTCGGAATTTTTCTGTCAGACATTCCGCTCTTTTGTAGAGGGCCATTTACTGAATTTAAAAATAGAATGCACAATACACTTAGAAAGGAAAAATTGACAGTTAAACTTAGACTCAATGTCTAAATTGAAGAGAATATAAGACCTCTGGCTCTCCTGTTTTTTTACTGGTAGACTTCAACCGACGATATCAGAGATAACATAGCTCTTGTGACTAAGGATGAGCTCCAGCGTGTTCGCACAGCCCACATGCAGAGCCCGCCAGGTAGTCGGCGCTGCGGTAATCACAGGCAGTGAGACATTTCCCGATCTCTGCAGCCGCACATCGGGACAATGTCTCACTGCCTGTGATTAGCACAGTGCCGACTTCCTGGTGGGCTCTGCACGTGAGGTGTGCGAACACGCCGGAGCTCATCCTTACTTGTGACCTAGGTTAACATTTGTCCTAGACAACCCTGAGGCACTCAACCCCAGGCCCTTCCTCTTATCTTTTCCTTTTTTTTCTTCCCCTCACTTATATCTTCCCCAAAATTTGGAAATTGTTGATTCCTGGTTGACTGATCAGAGACATATTCTGCTGTTCTACTCTATATTGTGGATGGGTTTTAATACAGGCCTTTTCTTTATATATTTATTTGATTAAGCCACAAACCATATATGGCGGACTGTGTCACCGTCTTTTGATGTATCAATCAGAAACGTGTTTTATACAGTAAGTAACCTGTACAACCTTTATATATAAAAACTATTGAAAGAAAAGGCGTATCATGGATGGGAGACCTTCCCACAAAATCCCAAGTCTGCCTCTCCCGCCATTTAGTTTGGCCTAGAAAAGGTACTTTTTACATAACGATGGAGGTGTTTTTTCACACTGTATTATTCATATAATTTGCCTGTGCATGGGCACCATAAGTGTTTCACAGGTCTGTGGCCGATGAAAGGTAAAATCCAGCAATCTGAAACCCATTAACAGGATTGACGGCCAAGCTGTGCATGAACCATTTATGAATTCTAGTGCAGTAACGGAGGTATTTAAAGCACAGAGCCTCTATGGTTTTAGCCTGCAACGAGATTCCTGAAATACAGCTTGTCAGCGCATACAAATGTCCTGTTCATTGGCGATTAACAGCGCTGTTTGTTAAGTGCTTGAGACGAAGACTCTTCCACTTTAGCCACTTGTAATGAATTGTTAATTTGCTTTTATGTGGAAAGAAGCACTGCACCTTCTGCTTTGTTACTGTGGCCGGCCAACACCCTGCTGCTTTGTTCTCTACGGGAATTCTCTGTATTGGTTTATTCTGATTATTATTGCTGGAACGTGTCTCTTTTTTTCACAAGGGTGGCCTGAAATGATGCCAAGTTCTTATACATGGTGTAGGCTAATTTACCATTTATAAATAAGTCCGGGTGTGCATGCAGTGAGCAAAGCGACCAGTGTTTGTTGCACAGATTTAGGAGCTCATCATTTGATGCTGCAATCCTATTCAGTTTGATTTGTCCTGCTGGGAGATCCTCTGACAGCCAGGCAGAATACTGGATGGAAACCACAAGCACTGAATATGTCTATGCACCTAGCTCATGAATGTACACCAGTTTAAATGAAATACCCAGGGAGGCTACAGATTAGAATCTGTCAGTCATTCCTGCTCCTCTTCTTTCTTTCATTTAAATAATCGATGCAGACATTGTTGTTGTCAGCCTAATTTCAAATTTCAGTTGCTGAGCAGTTGATGTTTATAAGAATTCTAAATGTTAACATTTTTCAAATATAGGAAACTTACAGGGCTCTCACAAATGCTGATTGAGGCTGGGTTCACACTGCTGCGGTGCGGGAACGCAGCGAATTTACTGCGGGTTCCTGCATCGCACCAACTCGCACGGCAGTTCACACTGCCATATGCGAACTGCTGGGGAGTGTCATACAATGGTAATGACACCCCCAGTTCAGCCCGCATATCGCAATGCGAACTGACAATTCGGACATTTTCGGATCGCATAGGTGTGAACACCCATGCGATCCGATTTTGGTCCGAACAAAAAAAAGGGTCCTGTGCGGTTTGGACCGAATGCGGTGCGATATCAGCCATACTATCTGTATGGCTGATATCGCACAGCACAGACATCGCATGTGATGTGAACAGCAGTGCGCTGCGAATCACATGCGATGTCTGCCACCGCAGCAGTGTGAACCCAGCCTGAAGGGCTCCAGAATGTCGGTTTTGAGCAGAGAAAATTGGCTTTTCAATTTTCTCTGGGGTTTGTAATGCCTAGATTGAGGTCTGGAGTCCAGAAGCTTCTAAAGCCCCGTACACACGTTCGGACTTTCCGACAACAAAACCGTGGAATTTTGTTCGAAGGGTGTTGGCTCCAACTTGTCTTGCATACACAAGGTCACACAAATGTTGGCCAACAATTACGAACATAAAGACGTATGGCGAGTCGATAAAAAGGAAGTTCAATAGTGATGTGATATCTCCATTACGACCGCTAGTTTTACAAAACCGAGCCGATGCTATGGGCGGCTCTGTGTGAAAGGGGTCTTATAGTGGAGGAGCTGTCTGCAGTTCAGGGCTTCACCCAGGAGACAGGAGGTCCCCTGCTCAGGCCAGGGTTGGGTCAGTGCAGCAGGGAGCGGCAGGAGGACAGGGTACAGAGTTGTACATGAGTACAGTAGTGCTGGGCAACAGTCTGTGGGTCAGATCAAAGCTTGGGGCATGAGCAGCGGTGAGCCAGGAGGCGAACTTTTGTTTATTTTCATGTTTGATGGTGGCAACCCTTTTTTTTTTTTAATTATTATTTGATTTTCAACTTTTATCTTTTTGAATATTAAGAGCCCTTTCATACTGAGGAGTTTTTCAAGCGCTTTGGCGCACAAAAAAAAAAAAAAGCGCCTGAAAAGCACACAAAAAATGCTTCCCAATAAAATCAACTAATGCTTTCACACTGGCAGTGCGGTGAAAAAAATCCGGCATGCATCTTTGGAGCGCTAAAAAAAAGCGCCTTAAAACGCCCCCCTCCATTGAATCGAATGAGAAGTGCCTGAAAAGCGCTTCAAAATGTTTTTTGGAGAAGTTTTTAAGTCACATGTCCTTTAAAAGGCGCACTGCAAATGCCTCAAAAACACTGCAAAAGCGTTCATCGGTTTATGGGCAGTTTAAAAGCGCCTCAGTGTGAAAAGGCGCATATATATATATATATATATATATATATATATATATATATATATATATATATATATATATTTATATTAATATTACTGTATATTATTATATTATATTGTTTTTTTGTTTAATTTTGCTGGAAACTTCCTAATTTCCAGCTTCTTTCCCAGTACAATAGTGTAGTGTATGAGAAGTCACTGCATGTACTGTTGTATTTGGCAGTGTAAAGGAATCAGTATGGAAAGGCTAAGTAAAGTTCATGTCATGTGGGAGTCCTGGGTTTCTATTTTTCACATATGTCTTTCTTGCCCTTTTATTTTGACAGTTCTGAATGACAGCTGATGGCAAAAAAAGAGAACCAGCTTAAGATATAATAGATGGCACCTCCTAAACTTTTACAACTAAAATGGAAACTTGAACTCTGCCCAGTGTGTCTACATTCCACCGCAGTGTGTGAAAGTCTCGTCCCATTCAGGGCTGGAACCTCTGTGGGGGTGGAATGTGTATCGTGCTCCTGCTACCTGGTATGTTTATGCAATTGAAGATGGACATCTGCCAGACTAAAAATATGGTGAAACACACTAATTTGTCAAAAGTATTGGGACGTCTACCTTTACACACACATGAACTTTAATGTCCGTAGCGTTCAATATTGAGTTGGCCGACCCTTTGCAGCTATAACAGTTTCAACTCTTCTGAGAAGGCCGTCCACAAGGTTTAGGAGTGTGTCTATGGGAATGTTTGACCATTCTTCCAGAAGCACATTTGTGAGGTCAGGCACTGATGTTGGACAAGAAGGCCTGGCTTCCAGTCTCCACTCCCAAAGGTGTTCTGTTGTGTTGAGGTCAGGACTCTGCAGGCCAGTCAAGTTCCTCCACCCCAAACTCGCTCATCCATGTTTTTTCTTTTGGACCTTGCTTTGTGCACTGGTCCAAATCATTTGGTGTAGGGGGGTTTGGTGTGGGGTTGTTTTTCAGGGGTTGAGCTTGGTTCCAGTGAAGGGAACTCTTAAGGTGTCAGCATATCAAGACATTTTGGACAATTTCATGCTCCCAACTTTATGGGAACAGTTTGGGGATGGCCCCTTCCTGTTCCAACATGACTGCACACCAGTGCACAAACAAGGTCCATAAAGACATGGATGAGTGATTTTGCGGTGGAGTAACTTGACTGGCCTGCCTCAACCCCATGGAACACCTTTGGGATGAATTGGAGTGGAGACTGCGAGCCCGGCCTTCTCGTCCCCAACATCATTGTCTGACCTCACAAATGCACTTCTTGAAGAATGGTCAAACATTCCAGTAGACACACTCCTAAACCTTGTGGACAGCCTTCCCAGAAGAGTTTGAAGCGGTTATAGCTGCAAAGGGTGGGCCAACTCAATATTGAACCCTATGGACTAAGACTGGGGTGCTATTAAAGTTCATGTGCGTTTTTATTTTTTCTTCACCTTAAATAGTGACATGCATTTAGGTGTGTTCCGGTACAGTTCAGTGCAGAAAAAATGCAGTACGTTCTTTTCTGGAACTCAAACGCACTGGAACTGACTGCACTGGTGTGAACTATGCCATTGGAAACCATATATCCAACTATCTATACATTTTTGATGCAGAAAAAAACGCACTATAATGCATGTGGCATGAACCGGCCCTTAAACAAAATTTGTGGACTGCGATTGCCAACCTATGCTCTTGAAGTTGCATGTTTCCTGGCTTTAATGGTGATGCTTCAGAATCAGTGCTTTGAGTCTCTGACTCCCAAGTAATTTGATGTAAGAAATTTCAACTTCATTTTAATTTTCATTTGCAGCATCTGCAGTTCAAACAGCTAGAATTCTCAGAAGAAAGCCAGCTCTGACAGCCTACATAATTCTTGTGTGACAGCTCTACTTTAAGACTCCCTTTAGAGTCATTTGAGGTGCATTATTGCATTTAGAATAGACTGCCAATGTATGGTAACAAACAAAACAAATCCCTGCATCTTGTATGCAGCGTACCAAAATGTAGGGCATGTGCGTTGTGGTGTGCTGCAGGATCGATGAGTTGGCACCTTCTGCAGTTGTGCAGTGGTTTGCCATTTTAAATAAATGGCACACCAACCCACCACGTAAAGTGGCGCACATTGCGAGGTGGTCTGATGGGGCCCTAAGGCTCGATTCACACCTATGCATGTTGCTTTTGAGCGTTTTTGGAGGGTTTTTTTTCCATGCTTGCCACGTTTTTGAGCCGCGTTTTTGCCGCGTTTTTGCCGCGTTTTTGCCGCGATTTGCGTTTTGCGTTTTTTTTTTTTTTTTTTTTTTTTCATTTTTTTTTTACAGTCTTAAAAAAAAATTACAAAAAATAAAAAAAAAAAAAAAAAAAAAAAAAAACGGCAAAAACGCACCAAAAACGCTGCAAAAACGCAGCACTTGCGTTTTTGATGCTTGTCCATTGAAAACCATTACATGCAAAACGCTGCTTTTTGCATGAAAAAAAGTCCCCGACCCTTTCCAAAAACGCAGAGATACAAAAAAGCATTGATGTGAACATGTTCCATAGGAACCCATGTTAAAAAATTCCCGTGCATTTCTGCAAAATGCATCAAAAAACGCGAGAGTGTGAATGGGGCCTAAAGGTGACCTAAGACATGAGATGGTGGCCACAATGCACAGGGGATTTAGACTTGTTTGTTTGAGCAGCTGCATGTCAGAATTCAATGTTTTTCACCTTAGGCTTCTGAAACGCCTCTGCTAGTGTTACAAATGTTGACAGCAAAGTGACGACACATGGATATAAACAAAGGCATACAAATGAGATACAGATTACATGATGAAAAAAAAAAAAAAAAAAACATAAACTAAGGCATGGAAATAAACAAGAAATAATATAATTGCATATTAATTGAATGACAGAATACAATGTGTTTTTTTTTTTTTTTTCACAATAGTAATTCCAAATGCCTCTACTATGGTTTCAAATGTTGACAGTAAAGTGATGACATATAAATCTAAACCAAGGCATATAAATGACATAATACACAAATATAAACAAAGGCATGTGACTAAACCAGAATTGACATTATGAATATGTATAATTGCACATGGAAATACGCTGTTTTTCACCGCCGTAGTTCTGAAACACCTTTGCTATTGTTACATATGTTGACAGTAAAGTGATGACATTCCTTCCCCCTTTATAGCCAATGTGACGGCTCTTCTGCTCCCGCTTGGCTCCTGGCCTCTGCAGTGCTTGTGTATTCCATGAATCAGCCTGCAGCATTGTGAAAATCTGCTGAATGGTTTTTAAATGTGTTCATTCACAAACTGTGCTCTGGTCAGATACAGCTATGTGGCTGTGGCTTTCCAGTAATTACTGCTAATTAACTAATTAAAGATTGATTTAAGTCAGGGTTAGGCTTGTAATATTTGATGAAGTCTGTGCGCATTATGTGGAAACAAGTCATTTCTGCAGAGCAAGTTGTATGAATTTAAAGATCTTGAATTCATCTACTTCTCCGTGACTAGATTTGAAATAATGTTCATTTTATTTTAGTTATAATGATGATGAAAGTAGAAGTAGGGGCGTCGCAGTTGCAGAGTCGCATACTAATTATCATATTTGCCGTACAGGCTCCACCGATGTGTGCCCAGATTAGCACTGTGCCTGGGATGGCAATTTCTTTTGTAATGATTGCACTTTTAGCTATATCTTAGATTTTGTACATATTACAAACCAGGTTTTCCGGTGATGGGGGGTGAAAAAAAATGAATTATTTTACTTTGAATGCCGTGTACACACGAGCAGAATTTCAGTCTGAAAAATCTTGGATGGTTTTTCCGACGGAATTCCGCTCAAGCTTGGCTTGCATACACAAGATCACAGAAAAGTTCTCTGAACTTTTGACCGTGAAGAACGCGGTGACGTACAACACTACGACGAGCCGAGAAAATGAAGTTCAATGCTTCCGAGCATGCGTCAAATTGTTTCCGAGCATGCGTAGGAATTTTGTGTGTCAGAATTTCCAATCGGAACTTTTTGTGACCGAAAAATTGAGAACATGCTCTCAATCTTTTGCTGGCTGGAATTCCGCCAGCAAAAGTCCGATGGAGCATACACACGATCGCATTTTCTGACCAAAAGCTCTCATCGGTCTTTTGCTGGCCGAATTTCGGATCATGTGTACGCGGCTTTAGGTACCATTGCCTCACTGGCTCAACTAAGTTATACTCATCAAAGTTGAAAATGAATCCCTAACATGCATTCAAAGAGCACAACCTTACCTTCGGAGTATTTCAGTTTTTCATGTAGACCAGGAATATTGAATTCAAATTCTCAAGTC
Organism: Aquarana catesbeiana; assembly: GCF_042186555.1. Lineage (NCBI taxonomy): Eukaryota > Metazoa > Chordata > Amphibia > Anura > Ranidae > Aquarana > Aquarana catesbeiana. The sequence goes on along the minus strand of NC_133328.1, from coordinate 551,195,764 downwards.
AGTAACATTTTCTTCCAGAAGAGGAATCTCATGTTTGTGCTATGACTCTGATCATTCAAATCACAGCCCCCCCCCCCCCTCCCTTCTCTTCCTTTACATCACAGCCCCCCATTTACATCAGTATTCATGCCCTCCCCCATGCTACATCACAACCCCACCTTTACATCAGTGTCCTTAGTCCCCACATCACAGCTTCCCCCCTTTACATAATAGCCCCCTTTACATTACATGCCCCTTTCACATAATATCCTTCTCCTTTACATCATAGTTCCCCTCCTACATTTTTATCATGGTCCCCTATTTACATCAGTGTCCTTAGTCCCCACATCACAGCTTCCCTCCTTCATATCATAGACCCCTTTCCCATCACAGGCCCCTTTTCCCCGTCACAGGCCCCTTTTCCCCGTCACAGGCCCCTTTTCCCCGTCACAGGCCCCTTTTCCCCGTCACAGGCCCCTTTTCCCCGTCACAGGCCCCATTCCCGTCACAGGCCCCTTTCCCGTCACAGGCCCCATTCCCGTCACAGGCCCCTTTCCCGTCACAGGCCCCATTCCCGTCACAGGCCCCTTTCACATAATAGAGTTCTTCTTTACATCATAGTTCCCATCCTACACCACTATTTGCACATTGCAGCTCTGCAATATTTCTTACCTTGTGCAGAGAGGGTGACACCATCACTACTACCCTGTTTCCCTGAAAATAAGACCTAGCGTGATTGTTGGTGATGGCTGCAATATAAGCCCTACCCCCCAAATAAGCCCTACCCTGTTTCCCCGAAAATAAGCCCTACCCTGAAAATAAGACCTACAAGGACTTTAACTAGGGCTTATTTGGGGGGTAGGGCTTATATTGCAGCCATCACCGACAATCACGCTAGGTCTTATTTTCGGGGAAACAGGGTATATTCTAATACACGGGTTGATTTGCATTTCTATTTCTATTCTATTCAATTTTATCTCAAGCACAACCAAAAAAATTGTCTGGAGCCGCCGGATCGGATTTGAATTTTTATCTTCATAACATTTGGTAGTCCTATCCCAAAAAATCCTAAGAAGTATCTTTTATTTATCTCATGGACAAAATGTGAGAAATAACATATATGTCATGCAATTATTCCATAAACACATACCACATAGACTGCATATATAATTTGAGGAAAATATACTCATAAAATAGTTTTACTATTTGCCAATAAAAAAAAAATATATGTCTCCAAATTTCATTTAAAAAATCTGGTCACCTTTGTAGTGTAGGGCCGTATGCCTTCCTGAGCTGAGGGGGAGCACATCACCTGTGTGTATGGCCATGTGCCTTTCCGAGATGAGGGGGGCACTTCTCCTATGCGTATGGCCGTATGCTATTCTTAGATGAGAGGGGCATATTTCCTGTGTGTAGGGAGGTATGGCTTCCTGAGATGAAGAGGGTGCATCTCCTGTGTGTATGTGCCTGTGTTTTTCTCTAGAAGAGGACATATCTTTCCTTTAGATGCCTTCCTGACATGAAGTGGGTACATCTCCTGTGTATGGGGTTGTATGCCTTTCTGAAATGATGAGGGTACATCTCCTGTGTGTAGAGCCATATGCCTTGCTGAGATGAGGGGGGCACTTTTCCTGTGTGTATATAACCAGTTGCTTTTCATAGATGAAACGGGGGACATCTGTGTGTAGGACAATATGCCTCCCTGAGATGAAGGGGACACATCTCCTGTTTTGTAGGGCCTTATGCCTCCCTGAGATGAAGGGGGCACATCTCCTGTGTGTAGTGCCGTATGAGAGGGCACTTCTTTGTGCAGGGCTGTATGACTTTCTGAGATGAGGTGCGCATTTTATGTGTGTAGGCCCATATTTCTTCCTGAAGTTGCTTCTCTTGTATGTAGGGCCATATTTCTTCCTGAGATGAAGGGGGGGTTGCTTCTCTTGTGTGTGTGTGTAGGGCCATATGCCTTTCATAGATGAGGGGGGCACATCTCCTGTATGTAGGAACATATAGCTTCCTGAGATGAAGGGGGTGCATCTCCTGTGTGTAGGCCGTATTCCTTCCCTAGACACAGTACATGGTGATGTGGCTGGGTTTTCTATAGGCTTAAGGCTAATCTGTGGCTCTAAGTGTGCAAATTAGAATCCAGCCCTGGAGTTATCTGGATCCTGGAGGTATCGCCTCGCTGAGCTTTACTTCTTAGAATTTAATAAATTCAATCAGCCGGAAATCTCATCCCTCTCCTCGCCACACTGACACATAAATCTTGCAATACAGATTGATGTTTCAAATTTCTTAACTCCAGTTTACAGCAGTTGTTTGCATTCAGTGTCACAATATTTCCCTTGGCTGAGATTGTTTCATCATATGGAGGCTGAGGGTGAGCGCTGCAAACTAATGTCTCATTTACATACTGTGCTGTTTGGTGTGATAATTAGATGGAGTGTCAGCTATGTGTGGCTCAGGCAGCAGAATGGGAAGGAAAAAGAAGCTAGCCATACGATGCCCAGTTTTTTTTCTGGCTGTGCGTGAGATCCGAGATCCATCGGGGAGAATGTGTTATTGCACAAGTTTACAACACATCTCCAGCCAAAAGCTTTTTTTTATTGCTATTTTGGCTAGTGTGGAGAGGGATTAAGAACCTCCGTCAGGTGTTTATTGCAGTCTGTATCTCTGTTTGGCCCCTTTCACACAGGCTTTCCGATCAGGTTCGCCTGTCAGTTTTTCAGGCGGACCTGATCAGGCAATCCATTCACCTCTTTGGAGCGGAGGATGTCTGCGGTGACATGTCCACTGCTATCCGATCCTCTCCTCTCCACCAAACCAGATGGATGGTGGTTTTCCATTCGTCTGGTGGATCGGATGAAAACGGACAAGCGGTCCATTTTCATCGGATCTCCCCACAGAGGAGAGCGGGACTCTCTCAATCTCTGCTCTGTTCAGTGAGCGGAGAGCCAGAGACAGACCTGTCATCCGCCTGCTTAGCGGGGATCAGTACAGAAATCCCCCCCCCCCGCTGAGCAAGCGGATCCCACAGAACGGAGGCGACTGTGTGAAAGGGGCTTTTCAGAGACTTCTTCACTTTTCCTGTCTATTTGATGAGGATCAGAACAGGGAAATAAAACTCCATACTTCATACCAGGCAAAACAGGAAGTAAAGTGAGGAAGATTTGGAACATCCTTCAGAATTTGATTGTTTTCTTTGTCCCTATGGGGGGAGATTTTCTAAGGCTGCTTTCACGCCGAAAGAGCCGGCCGTTATTGGTAAAGCACCGCTCATTTTAGTGGCGCTTTACCTCAGTTTAAGCGGCACTTTTGCTCTGCTTTTCGGATTAGCGGGCGCTTTCAACCCCAAAGGAGGGGTGAAAAACTCCCGTGTTGCAGCGCTTTCAAAGCTTTTTTTAGGGGCTTCGGAAGCGCTGCCCATTCATTGCAATGGGCAGGGGCGTTTTGGGAGCGCTGCTCCCAAACCACCCCAAAGATGCTGCTTGCAGGACTTTTTCTAACGTCCCACAGGCGCAACGCCCGGGTGTGAAAGCACCCATTGCAGAGAATGGGAGGCAGTTTTCAGATGCTTTACAGGCGCTATTTCTAGCGCTGAAATGCCTGAAAACTGCCTCAGTGTGACAGGGCTCTAAAACTGGAGCACTCCGAATCTGGTGCAGCTGTGCAAGATAAGGTAGCCAATCAGCTTCTAAATCCAGCTTGTTCAATTAGGCTTTGACAATAAAACCTGGAAACTGATTGGTTTCTATGCAGAGCTGCTGCAATTTTAGGCTCCTTTCATACTTTTGGTGCGACTTTACCTTCTTTTCATCCCTCCCTCGCTGCTCTGTTCAGCCTCTGAAAGCAAAAGAAAAGTGCTGTGTATGCTGTATGTCACTAGGTTTATCGCTTACACAGGCTACGGACTCCCCATGATACAGGAGTGATTGGCTCAGTGCAAGCACATGGAGTGAGCCGCATCCTCCTCCACAGGGTTTTTTTTCAGAAAATACAACCCCTGGCAAAAAGTATGGAATTTAATTGTACAGAAAAAAAAATGAATTATAATGCCTCAAAACTATTTTCATTTAACATTCCAACCTTCTGGCTTTACAAAAAAAGAGAGTCGCCCTGGGACTTTAAATGAGGCTGTCACAGTTAGCCACTGAGTAACAAGAGTAATAGCAGTATAAATGTTTATTAAAATGTAATGTACATACATGGATAATATAGCATATTAGCTCAGCCAATGGATTTGCACATAATGAAGAGAATAAAAAAAGTTGATACAAACGTTATACAATGCAGTAAATACAAATGCACGCATCAGAAAACCCGACGGGCGTTTCGCGAGATCATTGCTCGCTCATCAGGGGTGGATGTGGGTGAGATGTATCTAAATAGGCAAAAAGATGTGTCACAGTGGTAAATGTAAGAACAATGGCAGAATGGGCCAGAGCAATACTTACCAATGAACAAAACCAGAGTTTCCATCGCTGAACCCCCAAATGGACAGCAGCAGCCAGAGTATGGCACGGGAGCTGAGGGGGAGAAGACGGACACAGGTACCCCCAGGGGGGGATGCCAGGCGGCAGACATGGCATAGGTGAAGGTGAATGGTCCTATTGTCTCAGTATGTAACTTGATAGATATCAGCTGTAAACATAAATGTATATGTCTCAATGATTTGCCAAATTTAGTAAGATGAACATCAAGTTATATAATGTAATAATATTTTTGTATGAGAGCATGTATACTCTAACATAAGTATATATGTGTCAAGCCTTACTAAATAAGTAGACTAGACAAAAGTTGTACAATTATTTGTATAGAAACATATGTGGACTAACCTGATCCAATAGCAGACATAGAGACCATGGGTAAGAGAGTAAATCCTGAAAACATGTGTTAGTCTGGGAAAGAAAAGAGGAAAAGGTTGTGTGAAAAGTGGTGTTATAAATGAAACAAAAAAGTGCAGGGAATGCAGATGAAGTACCAGGTTAGTGCTAGGGTGGGGAGAGTGTATTTACCTTGATATACAAACAGCTGAACAGCAATGGAAGTCTCTGTGGTGTGCATAGTATTGGTGAGTGAAGGAAGTGATCTCAGCCATGTCTCACCCCTGACTTACATCCCCGAAGGGGTCCGGTCCGCTCTGCCCCCAACGCCATGTGAGGATGGATTGGTGCGCCGACGCCGGGGTGCCAGCTGCCAATGGGAGTACGCATGCGCAGTGGACTCCCGTCCATCACAAGATGACAAACTGCACTGGCACTGGGTGACAGCGCAACTGCGGAAGCCAACCAATGGGTGTAGGAGCATAGCGCGATATGCCGGTGGCCCCTCCACAAAATCCATAGGACGAAGAGGGGGGGACAGCAGGAGACAAAAATCTCCCTTAGCATATCGCAGCTCCCATGCCAGACAAAAAAAACGCCAACCGCCAGAGGAGACAGCAAAGGCCACAGAACACCACCACTGTTGGAGGCAAGGTCAAAGGCTAAAACATGTATATGAAATATATTTTTGAAACACAGTGGCTTCTGGCTTTAAGAAACACTTAAAAAAGAAAGAAAACTGTCGTCTGTTTTTGCAGATCAGGCAAAGGAAAAAATATGGAATCACTCAATTCTGAGCAAAAGTTTTATGGAATCACCATGTACTTTGCAGTTCTAAAACAAACCTTTGCATCAGATTACATTCTGAAAAATGATGGCATCATCATCAAACAACTTTTTAATTGATGGAATAAGAAAAGTGTCCAAAACCTCAATATATAAACTTCGGCGTTTATTGAAGATTTAAGGACCGTCCTCTCCCCTGTTCCTTTACCTGACATAAAAACAAACATGAAAGGTCTGATGTCATCCACAACATCACCTCCATCCCCAATGAGATTCATATATACAAAGGAGTCGCCCTGGGACTTTAAATGAGGCGAGTGGCGAGTGTGGTTAGCCAATAAAGATACCATGAGTATATACAAAAATAAGTATAAATTTGATGCAGGTTATCACGCATATGGAGCATAACCGCAATAGTGAACTGGCCGATAAATTGTACATACAGTGTGAAAGGGAAACATTCCACGCACAGAGGTAGATACATCGCATATAAGAGCAGTATACAAACATCACAATATGTGCAAGCATCAGTAGTAGCTGACGCGTTTCGCAAGACCATGCTCGCTCTTCAGGGGTAGATGCTTAAATGTATGTGCAATACAAATAATGAACTAAGTAAATGAATGCTACACAAAGTTGGACAGAACAGTGAGTGGTCGGATGGGTCTAGATGTAAGTCCCCATACTCACCCATGGGTTGGGCCAGGCCATCTATTGCTAGCTTGGCAGGCGGCGGAAACAAACATGCATCCAGTTCGGGAGCTGAAGAGGCGGAGCAGCAGGTAACCCCACAGGGGGACAACTGGAGATCCAACATGGCTTTACCTGACATACAACCCCATATCATCAATGATTGTATAAATTTGTATGTTTTCTTCAGGTGGTCGTCTTCATACATTTCATTGGAATGACCCAAAACAAAAGTTCCAACATCACCCTGCCCAATGCAAATTCGTAATTCATTGCTGAATATCACTTTAATCCAGTCATCCACAGTCCATGATTGCTTTTCTTTAGCCAACTGTAACCTTGTTTTTTTTCTGTTTAGGTCTGCAAAAACAGTTGCGATTGACTACAGTTTTCTTTCTTTCTTTTTTTTTCTTTAAGTGTGTTGGAATGTTGAATGAAAATAGTTGGAGGCATGTCTGTGATCAACATTTGAATGAACATTTTCTAAGAGTGGTGATTCCATACTTTTTGCCAGGGGTTGTAGGTGCAGGTACTCCCCTCTTACAAGGACCCCCTTGTCTCCGCGCCCTACCCACCTCTGAGCACTGGCCCTTGGTTCCACCCTCTACCTACCTCCCAGCACCAACCTTTTTTTTTTTTTTTTTTTTTTCTTTTTTTAGAGAAAACAGAACCAAGTAAAATTTTGTGGAATTTTTTTTTAACCACTATAGTCATATGACATCCGCAGATGGGGTCTCCCATCCTGAGCAGGCGTCATATGACGTCCTCGGTTTCTCGCTGCTCCCGGGGACCCGCAGTGCGGCGATTGGGGATGAGGTGTGTCCCTCGGACACAGTCCATCCCAGATCCGTGTAAAGAGTCAATAAAAAATGGCTCTTTACCACATGACTGGCTGTGTCCAATCACAGCCGGTCACATGTACTGTCCACTAGCATGGCGCTCGTGCACGCCCCTAGGGGACGAGGCTTGTCACCCTGACACAGCCCAACCCCTGAAACAAAATCTATCCTAACAGCAGCTCTACCCCAGGAACAATAGGCGGAGCAGCAGGTAACCCCACAGGGGGACAACTGGAGATCCAACATGGCTTTACCTGACATACAACCCCATATCATCAATGATTGTATAAATTTGTATTTGTATATTTGCAACAATAGATCTCCCAACAGCCAGTATTAACAGACACAACAGCCATAATAGGCCCCTCCCTCAACAGTAGATCCATCCCAGTAACATAAGTCCTTTAGCAACAATAGATCCTCCGCAGCCAGCATCAATGGACCCTCCAGCACACCCCAGCACCCCCTGCTATTAGATACATTGAGTGCTGTAGGTGACAGAACTGCGTTCCCCCACCTTCCCGCTGAAAAAAAGCCTTGCTCCTCCATACCTGGAAGTACTGGGTATGTCCTTCTGCTCCCAGAACCTAACATATCGATGGGGAAATTGAGGGAAAGTATATTTCTGGGATGCATGGGGAATAAAAATGTGTTTTTTTGGGATAGAGCAGGGATCGGCAAATCCCATCTAATTTTTTCCATATTTGTCTCATTGGGAATATTGTTGCCACAACAGGAAGTGCAGTGAAATCTCCAACGAATTACTTTATGTATATGATTCTCAATTTCTACAAGTTGGTCCTTGCTCCATCCTTGCCATATGCCTGTTTTAAACTAAAATTTGAAATGTGCTTTTCGGATCATCTGTTATTTTCGTAGAGAGGCTCCTCACCCTTTCCATCCTTGTAGAGAGCTGCAGGGCGGGCTGGAGAACTGTTGGGAGCATTCAGATGTATGTTGCATCATTTACACAAAGCTTTCAGCAAACCGTGATGACAGGAGGATATCTTGTTACCCATTGTTGCCAAGCAGATATCTGACCGTTTGTGACTTTTCTATGTCATTCGACTGTGTATAGATCTGCAGACCTTTTCCTACTCACCTGGGATGTCAGAAGTGGATAGTGGAAGTTGTGCAGTGCAGCATCGTTGTATTGATCTAGCCCAACATTGACATATACCTATATTAATAATATGGCTTTCTGTTCACATACATCAGAGGGCATGCAAGGATTAGCTATGGAGAATGAACAGATAAAGAGGCTTGTGAATGCTGATATGCTTTTCATCTTAAACAATTCTTCCAGCATGAAGCTTCATGAATATGGAGATTACCAGTCCCCTAGAAATCAATGTTACTTTAGGAACGCCGGTTATCCTGACAATTTTGCCCAAGTTTTGTGCACCTTCCTATGTTGGCTCCACAAGCCTGCTCTGACTTCTCAAGCTGCTTGTAATGTAAAGTATTCTAATCTCAAGGACCATTAATGATCTCAACAAAGAAGGTTGGTTTAAAGAAAAACTAGGGCAAATTTTGAGTTGCCACCAGAACAGGAATAGTGCTTGGAAATTTCCAATAGGGACACTCGTTCTCATGACAACACTCAGATGAGATTTCCCTCACCTTGAAAAGATATCCTTTCACTTCCTGTTCAGGATGCACAACATGATATGAATGGAAATTTCCTGAATTATTATTATTATTATTATTATTATACAAGATTTATATAGCGCCAACAGTTTACGCAGTGCTTTACAATGTATAAGGACAACACAATTACAGTACAGTTCAATACAAAAGGTACAGGAGGGCCCTGCTCGTAGAGCTTACATTCTAAAGGCAGGGGGTGGTGGTACAAAAGGTAATAGCTGCAAAGAATGATTTGATGGGGGTGGCTCAGGGACAGTTATGTGGGTGTGGGATAGACTTCCCTGAATAAATGAGTTTTCAGGGATCTCCTAAAGGTGGACAGGGTAGGGGCTGATCGGACATACTGGGGCAGGGAATTCCAGAGGATGGGAGAGGCTCTGGAGAAGTCCTGAAGGCGAGCATGGGATGAGGTAACAAGGGAGCTAGAGAACAGGAGGTCCTGGGAGGAGCGGAGGGGGCGATTTGGCCAATATCTGCAGATGAGGTTGGTGATGTAGATGGGGGGCGATGTTGTGAATGGCCTTGTATGTTATGGTTAGCATTTCGAATTTTACACGGTGGGGTAGGGGAAGCCAGTGAAGGGATTGGCAGAGAGGAGCAGCAGTCACGGATCGATTAGTGAGGTGTATTAGTCTAGCAGCAGCATTCATAATAGACTGAAGGGGGGATAGCCTGCTTAAGGGTAGGCCATTAAGGAGAGAGTTGCAGTAGTCGAGGCGGGAAATAATCAAGGAGTGAATAAGTTGCTTTGTGGTGTCATTAGTCAGGAAGGGTAGAATTCTGGAGATGTTGCGGAGGTTAAGGCGGCAGGATTTAGCCAGTGATTGGATATGGGGGCTGAAGGAGAGGTCAGAGTCAAGGATTACACCCAGGACCCTGGCATGTGTGGAGGGACCAATGGTTGTGTTGTTGATATTAATGGTGAAGTCACAGGAGGGGGGCCGTGAAGGAGGAAATATAACAAGCTCAGTTTTAGAAAGATTAAGTTTGAGGAAGTGGTGTGACATCCATACCGATATGTCATTCAGCAAGTTTGAGATCCGTGAGGAGATAGAGGGGGTGAGTTGAGGAGTGGAGAGAAAGATCTGTGTGTCATCGGTAGAGGTGGTATTGGAAGCCATTGGAGGTTATCAACTGGCCCAGGGAAGAGGTATAGAGTGAGAAAAGGAGAGGCCCAAGGACGGAGCCTTGGGGTACCCCAACAGAAAGAGGAAGGGGAGCGGAGGAGATGGAGTTGTAAGTGACACTGAAAGTGCGCTGAGATAGGTAGGAGGAGAACCAGGATAATGCAGAATCACGGAGGCCAAGGGAGTGTAATTTGCTGAATTATAAAAACAAATTGCATACAAATCCCTGTTTAGAAGGGTGGGTCCAGAACAGTAAGAAAACCTTGTGGGGAAACACTTTCAAGACACATTTCTCCACAGTAGCTATAATTAGAGAGCTGTATGAAGGCTTGTTTTAATTACTTGTTTAGAATATGGTAATACTGTACAGTGAGGAAAATTAATTATTTGATCCCCTGCACATTTTGTAAGTTTGCCCACTTACAAAGAAATGAAGGGTCTATAATTGTTATTATAGGTGTATTTTAAATAATAGAGACAGAATATCAACCCAAAATCCAGAAAAAAACAAATGTTATACATTGAGTTGCAGTTCAGTGAGTAAAATAAGTATTTGATTCCCTTCCTACCTCCCAACCAACCATAATTCTGGCTCCCACAGACTGGCTACAGTATGTGTTCATGTGGTACACAAATAAGTCCTGTCAATTTAAGAAGGTGCTCCTAACAACAACTCTTTATGTGTATAAAGAGTACACATAAAGACACCTGTCCACAGAATCTTTCTTCTATTGAAACCTCACCATCATGGGCAAGATCAAAGAGCTGTAAAATAGGACATCGGGGGCAAGATTACAGACCCGCACAAGGCTGGAATGGGCTAAAAGACCATCAAGAAGAAGCTTGGTAAGAAGGAGACAATTGTTGAAACGATTATTCGCAAATGGAAAAAAAGAAATACAAAATAACCATCAATCACCCTCGGTCTGAAGCTCCATGAAAGATTTTGCCTCATGGGGTAAGGATGATAATGAGAAAAGTGAGGGATTAGTCCAGAACTACAAGGGAGGAGCTTATAATGATCTCAAGGCAATTGGGACCACAGTCACCAAACAAACCATTAGTAACACAATACACCGCCATGGACTGAAATCCTGCAGTGCCCGCAAGGTCCCCCTCCTCAAGAAGGCACATGTTTTCAGGCCTATCTGAAGTTTGCCAATAAACATCGAAATGATTCCGAGAAGGATTGGGAGAAAGTGCTGTGGTCAGATGAGATCAAAATTGAGCTCCTTGGCATTAACTCGACTCGCCATGTTTGGAGGAAGAAAAATGCGGAATATAACCCTAAGAACGCTCTTTCTCTGCTAAAGGTACAGACCGACTTTGCTGCATTAAGGGGCCAATATTGTAAAATCTTTGATGAGAGCCTTCTTCCCTCAGCCAGAACACTAGAGATGGGTCTTCCAGCATGACAATGACTCAAAACATACTGCCAAGGCAACAAAGGAGTATCTCAAGAAGAAGCACATTAAGGTCATGGAGTGGCCTAACCAGTCTCCAGACCTTAACCCTATAGAAATTTTATCGAGGGAACTGAAACTTCAAGTTTCCAATGGAGTGGCCTAACCAGTCTCCAGACCTTAACCCTATGGAAATTTTATCGAGGGAACTGAAACTTCAAGTTTCTAAGCGACAGCCAAGAAACCTTAAGGCCCCGTTCACACCTATGCGAATTAGATGCGGTATACACCGCATCCAGTTCGCAGGACATTTTAAAATACATTAATTTTAATGCATCTGGTTTACATATGTGCGTTGCATTCGCACTGCGCATTGCCCAAAAAATGTGCATGTTCTGGGCATTGCTGTGCAAATTACAAGTACATTATCTTCTATGGGAACGCATTTGATTCGCAGATGCATTCCGTTCTGAACACAAATTCTCTCCTTCTCCTCACCCTCTCCCCCCTCTCCCTGCTCACTGATCCGCAGATAGAACGGAGGAGGCACCGCTGAACAGCTGTTTTTTCACTTCGCAGAGAAAACGGAGCTGGAATTCGCACTGCACATGTGTGAACCCAGCCTAAGGATTTAGGCCTGGTTCACACCTATGCATTTTTTAGCGCATTTTCAGTTTTGCAGAAACACACTACAGTCCATTTAACCTGGTTTCCAATGGGTCATGTTTACATCTATGCATTTTATGGAAAGGGCCAGGTACTTTTTTTCTGCTTTTTGGTTCTATAAACTTCAATGGATCGAAAACGTGTATTGAAAACTGCAAAATGCACCTGGAATATGCATAGGTGTGAACCAGATGGACTTGTGTCTTTTTTACAACCTGACTATGTAACTAGGCCTTAGAGAAGATCTGTAAAGAAGAGTGGACCAAAATCCATTCTGAGATGTGTGCAAATCTGGTAACCAATTATAAGACACGTCTTACCTCTGTGCTTGCCAACAAGGGTTTCTCCACCAAATACCAAGTCCCGTTTTGCTTGGGGATAAAATACTTGTCTTACTCACTGAACTGTAAGTTGCAGTTTATAACATTTGTATCCTGTGTTTTTTTCTGGATTTTTGGTTGATATTCAAAATTCACCTTTGATAAAAAATGATAGACCCTTCATTTCTTTAAGTGGGCAAAGTTACAAAATCTGCAGGGGATCTAATTATTTTCTCCACTATAGTGTGCATAATCTGGGCACAGGCTCACTTTAAAGTACCCCTACAATGCCAAGTTACTTTTGTCACATCTTCCCTTGGGCAGTACTTTTACGTTTAAAAGTATAAAGAGAGTGTGTGTTCACTTTAAAACATCCTTAAAAAAAAACTCATCATCTTCTAGTACCAAATTGTCCAGCTATGTCTCCATGACAACCGTCTCCCATCTTGTATATAAGGCTATTGATGGTTTCGTAGGCCTTGGGTTGGGATGTTTATTTTGCTACTAATTTACATTTTCCTGAACATAAAAGATGATGATACAATCCTACAGAAACAACAAATCATCCCTAACAAAAACTGATGATCATATCCATGCATTAACCTCCAACTTTGCTCAGAAACGTCATCTGAGGTTGGAATAAAATATATTAGTGTCAGTGTGAGCTAGACACGCTTGATTTATCTGGCCCAGTGAGCAGAGCACACAGAATTGAAATGACAAGACAAGCTAATTAGCTAACGTAATTTAATTAATGCTCTGCCTTCCTCTTCTTATGCTACACAATTAAATTTTTTTTTTTTTTTGCATTAATTTGAGGAGGCCAGGGATGATATTCTCCTTAGATATGATTTATCTGCACACAATATGCCTACAGGTTTGGCGCTTTTACAGTCATGGCGTGTTGTAATATTCTGTCTAATATGGTTGATAATGCTGACGCAGTTCATGATGTGTCCTCTATTGTGCTACATGGAAAGGTATTTACTGGGGAGAGTCATCTGTTATATATAAGAAAGATGGTACACAACATGAGCCATGGCACAACTGGATACAATGCCTTTCTCATAGTGTAGTAGTGTATTAAAGCTTACTTCTATCTAGGAATAATGAGGAGGCAACTATGTGGGTCAGACCAGCCAATATCATAGCTGCCAACTTCATAAAATAATCTTCAGGGACACTTTCAAGCTGAGCTACAGTTTCCCAGCTCTTTACACGCAATGCTGTTTTGGAGGACCATGAAGCGCTATTTAGTCATGATATATTAAAAAATAAATACTTTTTTTTTTTTTTTTTTTTTTTTTACAATTGACTATAGTTTCTGGGAAAAAAATGGCCTATATTTTTTGCATTTTGTATATTCTTAAGTAAATATTGAAAGCATGACTTGTTGAGAATAAATTCATTTTTTTTTTTTTTTACAGTGGGGACGGAAAGTATTCAGACCCCCTTAAATTTTTCACTCTTTGTTATATTGCAGCCATTTCCTAAAATCATTTAAGTTCATTTTTTTTCCTCATTAACATACACACAGCACCCCATATTGACAGAAAAACACAGAATTGTTGACATTTTTGCAGATTTATTAAAAAAGAAAAACTGAAATATTACATGGTCCTAAGTATTCAGACCCTTTGCTCAGTATTTAGTAGAAGCACCCTTTTGATCTAATACAGCCATGAGTCTTTTTGGGAAAGATGCAATACGTTTTTCATACCTGGATTTGGGGATCCTCTGCCATTCTTCCTTGCAGATCTTCTCCAGTTCTGTCAGGTTGGATGGTAAACGGTGGACAGCCATTTTTAAGTCTCTCCAGAGATGCTCAATTGGTTTTAAGTCAGGGCTCTGGGTGGGCCATTCAAGAACAGTCACGGAGTTGTTGTGAAGCCACTCCTTCGTTATTTTAGCTGTGTGCTTACGGTCATTGTCTTGTTGGAAGGTAAACCTTCAGCCCAATCTGAGGTCCTGAGCACTCTGGAGAAGGTTTTCGTCCAGGATATCCCTGTACTTGGCTGAATTCATCTTTCCCTCTATTGCAGCCAGTCGTCCTGTCCCTGCAGCTGAAAAACACCCCTACAGCATGATGCTGCCACCACCATGCTTCACTGTTGGGACTGTGTTGGACAGGTGATAAGCAGTGCCTGGTTTTCTCCACACGTACCGCTTAGAATTAAGGCCAAAAAGTTCTATCTTGGTCTCATCAGACCAGAGAATCTTATTTCTCACCATCTTGGAATCCTTCAGGTGTTTTTTAGCAAACTCCATGTGGGCTTTCATGTGTTTTGCACTGAGGAGAGGCTTCCATCGGGCCACTCTGCCATAAAGTCCCAACTGGTGGAGGGCTGCAGTGATGGTTGATTTTCTACAACTTTCTCCCATCTCCCAACTGCATCTCTGGAGCTCAGCCACAGTGATCTTAGGGTTCTTCTTTACCTCTCTCGCCATGGCTCTTCTCCCCTGATAGCTCAGTTTGGCCAGACGGTCAGCTCTAGGAAGAGTTCTGGTCGTCCCAAATGCCTTCCATTTAAGGATTATGGAGGCCACTGTGTTCTTAGGAACCTTAAGTGCAGCAGAAATTTTTTGTAACCTTGGCCAGATCTGTGCCTTGCCACAATTCTGTCTCTGAGCTCTTCAGGCAGTTCCTTTGACCTCATGATTCTCATTTGCTCTGACATGCACTGTGAGCTGTAAGGTCTTATATAGACAGGTGTGTGGCTTTTCTAATAAAGTCCAATCAGTATAATCAAACACAGCTGGACTAAAATAAAGGTGTAGAACCATCTCAAGGATGATCAGAAGAAATGGACAGCACCTGAATTAAATATGAGTGTCACAGCAAAGGGTCTGAATACTAAGGACCATGTCATATTTCAGTTTTTCTTTTTTAATAAATCTGCAAAAATGTCAACAATTCTGTGTTTTTTCTGGCAATATGGTGTGCTGTGTGTACATTAATGAGGAAAAAAATGAACTTAAATGATTTTAGCAAATGGCTGCAATATAACAAAGAGTGAAAAATGTAAGGGGGTCTGAATACTTTCCATCCCCACTGTGTGTGTGTGTGTGTGTGTGTGTATATATATATATATATATATATATATATATATATATATATATATATATATATATATATATATATATATATACTGTGTGTGTATATATATTATGAATGTTTTATTTGATTTTACTTATGGAAAGAGAAAACAAGAAAATGTTAGTAAAAGTAATTACGGCAACCCCAGTATTTGTCACAATATACCATAAATGCAATTTTTACGTAATGTAAACCCTGTGCACGACCACCTTCCTCCTTATCAGCTTGTCCGTACAATGTTTTCTGTACAATTTTCTTTAGATTTACCTTCAGCTATGTAGTGCAGGGGGCTGCCTAATTGGATACAATTGAAACTGTTGCTTAGTTTTGACCTAATTTTATATGGTTTTTGGTAAATCTAAAGGAAAATTGTACATGGGGATTGAACATGTATGGCCAGCCTAAGGTTCTCTAACAAACCTCTGAGGGCTTTACAGAACAGCTGTATTTATAGTGCGATTAAATTATACACAGGTGGACTCTATTTACTATTAGGTGACTTCTGAAGGCAACTGGTTCCACTAGATTTTAGTTAGGGGTATCAGAGTAAAGAGTAGAGTAGAAATGCACACCACGCTTTTCAAATATTTATTTGCAAAAAATTTGGAAAGCCATCTTTCATTTTCCTTCCACTTCACAATTATGTGCCACTTTGTGTTGGTCTATCACATAGAATCCCAATATAATACATTTACATGTAATACATTTATATTTTTGGTTGCAACATGACAAAATGTGGAAAATTTCAAAGGGTATGAGTACTTTTTCAAGGCACTGTACATAGCTGTTTTAATGTAAAGTATGCTGTGTGGTATTTGAGGGGCATTGGTGTGCAAACAGGGAGTTGTTGGGTAGCATCAATCACAATTTAAACTAATCTGATGTAAAGCCTCCAGGGTATGTCTTGTCAAATGGATTCTAAACCATGCAATGGTATTGAATAGCAACTCAGTTGCTGACTGAGTGCAGTAAAGAAAGGAATAAAGAAAAAATACAGGGTGCATGTCATGCCAGGTGCAGCAAATAAGTATATAAAACCATAAATATAGCCAACTGTGTATGAAACAAATTGACCAGGCATGCTGTTCTTTTATTTTTTGTTTATAATTGAGAATTTTTATTAAGCTTAGATCGTTTCATTACAAAAATATAAGGCAGAAGTACAAGAGGGGGTGATGAAATAAAACAGATACAGAGAGGGAGAGAAATGGAAAATAATGAAGGGTCAACAGACTTCTGTAGGTCTTGTGGATGCATCCTGCAATTATCAAACATGAGGCATAGCCAATTAATAAAAGGAGGTTGAGATAAGGCTCTAGAAGAGTGTGAACATAACACAATAGTAATACCTATAGGCGGATCTCGATCAGCAGTTAAACATACTAACAGGATGAAAATTATCCTATTGCGTGGTCCTATTCCAAAAAAAAGAGGAAATAAGGGGGAGGGGGAAAAGAGGGAGGAGGAAAAGTGTATAGGAGAGTAATTCCAACCAGCTAGACTCATCACTCGAGGATCCCACGCAGACTGCTGCTGTTTTATTTAATCCTGCTACTGTGCTTCCACATAACTGTTTGTCCTTACTTGACTGTCATTTCCAACAGAACATGCTGTAGCAGCTTATGTTGTATAGCTATAGCCTCAGAAGACCATTCAACTGCTATGGGGCCCAGGACTGTGTGGCTGCACAGCTTTTAATGAAGGTAGCAATAGCATTAGTCCCTTACATTTTGGATGAAATGAAGGTTGGGTATTGTGAGACTTGGTATTCTGTATCTCCACTGGAATAGTCTTAAAGGAGAAGGCTATAGCATTTGACAGCTGAATGACAGGGGCATGTGTTAGTGCTGGGAGGGGGTGGAGCTTAGTCTAGACTTGGGAAAAAAGTCGAAGAAAAAGAACTGTTTAGGAAACAAATATGGGTGTGTTTTACCAGTGATTTGTATATATTTTGGGATAACAAATTTACTTGTATGTCTTCAAAGTGTTCTTGTCACAAACTGGGCAATATAAGAGAACAGTGCGGCAATGACTTGGCTCACACACTATTGTGAAAGGAGCTCCACAATCGGCTGGCCAGTATGACAGAGCCCTGTTCAGGGGAAATGCTGGTGTTCTTTTTTGTACTGTTACTCTAGGACACTTGTGGCATATCACAGTGCTATGGGTTGTAAATGAGGCCATCCTTTATCTATTAGTCATTTCCAGATATGACAACTTTAACTGAGAAATTAGCAGTTTACAACCAACCCACTTTTATATACAGCTTCAATTAGGGAAAGCATTATCTTGGTGCTACTTTGTGCTAAGAGCAGCTTTATGTCACTATTAAACTGAAAATATTAGTATTGCTTTTGTTAATTTGCTAATTCACAATGCAGTAGTATGTGACACCGACAGTGATCAATAGCGGAGAACAGATATTGCAAGCTCAAAATCTTGTCACCATAATCACAGATGACTATGAGCAGTCTATTATATCTACTTTGACATGTATGGTTACAAGAACACTTTTTCTGTCATTGGAGGTGGGTATCAAAAGCTATTTGAATGCAAGATATACAGTACAAGTACACTGTGTTGAATCATGAGTGTGGTAATCAGCACCTCATTTTAAATCTCCATGTTATCTCTACTGACTAAGCACACCACAGCCACATCCACACATACTGGAGTATGAGATTTTGGGAAGTCGCAACAGGACAAGAGGCAGCAGTCCCTCTCAGATACACCGAGATCATCAAAACACAACTACAGCACAGTCACAATTGAAGTAATTGTAAAGGTTCTTTGTTACTTAATAAAAAAAAAAAAAAACATTTTATACTTGCCTTAAATTAGAAATATCTGAAAGGGTTTCGAGAAACATCATTTATCGGTACATTTTCGGGATGTCCACAATCAGAATACAGCAGGGATGCAATTTTTAGGGCATAGAAGCCCCTAAAAGACACTGGAGAGGGTCCAATTATATAAGAGAGATCAGCAAGAAAGAATCCTGGTGGATTTATCAATTGGGATCCTTGGCGCCAGGGGGGGGTTCAACAAAGAGTTTGACCTTAAGTGTTTTCTTAGTAATAGTTAAAGGCACTACATCTGGGTTATAAGTATTATGGTTGGTAATTGGGTTACCATAGATTTAAGTTGCCATTTATAGAGCTAATGGGGGATGGAGATCGCCCATTTAGATTGATCTAGGCAGATGATGTTTTGATATGGCGCACATTAGGGCTCTTGTGATTAGTACCTGATATAGGGTTGGCACATATCCATATGTTTGACCGGTCATCATCCTTTTCCCCATTCTGTCTTTCATCGTTATACTGTGGAGGATGTTATACGGGGTTAATGAGTGGCGGCAGGGTGTGTTGATAGTCTTTTCATTATATGTCTCTTTTTATTATATGTCCCTGTATATTTTCCTCTATGGAATTTGTATGTATATAGTAGCATATGTGCACTAGGTGTTATGCGCATGTAGGTTAGTATTAGGCTGAGTTCAGTTTTCACACCTGAGCATGTGTTGTTTTATACATATATACATAGGTTGGTAATGGGCAGCTTCCGGCTTTAAGAGAGAGATTTTAAATTAAGATTTTTTTTTATCATCAAAATATATATTTTTTAGTAGATCGATTATGCAATAAAATAGGTTGGTATGTAGCAGCCTATTAGCATATTGTTAACTGCTATATACAGGCAGATGAGGTGGTTAGGATGTTGTTGTTTTCAATGATCCTGTTTTATATATATATAGATATAGATATATATCTATATCTATATAGATATATATCTATATCTATAGATATATATCTATATCTATATATATATATATATATATATATAGATATATATCTATAGATATATATAGATATATATCTATATATATCTATAGATATATATAGATATATATATATATATATATATATATTTATGTTAGTGACGCTGTGAAGATGTGTCCTTCTCCTTACATACCGTCTTGACTGTAACCTGTAAAGGGATATATAGGTTAATGAGCGCCTTATAAGCTGTTGTAAACTGATGTTATATGCTGCTGTGTGTTATTGTGCTCGGTCACAATACACGGCATGCAGTATGGGTATTGTGGAGCATTCTGACCTATCAGAAAATGGCCGGCGGGCATACGATAAACTATAGAATGTCCGTGGTCTTCGAGAAAATGGCTGCGGTGACACTATAAAATGATTGACATCTCAACCGTCCAATAGAATTCCCCCTGAGGAAGATACAACATTTCCCGGTATCGACACATGTTGGGGAGCGGACAGGACGGTTTGTGAGACAGTGGAGTGTTCTCAGAGCAGGAGAGGACACATCAGCACAGCACCTTTTATATTTGTTTGGCTTGATACAAAGTGGTGCACTCATAGCACCTATTAAATGCGAGTACCCTAATATAAGGAATATTGTCATTTTAAATAAAACTTTTAAAACGGTAATACACTATCCAGTTTCCTCTGTTTTCCATATGAATATTGCTGCAAGCAACCATCCAAGGATCTAAATGTTGACCATAAACCCAGAGGTGGTTTAAAAGCGTGTTTTGACCGAGCTTAGGTGCAAGGTCACACTCTCTAAGGTGAGCGCATACACCAAAGGGGGAGCACAAGAGTGGACACGAGCACTTTACTGTTGTATCATCTGTTTTATCATCTGCCATGAGCACCGGAAGAATGGAGTAGTTATGGACTTTATGCTGCGATTTTATGGACACAGATTAATGCATAAATTAGTTTGGCACAAGAGCACTTTAAACACGGTTCACTTTATTTCTATATTGATTATCGTATATTGATGCACTTTTATATAGATTGATGTAAATTACAGGTTGTCACTGCAATTATTGCAGTATCGCAATTATCGCACAGGGTTGCAAGTTTCTCTATTGCATATGAATGCTACATGTGTATATAGAGGTGTGTATGCTACACAGGTTGTCATTGGGAGGATCGCATAGGATTGCAATTTTTAATTGGTCATGATCGCAACTTATAATCGCATAAGATTGCGTTACTAGATTCACAAAATTTTTTATATAGTATTAGAATATCTCACACCCACTATTTAACTGCAACCAGTTGTATCATGATTTAGTACGGTTACCGTATGATTATATTTGGATAGCGCAGCATTATATTGGTATAAAACTTTTTGGCACGAGTATATGGGATGTGATCAATGCTAGCAGCTGTCCTTTAATCATCTCTAATTATCATTTGGATTTTCACATGGTAGCTCGCAAGAGTCTGTTTTTTTTTTTTTTATGTTATACTTACCTGCTCTCTGCAAGGGTTTTGCACAGAGCGGCCCCAATCCTCCTCCTCTGGGGTGCCCTGGCGGCGCTCCTGACCCCTCCTCTTCATTGTTTGCCCCCATGGAGAGCCGCTTTCCTTAGGGGCACCCGTGCGGGCGTGCTTACGAGTCCCGCTGCTGCGTCCATTGACACAGAAAGCAACCCCGCTCTTGTGTCACTGGATTTGATTGGCAGTAGCGGGGGCCAATGGCTCCTGCTGCTATCAGTATGTCCAATAAGGACAGAGAGAGCGACTAGAGCTGTTGTGCTCTTGTTGGTCGCTGGAACGAACGGGTGCAGGTAGGAAAACAGGGGCTCTTGGGGGCAGCTGCAGCACAGAAGGTTTTTCACCTTTAATGCATAGAACGCATTAAGGTAAAAAACCTTGAGACTTTACAACCCCTTTAAGTTGATTGAGGCAAATCGGCTGTCAACTTTACACTTAGCTTAGTGTCAGCGCATTACTCATCTGACCAGCCAGAGAGCAACCTGTAAAATGGGTATTTTTACTTTTCTCTTAGCAATCATGACACTGATGAGTTGTGACCAGCGACAGGATCGCAAGTGTAACATCGGCCCTAAGAGTGGGTCTGCTCCCTCTTGGGGATCTTTATAAATCTCTAAATTTATTTTAATAAAAAATGGATGAACGATCATGTAGAAGTGTACAAGTCGCATCTTCAACTAGTTTAAAGGGAGCATGGCAATATTAAGGCAAGATATGCTCCATTTAAGCTTTCACATTGTAAGAGATCCATGAACCCAATGATTAAGGGTGACCTTCACTCCCATCATTCTTCACTTACTTTGATAGCTGTCATTTTCTGCCAGTGGATCTCTATATATCTCTGAATAATGGAGGTTCAGATGTCAGCACAGGTCTGTACATCAGCAGACATAAAATGCATTGCACATGCTCCATGTACCCATTTATTAAATGCTACTATCACCAAAACTCTGATAGCGGTGCATTCTAATTGGCAACAGCTTATCCCTGATTTACCTGATGAGGATTGGGAAGAAGCTTGCTCCTCATACCTCCATGTGTCTCCAGCTATTACCAACAAGTTAATACAACTCTATATGTTACATTAAACCTCGGCGGGGTTACATGCTATGCACTGCATACCCACCCCTAACTGTACTAGATGTAATTATACAAGAGCTGACTTTGCTCATATTATGTGGGTGTGCCCTGTCATAGCGAGGTATTGGAAGCAGGTGACCAAACTTCTTTCCCCTAATCTATCAGTATCTGTGCCTTGCACCCCGAGCATATGTCTCCTGGGAATTCTGGATAAGGAACAGTGGCAGAGGTATGATAAAGCTATGCTGAGAGAAACATTGTTTTTGGCTCGAAAAGCTATTGCAATTAAATGGATCCAACCCATACCCCCATCTGTATGTCTGTGGATACTGATGGTGAATCAAATACTGCCATATGAGAAACTCATTTATGAGCATAGAGGATGTCCCAAGAAATACAATAAACCCTGGGATGCATGGTGCTCGTCCACTCTCACCATTATTATTATTATACAGGATTTATATGGCGCCAACAGTTTACGCAGCATAAAAGGGAGACAATACAGTTATCATACAATAAAATACAAGAGGATTAAGAGGGCCCTGCTTAGAAGAGCTTACAATCTAATAGGGTGGGGCAGGTGGTACAAAAGGTTGTAACTGTGGGGAATGAGCTGATGGAAGTGGTAAAAGATTAGTTGGAGACGTGATAGGCTTTCCTGAAGAAATGAGTTTTCAGGGATCGCCTGAAGGTAGCAAGAGTAGGGGATAGCCGGACAGGTTAAGGTAGCAAGTTCCAGAGGATGGGAGAGGCTCTGGAGAAATCCTGGAGACAAGCACGACGACCATGGGTAGCTATTAGTGATGTACAATTTATGGTTGACCCTGGTCTTAGACCATGGTATAGCTAAATATACTGACCCCGGGCCTCATTTGTTGGTTTGTAATCTTTGTGTGCCCAGGAGCGTATCCAGTATTTAACATTTCTTTCTTTTCTGGATCTTTGAGTAAAGTTTTGCACGTTTTTGCTGACCTGTTCATGTCTGTAAAACCATGTTTCATATTCTTTGACATTGTGTGTTTACGTTGAGCACAAAGTTATTTTTCTTATTGTTCATCTTTTTTCAACAAAAAGAGTTAAAAAAGAAAATGCATTGAACATTGGATAGTGGCATCTAATAAAAAGCTATTTAATTTAGCACAGGACTGTGGGAAAGACTATTTTATCCTTCATACTTATGTAAGGGCAGCTTTAGTGACCAGCCAATCCAAAAGTAATTTTTCAGGTATTGCTGGACTCCTATTCTGAATGAGCCACTGTTTTGATAAATCTTTGCAGTTCACATACTTGCATTTAGAAACCCAATTGTTATACACCCTGTTCCAAATTATTATGCAAATTATATTTTTCTCATTTACCTAAATAATTGATGTAAACAACAGTCAGCATAATTCTCATGTTATCAACTATTAAGAGTACAATTCAAATTTTATTGAACAAACCTAATGATAACAGTTTTTTTTTTCTAAATAAAAAACTTACAACGCACTGTACCAAATTATTACGCACAGTAAGTTTCAAAACACTTTATAGGTTGTAAAGAACTGAAAATGTAATTTGTTGTGTTTGCAGCATATTTACTGAAATCCAAAGCTATTTCAATCAAACTTTGAACAACATTTTAACTTTTTAAATATTTTAACAGGTAACGTTACATTTTAACATAGGACCCCTTATTTGATAGCAGCTTCACAAGTCTTGCCTCCATCGAACTTGTGAGTTTTTTGGACAGTTTCTGCTTGAATTTGTTTGCAAGATGTCAGAATAGCCTCCCAGAGCTGCTCTTTGGATGTAAACTGCCTCCCACCTTCATAGATCTTTTTCTTGGGGATGCTCCAAAGGTTCTCAATAGGATTGAGGTCCGGGGAGGATGGAGGCCACACCATGACTTTCTCTCCTTTTTATCCCCATAACAGCCATCGATGCAGAGGTGGTATTTGCAGCATGAGA
The DNA here is from genome assembly GCF_042186555.1 of Aquarana catesbeiana. Taxonomy (NCBI): domain Eukaryota; kingdom Metazoa; phylum Chordata; class Amphibia; order Anura; family Ranidae; genus Aquarana; species Aquarana catesbeiana. The sequence goes on along the minus strand of NC_133328.1, from coordinate 551,172,036 downwards.
TGGTGCATTGTTATGCATTAAGATGATTTTATTACAGAAAGCATAGTTCTTCCTTCTGTACCAGGGAAGGAAGTGGTCAGTCAGGAACTCCACATACTTTGCAGAGGTCATCTTTACACCTTCTGGGACCCTAAAGGGGCCGACCAGCTCTCTTCCCATGATTCCGGCCCAAAACACGACTCCACCACCGCCTTGCTTATGTCGCAGCCTTGTTGGAACAGGGTGGCCGTCCACCAACCATCCACTACTCTATCCATCTGGACCATCCAGGGTTGCACGGCACTCATCAGTGAACAGGACTGTTTGAAAATTAGTCTTCATGTATTTTTCTGTCCAATGCAACCGTTTCTGCTTGTGAGCATTGATTAGTGGTGGCCGAATGGAAGGTTTATGCACAGTTGCAAGACTCTGGAGGACTCTACACCTTGATGTCCGTGGGACTCCAGAGGCACCAGCAGCTTCAAATATCTGTTTGCTGCTATGTAATGGTGTTTTATCAGCTGCTCTCTTGATCTGATGCATGGATCTGGCAGAAATCTTCCTCAATGTGCCTTTGTCTGCACGAAACCCGCCTGTGCTCTGAATCAGCCACAAATCAGCCACAAATCATCGATGGTCACGCTTAAGTTTTCCTGAAATATCTAATGTTTTCATACCTCGTCCAAGGCATTGAACTATTTCACTCTTTTCGGCAGCAGAGAGATCCTTTTTCTTCCCCATATTGCTTGAAAATGGTGATCTGCTTAATAATATGGAACACCCTCCTTTTAGTAATTTTTCCTTTAATTGGGCTCACCTGGCAATCTAATTATCACAGGTGTCCCAGATTTGTTTTCAGTGATCAAAAGAGCCCTGAGACACAATGCCATCCATGAGTTAAACTGAAAAACAAAATATTTAATCTTTGTGACATTGAATTTGCATAATAATTTGGAACAGGGTGTACACATGCAATCTTTTATGCATTTAGACATTTGGTGCTATATCCTAGATTATAAGCTCTAATGAGCAGGGCCCTCTGATTCCTCCTGTGTTGAATTGTATTGTAACTGTACTGTCCGCCCTCATGTTGTAAAGCGCTGCGCAGTGGCGGCCCGTCCATAAGGGGCGCAGCCCTCCTAATCCATGCGCCCGGCCCCTAATCTACATGCTGGGCGCATAGAGTTCAATGGGGTGTTTTTTGTTTGTTTTTTGACGCACATGATTAGAGCCCTGAGCCCACCCAGTTGTGTGACAATAGCGAATTAATATTTGCTATTGTCTATCTGATCATCCTTCTGGCCAATCAGGAAGCAGGTCCTGAGACCCGATAGGCCAGGGAGTCTCAGTTCTTGGCACTTCCTGTTCGGCCGGGAGGAGAAGAAATGGCCCCGGAGCAAGGAGTAGCTAGAGCGAGGAGCAGCAGTCCTCCTGCCTCCTAAGGTAAGAAGGCCTCTGATTTCCGCCTTCCCGGCCGTCTCCCCCGGGAGCAGGGGTTGATCGCCACCTTCCTGTCCGTCTCCTGCATGGCGTTGGTTTATCGCCCCCCAAAATGTTGAGCACCAGCTGCAACTTGTGCTGCGCAAACTGTTGGCACTATATAAATCCTGTATAATAATAGTATTGCTAATATATTCCAATAAACCATCAAACTGTGGCATGTATGTTTTGCAAGTGCATTGCATATAACTGCATATATGTAATTTTTTTGGTTCAGTCTCAGTCATGCTTTTCTTTTTTTTTTCTATAATCTATGGCTCCACTGTGTTAAAGCAGCTGTATGTGAAAATTCATCAATAATGTATCATGGGAGGGTAAGACTCCATTGTAATGGCCCCTATGAGCAGGTAGACCCACAAATTCAAGTACAGAGATCTCAACACTGTTCCAAGGAATAGCGAAGAATAGTGTAGTAGACTGACTAAAGGCAATCTTCTGACCTAGGTATTTAGCTTTGAGTTCCTTTATTTTATCAGCTACCTTTTCACATTCTGAGTATGGTGGTTCCCTAGTGTTGCATACTAATAATGGCTAGGACTATAATATTTCACATCTATCAAAAACGCCATTACATATTATTACACATGATTTTTTAAATGTCTGTAGAAACATTTATTGGTAACTTTTTCTGATGGTATAATGTCATATTGATTATTACGTGCCAGAAGCGATCTGACAGGTTCAAATATTTGACTCACCTCTATTAGTCCCAGCGAGGACCGCTGACTTATCATCACTCTTCTATTATCTTTATATTTGTGTAAGGAGACGGTATATACTACATGTCCTTGTGTTGTTACATCAACATCCAGTAAAATCTGCAGGGAGAAACCTGTTTTTCATTAGCTATAAAGATTTTTGAAATTGCATTAGTTTCAGTTCATTAGGTTGTATAATTACATTGGCTGTGAGGCTGTACAAGAGGAAAATGGCTTGAAAGGGGGTCCATAGGGACAGCAGATTAGTTTTTACTGTCCTGGTCTATTGAGGCTGAGGGAAATTGTTGTGTGTTAAATCCGCAAATGTAGGACAGGAGCACAGCACAAAACTCAATGTCAGACGTTCCAACTATTTCAAGGGAACCAATAGATTTTTTTTTCTCATTCTTGCTGAAGAAGATCTAATTAAAGTAAAAGACAGAACTGGACATGCTATGATAATATTTAAAAAAATTGTTTCTATTTGGGGTTTTTTTTTGTTTGTTTCATTCCCTCCATCTATGTTAAAAGTGGGCCTCTATCATTACATTCTTGCATCATCCCACCAAATGAGGAACCTATAGGAAGGTGTGAAAGCAACACCGCAGGCTTCACTTTCCCACAGTTGAATTATAGTGTTACCTAGGGGAGGAAGTGTGCATCTTACAGATGCATTTACTGAACCATTAAAGAAAAAAGAAAAAAAGTTCAGAGTACAGTAAAGTCTGTGTTCTCAGTGAGCAGGATTTACAACCCTGCAGCGGGTAAGTTCAATCGGTCAAAGGTACACTTGATCCTGCAGCTCCAAAAACCACAGGATATCCATATACTGCTATCATACTTGGCAAGACCAGAGGTCATGGATCTTGTGCAATAAATTTAAATGTATTTGAGAAGTTAAAATCAGACTAACAATTTATCGATATCCAGATTTAAGGGGCTCATCCCAAACCAGCCCATCCAGGTTTAAGGGGCTCATCCCAAGCATGCCTACAAAACCATAAAAAAAGGTATTTTTCCAGCTTATACTAATATTTAATGCATTAACTTTACTATTTTTTTTTTTTTTTTTTTACTACAGTTATATTGTCATATTTTGGCTGCCATTATGCATTCTATTAGATGGTGATTGGCGTGTGTTTTGGATTTTAGGCTGTTTTTAAATTCATTAGTGTAGTTTAATGCAATTGTACAATTCCCACCGCTTTCAGAACGTGGCAGCACTATATAAATGCCATAGCGCATCTGTGTCAATTCATAATTGATAAAGAGTCACCTGCCCAGCCCTTATCCTGGAAACATTGTACAACTTTCCCAAGATGTGACGGATACTGCTGCACGCTGGAGATCTGAAGAGCTGGGTCCCATCATGGAGCTAGTTGCCAGCCTAAAAAACTGAACTATGGTCCCGCCATAGCATATGGCTGCAACTAGTTGGCTGTAGTCCAAATATTATGCAACAACATGAATGAATTCAAAAGGAGTTTCCCTCTGCAAATATTGAACATTTAAGCAATGGTGCAGAAATGAAGCATAACCGATCCATGCAACATTGTATTGTTAGGGGTCAGTTAGCAGAGCAACGCCTGGAATTCTTTTATGCGCTTCTTTTCCAAAAAGGGCCCTTTAACTGGAGACCAAGGAAATAGAAAAAAACAATATAGTCATCCATGGGACCTAAAAGACATACCACTCGTACTTGTGGGCAAAAAGACAGTTCCAAGGCGGAGAGGGACAGAAGAAACAGATGAAAAAGAAAAAAAAGAGGAGGGGGGGGGGCATCTCTGTCCTGGAGGCTCGCTGTGGGTAAATCAACACATCATATTAGATTACAGTTCCAGGAAGAGTGTAAGTGGTTGTGTAGATGGAAAGTAATCTAGCCAGGGCTGCCAGGTACCTAAGAATTTATCATGTGTGTCAGTTAGTATCGCTGTCGATTTTTCATTCACCAGGGTGGCCCTGACTTTTCACTTTGTCGAAGTTGAGAATTGGTGTCTTCCACGCTTTTGCAATCATCTGTTTTGTGGCCAAGAATATGTGGATACAATTTATTTTTAATCTGGAAATGCCATACACAGAAATGCAATTCATGTAAGCACCAGTCAATACCCTAACTGATTGCATAATATATTCATAAAGAAGATACAGCTGTTATTAGCCTAAAGAACATTTTGGACAAGAAGACCTGGCTTGCTATTCATGCTCCAGTTCATCCAAAATGTGTTCGGCAGGATGGAGGTCAGGGCTATGTACAGGCCACTTGAGTTCTTCCACACCAAACTCGGCCAACCATGTCTTTATGGAGCTGGCTTCATGCACAGGGGGCACGGGAACAGAAAAGAGTCCTCTCCAGACTGTGAGCACAAGGTTGGAAGCATGCATTTATCTCAACCTTTTTATTATAGAGAAACTTGTAAAATAATGTTCTGGTCTCAGGAAACCCCTGATAAGTTACTGCATCTACAGCTCACTGTACATTACTTTGTGATGGTCAGGAAGAAGAATGCTCCCTACATTTGTGGTCAGTGGGGATAGATAGCAAAAAAAGATCATTGGTTTCAGTAGTAACTTATTTGGGTAGCAGAAATTGTCCCTTTCCCAACAAGCCTCAAGCAACCTCTGAAAGAAACCTTGGGATCAACAGAGCCCTGGCTGAGAGGCTCCCATAAATTACTTTGTATGCTGCAGCAGTATGTTTACTCTGTCCATGTAAATGTAATATGACATATGTAAAGCATTAGAGTCTTTGTGTTTCCTCCCAATCAGTGTGTTACAGAAGAGAAGGTCTAAAATGTGAAAACAAGATTTGCGCACAAGTTTCTTCCTGTATTGATTTGCGCACAAGTTTCTTCCTGTATTTTTTTGTTGTTTTAAGCCAACTGTAATATATTTTCATATTTTTGGTTGTCAGCGTATCCTTTACCTGAATGTAATGTTTCCTGTGATTCTTTATTTTTTTTACAGTTAATTTAAAGATTTGTAAATGCCTCATCTGGTGGTCACCTGTATATCAGCCCTTCTTGAAGTGGACATATAAAAAAGAATATTAACATAAATCTATGTTGATAATCTTGCAATGATTGATAGACAATAAGTAATATAAGAGTGATATTGTTTTTTGAAGAACTGCTCTAGTTTCTTGCCATGCGACTTAACCCTTGGCACCTCCATAGCCTCTTTGTATTGGAGTGAGGAAAAGGGAAAATATTTAGACCAAAGCAAAGGATGACAGTTAGGTCCCTTTCACACTACAGGGACTTCAAAGTCGTGCAATTTTACTGCGATTTCACTGCCATGATTTTGCTGCGATTTTGCCACTATTTCAGGCAATGCCTGTGTAACTTGCATCAAAATCAGACCAAAGAACTACAAGGACTACTTTGAAGTCGGTGCGACTTGAAGTTGCACAGATATCATTGGTACTCATTGGAAATCATGGGGTACGACTTGTCATGCCACTTTGCAGTCCCAAGTCGCAGGACAAGTCGCACGAGTGTTACTTAGGATTTGAAAATAGGGAGTGGTCAGCGTGTTGTAGTAGTAGAAGGCCATTTAGCCACTCAGACTGCTTTTACATTATTCAACATCGCTTGTGAAAAAAGTTACCGGGGTCATGACTGCAGTTGCAGCCATGGCCCTGGTAGAACCACTGAAACCAGAGGACGTACAGGTATATTTATATGGGGCAAGTGGTTAAAGTATATCTGTCTGCAACAGGCAAAGTATTTGTATAGCAACAACATACAGAGCACCCTCCTTCCTGGAAACTTTCAGTGCTGGCAATAGAATTTGCCGTTTGTGGGCCCTTAGCCTCATGGCCCTAGTGCACCTCCTACTACACGCAATAGGTTTGTCTACTGCTGGCTTTCATACAAAAAAGCCAATTCTAATTTTCAGGCTTTTACTCACACTAATATAGCATCTTTTTTTGAACAATGAGGCGGGGCTGTGTGTTATTTTGAAAACGTAGCTTTCTTATTAGAGGTTTCAGAACAGCTTGCTGCCAATTCATTAAAACAATAACTGGCTTTATTGCTGAATAGGCTGCGTATAATAACCTTGGGCATCGCTCTTACACTTCAGCGTATTTACTGCTAGAATGAAATATTGATTTTATCATTGCTCTAAGGTATAAATTACTTGAATATCTTCTGAATGTTGATACTTTGTAATTCAGTCCAGAGAAAGAAAGGCCTAATGCACAGTACAGGTAACACAAAGCTCTTAATATTGACACTTCCATGCTGAGAACCACTTTGCCTGGGCATATTTTTCTGTTCCTGAAATGTTTTTTACAAAATGCCATTGAAGTCCAGTCATTAGGCTAAAAGACAGAATTCAGAGAGTAGTGGTTAATGGCTCTTACTTTAAATGGTCTAAGGGTATCAGTGGTGTACCCCAAGGTTCAGTGCTGGGATCCTTACTTTTTAATACCTTTATAAATGATATAGGGTCTGGGATTAAAAGTACCATTTCTGTCTTTGCAGTGAAATAACGTCCTTACAGATGCCTCCAATTTTTACAAGCCAACCTCAATGCTCTAATTGGGCAACTAAGTGGCAAATGAGGTTTAATGTTGATAAATGAAAAGTTATGCACTTGGGGACTAAGAATAATGCATGCATCATACATACTAGGGGGAGTACAACTGAAGGAATCAATCAATGGTGGAGAAGGATCTGGGGTTTTTGGTAGATCACAAGCTCAATAATAAAATGCAATGCCAAGCTGTGGTTTCCAAAGCGAGCAAAGTCCTTTCTTGTATTAAGAGAGGTATGGACTCCAGAGAGAGAGATATCATTTTGCCCCTGTTCAAATCATTAGTGAGACCTCATCTGGAATATGCAGTTCAGTTTTGGGCACCAGTTCTCAAAAAGGATATCAGAGACCTGGAGAAAGTGCAGAGAAGGGCAACCAAACTGATAAGAGGAATGGAGGAGCTCAGCTATGAGGAAAGATTAGAGGAACTGAATCCATTCCCTCTTGAGAAGAGGAGTTTAAGGGGGGATATGACCAACATGTACAAATACATAAGTGGTCCATATAGTGAACTTGGTGTTGAGTTATTCACTTTAAGGTCCTCACAGAGAATAGGGGGCACTCTTTACATCTAGAGGAAAAAAGATTTAATCTCCAATTACAGAAAGGTTTCTTCACAGTAAAATATGTGGAAAAGACTCCCTCCAGAGGTGGTTCTGGCAAACTCAGTAGATTGCTTTAAAAAAGGCCTGGATTCCTTTCTCTATGACCAAGCCCGTGTGGGTGAGGTGAAATGCATCAGAAGAGCGTGATTTGTGGAGCAGAGCTAGCCGGGGCCTGTCCTACACTTGTATTCACACTTTGGTGGGTCGGGAGTGTGGCGTGCTCCATGAACACACAAAAAAATATTTATTACAATCTCATTTTAATTACATGAACAGTTGTGGAATAGCTTTGTTTAGATAAATTCGTTCTTATGTATATTTGTGTAAAAGGATACAAAGGAGTCCTTTGTCAATTGATATCTTCTTATATGTAGAACTTGAGGGTTTCTGGCATGTGCAAAAAGACTGTTCCCCATTCTTGGTCTTCATTGGTGGAGTTTGAAGAGATGGATTCATAACCGGATTTGTATGAAAATCCAAACGTCCTGTCTTTATTATAACTGTGCAGTCTTGCTTTTAAATTATTTATTTACTCTGTCAAGTTGCCCATAGATGGGTAGAATTTTGAACAAAAATTCTTAGGAAAAGAATGTTCTAAGAAAGTTTGTTCCTTTTTCTAATTATTAGTGGGTCAAATGGGCGTTCTCCTTAAAAATGAACAGAAAAATTTTCTGGAACAAATTATTTCTAATGGTGTATGTGGTTTTCGTTCTGTAAAGTCTATTAATTCCACAATCCAATGTTAAATGCAAACAAAATCTTGTTATGAGATTTTTTTACGAATTTTCCCTAAGACTTTTGCTACCATTTATGGTCAACTTGTTGACCATGTATAGTTTGTAATTTATAAATGTACATGAAGGAAGCCATATTTTTTAATTACACATACACTCTTGTTTCTTGCTTTGCAGTGCTATACAATGGGTCCACTTTACTGCTTTTAAGCTGGGTAGACACGGATTGAAATTTGCCCAGGTCAGAAAGAACTGTTTGAGTTAGGAACTGTTAAAAGACTGTTGCCATAGGAGACAGCATTCCTGCATGCGCAGAAGTGGCGCCTTGCTGGGGCCTTTCCCTGCACGGCTGTCCTCTTATAGATTCAATTGGCAGACTCCGAGACTTCAATAACTACTGAAGGGTGTCCTGGCCCTAACCCTCTTTCCCCCAAAATTAAAAAAGGACTGTCAAAAGAAATAAAACCTCTTTTACATCCAAGAAGTGTCTGCCGCCCAATGACTTTCACCATCTTTGCACCCAATATGCCTCACAACCCACTACATATTGAAGGATGTCAGCTATCCTCATTAGACTGGACAAGGCTGGAGACTGTGCTACAGCTGTATCGCCGTAAACTTGCCAAATCATGTAAAATTGCTCTGTGGCAGATTTGCCCAGAATTTCATGTTTGCTCTTTGTTCTAACTTGTTGTCTATTATAAGAGGGCTGACATGGTAATGCGTGTGGTCAGAATAGCACCAGTTGCACAGCTTCCGATGTACACAGGACGATGTCTCTTGGCACGCTGACTTTTGAAGGTTGGCGCTCCCTGTGACTGTGCGTGCAGCCTTGTGCTGCCATCTGTTGGCGCGTTACAGAACTAGTCTCTAAGCTTTTTGATACCACCTTGTATGTGTAGCCCTTGCTGTTCCTCAAACACCAATCTTTAGGCTGGCTTCTGTCAAACGGTCCTGCTGGAAAAGCAGTATTTGTTCAGCCTCTGCAGCCCCTGGTTGATTAGTGTATTCTTAGTGGATGTCAGAATCCAAAGCACAGCAGGGTAGATTTTTGCATCCACATCACTTGTGTGGATGCAGGAATCTGTGTTTATTTTATTTTTCGCTCAGCCCGCTGGATAGCCAGCATTACAATACAAGTTAGCTGAAAAAATGTCCTCGCGAAATGGCCAACATAGTAAACCATTCTAAGAGAATTGCAGAGGCAGCCATTGCTGACCTGCTTCTGAAAATTCTGGTGGCTTGGCTAGCTAGAAGCAGTTAGTCACATTCTACTGACCTTGTGCTTGGATGAAAATGTTTTGCTACTCCAAGTAGCTTTCTTATTTTTTATGAGTGTGTCAAAAATTGTCATACATGTAATTTAGCGATTTTAACTCAATCTGATGGAATACATAAAGTCGGATGTTGACTGTCCATAATGGGGTGTGTAAAACTTGTGAAATAAACATCTTCTAATTAATTCAGCAACCATGTTGAAGTAAGGTGGGACATGGTGTTAATTGTTTGAGTTGATTATATGAATTGTTGAATGGATGAAGGCAAAACATCTTCAACATTACAGAATGTCCAGTTTAATGTGACCACTACTAGTTATAACATGTTTAGATAAATTAAAACCCCAGTGGACATAGTGGTTTGGCTTGTATGCTGTTCTACTAGCTCACATTTTTGAGTCCTCGACCTGGCACGTGTATGCAAACAGCAGAGGAAGGCTCTCTGTATACTTGTTCTGGGTTAATGACAAACATTAAAAACCTTGGGGGTCAGAATTACAGCTTAGGCAACTAGAATTTTTTTTTGGAATAGGAAGTTGGTAATGGTAGCCTCCATGTTTCCCCTAGGAAACGTTTTCTTTAAGCAGAGAGGTTGAATGAAACCAAACAAAAAGTATATGTGTGTGTGTGTATGTATGTATGTATGTATGTATGTATATATATATATATATATATATATATATACATATACAGATAGATAATCTTTATCTTTTTTTTTTTTTTCACAAATCTATATTTTCTAAAAAGAACATGGAAGCAAAGCAAGTAGGAGTGTTACATGAAAGAAAATCGCATCAAAAAAGTTTTCAGATGCACTGCACACTCCTACACAAAATAGTGCATCCTTTACCGACTGTCATCTTTCTAGGCTCATAAATATACTTACAAGCCCAGCAGATCCAGCCTTGTCTTCTTCTTCTGCACTGCTCTCCTCCTACAGATCCCATCACAGCTGCCATCTTCCTCTAGTACATCATAGGGGACCTGGCTGTCTCTTCTGGGTTCTTGCAGCCAGAACCCTGATGACGCGCTCCATTATAAGTGCATATACTGAAGATTGGCTCAAAGCCACACTAATGCATGGTGTGGGTATTCCATGAGGTTGTGGGCAGCTGGGGCAACCTCATTCTTACCAAGTCAAGAAAGGCAGAAGCTCGGACTGGTATTTTCAAAGGAAGGTGTTTGTAAAAGAAAAATACAGAAATAATAAAAATGATCTGCAAATGTCTTAAGGGGGGGTAATATAATGTAAAGTAGATGACAAGAGTGAAGGTGTACTTTGAGATAAACATTGCAGTAGTCAATCAGAATATAGACTTGCTGTAATGCACCGCACTTTCCATTCAGCATCACCCATGTTGGTTCATAATGGGTTCTCTCTCAATCTGTGGCTTTTTTATTTTTAGCAGTTGCTTTGAATTTGTTGGCACTTTCAAAATGAGGTATGGTATATTTGCTCATTTATATTTTCAATTCCTGTAATCATGTTTAGGCCAATACACTACGGATCATCATTTCAAATTTCTGAGAATTGCAACCCGAAAAAGGATTGTTAAACTGTATTGAATCAATAGGCAGAGGTTTGAAAAGTCTGTGGTTTTCGTAGAAAGCGGAGTCTTTTATAACCTGCTGTCAGCCAAGTGTCCGCACATACTGAGCTGTAATGCTGAATAGATCTGTCAGACGACAGGACTGTGGTGTCACCTTGTGGCCAGATATGTTATACATGAAGGAGAAAATGCTTTGCTGTGTGCATAGAAGAAATGTTTGCATTCATAGTTATTGATCATCATATTGGGTGAAGAACTTCATTGATTTAGAAGAGCTTTTATATATATATATTATTATATTTGGTATGCTATTATTATATTTGGTATGCTGGCTGATGGGATTAGTTAAAACTGAAAATAATTTACAGGTAATTACCACTTACAGTATAGATAGTAACAATGTGCTTCTATGTGGAGGAGATGTGATCTTTATTTGTAAGGCAAATGCCACATTGGTGTTCACGTGATGTATGAGCCATGCTGCATTTTAAATATACAAATTAAGTGAACATGTGATGGACAGTGATGAATGCAGTTCATGTAGACCAACCTTTTTCAAAGTTTTTAACACGGAGGAATCCTTGAATAAATGTTCTGGTCTCAGGTAACCTCTGCTAATAAATACCGTATCTACTACTACTGTATAATAGTGTGAAGTTCACTGGGGAGAATGCTCTCTATATGTGTGGTCATTGGGAAGAATCCCCCCTTACTAATAGCTAAAAAGATCTTTGCTGCCAGTGGTTACTTATCTGAGAGACACAAGTTTCTTATCGCTCATGGAACCCCTAGCAACCTCAGAAGGAACCTTGGTTAACCACTTAAAGACCGCCTACTGCAGATATACTGTGGCAGGGTTGGCTCTATTGCGCGAAACGACGTACCCGTACGTCATTTCGTGTAATAGACAGTGGGGGGCACGTGCGCCGATTGAACAGAGGGGGAGCCAATCGGCAGGTCCAACAGACTCTATGTCCGCCGGCCACCTGCATTACTCCCCAGAAAGGCAGAACAGCGATCTGTAAACAAGGCAGATCACTGTTCTGACAGAGAAGAAGATAGATCTCATCGATCTGTCTTCCTCCAGTCAGACCATCCCCCACACAGTAAGCACTTCCTAGGGACACGCTTAACCCTTTGATCGCCCCTGATGTTAACCCTCTCTCTGCCAGTGTCATTAGTACAGTAACAGTGCATATTTTTAGCACTGATCACTGTAATAATGTCACTGGTTCCCAAAAAAGTGTCAGGTGTCTGATTTGTCTGCCGGAATCCTGCAAAAAAAAACGCTAATCGCCGCCATTATTCGTTTAAAAAAAAACCCATAGTTTGTAGACGCTATAACTTTTGCGCAAACCAATCAATATATGCTTATGGAGATTTTTTTTTTACCAAAAAAATGTAGCAGAATACATTTTGACCTAAATTGATGAAGACATTAGCTTTTTTTAAATATTTTGGATTGAATATGTTTTATAGCAGAAAGTAAAAAAAAAAAAAAAATTTTTTAAATTTTGCTTATAGTGCAAAACAAACCACAGAGGTGATCAAATATCACCAAAAGCAAGCTCTATTTCTGGGGGAAAAAAGGACATAAATTTTATTTGGGTACAGCGTTGCACCAGTTAAACTAATGCAGTGCCGTATCGCAAAAAATGGCCTAGTCATTAAGGGGTAAAACCTTTTCGGGGCTGAAGTGTTTTTTTTGTATTTTTTGGGGGTTTTTTTAACCTTTTTATAAAAAAAAATAAAACCTGGAAGCAAAATAAGTGAGAGTGTTGCATGTAAATAAATCACATTAAAAAAAGGTTTACAGAGGAACTTCACACTCCCACAAGAATAGTGTGTACTTTACCTCCTGTCATCTTTCTATGTTCATAAATATGCTTACCAGTCAAGCAGATCCAGCGTTGTCCTCTTCTCTTGCACTGCTCTCTTCCTACAGGTCCCATCTCAGCCGCATCTTCCTCTTACACATCATGGGGATCTGGCTGTCCTTTCTGGGTTCTTGCAGCAAGAACCCTGTGTGCATATGCTGAAGATTGGCCCAAAGCCTCCTGGGATGCATGGTGTGGGTATTCCAGAAGGTTGCGGGCAACTGGTGCTACGTCATTCCTACCAAGCCAAAAAATTCAGAAGCTTAGGCTAGTATTTCCAAAGAAAGGTGTTTTGTAAAAAAAAATAAAAAAATAAAATATATATATATATAATATATATAAAGAAATATAAAACTGCTACACCCAAAAATCTGAAATCCTAAGGATCCAGCATGAGAAGTACAGCCTACCCCTTTAAAACCAGAGAATAATAATCAACAATCAAACAATATCACTAAAACTGATATCAATAGTCAGCACCCTGCACTCACCGGACACAAAATCAATACAAAGTAATAGAAATCGTTCGAGGATAAGCTCTAAAATGAGACCCAGTTTATAAACCACGACCAATACTATACAGTACTGGATACCAACTCTAATGCCCCGTACACACGTTTGGACATTGATCGGACATTCCGACAACAAAATCCATGGATTTTTTCCGACGGATGTTGGCTCAAACTTGTCTTGCATACACACGATCACACAAAGTTGTCGGAAAATCCGATCGTTCTGAACGCGGTGACGTAAAACACGTACATCTGGACTATAAACTGGGCAGTAGCCAATAGCTTTCATCTCTTAATTTATTCTGAGCATGCGTGGCACTTTGTGCGTCGGATTTGTGTACACACAATCGGAATTTTCGACAACAGATTTTGTTGTCGGAAAATTTTAAAGCAAGCTCTCAAACTTTGTGTGTCGGAAATTCCTATGGAAAAAGTGTGATGGAGCCCACACACGGTCGGAATTTCCGACAACAGGGTCCTATCACACATTTTCCATCGGAAAATCCTATCGTGTGTACAGGGCATTAGTCTCAATCCACAGTGGTAACACATACCCATTGTAATCTGTGTACATTGCCGTTTATGTACACCTTGTGTTAAATGGGGGTCTATTTATAAAACATTTGTTGCACAAATGTCATAAACAAGTGAGAGTCAGAAACATTTGTGCAAGATGAACACAATTTCTGTTTGTTTTATAATAGATTAATTCCTGTGTCATCTCATTAAGGTATTTTAGAAAACTATAGCACATTTGGCCAGTAGATGGCGCTGATGATACAGGAATTATTCTATTAGAAAACCTACTGTGAAATTTCGTTTAACTTACACAAATGTTTGTGACATTCATGCAATATTTTATAACTAGACTCATTAGTGTTTTGTTAAAGCTGAAGGGACTATATTATTTTAAGTTGTATTTTTTTTTTTTCGTTATGTTCAGGACTGAAAAATCTAAGTTTTTAAGTTTTGTTTATTTCCTTTTGGCTAAATAAATATTTTGGCTATTCTGGGTGTATTTGGAGCTGCCAAGGCTATATGGTTCAGTGGTTGCATGTGCTCAGATCCAGTGTTGCTGTTTTTTTCTCTTTTTCTTTCCTCTCCCCCCCCCCCCCCCCTACTTTTCTTCGCCTGTTGCTGATCTGTTACAGTTGATATGAGCTGTGCACATGTCATGTACTTGGCATGTGGTCTACAACCCCGTGTTTTTTCCTATGAAAGGTTGAATATCTTTTTTTGTGATTGTTTACTTTCTAAGTATGACTGAAGTTGTATTGATCTTTCATGGATGATATTCTACATGTGGCGTGCCCAGGGCCCTCTTTAATATTGATTGGACCCTGGGCAAACAATTTCCCCACCATGCAATTTCGCTCTCCACCCCAAAGTCCCATAAAACAAACACACAGATGGACTTATCTAAAAAAACTTTAATAATATAAACATAAAGAACTGATCCACTAACAAGTCCTTAGCTTGATCTGTAACAGTACATACTCGCCAACTGTAGTATCACAGGTCTCCCTTCTCCATCATTACACAGGATCCCTCCTCCATACTACCCCCATTATTACACAGGACCCCGCCCCCTATACTACCCCCATCATTACACCGGACCCCCTCAACAAACTCCTGCATTTCCACCTTCCCATAGTCTAACTTTACTAGTGTCCAAAAGATGTCAGACGAACCCCAGGTACACACAGCCAAACCCTCCAGTGAAAAAGTTCCTCAGCAGGCCAATAGTCTGCGGCTTGTTGGACATGGTGAGGGAGAGGGGTCAGTGTTATAGGGCGTATACACGGTCGGACTTTGTTCGGACATTCCGACAACAAAATCCTAGGATTTTTTCCGATGGATGTTGGCTCAAACTTGTCTTGCATACACACGGTCACACAAAGTTGTCGGAAAATCCGATCGTTCTAAACGCGGTGACGTAAAACATGTACGTCGGGACTATAAACGGGGCAGTGGCCAATAGCTTTCATCTCTTTATTTATTCTGAGCATGCGTGGCACTTTGTCCGTCGGATTTGTGTACACACGATCGGAATTTCCGACAACAGATTTTGTTGTCGGAAAATTTTATCTCCTGCTCTCCAACTTTGTGTGTCGGAAAATCCGATGGAAAATGTCCGATGGAGCCCACACACGGTCGGAATTTCCGACAACACGCTCCGATCGGACGTTTTCCATCGGAAAATCCGACCGTGTGTACGGGGCATTACTGTGCCCGGACTGACAGGTGCACTCACCGGACATTGTTTACTTTACCGAGCTGGCCAGTCGCCATACGGGCTGCGGACATAACACCCAATCAATCACCAGTGCCCCCAACATTTAATTCCGCCCTCATCTCCTGAGTGATAGCCAAATCCACATAACTATTTGCAGGCAGCGTGGGCTCAAGGGGCAGCTGCTTTGGGCCCCACAACTATTCATTCTGTTATGTGTATGATTCAGTGTGGCTTTGTCACTTCTTATTTATCTGTTCTCTTTTTGTTATTAAAAAAACAAAAAGAGAAAATCTAAATATCACATTGATTGCAACAATGTCAAATTTACCAACTTTAGCCAACAGGAAAATCCTCTCAGCCACTTTTAAAAGAGCTAATAAACCATTACTTTTGTGAAGCAGACCCAATATGCTGGGATTTATAAACTACACTCCTGAAAGATCCTCACACACTGTATTCTGTGTCCTACCATGGCTAAAGAAAAGTTCCATTGTCTGAAACCAGTCTGTGAGCTACTATGGTATATCCAGCAAAAAAGTCAATTGTGTCAAAAAGTACACTTGATTTATTTTAATCTCAATTCTGTGTCATGTAATGTAGCCAGATTACAGAGAGTACCTCACAGGGTCACTCCAAGTATACCTCTTGAAGTCTTTGCTTTGTTACATCCTAGCTCTCAGCCTCCGGCATAAGCAGTCAATAAGCAGGTTTGCATGCACCATTGTTGGCAGTGCATGTAAGTTGGAGCTGCATTGTCTTTTGTGTTGGGATTCAAGGTGAATGCCACGGCAATGCGCTATCATGCGAAACATGCGCTGCAATGCATGTCCATAGCACACATTTTCGCATGATAGCGCATTGCCGCGGCATTCACCTTGAACCAACACACAAGACAAAACCACAGCGGAAAAGTGTGAAACCAGCCTCAAAAATAACATTGACCACAAACGTTTTTTCTTCTTCTAATTCATCAGTTTTGTGTATTTTAGAAGGAAAGTGTAAAGTCGGTGGTATATTTTTCCATAGAAGCATTTAGCTGCAAGAAGTCCTGTGTAGATGTTGTAATGTGTGTTTTTCTCTTCCAGTGAAATCCCGTTGTACAAATGAGGCCACTTGTTGAGCACGTACCCAGTTGCTGAGAATGCCTCCACTGGTACAGGAAGCTGTGGCTGTCGTGAATGGGGAAGTCAGCAGTGAAGACAGCCTACTCTTAGTATGGGGCGGCCTGGCTCTACTATCCAACTTTCTTTTCATTACCGTCCTCTTCTTCCTCTGCTCTAGCTGTGACAGGTAAGATCACATCATTTTGTTATGCACTGTGGACTAGACATGGATGTCACGCAAAGATCACAGCCCCAAAACGCTGGCTGTTTAATAGAGCTGAAAATACAATGCTGTCACATATATTGTAGATTAAAGTAGCAGAGAACACTAATGTGACTAATAGCAGTCACTACTAAAAGAAATCTCATTTTATAGGCTCAATCTATTATTATACAGTATTTATTTACAGCCAAACCCTTTTTTAATTTTAAATGTGAAACGGAATCCATTAAAACCCATCTATTTTTATTTCTCCAGTATGTGTCCCATTTGTGAGATTTTTCTTGCCCTTTAAACACAAAAGCAATCTATTGCATAACTCACTTCTTTATAAAGCAGTAAATGTGACATTCACCAAAAGCTCACTGCAAATGAATCATTAGAGTGCATGTGTTTTTGTTAGTGATTGATTCACCACTAGTGAATGTCATCCATATATATTTTACATTCACATCAGTCACTGCACTCAAAAAGCTTACAATCTAAAGTCCCTAACACATATAGACACACTAGGGCCAATTTACACAGGAGCCAATGAACCTACCAGCATGTCTTTGGAGTGTGGGAGGAAACCGGAGTACCTGGAGGAAACCCACGCAGGCACAGGGAGAACACGCAGATGCAGACTTCAGTTAGGTAGTGCCATGGTTGGGATTCGAATCGACGACCCTAGTGCTGCCAGGCGGAAGTGATAACCACTTAGCCACTGTGCTGGATATCTATATATATAGATAGATATATCTATCTATCTATATATAAGAGCAGCTAAATCCAAAACTTTGGAAAAAACCAGAAGTGAGAAGAAATCTTTGCAAAGTGAGGTCGATCTCCTCTCAGGCAGATGTCCCCTGAAGTGTCAGAAACCATGAATCAGACTGAGAGAGAAGTACAGTTAAATCACACTTGTTTAATAATAATAAAAAAAGGTAAACAGAGTAAATGTAGTCAAAACATAGCCAGAGTTCAGGAACCGTAACGGATAGTCAGACAAGTCAAAACGTCAGGGAGCCAGAGATGAGCGTAGTAGAACAGCAAACAGGATCTGGGGCCAGAAGGACCGTCAGCCAAGCAAGTCTTTAACAGGAACACAGGAGAGCATCTCTAGAGATGTGACCAAGGCGAAGGCAGAGATCACCTGGACTGGACGGCTTAAGTAGGCAGGACTGATGAGCAGGATATCATCAACAGGTGTGTCACTGGAGAGCTAGGAGCTGCCAATTAGCCAACAGCTGAGCGGCCAGCTTTGAGAAGGGCTGAGCCCAGCCCTGACATCCCCATTGGAAGATTGTTCTTTATAAGGATTCATTTACACTTGTTTTGCCCTCTGAAGCGCGATCTGCATTGTATCAGTTGAATGGGCCATGTTCAGCGGGTGTTGCTGAGCACCAAAGGTAACAGAGGAGATAATTTTTGCCATACCACAATGCAAAGCATCACAGCTGCGGCATATGTACACACCATCCACTGCCTTTGCAGCTTAAGGAAGGGCAATAAAAGAGGCATTATCACCACTACCAACTTCAAGTATTAGGCCTAGCTCTTCTGGTAACAGCACAAAATGTATTGTTTTTCTTTACTGTCAGTCTTGGTGTCAGTGTTCACCAGGACAAAAAAAAAAGTTGACTCTCCTTAGAGTGGACACAGGCAGCAGGGAATTTTTGATGGGGGTTTTAATGCCGTCCAAAACCTAAAGTACATTACAGGACACCGCACCAGAGTCTCAGACCATGGATTTTATGTAGTTGCTTTCAGGTGATTGGACACTGACAAACAAAGCTGCCCCAATAAAACCCCTCCCACTCCCAGCCGCCCTCAGTTTTTTTTTTGTTTTTTGTTTTTTTGTTTTTTTTTGCTAGTGCCCTTATGTGGTAGATGTCTTCTCTCTCTGTTCTAATAGAAGCATGCCACTTGACTTTTTTGTCACTGTCATCAAGACTCTTCTAGCAAAATTTCTAATTGCTACACCACTGTGGCTTCTATTATTGCAGCTTACTGGATCCTCAGCTAAACTTTAGGGGTTAGATTTCCTCTATGTAAAGTGTTGTCAAAAATATATTAACGCAAGACTAATATATTGCATAAGGTGCGTAAGTGCATATCCAATCAATAATAGACTAATATATTCATAAATACATAACTGATACATATAATTAAATGCTTTTACATAACTAGTCAGTGCTACCAAAAATACTGGTGAATGAAGTGCCAATAATAATTAATAAGTGCAATATATATAGTGAATAGTCCAAAAATGAAATAAATGGAAAGACTAGGTCCTCATGAATGGTTGAACTGTATTAGGAAGTCCTGAATAGGGATATAGTATGCTTCCAATAGATGGTTTTCTAATAATAGATTATAGTGGTGTTGCCCTTAAAAACTTCCTGTAAATATGGTCTCCCAGAACTCTCACCTCAAAGCTGTTAAATCATAGCATCTGTGAGTTCAGGTCCATAGATGTTATCACTGCCGTATGTCAGTGTGGCAGACTGAGTTTCTCCTCCAGGATCCCCTGCTGTGATTCCTAAAATAGCTCCGGTATAGACAGCACAGCGATAAGGGTAAAGAAGGTAGAGAAGAAAGGGGGCTCCACTGGTGTAGTATGTTAAACTATAGGGATGTTTATTTGAATAAATAAAAGTGAACTCTTACATTTAGACACAAGGTTAAAAGCAGATAGACAAAACAATGTTAGTGTGGCGCTTTCAGCGCACTCTCACTTCTCCTCCTGTGTACGTCTCGCTCCGGCCAATCCCTACGCGTTACGACACCGTCACGTGTCTTCATCTGAGTCCCCAAATGAAGACACGTGACGGTGTTGTAACGCATAGGGATTGGCCAGAGCGAGACGTACACAGGAGGAGAAGTGAGAGTGCGCTGAAAGCGCCACACTAACATTGTTTTGTCTATCTGCTTTTAACCTTGTGTCTAAATGTAAGAGTTCACTTTTATTTATTCAAATAAACATCCCTATATTTTAACATACTACACCAGTGGAGCCCCCTTTCTTCTCTCCCTTCTTTACCCTTATCACTGTGCTGTCTATACCGGAGCTATTTTAGGAATCACAGCAGGGGATCCTGGAGGAGAAACTCAGTCTGCCACACTGACATACGGCAGTGATAACATCTATGGACCTGAACTCACAGATGCTATGATTTAACAGCTTTGAGGTGAGAGTTCTGGGAGACCATATTTACAGGAAGTTTTTAAGGGCAACACCACTATAATCTATTATTAAGAAACCATCTATTGGAAGCATACTATATCCCTATTCAGGACTTCCTAATACAGTTCAACCATTCATGAGGACCTAGTCTTTCCATTTATTTCATTTTTGGACTATTCACTATATATTGCACTTATTAATTATTATTGGCACTTCATTCACCAGTATTTTTGGTAGCACTCACTAGTTATGTAAAAGCATTTATTTATGTGTATCAGCTATGTATTTATGAATATATTACTCTATTATTGATTGTGTATGCACTTATGCACCTTATGCAATATATTAGTCTTGCGTTAATATATTTTTAACAACACTTTACCCAGAGGAAATCCTTCCCAGGATATTCGATCACTGCGCGAAATCATATTTTGATTTGTTGTCTTTATTTATATGTGTCACTGTGCACATTTCAGATTTTGCTGCATTTATCTAGTTTTTATTTTATCATACGTTATTGATAGTGTGAAGGACACTTAACACTAGTCCCTAAATTTTAGGGCTTGGTAATCACCAGAAAGGTGATGTTGTGTTGGCAATATGGTGCTATTCAGGTCCAGGACCATGGCAACTTAACGTGAACATTAATCCGGTCTCTTTGGTATTAACAGAGGAGTGCTGTCTGCAGCTTAGGCTGGCTTAACTCTGCTGCACTGCAGTTTATCCGTGGTGTTGGTGTACCTGCGGTTTTCGTGCGGTTAAGCCACGGTTCCCAATACTTTTCTATTAGGTTGTGCGTTTTCCGAAAGTGCACCGAAAATCCTGCATGTTACATCTATGGTGCGCTTTCAGAAAATGTGGCAAAAAACATGCAATCTAATAGTCTATAGGAAATTGCGGGTTAGCGGCACAAAAACTGTGGGTATACCTATGCTGCAGCCAAACCGCAGCACAGCAATGTGAAACCTTACCACATTTGATGTATTATTGGAGCAAGGGGGCAGGGTCCGTGGGCCCAGCCTCTCTAACAGCTCAGGAGATAGGGGATGAGCAACTTCTCCCCCTCCAGGTCCTAATTCTGCTTATCCTGACCATTGTCCCTACTCTGCCCTCCTCAGTGGCCTTCCTAGCCCTCTTTGGACACAAGCCTTCCTTTTACTTATCCAGATAGGAAATTTCAACTACAAGGTCTGCATTGATGGGGAGCCCTTTTAGAGATCGGAACAATATCCCACCCCCCATCATTTCATATTCCTGATATATGCCTGCTGTACCATGTTTTTGTATGAAAATATATCCTGTTCTCTTCATATTGCTTCTTTTGTGTGAAATCCTTGGTGTTCCTGCCAGTCCCTCTGCTTTCCTTTTAAAAACTGATATTAACCACTTCAATACAGGGCACTTTCGCACCTTCCTGAACAGGCCAATTTTCAGCTTTCAGCATTGTCACTTTTTGAATGACAATTGCGCGGTCATGCTACACTGTACCCAAACTAAATTTTTTATCAGTTTGTTCCCACAAATAGAGCTTTCTTTTGGTGGTATTTGATCACCTCTTCGGTTTTTATTTTTTGCTAAACAATTAAAAAAAGACCAAAAATTTTGAAAAAAAAATTGTTATAAAATTTTGTAAATAAGGACGTTTTCTCCTGCACTGATAAGCTGCACTGATAAGGCAGCACAGATGAGGCGGCACTGATAGGCGGCACTGATGGGTACTGATAGGTGGTACTGATAGGCGGCACTGATAGGTGGCATTGATAGGCGGCACTGATGGGCATTGATAGGTGGCACTGATGGTCACTCATAGGGGACACTGATGGCTGCACTGATGGGTATTTATGGGTGGCACTGATAGGCGGCACTGATGGGGACTGATGGCTGGCACTGATAGATTTATCTGATAGACATCACTGCTGGCACTGGCAGGCATTTTTCTTTGGCACTGATTGGCAGCTGCCTGGGCACTGATTGGTAGCTGCCTGGGCACTGATTGGCATTTCCCTGGTGGTCTAGTGTGGCATACCTGGTGGTCCAGTGTGGTGGCCATCCCTGGTGGCCCTGTGTGGGCATCCGAGGGGTGGTACGCTGAGAAACAATCAACACAGACCCCCCCCCCCCTCAGGAGAGCAGCCAATCAGCTCTTCTCTACACGCATCTGTCAGATGCGAGTGAGGAAAAGGCAATCAATGGCTCTTCTTGTTTACATCGTGATCAGCCGTGATTGGACACGGTTGATCGCGTGGTAAAAAGTCTGTCAGAGACTCTTTGCCTAGATTGAAGCTGCAATGTGTCAGACTGACACGCAGCAACAACGATAGGTGCAATGCGCGCCCCCATATCCTGAAAGACGTCATATGACGTCTGGTCAGGATATCGCAACCACTTTGCCAACGTCATTTTGTTATATGGCGGGCGGCAAGTGGTTAAGCAGAAGCAGCTCAGTGTGCTACTGTTTCTCCTTTCCTCAGCTCTTATACAGATGAGAACAGAGGGAATGTGAAAACTTTTATAAAATAAGGGGAAAAAAAGTATTTATAATTTGTTTTATATCATTTACACAAATGTTTTGCCTTTCATTTCTATTTTAACCCTTTCATGACTAAGCCTATTTTTGAAATTTGGTGTTTACAAGTTAAAATCCGTATTTTTTGCTAGAAAATTACTTAGAGTTCCCAAACATTATATATATATTTTTTAGCAGAGAATCTAGAGAATAAAATGGCGATTGTTGCAATATTTTTTATCACACGGTATTTGTGCAGCGGTGTTTTAAACGCAAATTTTTGGAAAAGGGACACTTTCATGAATTTTAAAAAATCCAAACAGTAAAGTTACCCCAATTTTTTTGTATAATGTGAAAGATGATGTTACGCCGAGTAAATAGATACCAAACATGTCACCCTTTATAATTGCACGCACTCGTGGAATGGCGACAAACTACGGTACCTATGAATTTCCATAGGCGACGCTTTAAAAATGTTTTACGGTTACCAGGTTTGAGCTACAGAGGAGGTCTTGGGCTAGAATTATTGCTCTCGCTCTGACGATCGCGGTGATACCTCACATGTGTGGTTTGAACACCGTTTACATATGCGGGCACGACTTCCGTATGCGTTTTCTTCGCTGCGCAAGCTCGCAGGGACAGGGGCACTTTAAAAAAAAAATTTTTTTATGTATTTATTTACTTTATTTATTTTTTTACTTTATAAATTGTGTTTAAAAAAATTTTTTTTTTTTAATTGCTGTCACAAGGAATGTAAACATCCCTTGTGACAGTAATAGGTGGTGACAGGTATTCTTTATGGAGGGATGGGGGGTCTAAAAGACCCCCCATCCCTCCTTTACACTTCAAAGTATTCAGATCGCCGAAAACGGCGATTCTGAATACTGTGTACTTTTTTTAATTCGGCGCCATTGGCAGTCGAGTAAACGGGAAGTGACGTCATGACGTCGCTTCCGCGTTTACAACAAGAAGGCTGGAACGAAGCCGCTCACAGCTTCGTTCCAGCCCGCCCCCAGCCGCCGAAGATTCCCGATTGGACACCGGGCCTCCCGATCGCATGGGAGGCCCGGTAACAGCGGCGGGAGGCGGCGGAGGGGGGGGGTGTCCCCTCCCGCTCCTCCGGTATAACAACCGAGCGGCTTTTAGCCGCATCGGTTGTTATACACGGGTAGCCGATCGCCCGCTGGAAACAACGGTACCGGGATGATGCCTGCAGCTGCAGGCATCATCCCGGTATAACCCCGGAAAGCCGAGTACGCATATCTGCGTACGGTCGGCGGGAAGGGGTTAAACCTCGTGGATGATCGCTCCAAGGGGGGACACTTTGTTTACCATTGCTTTAGATCCAGATTGATTGACTCGTTTACAGTGCTGATACATTCAGCACCTTTGACTGGTAATATTTTCAACCAATCCTTTTCTCCTCTCTGGATCATTAAGGGAATATGCGTACACCTTGAATCAATTATCTATATCTACCCTTTTTATACCCCCCCCCCCCCGGACTTAAATTTGTTTGCATTGTTATATCAGTTATTTCTGAAGATTTACCATCCACCTGTATACATCCCCCATATCTGCCATAGGGAAACCTTGTGGTCTTCATGACTGTGCTTCTGTGTTTGGACTCCCGAATTCATCCTCCTGATGTAACGGTCATTGATCGCGAAACATGTAGAGGACAACATGTCCCGTGAGGACCTTCTATACTTTTTGACTCCTATTGGAGCATACTAAGTATCTATATAACTGTATCAATATCCCTTGTTTTTTTTTTTTTGTATTTATTGTCTTGATTATTGTAAATCATGTATTGTCTTTTTGTTATATATAAAATAAAACACAGCTTTTACCTATACATGTGTATATTGTCCTATTGGTACCGAGATAGTCCTTATCTTTACAGTAGAGACTAGTTTGGGGAACTGTCTGCAACCCCTATTCTCAATTTACTAAGATGATGGTACCTCTTTTATAAAATTCCCTTTTCCTTATTTGGAATTGCAATTCCCTGAGGTTTACTCTCCCAATTCTTCTATTTGTAAACCCTCACCTTGTAAAACAACCCATTCGGTTTAAATCACCTTGCCCAGTCAAAGGGCTCCAGTCTAGGTGATCTTTTTTAAATGTTTAAATGAAAATGAAACTGGGTTGGCCTGCCAAAGCCTCCCCTGTTTACTTTCTCTTACTGGAAAAATATTTGTCCCACTAAAACATTTTTTCCTTGCACTAGAGAGGGAGGATTGGGAGGACAGTTTGGAACAAGGCCCCAAGCTGGTCATATCTGCAGGGAACAAACTCAAAGTTTCTCCACAGGGTGTATTTTACCCTGGTACGTATGTCTAAACTATATCCTGATAGAGACCCACATTGTCCTAAATGTCTGGCACACTTGGGCACATACATGCATATGTTCTGGGACTGCCCCATGTTGTCGACCTTTTGGGCAGGGGTATTCAAACAGTTGAATGTTCGTCTTGAATTGGCTGTCCCTATGACGCCTGAATTAGCTTTACTGGGTATACATGACGATGACCAAAGATCGCATTATAGCAAACTGTTGATATCATATCTGCTTTTTTATGTAAAAAAGGAAATATTGTGCAAGTGGACCCCCTCTGCCCCCCCAGCTGTAGCCACATGGGAGAATAAAGTTAATGCTGCCCTTCCGTTATATAAGTTGACGTACATTAGTCGTGAGTGCCCCTGGAAATTCGATAAAGTATGGTTACCATGGACAACAATTTAATCAAAGGGATATAGTAATCCGAGAATGAAGATGGCCAAAAAGTTAGAGGGGTTTTTAAACTAGGCGATGGGGGGGAGGGTCCAGAGGCAGAGATAGCCAGCGCGGAAGATATTCCAGAGGGTAGTATTGGGGGCATTAGTGGCAGGTTAACCAAAGCACAAAAACACAAGGTGAGTATAGTAGCAAGTCCTAGTTGCAATCTCGAAACACCCAATACGAGGACAATATGCGATCGGTCTAAACTATGTGGCATGTTCACCAATGCCAGGAGCATGGCAGACAAGATGGGTGAACTAGAGATACTGTTGTACGAGGAGGATTTGGATTTTGTGGGAATTTCAGAGACCTGGTTCAACAGCTCTCATGATTGGCTGGCAAACATTCAAGGGTATACCCTTTACCGCAAGGATAGGGAGGGTAAAAAAGGGGGAGGGGTATGCCTATATATCAAGAATAATGTACAAGTGAATGTGAGAGATGACATTACTAAGGGAGCTAGGGAGGAGGTGGAATCCTTATGGGTAGAGCTCCAAAGGGATGAAGCTAAGGGGAAAATAATACTGGGAGTATGCTATAGGCCCCCTAACCTGAGGGAGGAAGTGGAGACGGATCTCCTATCACAAATTGGATTAGCAGCAAGGATGGGAAGTGTTATCATAATGGGGGATTTTAATTATCCAGACATAGACTGGGTGGAGGGAACCGCGCATTCATTTAAGGCTCGCCAACTCCTTAATGTCTTGCAGGACAATTTTATGGGTCAGATGGTAGACGCACCAACTAGAATTAAAACATTACTGGATCTACTGATTACCAACAATACAGACCTGATCACGGATGTGGAAATACGGGGCAATTTAGGTACAGCGATCACAGGTCAATTAGTTTCAGTATAAATCACACAAATAGGAAACATAAAGGGAATACAAAGACACTGAATTTCAAAAGAGCCAACTTCCCTAAACTACAAACCTTGCTAAAAGGCATAAACTGGGATAAAATATTAGGAACAAAGAATACGGAGGAGAGATGGGTTTGCTTTAAGAGCATATTAAATAAGGGCATTAGCCAATGTATCCCATTGGGTAATACATTTAAAAGAGCGAACAAAAGTCCTGGATGGCTTAACTCCAATGTAAAAATACATATAAAAGCAAAGCAGAAGGCCTTCAAAAAATACAAGGTTGAGGGATCATCCTCAGCATTCAGACTTTATAAAGAATGCAACAGGAAATGTAAGGGTGCAATTAGGATGGCTAAGATAGAACATGAAAGACACATAGCGGAGGAGAGCAAAAAAAATCCCAAGAAATTCTTTAAGTATGTAAACAGTAAAAAAGGGAGGACAGACCATATTGGCCCCATAAAGAATGAGGAAGGACATCTGGTTACAAAGGATGGGGAGATGGCAAAGGTATTGAATTTATTCTTCTCCTCAGTCTTCACGAGTGAATCAGGGGGCTTCAGTAACCAAAACTGCAGTGTTTATCCTCATGACACAACACAGGAAGCACCTCCATGGTTAACAGAGGACAGAATTAAAATTAGACTTGAGAAACTTAACATTAATAAATCACCGGGACCAGATGGCTTGCATCCAAGGGTACTTAGGGAACTCAGTCAAGTGATTGCCAGACCGTTGTTCCTCATTTTTACAGATAGTCTACTGACTGGAATGGTACCAGCTGATTGGAGAAAAGCCAATGTAGCACCAATATTTAAAAAGGGCCCAAAATACATCCCTGGGAATTACAGACCAGTTAGCCTAACATCAATAGTATGTAAACTCTTGGAGGGGATGATAAGGGACTATATACAAGATTTTAGTAATAAGAACGGTATCATTAGCAGTAATCAGCATGGATTCATGAAGAATCGTTCTTGCCAAACCAATCTATTAACTTTCTATGAGGAGGTGAGTTGCCATCTAGATAAAGGAAGGCCCGTAGACGTGGTGTATCTGGATTTTGCAAAAGCATTTGACACAGTTCCCCATAAACAGGCGGTGGTCTCAGCGGGGAGCATTGATAGCTTCAAGAAACTATTAGATAAGCACCTGAATGACCGCAACATACAGGGATATACAATGTAATACTGACACATAGGTTGGACTTGATGGACTTGTGTCTTTTTTCAACCTCACCTACTATGTAACTATGTAACCTGTCTGTCTCCCTTCTATTTCCCTTTTTTTTTCTTTCTTCTCTTCTCCCCTCTCTTCCGCCCCCTTCTTTGC
Organism: Aquarana catesbeiana; assembly: GCF_042186555.1. Taxonomy (NCBI): domain Eukaryota; kingdom Metazoa; phylum Chordata; class Amphibia; order Anura; family Ranidae; genus Aquarana; species Aquarana catesbeiana. The sequence goes on along the minus strand of NC_133328.1, from coordinate 551,144,546 downwards.
TGGTTTTTCCCCCTTTCTCTCCCCTTTCTTGTCTCCTTCCCCCCTTATTAAGGCATTATACCCCTGACTTCAGGATTGAGAAATGTAATACTTCCTGCATTGGAACACCGTCCACACTGTTAGCTATATATATTTATGTACTATGTGTAATACTTATACCAACATTATACATTTTACCCCTGTAACACATTGAATATGATTATGCTGTAATGTATGTACTCTTTCCTTCAATAAAACACTCCTGATTGATAAAAAACATTTTTTCCAGCGCTCTAAAAAGTTCCTTTAAAAAAAGACCATCCCAGTCATATACACTGCCATGTATGTTTCAATTTTCAAGGACCAAATAGACAAAAGGTTAGAAGCCCTCCTTAAGTCCAGTTGTGTCTGTTTACCAGGCTTTAGCTGTATGATCCAAAACATAGCTAGGAACCTTGAGGACAGGGTTGAGAACCACTGGTGTAGGTTATACTGGGGCTGTTGTTACAGCTTTGTTTGCCAGTGTTAATCACCTAAAGGCAATTGCTTATTACCTATGGTCTAAAGCCTCATACCCACGATGAGAAAACCAGATGAAAAATTCAGCTTTAGACGAGATCGTATGATATACTGATCATTAGTACACAGCTTTCGTCCCAAATTTTCCGAAGGAATAGACACAAAAAAAAATTTGTATGATTCCAGATCGTATGATTTTCGTTTTAATTAGTACAGTTTTTTTTCTAAAATAGAGTACAAATACATTAGATCACTCACAAAATGTTTTTTCTGTCATATGTGAATTTTCGTACTTTAGTAACCTATTCTCTTTCGATATGGAGACTAGCATGCAAAGAAAAACAGACAATGATTCGTCTGATAATCTCATTGTGTGTACTAGGCTTAGAGGGGTTGTAAAGGCAAAAGGTTTTTTATCTTAATGCATTCTAATATTCCAATGCAGCAGCCGCCCCAGCAACCCCTAATACTTACCCGAGCCCCATCTCTGTCCAGCGATGTCCACGAGTGCCTCGGCCACCAGTGACTCTTCCACCTGATTGTCTGAGACAGAGCAGCAGCGCCATTGGCTCCCGCTGCTGTCAATCAAAGGCAGTTGGCCAATCAGGAAAGAGGGGGCGGGGCTGAACCGAGCGCCGTTTCTAAATGAACACACAGAGCTGCAGCTCGGCTCGGGTGGCCCCATAGCAAGCTGCTTGCTGTGGGGGCACTCTGCAGGAGGGAGGGGCCAGGAGCTCCAGCCAGGGACCTGAGAAGAGGAGGATTTGGGCTGCTCTGTACAAAACCACTACACAGAGCAGGCAAGTATAACATGTTTATTATTTTTATAGGAGAAAAAATGAGATTTTACAATCACTGGTAAGCTTTACAATCACCAATTCATCTGGTCCTGTGTCCTGTATTATACTCCAAAAAAATATTTTTTTTCACGTTCAACATCCTATTTTTCGGCTTTAAATACATGTTATTTCCTGTCTGTATTTTGCAAAAATAATTGACATCTTTATTTTTAACCCCTTCCCGCCGAGCGTACGCAGATGTGCGTACTCGGCTTTCGGGGGTTATACCGGGATGATCGGCTTTCCAAGTATAACAACCGATGCGGCTAAAAGCCGCTCGGCTGTTATATCGGAGGAGCGGTAGGGGACGCCCCCCCCTCCCGCCGCTCTTACCGGGCCTCCCGATCACCAATCCTCCGGCGGCTACTGACAGTCTGGAACGAAGCCGTAAGCGGCTTCGTTCCAACCTCCTAATTGTAAACGCGGAAGTGGCGTCATGACGTCACTTCCCGTTTACTCAGCTGCCAATGACGCCGGTTTTAAAAAAATATACAGTATTCAGAATCGCCGAAAATGGCGATCTGAATACTGTGAAGTGCAAAGGAGGGATCGGGGGTCTTTTAGAGTACCTGTCACCACCTATTACTGTTTTTTTAAACACAATTTATAAATATAAAGAAAAATAAAATAAATAAGAAAAATTTTTTTTTTTCTTTAAAGCGCCCCGGTCCCTGCGAGCTCGCGCAGTAAAGAAAACGCATACGGAAGTCGCGCCTGCATATGTAAACTGTGTTCAAATCACACGATCGTCAGAGCAAGAGCAATAATTCTAGCACTAGACCTCCTCAGTAACTCTAACCTGGTAACCGTAAAAAAAAAATTTAAAGCATCGCCTATGGAGATTTTTAGGTACCGTAGTTTGTCGCCATTCCACGAGTGCGTGCAACTATAACGCGTGACATGTTTGGTATCTATTTACTCTGCGTAACATCATCTTTTACATTATACAAAAAAATTGGGCTAACTTTACTGTTTGGTTTTTTTAAAACTCATGAAAGTGTCCCTTTTCCCAAAACACCGCTGCACAAATACCGTGTGACATAAAATATTGCAACAATCACCATTTTATTCTCTAGATTCTCTGCTAAAATATATATATATATATATATATATATATATATATATATATATATATATATAATGTTTGGGGGCTCTAAGTAATTTTCTAGCAAAAAATATGGATTTTAACTTGTAAACACCAAATGTCAAAAATAGGCTTAGTCATGAAAGGGTTAAGAAAGGAATTGTAAATTTTGATCTAGCAACGTTCACAGAAACTTTACCATGGCGCATTCTGTTAATTTATTTTTTCTGTTAAACATTCCTAAATAGCCCACAGCCTAGATAACATGCACAAAAAAGGATGCTGTGGATGCTTTAATAATAATGATATAACTTGATATAAAGAGAGCCTTGCTGGTGAACGCATCCAGTTGTATCAGGGAATAACAGGAACGTTATGTTTGCCAGGACCATTGATGACACAAATTCAGCTTTCAGAGGTCAGCAAAGCAAAAGAAAATGTTACATTTTCAAACTTGCTTTGAATTCATGGATAATATTCAAGAAGCTATTTTAAAGGTGCTGTTCTGTATAAAATAATGAGGTTCCTGAAGGTTATGGTGAGAATTTTTCCTATTTTTGTATGCGTCCCATAAATGAATACTATAAAATTGTTAAGTTTGTATGCAATATTTTGGAGTTGGCTCAGTATTCAAATCTGATATTCATATCCTCAGTTTTTCACTTTCCAAATATAAAGGAGCATCCTTATATCTTTGATGGTGATACGGTAGTACCTTTCATGTATCCTTTCTAGGTGATACATTTATTTTTTACAGACATTTATATAGCATCCATAGTTTACATGCTGTACATTCACATCAGTCCCTGCCCTTAAAGAGCTTACAATCCAAGGTCCCGATTTCACATGCATGCATACATGCACACAAACACTATTTGGATAGGAGCCAATTGGAGTGTCTGAGGAAACTGGAGTATGTTAAGGATAGCCACTGCAGGCCCAAGGAGAACATGCCAACACCATGTAGAAGTGTTCTGACCTGGATACATAGAGGGACCCCAGTGCTATGAGCCAGAAGCGTTTCATTACTAAGCCAACGTGCTGCACATATTTTTATGTGAATAATTCTTTTTTTGCTTTTGATTCTACAGAGGTAAAAAAGCAAAGAATCAGAATGGAGACCATGAAAACTTGGTGAATGCAGTAAGTTTAACCTGTTTCTCCCTATTTGCTAACTCATCCTAAAATAGTCTTCTTTAAAGAATAAGTTCACCTTTCTCGTGTAGCACCCTCTACCAATAGGTAGGTGCTAGTAGTAGGATTTTTACTAGATAGACTGCCAGCACAGGTAAATTTAGGCAGGCCTATGCTGCAAGCTAGGCCTGTTTGTTTTTGATCTGAGGGCTGGGAGTGGTTAGTGTAGCAGTGGGTGTGACCACCTGTGCTCTAGTTCTGAGGTGCCTCCCCAGCTTCCAGGGAGAATGTTCTGGAAGAGGGGCAGGGCCTAGAACTGGAATGGCAGGCAGCTCATGTGGGAGCCCTGACCAATCCCCAACTAGAATTGGCAGGGGGCGGGCCACCTATATAAGCTGAGGTAACATGCCACTGGGAGGAGTTGTCGGCCGGGTGAAGTGGAGAATGGAATACTAAACAGCAGCAGGAGGGCACCCCCATCTGGGGGAGGGGGGGAGTGCCGATCACAGGAGGAGGCCCAGGGAAAACTGTGAGGGAACGTCGCTTTTACACGGTCATTAGCGATGTCTTTATCATTACACGGTCATTGATAAGGAACTCCTGGAGCAGAGGGGCAGGTGAAGCTGTCGGAACGTATGGTCCACTTAAGTTCTCCATCAAGGACAGAGAAAGGTTGGCGAGTGTACCACAGTGGAGGGCTGGATGTGCCAAGAAGTCTGTGAGGGAACTTCACTTCTACACAGTCATTAGTGAAGTCCTCATCATTACACGGTCAATGATGAGGAGTCCTGGATCAGAGGAGAGACTGTGGGGAGTTGTGCCAAATCGATGTGGCCTGTGGGCACAGGATTTGCTATCTGGGAACAGTAGTCCACCGCTCAACATGTGCTTTTAAACTACTAGGCCTCCGGGGAGAGGTGCTACAGGCCTCTGGCCTAGTAGCAGCGATCAACCAGAGCCAGCTTGAGGAACTATTCAGAGTGGGTCCTTCTTGCTTACAGAAGAAGATGTGACATTACATTGATAACTACAGGATAAGTTTGTGCAGGAGGAGAGGGTATCTGGGAACATCACCCTTACACGGTCAAGTGTGATGTCCTCATCCTTACACGGTCATGGGTGTGGAAGTTCTGGAAGCAATAGTCTGCAGGAGTTACGCAGTGGAGGAGCAATAGTCTGCATGGTGACACAGGAGAAAGATCTTTTCTGGGGTCTACCAATCACCTGATCTACAGGTTGCTGACCCCCACTTTACAGGCTCCAAGAAATAAATACATGCACGTTTTTTTACCTGCAAAAAATGTGCATTTGATATATTTTTCCAAAAAATAAACATATCCTTTTAACTTGTAGTTCATCAAAAGAAAGGCAAAAACTCTTTATAAAGCGTGGTCTAATTTTTTCTAATAACATAAAAGTTCCTTCCTTATCCCCTAAGGCAGTTGGATTCCCCCAAGAGCAGTGATGGCGAACCTTGGCAACCCAGATGTTTTGGAACTACATTTCCCATGATGCTCAACTACACTGCAGAGTGCATGAGCATCATGGGGAATGTAGTTCCAAAACATCTGGGGTGCCAAGGTTCACCATCACTGCCCTAGAGCAACAATCTACGTAATTATATGTTATAAAAAATTCCACCCTCTCTCGGCATGGATATATCAGGATATTTTTACCAGCTACTTGTATGATAGGCCTGCATTCTCTATATCAGGGGTAGGCAACCTCGGCCCTCCAGCTGTGGTGAAACTACAAGTCCCATCATGCCTCTGCCTCTAGGAGTCATGCCTGTGATTGTCAGGGTCTTACAATGTCTCATGGGACTTGTAGTTTCAAAACAGCTAGAGGGCCACGGTTGCCTACCCCTGCTCTGTAGTGAATTCTAAACAGGAATACAGAGACGACTCCGACATGTGTCACTAGTAGCTTAGCTGGAAAATGCTGGGATAATGACTATATGGAAATAAAATAAAATAGATGCTTATTCCGTAAATTTGTCATCTGAGACCTTGTTATTTTGTACAATATTGGCACACAGTGTTTAGATACAATGATATTGCACCTTTACCTGTTATTCCAGTATAATAATTATACATATTTACCCATCAGCCTTCTGACAAAGAGACACACAGCCGTTCTGTAACAAGCCTGGGGACAGAAGCTCCGGTCAGCAGTTACCGAAATGGCGCCATCAGCACTGGTGACGGTATGTATGAAGTAAAACCCAGACCATTATTTTAGTGTACTTATACTGTGTGCAATTAAAGAAAAAAAACAAATTAATGTTTAAAGCGGTATTAAACACAAAACCAGAAATGTAATATATTGCAGTTTACCAATCATTCGATGTGATGGCTGCATTAGTTTTCATTTATTTGGCTCCCCACCTCTGGTGTACTAGTAACACACCTCCTGTATTTGAGTGCTCCCAATCTGAAGGAGCACTGTGGGCACAGCATATAGCAGCATTGTCAGTCTAGGGGAGGGGAGTGCTAAATATATGAGCAGATTTAAATACACTAACAAATTGAAGCCAAACTCCAGCTCAAACTTTATAATCAGTTACAGCAAACCATGTTTTTTTTCCCTTTTGGGATAAAGGTTTTTAATGAATACGTACAAAACTGACCATTGTAAGCATCCCTGCCAGAGTTATTTGTTTTTTTTCTCTTTCATGTAAAGTGACGCATGCTGCAGGAGAGCTTGTGATTTTTAAAAACAGAGTTGCTGGCTAGATCACCAAATGAAAATAAAAGAAAGCAAGCCTTAAAAAGAAAATGAATGCAGTCACCACATGTAAAAATTGATAAGCTGCAATATAATAGATGTTTGGTTTTGGGTTTAAGCAATCTGAAGAATATACAGTTGTGCTCATAAGTTTACGTACCCTGGCAGAATTTATGATATCTTGGCAATTTTATAGAGAATATGAATGATAACACAAAAACTTTTCTTTCACTCATGGTTAATGTGTGGCTGAAGCCATTTATTATCAGTCAACTGTGTTTACGCTTTTTAAATCATAATCGCAACAGAAACTACCCAAATGACCCTGATCAAAAGTTTACATACCCCAGTTCCTAATACCGTGTATTGCCCCCTTTAACATCAATGACAGCTTGAAGTCTTTTGTGGTATTTGTGGATGAGGCTCTTTATCTTCTCAGATGGTAAAGCTGCCCATTCCTCTTGGCAAAAAGCCTCCAGTTCCTGTAAATTCTTGGTCTGTCTTGCATGAACTGCACGTTTGAGATCTCCCCAGAGTGGTTCAATGATATTGAGGTCAGGAGACTGAGATGGCCACTCCAGAACCTTCACTTTATTCTGCTGTAGCCAATGACAGGTCAACTTGGCCTTGTGTTTTGGATCATTGTCATGTTGGAATGTCCAAGTACGTCCCATGTGCAGCTTCCTGGCTGATGAATGTAAATGTTCCTCCAGTATTTTTTGATAACATACTGCATTCATCTTGTCACCAATTTTGACCAAATTTCCTGTGCCTTTGTAGCTCACACATCCCCAAAACATCAGCGATCCACCTCCATACCTTTCATCATAGGCTTTGTTGACTCCTCTCCAAATGTAGCGTTTATGGTTGTGGCCAAAAAGCTCAATTTTGGTCTCATCACTCCAAATGACTTTGTGCCAGAAGGTTTGAGGCTTGTCTCTGTGCTGTTTGGCGTATTGTAAGTGGGATACTTTGTGACATTTGCGTAGTAATGGCTTTCTTCTGGTGACTTGACCATGCAGCCCATCTTTCTTCCAATGCCTCCTTATTGTACATCTTGAAACAACCACACCACATGTTTTCAGAGAGTCCTGTATTTCACCTGAAGTTATTTGTGGGTTTTTATTTGCATCCAGAACAATTTTCCTGCCAGTTGTGGCTGAAATTTTAGTTGGTCTACCTGACCGTGGTTTGGTTTCAACAGAACCCCTCATTTTCCACTTCTTGATTAGAGTTTGAGCACTGCTGACTGGCATTCTCAATTCCTTGGATATCTTTTTATATCCTATTTAGTTTCCTACCTCCATATAGGTTACTAGATTAAAATAAATTCTTAGGTGCACCGTGCATATGTCAAATATTAAAAACAAATACCGTGCATGTGTCAATTAAATATTCTGCTACAATATTGTGCAATCATAGGTGATACATAGACATAAATGCTTACACATGTGATATTGCTGAGGAGGGAAGGAAGGGGGAGGGGCGGGGGGGAGAGGAAGGGGGGGGGGGGAGGGGAGTGAGATGGGGAAGTGGGGAGGGGGTGTAGGAAGTCTGTTCCTAAGGAAAATTGCAATAACAAGATAAAGTGCAAATGTGCTGGTGCAATCCAAAAAGCAACAGTGACAAGATAAAGTGCAAACGTGCTTCAAAATTCTTTAGTATGTCTCTTGTGCAATTTCTTGTGCTGTGGTGATAATCCTTCACTTATAATATCTCTTTGCTCTGAAAGTGCAGCCACTCACCAGATCACTTCACCCCTGCGGGGGTAGTAGGCAGTTACAGTTTTATCGCCACTGTACAGCGATCGCTGGCGGGCTCAGGATCGTGGTATATCATATATAAAAAGAGTGGGAGTGCCCATAGCGTAAAATTGCTTTAAAAAAGTTTTATTACACAAAATGAAAGGGTACTCACACTTTTGCAGTAAAAATCAAGCGAAATGGTAAAAACGTCAAAACCGTCATAAATATCCTTCAGCGCTGGTACAGGAGGTGATGTTTGGGAAGCACAGATTAGGCCACGCCCTAGGCGTTTCGTCGTTAGGACGTCACGCTCCCGTAGACGTCCTAACGACGAAACGCCTAGGGCGTGGCCTAATCTGTGCTTCCCAAACATCACCTCCTGTACCAGCGCTGAAGGATATTTATGACGGTTTTGACGTTTTTACCATTGCGCTTGATTTTTACTGCAAAAGTGTGAGTACCCTTTCATTTTGTGTAATAAAACTTTTTTAAAGCAATTTTACGCTATGGGCACTCCCACTCTTTTTATATATGATATACCACGATCCTGAGCCCGCCAGCGATCGCTGTACAGTGGCGATAAAACTGTAACTGCCTACTACCCCCGCAGGGGTGAAGTGATCTGGTGAGTGGCTGCACTTTCAGAGCAAAGAGATATTATAAGTGAAGGATTATCACCACAGCACAAGAAATTGCACAAGAGACATACTAAAGAATTTTGAAGCACGTTTGCACTTTATCTTGTCACTGTTGCTTTTTGGATTGCACCAGCACATTTGCACTTTATCTTGTTATTGCAATTTTCCTTAGGAACAGACTTCCTACACCCCCTCCCCACTTCCCCATCTCACTCCCCTTCCCCCCCCCCCCCCTTCCTCTCCCCCCCGCCCCTCCCCCTTCCTTCCCTCCTCAGCAATATCACATGTGTAAGCATTTATGTCTATGTATCACCTATGATTGCACAATATTGTAGCAGAATATTTAATTGACACATGCACGGTATTTGTTTTTAATATTTGACATATGCACGGTGCACCTAAGAATTTATTTTAATCTAGTAACCTATATGGAGGTAGGAAACTAAATAGGAACAGCGCCAAACCCTTCTATAATTTTTAATATATCTCAGCTGTCCCCATTTTAGGGTGACTGCTTGCTGGGAGGCAGCAGTTCCAAACTTTACCAATTAAGTCTTTATGTCCACTGCGCGGGTTCACCATCCCTTTACTATCTTTTTATATCCCTTCCCTGTTTTATACAGTTCAGTTACCTTTTCCCGCAGATCCTTTGACAATTCTTTTGCTTTCCTCATGACTCAGAATCCAGAAACGTCAGTTCAGCACTGGATGAAAGATGCAAGGGTCTGTCAGGAGTCCAGGAACTCATTGACCTTTTATACACTCGCACTAATTTACAAGCAAACAGATCACAGGTGAGGATGGTTACCTTTTAATAGCCATTCAAACCCATTTGTGTGCATGTTATCAGACCAAGGGTGTGTAAACTTTTGATCAGAGTCATTTGGGTAGTTTCTGTTATGATTATGATTTAAAAAGAGTAAACACAGTTGATTGATAATAAATGGCTTCAGCCAAACACTAACCATGAGTGAAAGACATGTTTTTGTGTTATCATTCAAATTCTCTGAATAATGGACAAGAAATCATGAATTCTGCCAGGGTATGTAAACTTATGAGCACTGTAGCTGTATATGCAACCTGAATAATATAAAGGACTTAACGTGGTATTAAACCCAAAATAAAAAAATAAGGCTATTGCAGCTTACCAATCATTAGATGTGGTGTCTGCATTTGTTTTCTTTTCTCAGGCTTTTTCCTTCTGTTCTCACATGGTGATCTGGCCAGTTAAAGTGATTCTAAAGGCAGAAGTTTTATTTATCTTAATGCATTCTATGCATTATGATAAAAAACCTTCTGTGTGCAGCAGCCCCCCTAATACTTGCCTGAGCCCCATCTCAATCCAGAGATGTCCATGTGTGCCTCCGCCATCCAGGACTCTCCCTCCTGATTGGCTGAGACACAGAAGTTGCGCCATTGGCTCCCGTTGCTGTCAATCAGTCAGTTAGCCAGTGAGAGAGAGAGAGGGGGTGGGGCCAAACTGCAGCTCCATGTCTGAATGGACACACAGAGCTGTAGCTTGGCTTGGGTGCCCCCATAGCAAGCTGGTTGGTGTGGGGGCACTCGGCAGGAGGGAGGAGCAAAGAGAGCCAGCCAGGGACCCAAGAAGAGGAGGATCTGGGCTGCTCTGTGAAAAAAATCTCTGTACAGAGCAAGTAAGTATAACATGTTTGTTATTTTTAAAGAAAAAAAAAAAACAAGACTTTAGTATCACTTTAAACTTCAATAAAAACCATCCAACATTCGGCCTGTGTGTATGGGAGCCGGTCCAACAGAAGCCGGCTATTTGGCCAGCGCGACCTTGCACCTGATCAACGCTCTTAGCCAATGGCTGAGAGCGCTGACCCGGAGTATTCTGGCAGGGGGGCCGTCCCCCTGTCAGAACACAACAGTTCAGCAGAGGAGATCAAAAAAAGGTCAGCTCTGGTCAGAGCCACTGTACTAACGATCAAACGTTAGTACAGCGGCTCTGACTGGGGCTGACCTTTTTTTTTTTTTTTTTTTTTTTCTGTTCAACCTGCTGGGTCGAATGGAAAAAAAACTCCTATTGTGTACCAAGCTTAACACACCTCCTGCATTAAAGTGCTCCCACTGGATGAAAGAGGAAAAGAGATACGTTTGGACAGCAGCATTGTCAGCCTGGGGGAAGGGGAGTGTTAGATGTACTGACAGATTTAAATACACTAACAAATTGAAGCCAAACTCCAGCTAACATTTTTTAAGCAGTTACAGCTAACTTTTTTTTTCCTTTTTGAGATACAAGTTTCACCTAAATAAAAGCTGATCATTATAAGCACCCATATCAGTGTTAAATGGTTTATCTTAACCCTTTAACTGCTGCATCTGTAGGACAGCTCTGTTCTGGAGGCTTAGTATCACATGTGGGCATTACCTAGAGCAGTCAACATGCAAATGCAGTCTTACTAGGAACACCCATTCCTCCCAAGAGACAGTCCCTGCTTGTATAAGGGCTGATGACTCTTGTGTGAAAATCTCATTTTTACAGGAAATGAATGTGAAGTAGAATTAACCATGATACTTTGCTGCAAAGAGTTTTTGTTCTACCGTTTGCTATGAGGGGGAAGAATGCCATTTTTAAAGTGAACTGAAAGCGCAAAACATGAATTCAAATATATTCCTTAATAGCTACGAGGATATAATTCTGCTGTATATGAACCAGATGCCTTGCTAAAACCCAGATTTTACCTTGCTAAAGTAGTGGCAACATCATTTCTGTGCTGCATGTGAGTTGTGCTGCAACATACCAGAAGCCTAGACATCACTTTTACAAGACAACAGAAGACTTCTAGTTTATGTCTGCACAGGGGGTTCAGGTGTATTACTGTACCTTTAAGGAGGAAAGGTCTGCCTCAAGCCAGACATGTTCTGTTTGTGCACTGCTGTATACTGTATGTTCCCATAGTTGAGGAACTCAGTTTAGAGTAGAAGTGTGAAACTAAATTTCATCATGGGCCACGTCAGCAGTATGGTTGCCCTCGAAGGGCTGTGCCAAGTTCATGATTATGCTATGCACAGGGTGCAGAGTTCAGGATTACTCTGCGTACGGGGTGCAGAGTTCAGGATTACTCTGCGCACAGAGTGCAGAGTTCAGGATTACTCTGCGTACGGGGTGCAGGGTTTAGGATGACTCTGCGTACAGGGTGCAGAATTCAGGATGACTCTGCGCACGGGGTGCAGAGTGCAGGATTACTCTGCGCACTGGGTGCAGAGTGCAGGATTACTCTGCGCACGGGGTGCAGAGTGCAGGATTACTCTGCGCACGGGGTGCAGAGTGCAGGATTACTCTGCGCACGGGGTGCAGAGTGCAGGATTACTCTGCGCACGGGGTGAAGAGTGCAGGATTACTCTGCGCACGGGGTGCAGAGTGCAGGATTACTCTGCGCACGGGGTGCAGAGTGCAGGATTACTCTACGTACGGGGTGCAGCATTCAGAACTACTCTGCGCACAGGGTGCAGAGTGCAGGATTACTCTACGTACGGGATGCAGCGTTCAGGATTACTCTGCGCACAGGGTGCAGAGTGCAGGATTACTCTACGTACAGGGTGCAGCGTTCAGGATTACTCTGCGCACAGGGTGCAGAGTGCAGGATTACTCTGCGTACGGGGTGCAGAGTGCAGGATTTCTCTGCGCACGGGGTGCAGAGTGCAGGATTTCTCTGCGCACGGGGTGCAGAGTGCAGGATTTCTCTGCGCACAGGGTGCAGAGTGCAGGATTACTCTACGTACAGGGTGCAGAGTGCAGGATTTCTCTGCGCACGGGGTGCAGAGTGCAGGATTTCTCTGCGCACGGGGTGCAGAGTGCAGGATTTCTCTGCGCACGGGGTGCAGAGTGCAGGATTTCTCTGCGCACGGGGTGCAGAGTGCAGGATTTCTCTGCGCACGGGGTGCAGAGTGCAGGATTAGTCTGTTAGTGTACAGGGTGCCATGTTGCGGCTGTAAAACTGGGTGTAAAGGCCACATGACAAGGCTTGGCGGGCCAGATTCGGCCCATGGGACTTGTGTTTGACATGTGGTTAAGAGTTAAGGGCCACACGGCAATGTGGCTTCCACATAGATTTGTAAATGTATGCAACTAATACCATATTAGCTGCAACAGATTAGTTTATTTGTTTTTTTGTCTAGCTTTAAAGTGTGTTGGGACCACTAGCTTAAAGCAGATCAGAGTGGCTGCCATCTTTGTGCTCTCTTTTTCTCCCTCTGTCTCTCTCCCTCTATCTATCCTATGTGTGCACTATGAAGGAAATGTATGTTACTTAGCTTAGAAAAAATGCCGTTTGCAATTCTTTTTTAAAAATGGCATAAAAATCTGACATTTATAGGCCCCGCTGACTGAACATAAATTTGTCCCTTAGTGCAGTAGTATAAATTAGAATGTACCAGTAATATAAATTAGAAAAATGTGCCATCGACATTACCTCCGATTTAATTCAGAAATTAATGACCATCAATTATCAGCTTGTAAACCATTCATTGTGTGCATAATCACTTAACACACATCATAATCCCAGTCCAAGAAGAGATTCTACTGAATTTATTGCCCACCTCTAGAATATTGCCTTCACCACAGCTGATTTAAGCAGGCCATAGATTATGCGATTTTCTTTCCTGCTACCACTGGTTGCAGCAAAGAAAATCATTTGATTCTGTTTTGATTGGTGAATCCCTCCTGCGGATCTTTTGTGGGGGGGGGGAGGGGGTGCTGCGGGAGAACACATTAATTTCTGTTAGTGGCTATAGCCGCTGGCTGTAATCGCATGCTAAAAATCCGACTTGCTTGTTCTACCCAAATCAATTCATGGATCGACTTGGGTACAATCAGCCTGCCCATAGATGGATCGTATTTCAGCCGGGCCCTGCTTAACTTTAATCCATCTATTGCCAGCTTAAGCACCATTCTTTTTTCTCAAAACGTGATTATAAGCTAATGTTGCCCAGACTGATTCATTTATCATACTGGTCCATTTTGTAGATCACCCATGGTGTATCCAAGAACAAGCATTAGCTGTATCGTAGAGCTTCATGATTAATCGTTAAAAAAATTGCGATCTCGATTCATTCCCCCTCACAAACTTAAGGCCCCTTGCACATGGGACGGATCTGTGATGATCCGCCTCGTGAACATCCGCTTGCTTAGCGGGGATCGCTCCGTTGATCCCCGCTGAGCCGGAGGATGACAGGGCGGTCCCCGAACACTGTGCAGGGACCGCCCTGTCAGATCTCCGCTCTCCCCTATGGGAGATTGGATGAACACGGACCGTCTATCCGTGTTCATCGATCCGCTCTGCAGACGGATAGAAAAATAGGATTTTCCTCCGTCTGCAGAATTGGACGATAGCGGGGACGGATGAGATCGGGTGTCAGCGGATGTTCATCTGCTAACACCCGCTATCCCATAGGGATGCATGCATGTCTGTATTTCATCCGAAAACGGATGGATGAAATACGGACATACTGTCCACACGTGTGAAAGGGGCCTTATCCAGCATTTCCACGATTCATGTAACAAGTGCAGAGCTCTCTGCTCATAGCTGTCAAAAGAAAAAAAGAGCAGCCGGAAAAACATTGCTCAGTGCTGAAAGAGAGATAAAAAGAAACACTGCATCTGTTAAAGAGGAACTGCAGTCTGCTCACATAATCTGTAATAAAAACTTCTTTGCCATTCTGAAGCTTCCCTCCAACCACTTTGCATGTTATTTTATATATACTGTGATTCTGTACTTGCCAAATATGCTGCAGAAATTTCCCTCCACTGGCTGCAACCATTTTAACTGTGGGCAGCTGAAGCTGCTGCCTGTTCACTTCCTCGATTTACACAGACACAGGGAGGCACACCTCCAGCTCTGCAGCCCTGCAGCTCTCATTGGCCCTCTTATCACTCATCCCCCCTCCCTTCCTGGCAAACTCTCATGAGAGTGAGAGAGAGAGCTGTGCATGATGTAATAAGCCTAAGCTTTTGATCAGACAAGAAACTGGAAATGGGCTGTATAAGGTATTTACTGGCAGAAAAAAAAATGTTTTATTATCCAAAGTTAAAGGAGAAGTCCAGCCTGAGCTCGTTTGGCTGGGCTTCTCCTATGGGTCACAGGAGTCCAATGTGTCACAGGAGTCCAATGCCTTTTGCACTCCTGTGACCCGTTTTCAGCGGAGAGCGGTCTGAAGCCTGCTCTCTGCTGACATCACTGCTATCAGTCGAGACAGCGCGCCATCCTGACTTCCGAAGTCTGGATCCGCCAGTAGCTTGGACTTATGGTTGTCTCAGCGGGCCACTGAAACGGCAGCTCCCGCCCTTCCACAGCTCAGCGCTCCAGTGAGCGTGGAGGATCAGAGCAGGAGAGATGCTGAGTGACTAGGGCAGCATCTCTCCGCTCGGGGAGGAATGAGAACCGAGCCATTGGCGATGTATGATGTCTCAGTTCTCAGTGCACAGACGCTGGGGGACAGCTGCAGCATGGGTCTGATGCTGCATCCACCTAGGTATGTATGATTATCCAAAATAAAGCAAAACCCATACTTCTCATTGAAAACAAAAAGGGTAAATCATTAAATAGATAGATGAAAAAATAACTGAAGTTCTGCTTGAAGACTAAGTCTTTTTCTGACACTTGTTGCTTACAAGTTAAAATCTGTATTTTTTTGCTAGTAATTTACTTAGAACCTCCAAACATTATATATATATTTTTGTTAGCAGAGACCCTAGAGAATAAAATGGCAGTCGTTGCAATATTTTATGTCACACTGTATTTGCACAGTGGTCTTTTAAAGGCATTTTTTTTGGAAAAAATACACGTCAATTAATTAAAAAAACTAAGCCGTAAAGTTAGCCCAATTTTTTGTATAGTGTGAAAGATGATGATACGCCCAGAATCTGGATTTTTGTTCTAAGCATAAAAATTGTGATTCTCATTTGACCCAGAATCGTGCAGCTCTACTGTGTCGATAGCTGGATAACTGCCAGCAGCATAAATGAAATTTGAACATGGCAGAGCAACAATACTTATCCACAGAGTGGGGACAGTCCTCTTTTAAAGGTGCAGTAAAAGGCTATAATGTTGTATATGGAGCAGCTCCCAGTCCAATACAGTGTAAATGTTGCCAACATGTGCAACGTTATCAAGCAATGTCCAGTTAGGCCCTGTTCACATCTGGGCATAGCAGAAACACGCATTTCTGCCCGCATTTCTGTAAACGCACTAAAACGCCTATGTGGTGCCATTATTAATGGCACCCCAAATGCAGGTAGCGGTCACACGTGTCTTGGCTCAGTGCCAAAATTTAGTACATGAACTTTTTTTGACAGATTTTTGTGGAGGGGGACCCATTCAAATGATTGGTGCCTCTCCAAAAAGGTGACGCAGGATCATGGTTCAGATGTCAGCAGGGCTTTAAACATGATTAGAACGTAGATAGATTACCTCATTCCTTGAAGGGTGACTACAAATTGCATAGTCCTCCATTTTTTTTAACATTTGACTAGTGTCCTAAAAAGAAAGTGTAGTCTTTTTAGTATTTTTTCAGAAATACCAGGTAAAGGTCTGCTTGGTTTAAACAAGGTTATTAAATGTAAGGTTAAATAACAATGTTTCTGTGTATAGTTTTGTAATGATATGTGTATAGTAATATTTGTGCATACATGCTTTAGTGCTCCTATGTAATAGCCAAGTCATTGAAAACAATGCAGACCTTGTGTAGCTGATATCTCAGCCCAACAGTTGTCAAGCAGGGAGGATGGAAGGATCTATGGTAAATACAGGGCTCCCCCTAGTGGTTAATCTACACATTTTCTTATTTAATGCATAAATGACACAAATATGGAAGAGAAACCATTTAAAATATGCAAGTCATATCAAAACTGCATTTTAGGTGAACCTTTGCAGTACGAATGCCATTTGATGGTTAGTGTGCTATACTTTTCTCTTTAGGCCTTTAGCCATATTTAGTTAAGACATTGTGCACAACTTAGAATAGCTTATGTTTTGGATTGTATCTATATAAGCATACACCTTTTTTTATTCTATTTTTATTTTGGGCGGAGTTAGAGGGTTTGACTGCCTGCCAAATTTTCTTCATTTTGTGTCCCTGGCTGGGATATTTGATCCTCATTGGCCCACCAGGGAATGTACAGTATATAGAATGTATTCTAGACAGGGGAACCCGGAAACTTCACTCTCAGCAGAGTCATGGCTGACACGTGATGGGTGGCAGAAGGTATTCCCTTTTGGGTTAACTGCCCCTTTTGGCCAGTGATTGGATTTTACTATGCAGTGTACAGTGTCTGTTTTAATTCAGCTTCTATATTATTCATATATAGGTTTGACGTAAAATCTTTTGTTTGTTTTTCAGTCTCGGAGGACAGTGCAGCGACCTGCGTCCCAACCTATGAAGATGTGCAGAGCTCTCTACCTGACCTGTGTGACCCTCCGGACTTCACAGGGAAATCTGGAAGATGCCCTCAAACCAGAGAGCTGCCACAGATCCCTCCTGACAACCGGGAATCTGTCCTATCATCAGGAAGCCTAGAAAATGATGCCCCCCTCTATACCGAGGGGCCATATGAAGTCCTGAAAGACAGCTCTTCTCATGACAACATTATAGAAGACTGTCTCTATGAAACTGTGAAAGAATTAAAGGATATTAGTTCATCGGCCAGTTTGGAAGACTCTGGAAATGTCACGATGGGTGCAGCACAGGCCAGCCCGGTGATCACAGAGCGCAGAACAGAGGCTGCAGTGGAGTACGCCTCGGTGGACCATAATAGAAAGAGCAGGCAGAGCATCAATACTCAGAGCGCAGCCAGCACACCAACATCTCAGGATGAGGATATCCCCCCACCACTGCCTAAGAAACTCCTGGACGAGAATGAAAATGTACAAGGAAAAGAAGTGGAGGAAGAGAAACTGGACCAAGGGGGGGACCTGGAGGGGGCCAGCCAGGATGATAAGGCAAGTTCTCAACTTCTCACAGATTAGTAAAGTGCAGTACCTTTGTTTTACAGTTTCACAATAAAGCCCAGCTTCAGGTAGAATTAAGACACAGAAGAATGCAACTCTGTACTTATTATTACATCATTAAATGCATTTTTTAAATGCAATAAGTGTAAGCACCTGAGTTTGACTTGGTATCAGCCTCTTGCACTGTACATCAGAGCTGGGAAATGAAGATGGAGTCATCTACACCAGTGGTTCTCAACCCTGCCCTCAAGTACCCACAACAGGCCATGTTTTGGGAATTTCTCTTAGATAAAATAGCTGTCCAAAATACCAAGCCATCGACGCTGATTTAAAGCACCTGTGCAAGATAAAGGAAAACCTGCAAACATGGCGTGTTGGGGTACTTGAGGACTGAGGTTGAGAACAACTGATTTACACTGTGTGTTCTGATAAAAAAAAAGTATATTGACAGATCTCTATAAAGGTTTACACTAGTTAGGAAATGGCATATCTACCAAGGAAGGGCGCATTCACACGGCCACTGAGACCTGTCCTCCATGCTTAGCCACTTTTTGCTGCATGTGCATTCACATAGGAAGCTGTGCGCATGCAGCCCATAAAAGTGGAGGCAGATTCAGTGGCTCTACAAGTACAGTCGCATGTCAAAAGCTGGTGTGCAGGCAGAAGCAGGTGCAGAAATCCGAATGTACAGTATCAGATCTGTGTACTCGCTCCTGCCCGCATGTCAGATTTTGACATGCGACTGTGCTTGTAGAACCGCTGCATCTGCCTCCACTTTTATGGGTTACCTGCTGGATGCATACTCAGAGTGTAGACAACAGGTCTGAATGAACCCTAAATCCCAATGTAATCACATCTGAGAATTGGAAACTTTGTTGTTTTTTTTGTTTTAAATCTTAATAGCACATAGCTGTTGTGCTGATGCATAGGAACTGATGCATAGGCTGCCAAAAGGAACAATGAAAATCAATGGTCCCGCAGCACACATTGCAAATAATTTGACTGCATGCTGGTGTATACTGATCCAAATCAATATAATTGCATTCCTGAAGTCATGGAGCACTAAGTAGGTTTTGGGAACACACATGGTGACACACTCTTTTTAACACCAGTTTGATCAAGGCCTTACAATAAAATGTTGTTTATCTGAGAATTGATCATAAACAACCATTAGTGAGAATCTAAATCTCCACTCTGATTTAATAGCACAGCCATGCATCACAGGCTTAGCTGTTATTCGGTTTGGTTCTCTCCTTGTCAGAATAGAACTTTTGAGCTGTAAGGCTCTCATGGAGATTGAATTGGCTTCCACCAGGCCCCCAAAGAAGATTAAAACCGACCATGCCTTTAGTTTTTTCTCTGCAGTCCAGCATGTTTATTTAATATCATTTTTTGGAAACTCTCTGATCAGTACTAAGCATGGGCAGGAGAAAGGACAGCCGAAAGGTCCCTATAGACAGCTGTGAATTGGCTGCAGTTCAGCCATGGGTGGCCCTGCAAGCACCACCAATTTATTTGACTGAGCCGGGTGGAAAATAATTGGCCAAACAGTAACTACATCCTTTTAGATGCCGTCAAGATTCAGGTATTCGGGTTGCTGTGGGTGCCGTGACCAGGGCCGCTGAAGACTGATGTCACACAGGTTATTCTGCAATTGGTGGCAAATCACCAGAAGCAGAATTACACTAAAGAGGCTTTCACGTGTCCCCCAATGAAATTGCACCCTCGCTAGCCCAGAGTGCAGCTCAATCAAGGATGTGATATCCTTGCTAGCAAGAGATCAATTTAATTAAAACCGTTAAGTAAGTTGGCAATCACCAATGACTTGTCCCCAATGATAGGATCGCCCTTGTGACATCGGCCTTAATAAAAATTAAATAAGGTAAAGTTACACTCTCATAACAGTTCAGGGATGGAGATTCAGATATTACAAATACTCATTAGTGCACAGTTCTCTGTAAAATCTTTTGATACTTTGTATGTATGAAAGCTTCCCATGTTCCTTGCCAGCCCTATTTACATAATCGCTCCCCATTAGCTGGTAAAAGTAAGGTCTTTGTTCCACAGACCTGGGATAATAACCCAAGAGGATTTGAGCCAGAATAAATAGTGCTCTCATTGCGGTATAGACATATATGTATTGATCCTTCTTTTCTTTTCTTTTAGAGACAAAGTTGCGTATCCTACAAATCTCGAGCAGAAGACCCATGTCTGACAGAAGATGACGTATGTATTAACATATTAATCCCCATAGTAGCCCTAGGGAATTCTGCTCTTTGAATTAAGCCATCTTACCTGGCTGCAGGCAGGCTTCACATTGTCAGCCAGTTGTGTGATGTAGTGGGGGCTACGGCATGTTTGATCTCCCGGGTTGTCAAGTGCGTGTTGGTTTTATGAAATAGACAGATAAATCAAAGAAACACTGTCATTGTAGAACCAGAGAATTCTATGAATAAAATATGCAGATGACAACATTTTTGGGACTTTATCCTGTAAATATGCTTGCAGTATATACTATGAGTAGTGTAAGCTGTCATATATTTAAAGATCCTGTATAACTACTTATATTTTATTTATTTATTTATTTATATATATACATATATAAAATATATATAATTTATTTAACCTGCAGCATAGTTATTTATTATAGAGGTTTCAGGATTAAGGTGGAATCCTCCAAACATGATGATTGGCTGGGGTCTTTCTGCTAATAAACCTTGTCAGTCAACAGCTGTACCAGCACTGCCAATCTACTCTCAGGTTCCCAATGGTCAGAGAACTACTCATATAGTTACATAGTAGGTGAGGTTGAAAAAAGACACAAGTCCACCAAGTCCAACCTATGTGTCAGTATTACATTGTATATCCCTGTATGTTGCGGTCATTCAGGTGCTTATCTAAAAGTTTCTTGAAACTATCAATGCTCCCCGCTGAGACCACAGCCTGTGGAAGGGAATTCCACATCCTTGCCGCTCTTACTGTAAAGAACCCTCTACGTAGTTTAAGGTTAAACCTCTTTTCTTCTAATTTTAATGAGTGGCCACGAGTCTTGTTAAACTCTCTTCTGCGAAAAAGTTTTATTTCTATTGTAGGGTCACCAGTACGGTATTTGTATATTGAAATCATATCCCCTCTCAAGCGTCTCTTCTCCCAGAGAGAATAAGTTCAGTGCTTGCAACCTATCCTCATAACTAAGATCCTCCAGACCCTTTGTTAGCTTTGTTGCCCTTCTTAGTACTTGCTCCATTTCCAGTACATCCTTCCTGAGGACTGGTGCCCAGCACTGGACAGCATACTCTAGGTGCGGCCGGACCAGAGTCTTGTAGAGTGGGAGAATTATCGTTTTATCTCTGGAGTTGATCCCCTTTTTAATGCATGCCAATATTCTGTTTGCTTTGTTAGCAGCAGCTTGGCATTGCATGCCATTGCTGAGCCTATCATCTACTAGGACCCCCAGGTCCTTTTCCATCCTAGATTCCCCCAGAGGTTCTCCCCCCAGTGTATAGATTGCATTCATGTTTGTTCGGTGTCACCTTTTGGAAAGTTAGCCCTTCCAATGCAGTCTGGGATATCGATGCAAGTACAATTGGGCTGCAAAAAAACATTGAGAAGCAATTTTGGTCCCAAGGCTGCCCTGGAGATAACTGAGCAGAGGTAGATATTTGCCGTTTTTACTGGTGCTGTTCTTATAACATTTAGCCTGTGAGGGTTCTGAGCGAAGAGACCTCCATTCATCAGAACCAAAGGGAAGGTGTGTGTATGTATGCCACAATATGCGCAGTGTGCATGCCCAGGTGACGTCACCAGCTACTACTAAAGTAAATATCTCCTAAACAGCGCACGTTTAGGAGATATGTACTGTACATACAGGTAAATCTTCTTATAGGCTTACCTGTAGGTATTTAGAAAAAAAAGGGGGGGGGGGGTTTCAAATAAATGCTGAGAAAATGCATTGCAAAGTTTTCCTTTTAAAAAAGCTTATTTACTTCCATCAGTATGTTCACATTGCAGTTCAAAGATTTGGGGCTAAGCTGGAAATGTAGTTATGGCTGGATGCTGCTGGATTGTATGTGTCTTGGTAACCCCAGTGGGAGTGGTGCAACTCCGCTAGTAGGTGAGTTTAGACCTAGCTCCCCCATTCTGTGAACCACCTTCCCAATATTAAATGAGAAGTGTAGGTTTTGAAAAAAATAAACATCCATACTCACCTCGGTGGATGCAACATTAGTCACCCTCCACCTCTAAGACCGAGAACTGAGCAATCAAAGGCCGCTGATCACTCAGTTCTCAGTCTTCAATGACCAGAGAGCTGGATGACTTTCAGTCATCAGCTCTCTGCTGTGCCCCTCCAGCGCTCACTGGAGCGCTGGACGGTAGAGGGGGTGGGTGGGAGTGGCTAACATTAACAACAGAATCTCCCTAGAGTCAGGACCAGCTGAGTGATGTCAGCCCATTGTTGGCTGATTATGGTCACAGGAATGCAGAAAGTGCACTCCTATGGCCTACATGAGAAGTAGGGCCAAAAGATCTTTGATCCTACTTCTCCTTTAATGCTTGCTGCAACCATACTCCAGCCTTGGATTGGCCCAGGCTATGTGTAACATGTACATGGTCTACTGTGCACCACAGATGTAATTGTAGAGAGTACATGGGAAAATATCTAGGAACTAATGATTTAAGATAAACCACTAGTTTTCCCTTGGCAGGTTCAGTTTACTTAAGAGACCATAAAGAACTCTTTTTAGTCTTCCCCCTTTCCCCTGCTCGCTTGCTCTGCCTCCAGCCCAGCTAAGTAATATCATCTAATTCTTGATATGGGAGACCCTTGGCACTCCCTATACGCCTCCATAGTGCAGCACCTTGTGTCTAAGCTCCATTCACCAGGCTCAGGCGCAAATGTGTAGGTAGGGGTAGTATATATGGCCCTGTGTGTATGTGTTTACACAAAGCAAGTTGAATACTCACATAGGAATCTTAAAGGGTAACTCCACTTTCGTGGGGAAAAAAATGGTAAATAAAGAAAAAATAATATAGCGTATACAATTGCAACACAAGTCCTATTGTAATTGAATGTTATTAAAAATTACATTTTCCTTTTCAGTCTGCAGCTCTGTAATTTTCTGAAAATGCAATATGGCTACCTGGAGTTGTTCTGTACACAGAATGTGTACTGGACACACCCAGAAACATAATTTCCTGCTTGTGTGATTGGCTCACTGATTTTCCCAGAAGTCTGCACTAAGATACAAGTCAGATTTCAGGCATCCCCTTAAACAAAAATGTAATTTTTGCTGAGATATTCCCAATAGGAACACGTCTAACCCTGGGTTCACACTGATGCGATGTGGGAACCAGCGCGATTACAACGCTGGTTCCCACATCGCTCCTCTTCCGCAGGCAATTCACACTGCCTTGTGCGAACCGCTGCATGACACCTCCAGTTTAATCCACAGATCATAGTGCGAACTGTGAACTTGCACAGGAATTGGATCGCACAGGAATCGGATTGCATAGGTGAGAACACCCATGTGATCCGATTCTAGTGCGGGGAAAAACAAGTCCCTGCACTATTTTCTGTGCGAATCCAATGCGTGTTCAGCCATACAATTGTTGAACTCGCATTGCTCAGAGATCGCATGCGATCGGCACCTGCAGTGCGGGTGTGAATGACATGCGATCTCTGAGATCGCACTAGTGTGAACTCGGCTAAAGGGATGCAGGCCCAGCAGATTTTCTCATCAGTGCATTGCAGGTGCCACAGCTGATTGGCAGTTATGAAACCACTCCCATTAGATTCATTTTGCCATATGGGCCCAGAGTAACAGAGGGATTTCTTCAGAGCAACAATCGGTAGGAATCTGCAACAAAGGTTGTTATAATCCTTGCAATGTACATAGATCACCCAGGGGGAATGTTTTTTTTCTCAACAAAAGTGGAGTTTCGCTTTAAGTATACTGGAATGGGAGCAGAATGGCTCGGGACTTCAGTAAAGGTAAGTATTTGCACCTTATGATCCCTCCAGTAAAGTGAACCTGTTACTTTACCCATTGTGGTCAAAGTACAGGTTGACTTTAGACACAAATCTCTTGCCATAATGTTAACGCTTAGCTCTTTTACACCTGAGATGAAAATGATATTCCACAATGAACTTGTTATATGAAACATTTACTTTTGCAGTATTTGAACCATTACTTCTTGTTTACTTTTTAGATTTCTGCCATGTATTCAAGAATTTCCAAGACTGGACAAAACCGAAGACATCAAGAAGATCTCTCCCATTATTCCTACATCCAGGATGTTGAGATATCTCCTACTACCTGCAATGGTTCATTTGCTGCAGTTAGGGACATTGACAAGAGCCCTAATCTCATTGGCTTGCCGCCTCCAATGGACATCCTAAACGGTGGACTGGACCCAGAGTATGAAGCCATCCCATCAATATGTCGAGAAGAGGACAGGACTACTACCTTCTGTAATGCTGGCCAGGGGGTCCCCCCTCACGGGGAAAGTGACTATGAAAGTATTGGTGATCTCCAACAAAACGGAGAATACTCTAAACTTTAGAAGGTACGGTGACCAGCATTTATATCTGACATAGCACAATCCTTTCCTGGGTCTTTCACATACCCTAATTAGCAACGGATTGAAGAGAAAGCACATCTTTACCTAGACAAGGACTGTTTCCCTGCTGCATGAAAGCCATGAAATTTGTTTCCAGATACCTTTATAATTTTATTTTTTATGTGCCATTTATTTTTTTATATGTAGCTGGTATATTGCCAAAAAGAAAATGGATCACCCTGAACTGGATGAGCATTTAGGTACTTATGAAACTTGCTAATGGTACGGTTTGAAGAAGATTTGTTCACATATACATTGATATACAGATATAGGATCCATAATCCTGTTCAGTTATGACGTTTTGCAGACAATGGATCTCCCCTAAAGTAAATCAGTCACTACTGAATTCCTTTTGAAATACTGGTTGCCTCGTTCTCATCTCATTTTGAAAAAAAATCCCCTCTGGGGGATCTATGTACATTGCAGGGATTTTAACAAACTTTATTGCAGATTCCTACTTTTTGTTATTTTGAAGGAATAGCTGGCTGTTTGTCTGTGTCCATGTGCAGTGAGTCTGTATGGAAGCGATTTTATTATCAATCGTCTGCTGCACCTGCAGGGCTTTAAGGAAAATTGCATGGGTCTGCACCCTTTTAGACGTGATTTCCTTTTGGCATCCCCTGCAACAAAAATTTAATTTTGGTGACCAACTCCCAAAAGTCTGATTTTCATCTTAGTGCAGACTTTTGGGAAAATCAGTGAGTCAATCACACAAACAGGAAATGACATATCCGGGGAGCGTTCTGTACACCATCTGTGTACAGAATGTCTCCAGACTTCCATATTGCATTACATTTTACAGAAAATTACAGTGCTGCAGATTGAAAAAGAGAAGTAATTTTTAATAACATTCAATTACAATTTGACTTGAATCTCCGTTGTATATACTATATTATTATTATTTTTTTTTTATTTGCTCATTTTTTTCCCTCTATGAAACTGGGACATGTATGCAGATGAAAAAAGTTAAAGAAAAGTCCTGATTTGTACACTTCTTACAGGCCAATTATTGTTGAAGCCATAGGGTCCAGGACCAGTACGCATTACACCTCCTCCTGGTGACACCCTGTGCAGGAGACAACCCCATTGGGCACAACCTGAATTTTTAAAAAATGGCCAGCATAAGGGATTTTCTATTCATTCATACACAAGAGATCTTCAAACCATCTCTATTCAACAAGTTACATTTCAGGAGACAGTCAGATGATTTGTCAATTTACTCTGTCTTCAATAAAAGGTCACACTGTGACCCAGAATATTGCCTGTTTAATGGATACCTGCTGCTGCTGCTGCTGCTCTGGATATTTTGCTATGTATGCATAATTAGGAAATGGCTTATTACCTTGAAGAAAGAGGGTCAGAATGACCGCTTTTCATTAAAGCCCATCTGTCACGAGAGCAACATGATCAGGTTCCTTTATAACTTTATCCTCTGCATGCCTGTCTCTGATCTGTGAATTAGATACAAGCAGGTCACTGCCCTTTCTTCTGTTCACAGGTTTACATTCATTTGAAGCATTTGGTGTAACATATACTATAGGTAGGCCTTGTGCACACTCTATTTGGCCTGCATGACCACCTTCTGGCATGGCTGTAGTACAGAGGATATTGTGATTAGGCTAGTGACTTCATGCAGCTGCAAGGATGTTGCTTGGAAATCATTCCTGATACATGCTGCTTGAGCTGTTGTTGCTTCTCCAAAGAGCAGGCAGGTGGTAGAGAATTAGAAGAGCGTTCTAGAGAGTGATGTCACCCTTCTCATATGATGCAGCCTTATAGCACTGATGGTGAATCCACAACAGCATCTCCTCTGCTTTATAAGTGTTATGAAAGGTGAAGCTGTTCTTCTGTATTTGTTTCAGTTGTATATGAGCTGTTTGAATGTAGTCCCCCTTTACTTTTGTTGCCTTGAATGGCTTTATGTACACCCTGTGCAGTTAACCTAGGAACCTAGGAGTTGGTGATTTATGATTTACTAAAACTGGAAAGAGCAAAATCTTGTGCAGCTGTGCATGGTAGTCAATCGGCTTCTAAGTTCAGCTTGTTCAATTAAGCTTTGATGGAAAAAACCTGGAAGCTGATTGGTTTCTATGTAGAGATGCACCAGACTTTGCATTCTCTAGTTTTGGTAAATCAACCCCAATGAGTTTAGCTGAAGCACAGTAGTAGCCCCTGCAGCTTGGTCAGAAAAGGCAATGCCTATGGACACCAACAGCAAGCTGATATTTTCACTAATGCCTCCTGCTTTTCTCATTTGACTCACTTGTGGTTACACCTTTGTGATATTGTTCAGGTGATCCAAAAGTTTAGAGATTGCCACCTGGGTGGGGTGCTTGGCCAAAGAAAGGGGCTAAACCCTTGAGTCCTTCCACACTCCAACATTGTGGCCTCCTCACCTGCACCATGATCATGGCCACCTTGTTATATAAAAAGGAAAAACTGTGCTAGTATGTGCTAAAAGCCCTAAACTATAAGATCAAAGCAGCAATTCTGTGTGCAACACAAACACCAACAGTACATATAAATAATAAGAATCGCGCTATCTGGTGAAAAACTCATGATAAATCAATAAGCAATAAAAATGAATAAAGTGCCACAGTGCATAGATCCGTGAAGGAATAAAATTATGTGCAAACTGTCCATAAACAGGTGATTTGTAAAGATGATCTATTTAGGGAACAAGTCCATCTTCCAACACCAAAACCGCTGTGAATCCACCACCAGCTGAAGAAACTGCTTACCAGCTCCTGTGGACCCCTTATTATAAGAGGTCAGGTACCGCCTGTGGGTTATCACCCAGCCTGGGCCTTTCTCCTTGTCTCACGGCTGCTTCGCACATCGGTATCACTCGTTTGG
Source organism: Aquarana catesbeiana (assembly GCF_042186555.1). Taxonomy (NCBI): domain Eukaryota; kingdom Metazoa; phylum Chordata; class Amphibia; order Anura; family Ranidae; genus Aquarana; species Aquarana catesbeiana. The sequence continues at coordinate 551,117,435 of NC_133328.1, read as the reverse complement.
TGAACTATGGGATAAGGCACCAAAAAGAGACCAAGAAGGCTCCACATAGTGTGAAAATCATTTGGATTTATTAAGTAAAAACCATAGCACTCGTGCATTAAAAACAAATAGCACCTATTGTTTGGTGTGTTGGCTGTACACAACCAAAAACCCGTCCGTTGGGACACGAGACGAGAGTGGTGGTGACATCAGCACGTCTCTCTTCCCTACACGTTTCGTCACAAATGACATTGGTGTTGGAAGATGAACTTTTGGTGTTGGAAGATGGACTTGTTCCCTAAATAGATCATCTTTACAAATCACCTGTTTATGGACAGTTTGCACATAATTTTATTCCTTCACTGATCTATGCACTGTGGCACTTTATTCATTTTTGTTGCTTATTGATTTATCATGTATGAATTTTTCACCAGATGGCGCAATTCTTATTATTTATATCCTCCTTTTTATATGCAGCCAGTTAAGGGCTTAAAATAGTAAATTCAGTCACATGTCCTAGAAGTCTCACAATTTGAATATAATCTCAAAAATGTCAGTATTTTTACATTTTTACCTTAAAGCGGTTGTATACCCTTTTTTTTATTTTTACCTACAGGTAAGCCTATAATAAGACTTACCTGTAGGTAAAATGAATATCTCCTAAACCAGTACGGTTTAGGAGATATTCACTTTGCATGCAGCCTCTGATGTCAGCGGTGCATGTGCTGTGAAGGCCAGGCTGAAGGTCCGACAGACGCTGCTGGACCTTGCCGAAAAGAATACTACTGCACGCATGCGCGGGAGTGACGTCATTGCGGCCCCAGCCACTCACAGCGCCGGAACCACGAACCTGGAAGAAACGCAGAGGGCAAAATGTCAGCTCCCTCGGCGTGGCCCGGGATGCGATATGGGGACCTCGTTTTAAGATGAGTATTTCATAATGAGCTAGTATGCGGTGCATACTAGCTCATTATGCCTTTGCCTTACAAGGTTTTTTTTGTGTGTTTTTTTTTTTTTTGTTTTTTTTTCCATGTGCGGTTATACAACCGATTTAAAGTGTTACTAAACCCACAACCCTAAAAAGTCTGTATATGCAGTAAAGCATGCTTGTTATACTCACTGTGGAACTTAAGGGGTTAATCATCTGCATTGTGTAAAAAGGCTGTTTGATCCTGGCTTCTCTTAACCTCCCCTTCTTCAACTGTCCCCAATCCACCTCCTGCTAGAACCGAGCCTTGGGAACAAGCTGCACATGCTCAGTTTGGTGTGTTTTCCTAGAGATTTTTTTTTTTTGTTCTTGGGAGAGTGCATGTGATCAGCACAGGGCCAATCAGCACTGTCCAGACAGAGGGCCAGGAGTCCATCCAGCAGCCTCATAGGACAATCAGTGAAGAATGAAAACTCCTCCTTCAAGCTTTAACTAGACACTGATAGAAGTCACAAGACTGCTCTAACTGCTGATGAGAAAAGGTATTTAGCAGTTTATAGTTACAAAAATAATTGCATTTCTGTGTACTGCGGGAGACTAGATATAGTGAATGCAGGGTACTGGGTTTATTAACACTTTAATACCTTGTGACGCTGCCCTAAAGTTCCTTGTTTAGGCACGTCTCATTAAAGGGCGTGAATGGTCTATACTTGGCTCCCAATTGCTTTCCTGAGTTGTTACGCACGTTCTCTTGGTGGCTTTAAAGGATAAGTTCACCTTTTGTAACATGTTACACCCATATTCAGGGTGTAACATGTTACAAAAGTACTGGCTCCCCGCACCCTCATGTCCCACTGTTTTAGCAGCGAGCGGGGAATCTTCTCCCTGTACTTGCTGCCACAATCTAAAGAAAAGCTGGCCGCGCTCTGCGTCTTTCAATCCGTGTTCTGTGAATAAATGGACTACAACTACTGACAGCCTTTGCGGCTGATGACTTGTAGCTCTCAATGAACTACCTTGACGCTGTTGAGCACTTTAGTAGTTCAATGATTCTTATGGTCAGTGTGAAACTGCATTCCCGTATGATGTACGGGCAGACAGCTTACACTGACAGTCTTCAGGAGACCTCCATGGCATCAGCAATCTGCTGATCACTGGTGCAATGCTTTCCAGTGATAAAAAAAAAAATGTAAATGCACATTTTTTTTACCTGCAAAAAAATGTGCATTTGTTATTTTTTGTTAAAAGGTGAATTTATCCTTTAACCACTTCCAGCCCAAGGATGTCATATGATTCTGTGCACCGTAAAAACGATCATATCGGCAATTCAGCCGCTTGATCTTTCTTACAGGCAAAGGGAGGGGACATCCCCCCTCCCCCGCCGCTCTTCGGTGCTTCTCCAGGCTCTCCCGTGCCATCAGGGACCCAGAGAAAGAATCCGCCGCTGCCGGTTGAAGAGCATAGACCCCATAAAGAGGCCCTGTCACACACCATTCCTATTACAGGGAATGTTTACATCAAAAAAATAAAAAGCATTAAGAGAAAGTGTAAACATAACAAAATGAAAAAAAAAAAAAATTATAATCGCCCCAGTCCCCGTGTGCTCGTGCACAGAAGCGAACGCACACGTAAGTCCCGCCCACGTATGTAAACACATTTCAAACCAGACGTGAGGTACTGCCGCGTGCGTTAGCAACAATTCTAGCACTAGACTTCCTCTGTAACTCTAAATATGTAACCTGTAAAAAAATTTAAAGCGTCGCCTATGGAGATTTTTAAGTACCAAAGTTTGGCGCCATTCTACGAGTGTGCGCAATTTAAAGCACGACATGTTGGGTATCTATTTACTTAGCGTAACATCATCATTCACATTATACAAAAAATTTGAGCTAACTTTACTGTTTTTTTGTTTTTTAATTCAATTGTTGCACAAATACAGTGTGACATAAAAAGTTGCAACGACTGTCACTTTATTCCCTAGGGTGTCTGCTAAAAAATCATGTATAATGTTTGGGGGGTTCCTAATAATTTTCTAGCAAAAAAATGATGATTTTTACATGTAGGAATAGGAAGAATAGGCCCGGTATGGAAGTGGTTAAGCAGCAATGCTAGCACTCAATGGACAGCCATGTTCTGATATTCTCGCCATCGGGAAACCAGCCTTGAGCAGTGACATGCAGCCAATGCTGGAGTGAGTGCATGTAGACAAGAACTGGCTGCAGAGGTTGGAGATGATTAACAGCAATAAGGTGCAAAAAAGGAAAAAAATGGCAATTGTTTAATATACAGTACTTTTAAAAACAAAAAATCATCATCCACTTAGGTTTAGATCTACTTTAATTTCCAAATGGTAAGGAGAATTTCTGATTGGAGGCATTGCTGATTATCACACAAAGCTTGAAAGGTTTGGGACCATTCTGACATTTTTCCATAGTGCAGTGTTGACCAAGTCATTACAACAGGCTCCATCAGCACGTGCGGACTGGCAGATGTAACATCACTCGTCTCTCTGTGTTTAATCTGACTGTGTTTGATGGCTTTAAGCATATAAATAAGAAGCCACACATGGAGGACAAAAAAAGTAGATAATAACAGGACCATCAGCAGTGCTGCTTGCCCTTTTACTCATCACTTGTGCTCCCCACAGCTAATGTACTAAGAATTTTTGGTAATCCAGATGACAATTAACCGTTTCTGCACATGCTACAAACCAGCAAGCCTCCACATCTCGGTGTCATAGTGAAGCTGTGCTTGAGGCTGGATCAGATCTCTTTGATGTCTTCACTGATTGTTGCTGTCAGTTCATATTAGGCACGTTACATTTGCTGAACTCATGCAGTTTAGTGTATGTGGCAAGGGAGATGAGTCCGTGAACACCATGCTGCTAAAGAGTACTATGAGCTGCAGTTAAGGGAGATCTTAATAAAACCTCATCCTACTACTTCAAAGCTAGAATACAATCTAGATTTAGCGTGGTCACCTCCTTTCCCCCAAGGACTGATCATGCCGCTGTATTTACTAAGGGATTTAATTAAAGTGGTCTGCTTTCAGACCTCTCTGTTTTTCGACACATGAACTGGAAACTTATTTGAACAGATATATGTGTGCTTTCATTGATTTCTGTAAAAATGTATGGGCATTAAAACCGACAGGTGTTCATCTGACCTTATTAGTTCATGATGGCAACTTAAAGTGGCGCTCCAGTCTCCTTGGCAATTTTTTCCAAAAAGCACCCCTGTGATTCTCGCTAGTTGTACATTAAAATTAGGATACTGTTGTAAGCATAATCTTCCTTCTTAATTATAAATTTGCCATTACTCACAGGATCCTTGTAAGCAGGCAGCGACCATTGATGATGTGGGCATCTGAAGCCTGTTCCTATTTGCTTCTGGGATTCAGCTGGCTCACGCCTGCACAGTGATGGCACCTCACGGCGCCCTGTATTGTTTACAGGTTTGCTGTCAATCAACACAGAGCTTCCTGTCTCAAAATGCTGCAAGATTTCATTATTGGGCGTCCCTAGGACTTCTGGGATGGATGACGCTGATATCCTAAAGAGGCCTAGGGAATCGCCCAATGATGAAAGCGCCTAGGCGGCTGGGACAGGAAGTCCGGACTGCACAGAGAAAAATAAGGTATTTAGAATTAAAAATTGAAACAAAATATTGCCGTTACAGACTGTTCTGGGGGTGGGCATCATCTTGCAAGGAACATGAAAAAATGAGTGGAACTCGGCTTTAAAGGCAAAACTTTTTTTTTTTAGTTTAGAGTGCAGGAGTTTTAGAACAGTCAGTTTTTATTGCTGTCTGTGCCCCCGTTAGGGATATTCACCATCTCTATTTGTCCTGTTTACCAATATCATTTAAAGTAAAAGAAAATCCCAAATTTTGGGTTTCCCCAGAACAGTAATAGAAGGCATACTAGTTCTGGTGACCTGGGGTTCCCTTAAATTCCAAAGGTTTCCTCTCATTTCTTGTTTGGCTTTGGGACAGGAAGTGAAGGAAACCTCCCCAATGGGACACAGATGGCAAAACAAAATCTGACGGGTTATAACCCTCCCTTACTCTGTCCAAAAAAGAAGTTTTGCCCATAGTTCTACTTTAATACTTGGTTCTGCCTTAATTTGCTCCTGTTACTCTGTATATTTACTATTGTAGAGCCACATGTACAAAAGTTTACTGCTGCATCAATCAACAGATTTGTCTGTTAGTGACTATGTACATACCTTTTGTGTTTGCAGGCCATTTCTGCATTATTACTGAATATTGTCTCTTTAAAAATAAATCTTTCTTCTTTAGCTTGCAAACCTTTACTGAATACAGGGAATCGCACAGGATATCTATCTTTCTGTATATTTAATCTTTCTGAATGCCAGGTTCCCATACCTGTATATATATTTAAATATAACTGAACTATGTAATTTAGAAAAAAGTATTTTGGTACAGTCTTTGTTTTATTATGTTGACCTATCTTGCTTTGTACAGTTGAATATATCTTGTTTTTTTGTATATATCTTTTGTTGGTATAGCTGATTTATGAACAAATATGACTGTAAATCTCAGTAGACAACACACCACTATGCAAAGGGCACATCCAATCAGATGCTTCTTTCTTAGACAGCACATAACCTGAACAAATTCACCTGTATTTATTCTTAAGGAAGAACTCTGGACCGATTATAAAAACAGAATAGAGACAAATAACTACTTAACTACTTTCATTACAGTGCAGCTAATATGAAAACCAACTTGTCTTAACAGTAAGTAAAACTTGTGGTTTAATAGTGTTCCCGTTTAATGAGTTAAACATTAAGTATTGCAGAGTTCAGGATTTACAAGTTTTAAAAAGAGAGCGGTACTATGAAAGGCTAGCAGCCCAACTGGATTCCATATTTTATTGTTTAAAGCGAAACTCCAGCCCCCCCACCAAAAAAATATTGTAGCTGCTGACTTTTACCATTAGGATACTTACCTGTCCAGGAATCCTGCGGTGTACTCACCCAAGCCGATTCTTGAATCCGCTCTCGGGTGCTGGTGCTGCCATCTTGGGTTAGGGAAACCACCAGTGAAGCCTTGCGGCTTTACAGCCTGTTTCCTATTGCACATTCACGAATCATGCTGCGCTTTCTCAATGGGCCGGTTGCTGCGAGGGCCGAACTTCCGGCTGACTTTGCCGCGGCAAACTCGCCAGCATGTGGGAGCGGGTACCTGGCAAAACCAGGTACCCATTCCCCCCCCCCCACAAGGTGCCAAATGTGGCACCAGAGGGGGGGGGGGGAAGCAGACAAGCGGAGCTTCCCCTTTTAGGTGGTGCTCCATTTTAATAGCTTCTGACATTTGTCAGTATTTTATTGAAGTCAGTATAATTGGCTTTTAGAAGCCATGTGATCTCAGTATTTTTGCAGTATTAAAAACAGTCATGCAAAAACCAGTATGGGAAATAAGGTGCTTGTAGTCATTAGATGACCACCTTTTATGACCCACAGTGGAGTATACAGATGCCCAAGGGTGGTATGTCCAATCAGTGCCGGGACAAGGTCATCCAGCACACAGGGCAATGATGCCGAACTGTGCCCCTCCACCCCATTCATGATGTGCAACTTTAGGGGTTCCTACGCCCAGCAGTCCCACTCCCGTCAAAATCACTGACGCTGTAACTACTCCTGTCAGCCTTGTAGCAGAAGGGAGGCACCCCCATCTCAACAGTAAACCTTTGTGTCCAGGGCAGCCGCCCCTCCCGACAACCCCTTGTCCCAGCCCTTTGTCCAATCACCTTCTATTGTCTATGGTGGCCTTTCCATAAAATGGAGATAAAGAGCTAGATATCATTCTCTTGCTATATACTTCACTCTTTATGGTATAAAATTATTAAGCAAGTGTGTCGGGCTCATCTCCCCTTTACAATGGTACACTATGAATGACTTTTCTTTCTGCACTGCAGATGGAAGACTTGCATTCTGAATATGATCCATGGCATGAAGAAGTATGGGGCCGGTAAACTTCTCCATGTGTTACCTGCACTAGGTCATGTGAGATCACTGCAGGGGACACATGGGGGGAGAGGATTGTCTCTATAAGTCAGTCCTGTACTTCTATTCATCTGTGCTATCTTCACCTTTTCACTAGCATATTGTGCATAACTGGGGTTTATTCCTGGACAGTTAGGTCTCATTTACACTTGTGGTTGGGTGGCGGTAAAAACACCCAGTGGAGCTGCAAAGGCAGCTCCCTCTTAAGCTGCAAAGGCAGCGGCTAGAGGAGTACAAATGCTGCGACTGTGATGCTTTGCTTTGTGGCGGCTGAAGAAACTAAATCCCCTGTTGCATTCAGCAGGCACTATTGTTCACCAAACGTGTCCCATTCAAGTGAATAGGGCCGTGCTGCAACCATCCTGCAACTGTGTGCAATGCATGTGGTTGCACAATGGTAGTGCAGCATTTAGGGGGTTAAAACAGGTGGTGGAAAGGTGACATGTTGCCTCTGGCCATGGATTGCTTTTCAGAGGCATGATAGTTCTTGCCACAAGTGTAAGCAAGCCCTGAAGGCTGTAGAGGACTGCTGGGCGCACAGTAACATGAGCCTCTCTGAAGGAAAGACTGATGAGGGCTCCAGTCCAGAATTCACACTGGGGTCTCCACATCTGTAGTTTCTCCTTTGTGCTCAGATAGAATTAAACATAAACACGTTGAAGGACTTATTGTATTCCCATTTTTAACATCAGCAGACTCCAAAATTGACATTGGGTGAAGGAAACTCTAAAGCACAAACACTAGTATGCGGAAAGCACAGCTGTCATATATAAATAATGAGCCAATATGGCTGTCCCATGTATATAATACTGTAACCACTTCACTACTGCTGTGTGTTTTTAAAATGGCGGATTGCCTGACGTCATGTTCTGAAATGATGTTTTTTGAAATGGCGCTTTGTCTTGATCTTGTGAGCATGCCTTGGGTCTACTCTCCAAAGAAAGCTATATTTGATGTTTTATAACAAAGTTTTTTTTTGGGGGGGGGGACTTCTTTCCTTTTATATAGTAGACAAACAACTTTTGTTAAATACCTCCAAAAGAGAGCTCTGTCTGTTCAGAAAAAAATTATTAATTGTATAAAGTGTTGCATTACCAAGTACTTGTCAGTCAAACTATCACATCACTAAAAATTGAGCAATGAAAACTGGTAATGAAGGGATGCAGGCGCCTACTCGCTTTTTTATCCAATCAGAACATACACAGAAGGCATTTGGTATATTCTTAGTAAGTCTCTTGAACCTTCAGCCAGGGCATTATGTAACTGTTTTTTGAAACCGGTAAATTGATGGATTTAGTTCTGCCTTATTCTTTTTTTGCTGAGGCTTTGGGCTTCAGCAAAATGGCAGCCTCTGGTAAGATGTAACAAGAACAATGCTGGAGGCAATTTACAGCACACTAATTTTGGTAGCATAATTATTAATGTGGAATGTATGTTCCTTGCTATTTTTATCAAGCCTTAAAGTGGAACTTTACCCATATCAGCAGATCGGCCTTCACAAACTCAGCACAGTGCCTAAAAATAGAGGGCAACTGAGCATGTGCAGGGTAAGACAGTGTATTACTGGATTTTAAACAGTATAGACACTTTAATTACATTTACATTATTTACATAGCTATACCTGCAGAAGGGGCTAGCCTGAAGTGATCTAGCAGGACTTCATTTTCTGATAAAGTTCCACTTTAAGCTTAGGAATAGCCTGAAATTTCACTTTAACTCACAGGCAATTGACCTGCAGCTGACCTTCATTTGACTTGTTTCAACCAGGTTTTGTACTTTCATAGACTTGTATGAGAATGCAAAACCCGTTTGAAGCAAACAGAATCCTGTCAATGCAGACCCTCTCAGGGCCTATCCTCCGAGAGGTGGCAACTATATCTTCTAGACCCTTACCATTGTGTCTAGAGTTTATTTCATTTTTTTATTTTTTGTTGATGACAGAAGGACCCATCAAACTCACATAAAAGTGGGATTAATGTAAAAAAAAATATTGTGTATCAAGGAATGCGATGCAAATGCAATATCTGGTGCTTTTTCATTTCAGAAATATATCATGGACCCCAGTGTGTACATTTCCTAACACTTGGTAAATAACTGTAATTACAAAGTTACTTTTAGAACCTACACCCAAAGCTAATACTCTATTACATATGTAAACCTATTTAAATCTGAAGCTCCGATGGGAAAATCCATCATTATGTAGTTCCCTTGGAGATCTTCTCCCCCCAACCTACTTCCATACAAGGAGGGATGTTAAATTTCCCATTGTAATTCAGTGCCCCTGACATGTCTCGGAGGAGATCCATCAGTAGATAGATCTAATGGTAGAGTCTGCCTTTAAGATAAAATTATGGTTTGCCTTGAATGAATTCCAGTACAGAGATCCATAAAAGTGGCTCTTTAATATATAGGGGTGTCTAAAAGTCTCTGACCTTTTTTCTAGAAAACAAAAAGGACTATGAAAATGCTGTATATACATTGCCAAAGGGCACACCATTTTCAGTGTTTAGTTATGTCAAAGAATCTAAATGTGTTTTCAATTAATGAAAAGGGCTGCAATGGTGTCTACTCCTGAACAAATATGCTGACATTCAAATGTATCCATGCTGTATCCTACAGGAGAGGTACTATTCATATCATGTTTATATGCTGTCCTGGTCTGACTGTACAGGACATGGATCTAATGTTGTTTTATCTGCTCTTGTCCCATACTTTGCTTGCACATTAAAGGAAATCTTGAGCTAAACATGTGTTTGTACTGTATTAATACAATGAAGTTTTTTGAATGTGGTTATGATTGTTGGCACTCTGCTATTGAGTCAGGCTCCACATGCCTGAAAATTTTTACCTGAAGTCATACTAAATTTGTTTAATATTCAGTGGTTGTCTCACATCTGGTCAATTTTCTCCTACAGCATACCAGGTCCTGGAGTATTTGACTATGCAACTTTTTGGTCAATATCTTGACCTACTCTCTGCACCTAATGTTTGCGTGATGTTTCCAGGAGCAATTTCATGGGCCAATAATAAAGCATAGGAGGGGGTGTTACTACAGACTCTGGAACAGAAAATCTTTTTATGAATTACATACCAAAGCTTTCTAGCAGTATGATCTGGAGATACCTTAAGGTCAGTGGTGGCCGGTGGTGGCAAACAGTAACACCCCCACCCCCACCATGGTGGGCAGTGCTTCTCTCGGGCTTCCCCTGCTCGGCGGCTTCCCCTGCTCTCCACGGGCATTGCGGCGGCTTCCGTTTCCTCTCTCCTCCTCGGCAGCCAATTGGGACTCTTCTCTTTTCGACCAATTGGAAAACGGCCAGATTTAGGATCAGTGTTTCAAAAGCGAATATTAATTCGCTGTTGTAACACCTAGGAGGGCTTGTAGCACAATGCTCTGTGCCACAAGCCCACCATATTTTGAACCCTATTAGAGCCTCTGGCTCTAATCAGGTGCTTCAAAAAAACACCCCCACCGCTGTAATTCATGTGCCTGGCATCCTGAAAGGGGTCAGACGCATGAATAGGGGGTGCTGGCCATGGATAGAGCATGAATAGGCGGCCATGGATAGAGGGGGCAGCACTCAGGTGCCCCTAAGCCACTGCTTGACGTGCATGCTACATCATACCAGTGAAGATCTAGCAGCTTGGGTACACACCTCAACTAAGCTTAAAGTAGAACCAAATGCAAAACTTTTTTTTTTTTTTTTTTCATTTTGGATAGAGCAAGCGAGGCTCCGATTTTTTTTTTTTTTTTTTCTTTTTTCCATCTGTGGCCCATTGTGAAGATTTCCCTTCACTTCTGGTATCATAGCCAAACAGGAAGTGAAAGGAAATCCCTGCAAATTAAAGGACACCAGAACTAGTGTCCCCATTGGAATATCCCCCCCCCCCCCCCCTATTATTATTTTTCTGGGGACAACCAAAAATTTGGGATTTTCTTTTATTTTCACTTTTAATGATAATGGTAAACAGGATGAATAGAGAAAATTAATCTTCTTAATGGGGGCACAGACAGCAATTAAAACTGACAAGTGTTCTAATTCCTCTCCGCTCTATCCAAAACAAAAAAAAAAGTTTTGCCTTTAGTTATACTTTAAAGTGAGTGTGTAAGTATTTTTACAAATCTGTTATACTTACCTGCTGTGTACAATGGTTTTTCGCAGCCATGATTCTCCTCTTCTGGGGTCCCCTGTCAGCACCACTGTCTCCTCCCCCTATGCCAAATGCCCCCATAGCAAACTGCTTGCACTGGGGGTACTCTTAACGGGCCTGGGCCCATTGACACCCTCAGTACAACCCTGCCCCCCCCCCCCCCTCTCTCCTCACAGGCTGTGATTGACGGTAGCAGGAGCCAATGGCTACCTCCATGTCCAGAGAGGAGAGAACCAGTGCTCTCGGGGCACATCTCTGTATCCGGATCAGGCTCAAATATAAGTAGGGAGCAACACACAGAAGATTTTCTACCTAATGCATAGAATGCATTAGGGTAAAAAAATCTGACCTTTACAACCACTTTAAAATAGCTTGTTGATTATATAGCTGCAGCAGCATATTTATTGCGTCCTGCTGATCACCAGATGCCAAGTACAGAAACATTTCAGTAGAATATTATATGGTGCCAGAAGACAAAGATTTTTCAGGTATAAAGAATAAGAAACTCTATATGTAAGCACCTGCCTTAAGAGAAAATAAAGATTGCTGGTGTACAACCACTCGGGATAAACTGGGACAGCATAATTCTTTCAGAGGAATAGAACCGATTTAAACAACATGCTGATTTCATTTTCAAGATCACAGTGAGGAGAATGTAAACTGTTTTATGTTTGATTTTCTTTATTATGTTCAGAACCTAGTCAGGTCAATATGGAGCGTTGAAAATATACTTCCAGCCAATAGGTGGAGCTGTAAGCTCATTTTCACAAGTTTACTGAGCTAACCCTAATTGTGTTGCTTGAAAAAAATATATTACACAGATAAGTACCTGAAGTTCAAATTACACACTCAGCTGAATTAAAGGAGTGACTCGCTCCCTACAAAAAAATTAGAACCATGGGTGGCGACTTTGAGGCACCAATAACTATCAACAAATATGTATAAAATTACAAAGGCTTTAAAACCATGATTAAAAACATAAAAAAAAAAAAAATAAGACATAATGTGTAGAGGAGAGACAGGACATATGGTGCTCTAGGTCTGCCACAAGGGCTGCAAAGCTCGATTGTAACACCTACGCGTTTCAACTTATAGAGTTTTCTTCAGGGGGTTGAGATTGAGCATCCTATAGCAGCGCCAGAGGCCATTCAAATGCTTTTTGATAACAGAAAACAAATCCTCATGTGCACGAGTGGACTACTAAACAGACTGTATGTCGTGATGGTGCATGTCACCGGCCTTGCTGCCCTCAGGGGTATGGGTATCCTAATGATAGACAAAAAAAAGAGAGGGCCATTCAAATGCCCATATCAACAGATAGCACAAGGAATCGGAGCGCAGTCATATATTAAATTGGGACCAAGAAAGGGTAAACGGTGGCCAGCAGATAATGAAGTGGTTTAGCCACGCACAGCTCAACAGAGACAAGTAGATTAACTGATCTAAAACATTAGTATTCATCAAAAGACAAGCTAGAAGAAAAGAAATATATACCCAATGGATCTAATGGAAGTTTGATTGTATATGGCTTAACTGGAGTAAGTATATTTCAAAGGAAATATTATATATCATCAAAGCCAAGACTTGAATATCAAGGGAATCGCCTTGAGCGGGTTATATAGGGAAGGGCAAAACAATCTCTTCCCCAATGCTGAGCGGACAGAAGGATGTCTTAAAACGTAATGCACCACCAGAATCGGTGTGTACTGTAGGCGACTTCTCCAAACCATCATCAATGGCCACTTGAGTGACTCACTCCTGTCTGCTTTGTTGCAGGATAGGCAATGTGGTGTTTCACTTGGGTAGAGATGATTGCAAAAGAAAAAGGCTACTGCTGGATTGCCTTTAGAAAACCCAAAATGCTGTGCAAAACTAGTGCCACCTTTTTAAGCTGTGTTAAAGGAAAAAACAACTTTCCCTTAGCAGTGGGTCCCCCTCTCTACTGCAAAGGTTAATGGTTTGTTTTGCCTAGAGAATGAACATTAGGTTGATATGCTTACCTTGTTCCTCGCTCCTGATGGTTTTGTTCTCTTCCTCCATCCAGTCCCCAATCCTTTCCGCTGCTCACCCAGTGACAGCCCTCTGGCTTCACTCTGTATAATGCAGGATTAGCAACCCTGCACTGTCCTTGCATACAATGCAAGACTGCTAGTTTTCAAAATCACTCCTTTTCCTGTTGAAATATATTACTTTAGTACATTAATACAGTGTATACTGCAATCTCTTTGGAGATCAAGCTGAACACAAAATTCAAATATGATTATACCGGAGAGCAAATGGTTGTAGAAGATGTGCACATCAACTTGTACTTATGAATCAGTGGCGGCTGGTGGCAAACAACACCCCCCTCCAGGCTGCCGGTGGAGCGGCACTAGCACAACTGCCCCTACCCCTCCTCATGGTGCGGCACGGTACTAACACCCCCAGCCCCCCCACCACCACCCGCTGTGCTTACCGTGGAAGCGGATGATGAGAGCATCGATCGGAGCTGATGCAGCCCTCTTCCAGCCCTGTCCTTGAGTATGGCGGGCTCGGGGGAAAGCTGCTCCGGTGTCCTCTCCTCAAGCAGCTTCAGCAGTGTGTCTCCTCTCTGCTCCTCCTGGCACTAGGCGTCCAATAGGATCACCTGACATTTTGGCCAATCAGGAAACGGGTTTCATAGCTGCTTTCTGATTGGCTGGGATGAGGATCAGTGTTGCATCAGCGAATATTCATTCGCTGTTGCAACACACCTGGGTGGACTCCGGTTGCATCCTCTGCGACCCAAGCCCACCCCATTTTGACGCCTATTACAGCCTCTGGCTACAATCGGGTGCTTCAAAAAAAAAAACCCTGGCGCTGTATTTCTAGCGCCTGGTGCCCTCAAATGGGTCGGACACATGAATAGGGTGTGGCTGTGGCAGCCGTGGATAGATTCATGCTATGCATGAATCTATCCACTGCATATAGGGGGTGCACATATGGATGAGGGTGATGTACATATGGATGATGACACTGTATTTATTTTACCAAAAAAGAAAAAAAAAATCTAAGTACCTTATTTTCATAGTTGATATACAGCTGTCATATGGCCCAGCTCTTTCCCAGCCTGTCTGCAGGGAAACAAGCAGGAGGAACTTCTAGTCCTTTGCTGGTGGTCACATGTTCAAAGACAAACAAACAAAACAAAAACAGCCTTTGGAATACGGGGAAAAATATATAATAATATCAAATAAATGTTTTAAATATAAATATGTATTTGAACTCAATTCTTTATCATTTTTTGTGCAAAAGCATGGAGGTTCTGCCAATTACACTCTGTTTCACCCCCCCCCAACCGGTGTCTATTGTTTGTATGTGCTTAGAATTAAAGGGAGGTGACGCCTCCATCAATCAACATGTAATATCCCATTCCAATGTGTTTAGCTGTTTAGTGGCCATGGAGGAGGGAGGGAGGGAGGGAGTGGGCTGTCATTTACTAATGTATATATGCCCACATGTGTGACTCTATAGTCACGTGGGCTGCACAGATCAGAAAAAGGAGGAAATGAACACCTTAGATGTAAACTACAGCTAGAGCGTGCTCGGTAGATGTGGCAACGGCTGCTTTACACAATCTCAGGCTGCAGCTGAGACACAGACAAGGAGGGAGGGACAGTGAACAGCAGGATCAACCAAGATTTTTTGCAGATACAGAAAACGAATTTACATAGTGACTGAGTGAGTATAAACAGCATCTAATACAGCATGTAGTGACAGTTTTTAATCATGTGGGTTTGACCACTTAAGGACTGGGCCTATTTTTCAGACTTGGTGTTTACAAGTTTAAATCAGTTTTTTTGCTAGAAAATTACTTAGAATATATATATATATATATATATATATATATATATATATATATATATATATATATATATATATATATATATATATATATATATATAAATTTTTTTTTTTTTTTTGCCGACACCCTAGAGAATAAAATGGCGGTCGTTGCAATACTTTGTCACGTGTCAACGTATTTGCGCAGCGGTTTTACAAGCGAAGTAAAGTTAGCCCAATTTTTTTTATATTTTGAAATATAATGTTACGCTGAGTAAATTGATACCCAACATGTCACGCTTCAAAACTGCGCCCACTCATGGAATGGCGACAAACTTTTACCCTTAAAAATCTCCATAGGCGACGTTTAAAAATTTCTATAGGTTACCAGTTTTGAGTTAGAGGAGGTCTTTTGCTAGAATTATTGCTCTTGCTCTACCAATGGCCTCAACATGTTTGGTTTGAACACCGTTTTCATATTCGGGCGCGGCTTGCATATGCGTTCGCTTCTGCACACGAGCTTTGCGGGATGGGGCGCTTTAAAATTCTTAATTTTTTCTTATTTATTTTTATTTTTTTTTATTTTTACACTGTCGTTTAAAAAAAAAAAAAAATGGGTCGCTTTTATTCCTATTACAAGGAATGTAAATATAAAAAAAGCATGACAGGACCTCTTATTTGTGAGATCTGGGGGCAAAAAGACCTCCGATCTCATATTTACACTAAATTGCAATAAAAATTTTTTAAAAGTATTTATTTTTTTGCAACCAAACAAATTTACCCTTTAAGTCTGGAGGGCGGAAGTGACATTTGACGTCACTTCCGCCCTCCATTGTTATGGAGCCGAGCGGGGGCCATCTTTCTCTCACTCGACATCCAGCCTGTGAGGGAAGAGGACCCGATCGTTTCCGCCACTACCAACAGATCTTGTAAGCTGCAGAGATGACCAGAGCACAGCGGAAGGGCCCTCTCCCACCACCGATTAAAAGTGATCTTGTGGCAAATTCGCCTCAGAGACCACTTTTATCTGAAAGAGGACCGTCCGCTCTTGAAGAGGATATCGGGGTTATGGCAGCTATCTGCTACCATAACCCCTGTATTCCCCTTCACACAGCCGACATAAAACGATGGGGAGGCAGTCCTTAAGAGCCCTTGCACACTGGGGCGGTTTGCAGGCGCTATTGCGCTAATAATAGCGCCTGCAAACCGCCCCGAAAGTGCCGCTGCTGTGTATCCAGTGTGCAAGCCCCGAGGGCTTGCACACTGGAGCGATGCGCTGGCAGGAAGGTAAAAAAGTCCTGCCAGCAGCATCTTCGGAGCGGTGAAGGAGCGGTGTGTATACCGCTCCTTTACCGTTCCTGCCCATTGAAATCAATGGGACGGCACGGCTATACCGCCGGCAAAGCGCCTCTGCAGAGGCGCTTTGCGGTGGTATTTAACCCTTTCTCGGCCGCTAGCGGGGGGTAAAACCGCCCCGCTAGCGGCCGCATACCGACGGTAAAACGCCGCTAATAATAGCGGCGTTTTACAGCCGACGCCGCCCCCCGCCCCAGTGTGCAAGGGCTCTAAGTGGTTAATGACACTTTTAACACACCAAAGAAAGTATTGCATTTTCTGCTCAACATTTGGAAATTGATTTCTGTAGGATTTTGGAGATGAAACATATGCAGAACTGAAAGGGTATGTGGGTAATCAGAGTTTGGCAACAGTGTAGAAAATCATGATTCTAATTTCATAGCGATGCATGAGAGATTCAGGTAGAATTGGTTAACTTCAATACAAAAAAATGCATACTATAAGCAAGTGATTTGATATATTTTGGACATGTTTTGTCATTAGAATCCCTAAAAACAGATAAAAGTAAAGCAAAGTATCACCTTAGATCACCGGAATACCTGTCAGAAAAGTGTTGTAGGTATGGCCGATTAGCTGGCAAAATTTACTGTAAAACTAGCTTATACTGTATAACCTCTAAAATAATTTTTTTGTTACTAAACCCTCAACAGTAAAATCAGTTTATATATGCAGCAAAGGATGCTTGTTATACTCACTGTGGAACCTAAGGGGGTTTATCCTCAGCATTGTGTAAAAAGGCGGTTTGATCCTGTCTTCTCTGATCCTCCTCTTCTTCCACTATCCCCAATCCATCTGCTGATGGTACAGAGCCTTGGGGACACTCTGCATATGCTCAGTTTGGTGTTTTTTTACTAGTTTTTTTTTTTGGGGGGGGGGGCTGTGCATGTGATCAGCACCTTCCAAGCAAAGGGTCAGGGGTCCTGCAGCCTCATAGGACAGTCAGAGGAAAATGAAAACTCCTCCTTCAAACTTTAACCAGACACTGGTAGAAGGCACACGACCACTATATACTGCTGATGAAAAAAAGGTATTTAGCAATTTATATTTACTAAAATAATTGCATTTCCATGTTCTGTTTACTGTGGGAGAACAAATATAGTGAATGCAGGGTCCTGGATTTAGTAACACATAACGTTTAATGGCATTCTTTTCAATCTCATGCTAGCAAAATAATACCATAAGCAAATAAGTGGCAATTTAGTTCAAATGGGGGGTAATGGACTTAAGGAGAAATATTCAGTAAGCCCAGTGAAGCTCAGCTCACTTCCATCATCCAATCTTGTGCATAATTTCTTTGCGTGTGATTATGTACTTAAGTCATCTTATGCCCCGTACACACGATCCGATTATCGGACGAATGTTCGTCCATTTTTTTTTTTTTTTGCATGCTAATCTCACGTCGAATCTGATGAGTTTACCAAAGTCACGAAAATTCCCGTACGACAGAATAAAAATTCAGAAGTGATGTCATGTGTTGTAATGCATTTGTATTGCATTTTCGAACGATAGCTGTACTAATTAAACGAAAATCGTATGATCTGGCATCGTACGAAAAAAATTTCCGTGCATGTCCGATAGAATAATATCAGATCTACTGTCCTGGTTGGCTCTCGAAAGCCCTGTACTAACGATCCGATTATCGTATCATCGATTCGAATGCAGAATTTTTCGTACGATTTTCGGATCATGTGTACGGGGCATAAGTGTTGTGTTGCTGCATGAAGGGAACCCTGTATTGATGCCACCATCACTGATGGATATAGAGATCAGCAACTGCCAAATAGAAAAGAAAATATATGTGATTGGTGTGAACATTTCCATCAGTACTCACAAGGAAAAAAGCGAATGTGAAATCTCAAAACCCATTGAAATGATCATGAAAAGTCTTGCATCTGATCTAGGATACAAAGGGTGATGTTACACCTCTAATGATATGACAATTTACTGGCAAACTTGGGAGGATGATTCCTGTTCCTGATGTCATATACAGGCTGCTTTTCAAAGACAATGCTACTGGTGAAGCTTTTGAAGCCAAAATACTGTACATTTAATTACATGAATTTTTCCCCCATTTTAGATAATTTAAGAACAGATTATGGCCCTCTAACATTAAACATTCCATACTAAATGGCTGGCCATAAGTAAAGTGTACATGTCCTATAGGTGGCTGGATTCTGCAGGTGCCATAAAGAGATGGTTATCATGTGTAATCTGACCTGCAAGGGAAAACCGTAAGCAGTTTCCAAATCCAATATTGTACATTAAGGTTGCATAGAAAATGAAAAATCTAAAAACAGACCCCAGTATATATTGTACTGACCAGGAATGAATGATCATAATAAGGTAGCTGCTACTGTTGATGCAGGCTCTGGGGCTATCAACTTATTACAACCTAGTGTCTCTGACAAGAGGAGACTTCGGCAAAATGGCATCTGCTTTCCCTTCCACTGACATTGACCAGCCCATTTTCACTGACAAGCCCATCCCATTTACATTGCCAATACTGGCATGACCTCATAACATACCAACTGCCTTCAAGTACATCCTCCCTTGTGATAGCACAGTTGATCAAAGATACGCAC
Source organism: Aquarana catesbeiana (assembly GCF_042186555.1). Lineage (NCBI taxonomy): Eukaryota > Metazoa > Chordata > Amphibia > Anura > Ranidae > Aquarana > Aquarana catesbeiana. The sequence continues at coordinate 551,098,609 of NC_133328.1, read as the reverse complement.
TTGCCTATCTCCCTGGTTTACTGCAAGGGCATGAAGGTTGTAGTTGGGTTTCTTGGACATTCATGTAGCCTTAGGCCCTTGCCTAGTTTGACTTGTGGATGATTTGGCTCTGCTTTAAAGGGCACAGACACAGTTGAAGTCTAAAATGTCTTCCATCCTGCATGCTTGTTATAAAGCAGTGGCTCACTAACCAGTGAAGCTAGAATTGGCATGAGAACCCTATAGCCTGCATCAAAAATCAGCATTGTCGGCATATTTCTGTTCTAAAAAGTTCTATTTAAGTGAATGGCGCTCAAATGTCCACTTTGCTTAACCGCTTGCCGACCAGCAGCCGCGGTTGTACTGTGGCAACATGGCTCGGCTGTGCGAATCGCCGTCATGTTACGTAGTTAATATATTTGGCCACTAGGGGGCGCGTGCGCGCCGTCTGCTCGCCCACAGAGCCGATGCGAGTGCCTGGCGGTCGTGCTCACTGCCGGGCTCCCGCGATCGCTCGGGGCACACCACGAACCGGGATCTGTGTGTGTAAACACATGGTTTCTGGTTCTCTGAGAGGAGAACGGACAGATTGTCTGTTCATACAGAGTATGAACAGCGATCTGTCATCTGCTCTGCACAGTTCTCTCCCCCCTTCAGTTAGAACACACACTAGGGAACACAGTTAACTCCTTGATCGCCCCCTAGTGTTAACCCCTTTACTGCCAGTGACATTTTTACAGTAATCAATGCATTTGCAGCACTGATCACTGTATAAATGCCAATGGTCCCAAAAATGCATCAAAATTGTCCGACGTGTCCACCATAATGTCACAGTCCCGATAAAAATCGCAGATTGCCACCATTACTAGTAAAAAAAATAAATAAAAATGCCATAAAATTATCCCCTATTTTGTAGACGCTATAACGTTTGCGCAAACCAATCAATATACGCTTATTGCAATTTTTTTTTTCCAAAAATATGTAGAAGAATACATATCGGCCTAAACTGAGGAAAAAATATTTTTGTTTAGATATTTTTGAGGGATATTTATTATAGCAAAAAGTAAAAAATATTGCGTTTTTCCAAAATTGTTGCTCTTTTTTTGTAAATAGCGCAAAAAATAAAAACCGCAGAGGTGATCAAATACCAACAAAAGAAAGCTTTATTTGTGGAAAAAAGGACATCAATTTTGTTTGGGTGCAATGTCAGACGACCATGCAATTGTCAGTTAAATCGATGCAATGCCGAATCACAAAAAGTGCTCTGGTCAGGAAGGGGGTAAAATCTTCCGGGGCTGAATCGGTTAAAGCATCAGCTTTCCATTCCAGCACATGATATACTTGAAGTGCACACATATATATATAAAATTTGGCCTCAATAATGGCTTGGTCGATCTTTGGGCTTATTGCAGTTCATAAGCATCATAACAGCTGCATTGAAGTGGTTGTGAACCCTTACATATACCCAGTGAAGTGTCTGGCCTCAGGTGATACACAGAGATTAAACAAATCCTCCTACATAAGTTGTACCTGTTTATCTGCAGTCTTCTCTCCTCTACATCTGTTTAAAGTGCAGAATTTATAAAGCTTGTCTAAGCTGTGAGAAAACAGGGGGCAGAGAGATAAAATTACACTCTGCCAAGCTCAGTGAGGAAAGCTCTGAGAGCCGACAGTCTGTCAACCGCAGGCTGTGTGCTGGAGCTCCCTCCCCTGTCACTTTTTTCTCTTGTTGTCAGGAACACTTGTCAGAAGTGACTCATGCTGATAGCAGGAGAATGAAGCAGCAGACAGAAATTATACTTAGTGTTCCTAATTGAGACAAGTACACACTATAGAAGGATAAGGTTTACAATCACTTTAAATGTAACAGCTGCTTAGTACAGCATTACTATTTGCTAATTGTTGATATGGTCCTGGCAGTGAATAGGACACTAAGTAATCCCAGCAATGCTGCCATGCAACTTCGGGGTCCTTAACTCATTCATTCCATATCCATTAAAGATCAGATCTCAATTCCACCCAAGATCAGGATATTTTCTTCTTTTTTTTTATATCAAATCTTTTTTTATTGTTATAATGCATGTTGAATACAGATGAGAAAACAATCATTTTTAACCAAATACACAACTTAGAAAAGACTACCATCATTTCATTTCATAATATATACTTATTCACAAAGAAAGACATAAACAAATACAAAAAACATCAAGAATTCATATAGCCACATACACCTCACTTTGATTTCCAATTTGATTTTTACTTTGTTCAACTCTCATCATCTTAATATATTATAGATCAATCTCCATTCTCTCCCCCCCCCCCCCCCCCCATCCCTCCACATGACCCATCATACAGTAGATTACTCAAATCAATCCAGTAATGCCAGATTTTTCTGAATTTCTGGGGGACTCCTCTATGTTTATATGTTAATCTTTCTCTTTTTAATATATCATTTATTTTATTACTCCATTGTTTATGGGTTGGTGGAACGATATCTGTCCATTTTTGTAGGATAAGTTTACGGGCTAGGTGAAGAGATCTAGTCCACATTATATGCATATCTACAGGTAAAATTCCATCTGGAATTACTCCCAGTAGTGATCATTTAGGAGTATTTATTATTTCTGTTTGCGAGATTGTATTTAGGGTCATAAAAACTTTTTCCCAATATCTATGGAGTTTGGGACATCGCCAAAGTATATGGACACAAAGGCGATGCATTTTTTCCCCACACAAATAGTTTTTGTGGGGTATACTGGGTTCTGTGTAGAATAAAAAGCTGAGTCAATTGCTGAGATGGTGAAATAGATACTTCAGGAAGGACCTCCATAGCACGAGTCCATTCATCTTCATTAACCACTTGCCGACCGCCTCACACAGATATACTGCGGCAGAATGGCACGGGCAGGCAAAATCACGTACCTGGTACCTGGACCCCCCCCCCGGTGCCAGAGGCGGTCGGCATCTGTTCCCGGGCGATGAGAGGTGAGGGGGAGGCCATCCATTCGTGGCCACCCCCTCGCGATCGCTCCCGGCGAATGAAATCCTTCCTCTGCCTCTGTAATGTAAACCGAGGCAGAGGAAGTGATGTCATCTCTCCTCGAGCCGGTCTTTTTCGTTCCGGCGCCGAGGAGAGAAGACATCAACGTAAGTTTGCACAACACTACACTAACAGTAGAACACGCAGGCACACTTTTCACCCCCCAGTCACCCCCCCCGATCACCCCCCTGTACCCCCTGTCACACTGACACCAATAGCAGTTTTTTTTTTTTGCATTGGTGTCAGTTTGTGACAGTTATAAGTGTTAGGGTTAGGCCCCTTTAGGTCTGGGGTACCCCCCTTAGGTCTAGGGTACCCCCCTAATAAAGGTTAACCCCTTGATCACCCCCCGTCGCCAGTGTCACTAAGCGATCGTTTTTCTGATCGCTGTATTAGTGACACAGGTGATGCTAGTTAGGGAGGTAAGTATATAGGTTCGCCGTCAGCGTTTTATAGCGACAGGGACCCCCATATACTACCTAATAAAGGTTTTAACCCCCTGATTGCCCCCTAGTTAACCCTTTCACCAGTGATCACCATATAATTGTTACGGGTGACGCTGGTTAGTTAGTTTGTTTTTTTATAGGTTATCATAGTTTTAGGGCACCCGCCGTTTATTACCTTATAAAGGTTTAACCCCCTAATTGCCCGGCAGTGATATAAGTTAAGTTTTTAGGGTCAGATAAGGTCCGCGTCGCCCCAGGCAGCGTCAGGTTAGCGCCAGTACCGCTAACACCCACGCACGCAGCATACACCTCCCTTAGTGCTATAGTATCTGAACGGATCGATAACTGATCCAATCAGATCTATACTCCCCAGCAGTTTAGGGTCCCCAAAAAAATGCAGTGTTAGCGGGATCAGCCCAGATACCTGCTAGCACCTGCGTTTTGCCCCTCGGCCCAGCCCTGCCCAGCCCACCCAAGTGCAGTATCGATCGATCACTGACACTTACAAAACACTAAGCACACATAACTGTAGCGTTCGCAGAGTCAGGCCTGATCCCTGCGATCGCTAACAGTTTTTTGGTAGCGTTTTGAATCAGTCGCTAACAGTCAGGAGCTTTTTTGCTTGTGAGTCTCACTAGTGTACCCCTAAATTTAGAGCCCAAAATGGCAAATCGAAGGTACACTAGTGAAGAGGTCTACACGTTTCTGAGCATGACAGATAGTGAAGAGGAAGTCACTCATCTGTCAGATTCAGGCTCAGAATACAAACCTGTAGAGGACAGCGGCTTCATGACAGATAGCTCTAACGACGGAGTTGTGGTCCCTGCCAAGGTCAGGCGTACCAGACCCTTGAAGTGCAAGAACCACAGGGCTCTCGTATGGAGCAGAGCAGTACTAGCGCCACTATTCCTTCTGGTGAACTGGCAAGCACCAGCGGCCTAGTACACCCTGGTCGTACATCCAGCACTGCAGTATCACGTGGTGATGTGGCGAGTCCCATAAGTGCAGTTCAAGCTGGCGAGGTGGCAAGCACAAGTAGTGTCACGCTGCCCTTCCTGCTGTATTCGCCAATCCGAATTGGGTACCCACCCCTTCTGCAGCACCCGTACTTCCCCCATTCACTGGCCAACCCGGAATTCAGGTGGAAACAGTTGATTTTACGCCACTGGATTTTTATTCGCTGTTTTTCACCGAAGATCTCTATAGATCAATTGTGGACCAAAGCAATTTATACGCTGGTCAACACATCGCCACTATTCCCCAGTCCTCCCTTGCCAGAGATTGGAGACCAATTACAGTCTCCGAATTTAAGATCCTTCTGGGCCTTTCCCTCAACATGGGCATAACTAAAAAGAATGAGTTGCGGTCATATTGGTCCACTGACCCAATTCACCATATGTCCTTGTTCTCTGCCTCCATGACCAGGGCACGATACGAGCAGATTTTGCGGTTCATGCACTTCAACAACAATGAACTCTGTCGTCCTCGTGGAGACCCTGAATACGATCGGCTCTACAAAATTCGGCCCCTCGTAAACCACTTCAACCAACGTTTTGCAGATTTGTTTACTCCCCATCAAGTTGTCTGCGTTGATGAGTCCCTGATTAAGTTTTCTGGCTGCTTGTCATTCAAACAGTACCTTCCCAGCAAGCGTGCCAGATACGGGGTCAAGATGTATAAGCTCTGTGACAGGGCCACAGGCTATACATGTAGTTTTATGGTTTACGAGGGCAAAGATAGTCACGTAGAGCCGACAAACTGCCCTGACTACATAGGAAGCGCTGGCAAGATAGTGTGGGACTTGGTGTCACCCTTATTCGGAAAGGGGTACCACTTGTACGTGGACAATTATTACACGAGCGTCCCACTTTTTAGTCACCTTTTTGATCATCAGATTGGAGCATGTGGCACTGTGCGACCTAATCGCCGGGGCTTTCCCCAGCGGCTTGTAGATTCTCGTCTTAGACTGGGGGAGAGAGCCTGCTTGCAGTGTAATAATTTGCTCGCTATGAAGTGGAGGGACAATAAGAATGTTTTCGTTCTTACCTCCCTTCATGCAGACACGACGGTCCAAATTACTACGGCGACTGGTGTTGTGGAGAAACCCCTCTGTGTCCACGAATATAACCAAAATATGGGAGGGGTGGACTTCAACGACCAGTTGTTGGCACCGTACCTAGTTGCCCGTAAGGCCAGACACTGGTACAAAAAAGTGTCTGTTTATTTATTTCAATTGGCTTTTCTGAACGCTTATGTGCTATACAGAGCTTCAGGACGGACTGGATCCTTCCTTAAACTCCAGGAAGAGATTGTTAGAGCCCTTCTGTTTCCAGACGGTGCTCCACCTCACCTTCCCCAACCAAATGCAGTAAGCCGGCTGCATGAGAGGCATTTTATTTATGTCCCCCCGAGTACCCCTACCCAACGAGCCCCCCAAAAAAGATGTTGTGTTTGCAGCAAGTGCGGATTTAGGCGTGATACCCGGTATTATTGTCCCTCCTGTCCTGACAATCCTGGTCTTTGCATTGGTGAATGTTTTGAACGCTACCATACACTAGTTGAGTATTAGCGTAGGGTACAGCACTGCACAGACTAGGACACACTTTCACAGGGTCTCCCAAGATGCCATCGCATTTTGAGAGACCCAAACCTGGTACCAGTTACAAAAGTTAAAGTTCCAAAAAAAGTAAAAAAAAAAAAAAACACAAAAAAAATATAAAATAATAAAAACCAAAAATAGTTGTCGTTTTATTGTTCTCTCTCTCTATTCTCTCTGTATTGTTCTGCTCTTTTTTACTGTATTCTATTCTGCAATGTTTTACTGTTGTTATGATTTTATCATGTTTGGTAACCATTTTTTTGTTTTTAGGTACGCCATTCAGCTGCAGAGCGGATTTATTTATCTTGACAGCAACAGCGTTTGCTCCCACGATACATAAAGCCGTGACTCCAGCGCTGTCGGAGGTGATTTCAGTTACATACTTCAGCATATATGCCGAAGCGTGGGGGCAGCAGTGGGTGGAGGAGCGATTTGCTCCTGCCTTTTGCAGGAGGATGCCCCCATGCTTCGGCATATATAAACGGTGCATGTATGCCCATCATTAGAAGTGGGTGGATGAAGTGAGGTATTCTAATGGTGGGCATACCCACCGATCAATATCTGAAAAAAAAGTTTACAATATATGCCCATCAAGGACCAGCAACGTACTGGTATGTTGCTGGACTCTGAGTGGTTATACCAGAATGATGCCTGCAGGTTTAGGTATCATCTTGGTATCATTCTTTTCAGCCAGCGGTCAGCTTTCATGTAAAAGCAATCCTAGCGGCTAATTAGCCTCTAGACTGCTTTTACAAGCAATGGGAGGGAATGCCCCCCCCCCCACCATCTTCCATGTTTTTCTCTGGCTCTCCTGTCCCAACAGGGAACCTGAGAATGCTGCCGGTGATTCGGCCAGCTGACCATAGAGCTGATCAGAGACCAGAATGGCTCCAGTCATCTCTATGGCCTAAGAAACCGGAAGCTACGAGCATTTCATGACTTCGATTTCGCCAGATGTAAACAGCGCCATTGGGAAATTGGGAAAGCATTTTATCACACCGATCTTGGTGTGATCAGATGCTTGGAGGGCAGAGGAGAGATCTAGGGTCTAATAGACACCAATTTTTTCAAAAAAGAGTACCTGTCAATACCTATTGCTATTATAGGGGATATTTACATTCCCTGAGATAACAATAAAAATGATTAAAAAAATGAATGGAACAGTTCAAAAATAAGATAAAAAAGCAAAAAAATAATAAAGAAAAAAAAAAAAAAAGCACCCCTGTCCCCCCCCTGCTCTCACGCAAAGGCGAACGCAATCGTCGGTCTGGCGTCAAATGTAAACAGCAAGTGCACCATGCATGTGAGGTATCACCGCGAAGGTCAGATCGAGGGCAGTAATTTTAGCAGTAGACTTCCTCTGTAAATCCAAAGTGGTAACCTGTAAAGGCTTTTAAAAATGTATTTGGTTTGTCGCCACTACACGTTTGTGCGCAATTTTAAAGCATGTCATGTTTGGTATCCATGTACTCGGCCTAAGATCATCTTTTTTATTTCATCAAACATTTGGGCAATATAGTGTGTTTTAGTACATTAAAATTTTAAAAAGTATGTTTTTTCCCCAAAAAATGCGTTTGAAAAATCGCTGAGCAAATACTGTGTGAATTTTAATCTGTAGGGCATTTGCTTTAAAAAAATATATAATGTTTGGGAGTTCAAAGTAATTTTCTTGCAAAAAAAATTATTTTTTCATGTAAACAAAGTGTCAGAAAGGGCTTTGTCTTCAAGTGGTTAGAAGAGTGGGTGATGTGTGACATAAGCTTCTAAATGTTGTGCATAAAATGCCAGGACAGTTCAAACCCCCCCCCCCCCCCAAATGACCCCATTTTGGAAAGTAGACACCCCAAGCTATTTGCTGAGAGGCATGTCGAGTCCATGGAATATTTTATATTGTGACACAAGTTGCGGGAAAAAGACAAATTTTTTTTTTTTTAACAAAGTTGTCACTAAATGATATATTGCTCAAACATGCCATGGGAATATGTGCAATTACACCCCAAAATACATTCTGTTGCTTCTCCTGTGTATGGAGATACCACATGTGTGAGCCTTTTTGGGAGCCTAGCCGCGTACGGCACCCCGAAAACCAAGCACCGCCTTCAGGTTTTCTAAGGGCGTAAATTTTTGATTTCACTCTTCACTGCCTATCACAGTTTTGGAGGCCATGGAATGCCCAGGTGGCACAACCCCCCCCCCCCCCCAAATGACCCTATTTTGGAAAGTAGACACCCCAAGCTATTTGCTGAGAGGTATAGTGAGTGTTTTGCAGACCTCACTTTTTGCCACAAAGTTTTGAAAATTGAAAAAAGAAAAAAAAATGTTTTTCTTGTCTTTCTTCATTTTCAAAAACAAATGAGAGCTGCAAAATACTCACCATGCCTCTCAGCAAATAGCTTGGGGTGTCTACTTTCCAAAATGGGGTCATTTGGGGGGGGGGGGGGGTTATGCTATCTTGACATTTTATGGCCTTCAAAACTGTGATAGGTAGTGAGGAGTGAAATCAAAAATTTACGCCCTTAGAAATCCTGAAGGCGGTGCTTGGTTTCGGGGCCCTGTACGAGGCTAGGCTCCCAAAAAGTCCCACACATGTGGTATCCCCGTGCTCAGTAGAAGCAGAAGAATGTATTTCGGGGTGTAATTCCACATATGCCCATGGCACGTTTGAGCAATATATCATTTAGTGACAACTTTGTGCAAAAAAAAAAAGTTTGTCATTTTCCTGCAACTTGTGGCAAAATATAAAATATTCCATGGACTCAACATGCCTCTCAGCAAATAGCTTTGGGTGTCTACTTTCCAAAATGGGGTCATTTGGGGGGGGGGGGGGGGGTTGTGCCATCTTGGCATTTTATGGCCTTCAAAACTGTGACAGGTAGTGAGGAGTGAAATCAAAAATTTTACGCCCTTAGAAATCCTGAAGGCGGTGCTTGGTTTTCGGGGCCCCGTACACGGCTAGGCTCCCAAAAAGTCCTACACATGTGGTATCCCCATACTCAGGAGAAGCAGCTAAATGTATTTTGGGGTGCAATTCCACATATGCCCATGGCCTGTTAGAGCAATATATCATTTAGTGACAACTTTGTGCAAAAAAAAAAAATTGTCACTAGGTTTGTCCCGATACCGATACTAGTATCGGTATTGGCACCGATACCGAGCATTTGCCCAAGTACTTGTACTCAGGCAAATGCTCCCGATGCTTCCCCCGATACCTAAACTGTCAGCAGTGATCGGCGCGTGGGGGAGTTACAAGCTTCTCCCCCCACGGCTTTCAGCTGCTTAGTGACATTCACCGCATCCTCCATGCCCCCTTTGTTCCTCTGTCTCCCTCGGCTGTCCCTCTTTGTTCCTCTGTCCCCCTCCGCTGTCCCTCTTCGTTCCGCTGTCCCTCTTCGTTCCGCTGTCCCTCTTCGTTCCTCTGTCCCTCTTCGTTCCTCTGTCCCCCTCTGCTGTCCCTCTTCGTTCCTCTGTCCCCCTCCGCTGTCCCTCTTCGTTCCTCTGTCCCCCTCCGCTGTCCCTCTTCATTCCTCTGTCCCCCTGTGCTGTCCCTCTTCGTTCCTCTGTCCCCCTCCGCTGACCCTCTTCGATCCGCTGTCCCCCTCCGTTCCTCTGTCCCGCTGTTCTTCTGTCCCTCTCTCTTCCGCTGTCCCTCTTCATTCCGCTGTCCCCCTCCGCTGTCCCCCTCTGTTCCTCTGTCCCCTCCGTTCTGCTGTTCCTTTCCGCTGTTTGAACGGACAGAGTCAGCTGACTCTGTCCATTCACATAACTGAAACATTGTAATCTCCTGTGATTACAATGTCTCAGTTTATGAATGGAGAGGAGCCAATGTCTTCTCTCCATTCATTCTCAGAGAAAGGGACTGGGGAATCTCTATCCTCGGTCTCTTTCTCTGTCTCAAGGGGGAGATATCAGGGGTCTGTTAAGACCTCTGATATCTCACCAAAGCCCCCAACAGGGCTGATTAAAAAAAAAAAAAAAAAACATATTGCAATAAATAATAAAAAAAAATATTATTGTAAAAAATAATAAAAATGTAAACAAAAAAAAACACAGACACCGTTCACACCCCCCCACCCCCCCCTAAAAAAAAAGAAAGCATTGTTAAAAAAAAAAAAAAAACACTGTCACGTGACATTTTAAAAAAAGCATCGGTAATCGGTATCGGCGAGTACTTGAAAAAAAGTATCGGTACTTGTACTCGGTCCTAAAAAAGTGGTATCGGGATAACCCTATTTGTCACTTTCCCGCAACTTGTGTCAAAATATAAAATATTCCATGGACTCAACATGCCTCTCAGCAAATAGCTTTGGGTGTCTACTTTCCAAAATGGGGTCATTTGGGGGGGGGGGGGGGGGGGGGTTGTGCCATCTTGGCATTTTATGGCCTTCAAAACTGTGATAGGTAGTGAGGAGTGAAATCAAAAATTTACGCCCTTACAAATCCTGAAGGCAGTGATTGGTTTTCGGGGCCCCGTACGCGGCTAGGCTCCCAAAAAGTCCCACACATGTGGTATCCCCGTACTCAGGAGAAGCAGCTGAATGTATTTTGGGGTGCAATTCCACATATGCCCATGGCCTGTGTGAGCAATATATCATTTAGTGACAACTTTTTGTAAATTTTTTATTTTTTTTGTCATTATTCAATCACTTGGGACAAAAAAAATAAATATTCAATGGGCTCAACATGCCTCTCAGCAATTTCCTTGGGGTGTCTACTTTCCAAAATGGGGTCATTTGTGGGGGTTTTGTACTGCCCTGCCATTTTAGCACCTCAAGAAATGACATAGGCAGTCATAAGCTAAAAGCTGTGTAAATTCCAGAAAATGTACCCTAGTTTGTAGACGATATAACTTTTGCGCAAATCAATAAATATACGCTTATTGACATTTTTTTTACCAAAGACATGTGGCCGAATACATTTTGGCCCAAATGTATGACTAAAATTGAGTTTATTGGATTTTTTTTATAACAAAAAGTAGAAAATATAATTTTTTTTCAAAATTTTCGGTCTTTTTCCGTTTATAGCGCAAAAAATAAAAACCGCAGAGGTGATCAAATACTATCAAAAGAAAGCTCTATTTGTGGGAAGAAAAGGACGCAAATTTCGTTTGGGTACAGCATTGCATGTCCGCGCAATTAGCAGTTAAAGCGACGCAGTGCCAAATTGTAAAAAGTGCTCTGGTCAGGAAGGGGGTAAATCCTTCTGGGGCTAAAGTGGTTAAGATCTATTGGATCTTTTTGCCAACGAATAAGACTCTTAGCCTGTCCATCTGCCTTCACTGTATTTAATAAGATGTTTTAAATCAGAAATGTTCTTTAGTCATTGCTACCAGACTATAGATCGAGATATATTTCAGCTATGGGCCATAAGAGTTCTCTTCTGTTGGCCACATCGGGTCTTTTTTAGAGTTCCAGTCCTTCCATATGCCACCTAAATTAAGCATATTTGCCACCAATTGTACATATCCAATACTTTGAGAAATGCTCCCCCTCTACAACATGCAGCAAGAAACATACATCTATTCACAGTCGTAAACATGTGAGAGATATGTTTACAGTCCCTAGCTACAATTCTCTCAAGTTTTCAAAGGACGTTATTGATTTACAACTCGGATTCCCATCCACATTGTCTAGCGTCTATGAGAAATGATTAAAGGACCCGTAATTATACTTGTCACTTGTATATCACTGATCAATAATGCTAATTTTTGGTGTAATTGTTGGAGCCATAAAATGCATGAAACAAAGGCGAAGCGGGATTTGTAGAGATCAAGGCTTATTGTCTTATGGAATCTATACTGACTTAATAAACCTGAAAGGAAGCCGAGTAGATGTCATGTGCAGCAATATTTTGGGATACATTGTCCTGTAACTAAAGGTTCATGCCGCATCAGCAGCGTTGTTATATAAAGCATTTTGTCTTATTGCATATCCTGGGGCAACAATGAAGGAGTCGGCAACTTACATTATAAACATTAACCTTAATGAAATAATCAATAAATGTCCCACTGAAGAGCCACGGAGAGAGCTCCATATCATTACTGATGGAACTGTAAGAGTAGGCATTTCCCAGGACTGCCATGCTGCTAGTTTACACTCAATCTGAAATAATCTCCTGCCATGTGCTATCCCCCAGCAGAACCTACACATGAAGAGTTCTCTTCCCCATTTTGCATAGTTATGTCTACAATGGGTGAAATTAGTAAAATAAATTCTGGAAAGACCTAAAGTGACCTCCATCCATCCAGGGGCTTGTCCTGTGGGTTAACTCTTAACAGCATGCCAGACATCTCAAGTTTCCCGCAAGGTGCCGGAGTCTCCCACATTTCTGCGGCGGCTTCTGGACACCCACAAGCGCCTCGTGAACTCCCAGGAATGATCGGTGCGGCGGGGAACAGCTGTGAACACCGATCTCCTTTGTATTGATTTTTAGCTGACAGCCGCTTCTCCTTCTCTCCCTACTGTGGCTGTCAGCTAAAAAGCTATACAGGGAGATCAGTGATCACAGCTGTCCCTCCAATCATTCCCATCTGTTCTGTGTGCTCCTCCTGCTGCCCCCTCCGTGTCCTTCTCCACCCCCGTGTTCTCTTCCGCCCCCCCTCGTCCCCCACAGCCGGCTCCCCTCCTCTCCTCTTCTGCCAGATGTGGGGGGAACTGTCAGTAATTAGACACCGTGAGCGAGATCGCTCCTGTGTCCTCTGATAACTGAGTAGAGTAAACTGTGTTTACTCTGCTCAGTTTATGAATGAACAAGAGCCTCTGCTGAGAAAGGGAATGAGGAACCTGTGTCCTCAGTCCCTTTGTCTGTCTCAAAGGTTAGATGTCAGGGTTCTGTTTAGAACCCCAAAAAATATTTTTAAAAATTGTAAAAAAATTCTAAATAATGAAAAAGTGTAAAAAAATTAAATGAACTACTGACACCACTCTCCCCTGCCCTACCAACACTGTCCACTGCCCCAACCCCCTCCCCCCAAAAAGCATTGTGAAAAAAAATGAAAAACAAATGAAAAATAAAAAAACTACTTACACCGTCCACTGCCACATACTATATATATTGAAAAAGTGGGGGGTGTTGCGGGCGCGAAGCACCACCTCCCTGAAATGAGTTTTTGCAGGTTGGGATGTCTGGCATGCTATTGATGTCCATGCATTTGTCAGGAGCCACATCATAATAAACCAACCAGCCCTAGGAAGAGAACCAAGTAGTGACAACTTGTGCTACTTCAGGTCATCACTGCATCTAGGGATCAAACTGCATCCAACATTGGAATTGATTTACTTAAATTGGAGTGTGCAAAATCTGGTACAGCTGTGCATGATAACCAATCGGCTTCCAACTTCAGCCTGCTCAATTAACCAGTTAAGCCCCGGAAGATTTGGCCCCTTTATGACCAGGCCATTTTTTTGCAACACTGCACTGTGTTGTTTTAACTGACAATTGTCGTGCGACGTTGTACAAAAACAAAATTGATGTCCTTTTTTTTTTCCACAAATAGAGCTTTCTTTTGGTGGTATTTGATCGCCTCTGCAATTTTTATTATTTGCGCTATAAACAAACAAAAGAGCGACAATTTTGAAAAAAAAAAAAAAAACAATATTTTTTAATTTTTGCTGTAATAAATATCCCCAAACTTTTTTTCTAAAAACAAATTTCTTCCTCAGTTTATGCCGATATGTAGTCTTCTACATATTTTTGGTAAAAAAAAAAACGCAATAAGCGTATATTGATTGGTTTGCGCAAAAGTTATAGCATCTACAAAATAGGGGATAGATTTATGGCATTTTTATTATTTTTTTTTTTTTTTACTAGTAATGGCGGTGATCAAGGCTGCAACATTGCGGCGAACAGATCCGGACACTTTTGACACTTTTTTTGGGACCATTGACATTTATACAGCAATCGGAACTAAAAATAACCAATGATTACTGTATAAATGTCATTGGCAGGGAAGAAGTTAACACTAGGGGGTGATCAAGGGGTTGTGTGTCCTAGGGAGTGTTTCTAACTATGGGGGGATGGGACTGCCTGGGGGAGGAGACCCATTGTTGTTCCTAGTATAATACTCCTAAGTATTAGGAACAACTGATCAGTCTCCTCACCCCTGACATAACGGAGATCTGTCTATTTACATTGACAGACCTCCGTTCTGTCTCTGTGTGGAGCGATCGTGGGTACCCGGCGGACATCACGACCACCGGCCACGCGCATCGGCTCAGATGTCACGCCATGGGTCCCCTAGTGGTCTTAAAGCGGCCGGCGTACAGCTATGACGGCTTGCCCAGGAGAGCCAACCTGCTGCAGTATAACTGCGGCGGCTGGTCGGGAAGCAGTTAAGCTCTACACAGAAACTAAACTTCCAAGTTTTTCATCAGAGCTGCACCAGATTTTGCACTCCAGTTTTACAAGTAGTAAACCAACCCCATTGCATCTGTGCTCCACAAGGTCTATACAACTTTCCAAATGACTACAAGTCGTATAGTGAAGGCAATAAGTCCACACCATCATAAGTCCCATAAGTCCCAGCTGTCCCTGATTTTGAGGGACTCTCCCTGATTTGGAACAAAGTCCCCCTGTCCCTCTTTCCTCCTTATCTGTCCCTCATTTTGGTCTGATCTGTATAGATACATTGTATATAAAATGCACTATTCATCTACCATAATGAAGGCCCCTTGAACCGCCTTTAGGGAAAGGGAGCCTTGACATGGCATGGCATCACTGTGGGTGTGAACCTAAAAGGGAAGTTAAGTAGCTCCCTTTGGATTGGTTACAAAGATCTGATGTGACTGGGTATATCCTGAACTCTAGGATAAGGCTACGCTGGAGCACATCCATCTGCTCTGAGGAGATTCAACTGTCACAAGAGTTGCCCACCCTCCCGCCCATTGCGATGTTGTGTCACAGCTTTATTGGCCTTGCCAGCAATTGATGTTGCTTTATGGGCTATGCCCTCAACTAAAATTCTGTCAGTCTAATGCCTGTCTGGTACTGATGGTAAGGACAGGCCTCTTAGACTTTATGTGAGCTTTATGTTTTTACATGGTATACTGGGGCTGGCATTGTTGTTTGGTACATTTGGAAAGTTGTACTTTTGAAAAGTTCAATAAAGCTGTGGCCTTGCCCTATTTCCAACTCAATCCGCTTCTGTGTCTTTTTGGGGGGGGGCAAGGTATTGGTCATTAGTTGGTCATCAATGAGCCTATCCTTCTCAGCAGTCAAGTGTTTCCCAGTGCTAAACCTTTTATCCAAATTCTAAATTGCTGCATGTGTAAATTTCAAAAGCCAGTATAAAGGAGTAGTAGTGGTAAAAAAAAGCACTGGCTTCTGTTAAATGAAGTTGCAAACCGGAGATCCGAATCGCACTAATCTGCATCTTTGAAATCGCACAGAAGTAGCACAATTTCAAAGCCACACTGGTGTGAACCAGGGCTTAAGGGGGTGTGGTGGAGGTTAGTCCTATGCCTACATACTTTTGTTAATAGGTGTCCCTCGTTCCCATTCTAAGTGTTGGGAGGTATGCACACCTACTGTTCTACTCTGCTTGCTGGGCAAGTGTATACAATTCCCAAGCCTATCAGCAGGAAAGAGGCAATCTATGGATCAAAAACAGGAGGGAAGTTGTGCAAAAAAGAAAATGTGTGCTGCAGGTAAATAAGCTCAGATTGTTGTCACATTTCAATTTCCAAGAACAGAATACTTTAGAGTGATACAAAAGTCTTGTTTTTTTTATTTAAAAATAACAAACATGTTATACTTACCTGCTCTGTGTAGTGGTTTTGCACAGAGCAGCCCCAATCCTCCTCTTCTCAGGTCCCTTGCCGACACTTCTGGCCTCTCCCTCCTACCGAGTGCCCCCACAGCAAGCAACTTGCTATGAGGGCACCCAAGCCGAGCCATTGCTCTGTTTGTCCATTCAGACACGGCGCCTTGGCATGGCCCACCCCCTCTCTCCTTTGATTGGCTCGCTGACTTTGACAGCAGCAGGAGCCAATGACGCCCGCTGTGTGTCTCAGCCAATCACGAGGGAGAGTCCCGGAGAGCCGAGTCTCTTGTCCAACATTGCTGGATCGAGATGGGGCTCAGGTAAGTGTTAGGGGGGCTGCTGCACACAGAAGGTTTTTTTTATCTTCATGCATAGAATGCATGAAGATAAAAAAAAACCTTCTGCTTTTACAACCACTTTAAACTGTTAAATGGATGGGTTTAGTTCTCCTAAGTGTTAGCTGGAATTAGGCTTTCATTTGATAGCCACTTAAGTAAAGTCCATTCTAAATCTTCTAGTCTATCTAACGCCATCCTATCCAGATGGTAACAATGCTGCTGTCTAAGGGTGGCTATGCTTCTCTACTATAGAAGTGGATGTAACCACACAAAGAGATGAACTATGCTACTGGCAGGGATTACCAGGTGAAAATAAAGGAAAAATCTGAAAAAGAAAAAAAGTAATGCAGCCATCACATCTAAGGATTATTACGCTGTAATATTTTACATATTTTGTCTTGGGTTTACAGGATATACGCTTTAACGCAGAGCCACAGCCAGGCCACTAATTCACCACCTACTCTCACAACCACTTCTCTACCGGGCCATAGTAAAATGACGTCCTTGACTTTGTGAGGGGATAGCTGAATGATGCCTGTAGCTACAGGCACCATTCAGACATCATTCTTTCCAGCCGGCGATTCTGTGCACGATAAGAATGTCAGTTCCGCCGCTATGATCATTCTTATAGGCAACGGGAGGGGACTTCCGCCCTCCCATCACTATCCGTTGCTTCTCCGGGCTCTCCCGTGCCACCGGCGACCTGGAGAAAGAATCGTCCGGCGCCGGATGGTGGCGATAGAGATTTCCATGACCAGATGGTCACCAGTCATCTCTATGACCATCGGAGGTCCGAGCGCGACATTATGACGTCACGCCCGGGTTCCCGGTTGTAAACAAAGCCGCGATCACGGATGTCAGCATGAGATCAGTGAATTTTTTTTCTCGATCTCATGCTTTCCAGCCTGGAGGAGAGATGTGGGGTCTTATTGACCTTGCATCTCTCCATAAAGAGGACCTGTCACAATAGATTCCTATTACAAGGGATGTTTACATTCCTTGTAATAGGAATAAAAGTGATCAAAAAAATAAAAATGTAAAAAAAAAAAAAAATTTAAAACGCCCCTGTCCCCAGTAGCTTGCGCTCAGAAGCGAATGCACACGCAAGTCCCGTCCACATATGTAAACGCCGTTTAAACCACACATGTGAGGTACCACCGCGTGCGTTAGAGCGTGTGCAACAATTATAGCCCTAGACCTCCTCTGTAACTCTAAACTGGTAACCTGTAAAAATTTTCGAAGTTTGGCGCCATTCCATGAGTGTGCGCAATTTTAAAGCATGACATGTTAGGTATCTATTTACTGGGCGTAACATCATCTTTCACATTATACAAAAAAATTGGGCTAACTTTACTTATGTTATTTTTTAATTCATGAAACCGTTTTTTTTTTTTTTCAAAAGGTGTTTGAAAAATTATTGCACAAATACCGTGCGAGATAAAAAGTTGCAATGACTGCCATTTTATTCCCTAGGGTGTCTGCTAAAAAACATATATAATGTTTGGGGGTTCTGAGTAATTTTCTAGCAAAAAAATGATGATTTTTACATGTAGGAGAGAAGTGCCAGAATAGGCCCGGTATGGAAGTGGTTAAATATGGATTGCAGGGATGAGTTTTTTGGCAGGATCTCAGTCTGGCCCGGTCATGCTCACTGGGGCTGATTTACTAAGAATAATGCGTTGCGCCAGTTCGTACCGTAATTGGTGCTCTGGAAAAGTCATTAACCGAACGTGAGAACCGGAGCACTTTGAAGCGCAACACGATAATAAATATGTAAACTGCAACTGGTGCTAGGGTAACTGCGGTTTTCTCATTGATAATAGCGCACACACAATACAATTGATTAATTTCATCTCATTGGATGTGTCTTGTTAGGCAATTACTAGGTGTTCTCAGTTAATTAACCCTTTTGATGCTAATCTCATTCCTATTACTTGTAATATATCTTTAAAATGTGTTTTTTTTTTTTTTTACCCAAATCTTTCAATACATTACAAAGAACAGAGAAGTGTTTCTAAACCCAATAAATTGATCTTTTCAGATCTTGATCTTTAAAGGTGGCCATACACTGCAATCAGGTAGATCTTAAAGAAAATAGATTTAGTGCAAGAGCCTGTTTGATTTCCTATAATTTGAATTAATTGTTCAAGTGTGTCTTCCTATTACCCATTTTGCCGAAATATCGAGTTGTAGAGAGATTGGCCAATCAGATTGCATAGTGCATGACCATTTTAAGTGCCAAATTTGGAATGTAGATGTGCCATGACCCACTTGTATTTTCCTAACGATATTTCTTGGGCATTATACAAGGCATATGAGAAACCACCTTTTTTCAAGACATGCTAGAGTGATCAGGAATCTACAAACTATGGCTCTCCAGCTGTTGAGGATTTATACATCCCATGAGGCATTGTAAAACTCTGACATTCACAGACATGACAAGGCATGATGGGAATTGTAGTTCCTGAACAACTGGAGGGCCGTAGTTTGAAGACCCCTGTGCTAGACCGTTATTATGCCTCCAGAATTGGGAGTGTGGTATCTACCCAACTTCTCTCTGCTGGTGGACACAAGAATCTACATCTATGGATATATATTTGGGAAGCATAGTGGTGTAGTGGTTAGCACTTCACGCAGCAAAAAGGGTCGCTGGTTTGAATCCTGCCCGCGACACCATCTGCCTAGATCAGATACATTATCAGACATTTCTACCTTGTTTGTTTCAAAATTCTCTTTAAACTTCAAGGAAGACTTAAACCTGGTACACACAATGAGATTATCGGACGAAAGATCGTCCATTTTTTTTGCTTGCTAGTCTCATTTTCAAAAAGAAGAGATTACTAAAGTACGAAAATTCTCCTACGACAGAAAATTTTTTTGGAAGTGACGCAATGTATTGTATTGTATTTGTATCTTATTTTGGAATGAAAACTGTACTGATTAGACAAAAATTGTATGATCTGGTACTGTACGAGAAAAATTTTCATGTTTGTCCCTTCAGATAATTTTGGATGAAAGCTGTGTACTAACGACCAGATTATCGTACGATCCATTTGAAAGCGGTATTTTTCGTCCTATTTTCTGATCTTGTGTACGGGCCTTTAACTGTGCATTTTGTGTCTAGCACATATACAGTATATCTATTTGTTGCAAAACAGTGTCATCATGGTTGCTAATTGAAGAGAAGGTTGCTAATTGTCTAACTGGTGAATTCACAGATTTTTTGAGACGTGTTGCTTCAAATGTGAGCAAAATAACTGTATTTATGTGCAGTTATGCCATGTACAAGCGGTCGGACATTCCGACAACAAAATCCATGGATTTTTTTCCGACGGATGTTGGCTCGAACTTGTCTTGCATACACACGGTCACACAAAGTTGTCGGAAAATCCAATCGTTCTGAACGCGGTGACGTAAAACACGTACATCGGGACTATAAACGGGGCAGTAGCCAATAGCTTTTGTTTCTTAATTTATTCTGAGCATGCGTGGCACTTTGTGTGTCGGATTTGTGTACACACGATCTGAATTTCCGACAACGGATTTTGTTATCGGAAAATTTTATAGCCTGCTCTCAAACTTTGTGTGTCGGAAATTCCTATGGAAAATGTGTGATGGAAAAGGTGTGATGGAGCCTACACACGGTCGGAATTTCCAACAACAAGGTCCTATAACACATTTTCCATCGGAAAATCCTATCGTGTGTACAGGGCATAACAGGTTATGCAAACAGGTTTCTGTAAAGAGCAGATATCAAACAATCTTTCGCAACACGGTAATTCCATCAGCAGTGATAATTTCAAAAAAGTACAGCATTGGTAATTCCACAAGCAAATTCAATACATAGAAAATGTCAATGCATGCACAGCTTTCCAAACTGTGTAATGATTTGCTTTTACTGAATGAGATCTGATGCGTGAGGCTGAAGTATTACTAAAGGCAAAACAGTTTTTTGTTTGGATAGAGTGGAGAGGGATTAGAAAACCTGTCAGTTTTTTTTTTTTTTTTTTTCTGTGCCCTGATTAGGGAGACTCGCCTTCCTTATTTTTCCTTTTCTGTAAACCAAAAGGCCATTTTGAGTTATCACCAGAACAGCAATAATGGGAAAATCTTCAAATAGGGACACTAGTTCCAGTGCTTCTGGTGACAACCAGGGATCCCTTTGCTTTGGAGAGATTTCCTCTCATTTCCTGTTTTGGTTATGGCACAGGAAGTGAATGGAAATCTCCACAACTGGACACAGATGGTAAAAATAGATTACAGGGTTTGTAACCCTCCCTTATTTTATCCACAATTTAAAAAAAGTTCTACTTAAAGACTGGTTTCACATGGGCGTTCCATTTTTTTGTTCAGTTCAGTCATGTTTTTTTTTTTTTAAACGGATAAAGAAACAGATGCGGATGTAAACTTTTACATTTTCATATGACATTCGTTTTCTACAAAAAAAAGTGACTGAACTGAACTTCAAACACTATATAAAGCTGATTTCTAAGGAGGGAGCCATGAAGCTGGCCTCCGCATCCTTAACAACCGGTGAGTTATCAGCTGTCAGCGAGGTTAAAAAAAAAAATGCAAAAAAAATGGCGCGGGGGTCCCCCCTCCACCAAATCCATACCAGACCCTTATCCGAGCATGCAGCCTGGCAGGTCAGGAAAGGGAGGGGACGAGCGAGCGCCCCCCCCCCCTAAACCATACCAGGCCGTATGCCCTCAACATGGGGGGAATGGGTGCTTTGGGGGGGAGCTCTGTCATGTTGATGCGGACAAGGGCCTCTTCTAGCCAACCCTGGGCTGTGGTTGTCGGGGTTTGCGGGTAGGGGGGCATATCGGAATCTGGAAGCCCCCTTTAACAAGGGGGCACCCAGATCGTGCCCCTATGTGAATGGGTATCGGGTACATCGTACCCCTACCCATTCACCCCAAAAAGCAGTGAAATGTTAAAAAAAAACAAGAGCTGGTTTTTGACAAATCCTTTATTAAAAAATAAGCCCGGAGCTGTCTTCTCCCCACACTGTCTTCTCCCAGAGTTGTCTTCTTCCTCACCGCTGGTTACCCGCTAAAAGCAAAAATTGCCGCTCTTCTTCTAAGGCTGTCTTCCTCCGTTGTGTTGTTACCCGCTGTCTGGCATCTCTTATATAGCCATGGGGCATGGCCATCCGATGACATCACCCTGAGGGGCCACCCCTTGTGACATCACATGTCACAGCCTTAGAAGAAGAGCGACCTTTTTTTGTTTTTAGTGGGTAACCGGCGGTGAGGAAGAAGACAGCTCCGGGAGAAGACAGCTTCTAGAGAAGACAGATCTGGGATTCTTTTTTTAATAAAGGACTTGTCAAAAACCGACTCTTTTTTTTTTTTTTTTTTTTATATATTTCACTGCTTTTTGGATTGAATGGGTAGGGGTACGATGTACCCGATACCCATTCATATGGGGGGGGCTTCCAGATTCCGATAAGCCCCCCCCACCAGCAGAAACCGACAACCACAGCCCAGGGTTGGCTGGAAGAGGCCCTTGGGCAAAGTGCTTTTGGGCAGGGGTGCAGCGCTCCCCATGTTGAGGGCAAGTGGCCTGGTATCGTTCAGGAGGGGGGGCTAAATCCTCCCCTCACTTTCCTGACGTGCCGGGCTGCATGCTCGGATAAGGGTCTGGTATAGATTTTGGAGGGGACCCGAAGCCATTTTTTCACTTTTTTTTTTGCCCGCAAATTTTTTTTTTACATTCAGCAGCAGGAACCCTGCTGACAGCTGATGATTTATCGGTTGTTAAGGATGTGGCAGCTGCTCGGCACCCTCCATAGCAACCAGCTATATATAGTGTGCTTACAATATGTTTAAAGAGAAAAAAAAATGCATGCAAAAACACATTAAAAAACGTGCATGAAAAACACATCAAGCGCAGCCGCATAGATGTGAACCTAGCCTAAATGTAGCATGTGCTCACACAGACTGCAGGCAAGAACATGTGCTTACTGAGTCACAGGGAAGCTTCACAATGGATGCAGAAGATACTATAAAGACTGCTAAATCTTCTTCTATTAAGTCTTCTTACTGTCATGTTTCAAATGTCACTTTATGCATTTACATACTGCCATATACCTAGTCTGTGTGCAATGTATATAGTATGGTCACCTACTGACTTAGCGCCATTCTCAGGGAGCTTCTTCGATATGACATAGACTTTGAACACGCATCACTTTTACTTCAGATAAGTGCACTACAAGGGATGTTTTTCCAGTCTTTTGAAGTTTAGGATAACAATGATATTACAAACCCTTGTCTCTGCAAAGAACTAACACTTACTGAAGGAACGTGGAAGAAACAGGAAGGGTATTGCTAGGAATAAACTAAATAGCATTAAATAAGTGGTGAGGACAGAGAAATAGTCCAAATCATATACTGTAAGTAAACAAGTTGTAACTGTTTTTCTGCCAGTGATGTAAGGCGTACGGTGGCACAAAACCACTTTCAGCTGGCCAGGTCAGTTTGCCCTACCTTGCTTGCATTCCCCCTTCTGCTTTAAGCTCATGGTCACTTCAGTGACCCTAAACTTAGTGCACAATCGTTCAGCAGATTCTAATGAACAAAAGAATAGCTGTGATTAGTTGTTGACAAGCGACTTATTACAGTTATTCAAATGTGAGCTCCCCTCTCTTGCCACTGCTCCTGCCATATTTGCTTCTCTTCCCTTGCTGCTCCACAATCCCCCACTTCTCTAACATCTTCCCCTCTCCAATCCAATCTCCCCTTTTCTGTATGCAATCCTCTCCCATTGGCTCTCAGCTGCGACTAACTTCTTACTTTCTTGAATAAACAAAGCAACATTTTGTTTCTTTCCATATGAATGAGCCCTAAATGAACAGGAAGACCCTGTACAGAGCACTTCAAGTCCCATCATGCCTCTGCCTCTGGGTTTCGATTTAGTTTTAGTCTAATGCCCTGTACAAAAAAAAAATTGCACTTTTTCCGACGGAAAAAGTGCAATTGGATTGTGTTGTCGGAAATTCCGATCGTGTGTGGGCTCCATCGGACTTTTTCCGTAGGAATTTCCGACACACAAAGTTTGAGAGCAGGATATAAAATTTTCCGACAACAAAATACGTTTAAATTCCGATCGTGTATACACAAATCCGACGCACAACGTGCCACGCATGCTCAGAATAAATTAAGAGACGAAAGCTATTGGCTACTGCCCCGTTTATAGTCCCGACATACGTGTTTTACGTCACCCCGTTCAGAGCGATCGGATTTTCCGACAACTTTGTGCGACCGTGTGTATGCAAGACAAGTTTGGCCCAGTAGTTGTGTGGGTCTGCAGGCGGGGGGGTCTGTAGATCCATCGTCAATCACGACGCCCACCCCTAACCCAAAAAGACAAAAAAACTTTGATCCTGGCGAAGGCTCCCGCCATTTGCCAGCTCCGCCCTCTGACAGTTCTTAAAAAGCTAAGGGATGGGGCCACCCTGTGACATCTGCCCCCTTGTGATATCATCGACCCAGCACTCAATTTTGGTGAATTAGTAGGGGTACCCTCATTCACATGGGGAGGGCCAGGATCTGGGGGCCCCCTTGTTTAAAAGGTGCTTCCAGATTCCGATAAGTCACCCCCACAAACACCGGCCAGGGTTGTGGGAAAGAGGCCCTTGTCCCCACCAACATGGGGACAAGATGCTTTGGGGGCGTGTGGACTGGTATGGTTCGGGAGGGGGGGCTGCTCGCTTATCCTCCCACCTTTCCTGGCCTGCATGCTCGGATATGGATTTTGGGGGCTCATGCCATTTTTTTTTTTTATTTTGGCGTGGGGTTCTCCTTAAAATTCATACCCAAAGGGCCTGGTATGGATTGGGGGGGACCCCACACTGGGTTTTTTTTGTTTTTTTTGTTTTTTTTGTTTTTTTCTGCATTTTTCATTGCCGTCATTCTTTTGTTTACATTTTAGCTGTCATCGGTTGTTAAGGGCGCAGTGGTCGGCTTCCCGGACAGATCTTTAACAACCAGCTAGAAAATTAATAAACGAAACAAAAATATATGAAACAAAACTAAACTAATTCTGAAACAAATTAACGAAACAAAATTTGTAAAATAACGAATCTATGGCATATGCCAAGCTGCTGCTAACAAAGCAAACAGAATATTGGCATGCATTAAAAAAGGGATTAACTCCAGAGATAAAGCGATAATTCTCCCACTCTACACGACTCTGGTCTGGCCGCACCTGGAGTATGCTGTGCAGTTCTGGGCACCAGTTAATAAGACATTAAAATTAGAAGAAAAGAGGTTTAACCTTAAACTATGTAGAGGGTTCTTTACTGTAAGAGCGGCAAGGATGTGGAATTCCCTTCCACGGGTGGTGGTCTCAGTGGGGAGCATCGATAGTTTAAAAAAACTACTAGATAAGCACCTGAACGACCGCAACATACAGGGATATACAATGTAATACTGACATATAATCACACACATAGGTTGGACTTGATGGACTTGTGTCTTTTTTTAACCTCACCTACTATGTACTATGTATGTATATTCAAAACTAAACAAATCTTTCAGTTCTGCACATGTCTAATCCCAGCCTGATGGAATCCCTTTCCAGATGGAAATTACCTCACGATAAAAGAAATCAAGCACGCTTTTTCAATCCACATAAATCGATGTTTCCACTGTGTAGACTCCAGATGGGTCTGTGACTCTGTCAGTGTATTGCAGCAAAGGTGTCCCCACACAATCACTTCAGCAGCCCCCCAAAACAAACAGATTTTAGAGAAAATTAGCAACCGATTTTCTCCAATAGCTTTTTTTGGGGGGGCAATCTGCAAGAATGGGGACCTGATGTGGACACCTTTGGCGTATACAATTGTTGGATTAATAGTAAGCATACATAGAGGAGTAATTCCTCCATCAGAGTCCACTGTCCTTCTCCATGGTTTTACTGGATATACGTCAGTCGTCTTGGATCCAGTCCTTCTATGATGTCACAATTGTTGGCCGTATAATTTCCTTGTTTTTATGAATGATCTATGTATCCACAACAGAGCTTTATTATAAAAAAAGGGTGAAATATCCGTGCTACTAAGCATAATAAAGTTCCCAAAAAAGTAGCCAGCACAATTTGTCCACATGCGGGGCTGAAATGGAACTATAGCAAACAGTATTTGGAGGAGGTAACGATGAAATCTCTTCACCAGCTTCAGTGTGAACTGGAAAGCACACCACACCACAGTATCACTTTAAACTCCTTACCAGAACTATGTGTAATGCAGACATGAACATAGGACTCAGCATGGGCTCCAGCTCAACCCTCTAATTGAATGACTCAATATCTCATAGGAAGGACCTGCATCAACACCACTCAGGCTGCCAAGATTCAACACCACTCAGGCTGCCAAGATTCAACACCAGGTGTATAAACGTGTTCTCCCATTCATGGAGTTGAGATCACCAGGGAAATAATAAAGCAATCATAGTGAAGCCCATATGGTAATACAAATACATTTATTAAAATCACTTACATCAAGGAACATAATGAACATCTGCAGTAAAAACGGCCGTAGCTCTTAACGTGCTTGTGTCAGCTCCAGCCTAACATGTTTCATCCCATTGGACATCGTCAGAGGCTTTATTATGCTTGGCTTCCTGATGAAGCAGGCTGTTGACCTGTGAAACGTGTCAAAGCTACAGCAAGCAACCCATCACCTAACCTTGATATGGATAATGGGAAGAGCATGATGTGATATAGGATACAACTATGTTTGTATATGGCTACTGTAAGTATTACTCAAGAATATTTGATATTTTATCATACTTTTTGTGGTACCGATAAAGTCCTTATTTCCCTAGTTAGGTTGTTTTCTTATACTGCTTATACAGTATATAGGATGTGGTACCAGACAAAAACATTGTTCAACACTTAGAGGGTTTCCCCCTTCTTCTTTTTTTTGATTCCTTCCTCCCACATGTTGACTGTTTTAATGAACCCAAGCACCCTGTGTCCCTTTAGGCCATGGCCAATATTCAGCATAATGAAAGCCACACACAATATTTATTTTTCGCAGGAAGGAGTGTTCAACCTATGATCTTGTACACAGGCCCACTGGGTTCAGAAACCACCCTGATTAGCAACCTTACTAAGCGGGTGTGGAGGGCACCTTCTTGGTAGCTGGCTGATATGTTGCAGTTCTGACCTGTGAAGTTCCCTGGTCAGAATAGTAGCACGGCTGCAGTAGCCAGCTACACACTGTGCTGTGGCTGTGAGTAAGAGAATCTGATCTCCACTATGTCCTGTGTGGGGAGAAGACCTGCTACCTGTGCCCAGGTTTTTTGTGGTGCCGGGATGGGAAAAGGAGCTCTGCTGAGTGCCCTGCCAGCAATGACCCCAATCCTCCGCCCTGCCATCAATGACCCCTGTCCTTGGTTCTGCTGACTCCTGTGCTCTGTCCTGTGCCCTGTTGACCCATCTTCTTCCCCGTGGATGCCTGTACACTGCTGCTGACCCCGTCTTACACCTTGTGGACCCCTTTACACTGCCCTTCTGACCATTGTTCTCTGCCCTGCTCACCCCCTTTACTCTGCCCTGAGGACCACTGTACACCACCCTACATTTTGTACTGCACCTCCACATCAGACAGGCTAGATCCAAGCCTGTATCTCAATCTTTAATTTCCAATGCTGAACAATATACTTCCCATTCAACCAGTCGTTTGCCACATTTCCACTGTGGGGAACAGTCACAGCTTGTTTCCTCTGTTTGACCCTGTTTGCTCCAGCAGCTACCATCTTCAAGAATACCTCCCAGGATGGGAGAGTCCTGCATCCTTCAACCCCAAGGCCTGGGGAGAGAGACAGATCTTGTTAAGATGACATCTTCAGAGGGCAAAAGCCCATGAGGGTAGAGACAGAAAAAGAAGTGTATCCTTAATGTAGAATAATACTTCTATAGCACACCCTGCTGAAGCAAGCTCAAACAAGTGGCAGAGATATTACACTCTATGCTTAGAGATCACTCCTACCAATTGACAAACTGCAGCTCACAGCTTGTTACAGAATCACAAAAATGCAAAAAGTTAATAAATACTACATTACCTACACTTGCAATAAGAGAGTATATTATTTTGAGAGACAATAGCCACAAATATTGTACATTGGCTGTATGTAAGAAGCTTGTTAAAGTCGAAGTAAAGGCCTTTTAATTATTTATACCTTATTGTAAGCATATAAAAAGACTTACCTCTAAGTACTGTAAATATCTTCTAAACGTGCACCGTTTAGGAGCTACTGATTTACTTTAGCATTCCCGGTGATGTCACGGCACATGCGCTCTCAATGGATAGCATACCATCCATAGAGAGAGCTGTGCTGTGGGAGTGACATCATCATGGCTCAGCCAGTCAAACAGCTGCAGCCCGCAAACCCGGAGGGAAGACCGGGTAAAGATGGAAGCCCCAAAGGAGCTGTGACAGTACTCCGCTGGAGGGCTTTGTTTTCAGATAAGTCTTTCATAACGTGCTAGTATGCAATGCATACTAGCACTCTATGCTCTTAACTTGCAAGGAGAAGACTTTTTTTGTTTTATTTTTTGTGGGTTATTACCCCTTTAAGCAACAATGTAAGAGAGAAAAATTATTTGGGTTTTATTTTTTATCTAAACATTGGAGTGTAAAATTTGAGAGATAATTACCAGAATTATTGTTTAGTGACTGGACATGATGTAAGCATTCTGGTTAGGCCACAATGTCAAAGGGAAAGACAAGACAGGTTTTATATATAGGTTTTATTAAAGTGTATTATTAGAGAGACTGTAGCCACAAATATTGTTTTGTAGCTTGACAGCATGCAAGTAGTTTAGTAAGACCAAAATATAAAAAGGGAGAGACAAGGCAGTCTTTACCTTGAAACAGAAACTAGAGTGTATTATTTGAGAGACAAGACCACAAATACAGTGGCTGGACATTATGTAATCATATTGGTGAGACTGCAATGCAAGAGGGAGAGACAAGACAGATTTTATTTTGCAATAAACATTAGAGTGTATTACCTAAAAGACATTAACCACAAATATTTTTGAATGCTGGAAGAGGCCACAAATTGCAAACCTTGAGGCCCAACACAAGATTTTAAATGCAGCAAACAGTAGAAAATTTGGCAGTTGAGCAGGAGCAGCCGGTCCATAAGGGGCGCAGGGCCACCACCCCCCTAGTTTGCATGCTGGGATGCATGTGGAGCGCCGGACTAATAGTTTTCTATGAGTTTTTTTTCCAAGGGACATGATTAGTGCCTGAGGCTCTAATTTTGCTTGGACAAAGTTGGGCTCCGGTTGCAGAGCACTGCGCCCTGAACCCACCCACTTGTGACACTAGCGAATCAATATTCACTATTGTTTTCAGGGTTCTTCTCCCGGCCAATCAGGAGGAGGATTGGAAGGAGAAGCCAAAAAAGCCATGGCACCATGACTGTGGAGGGGTGAGTGCGGACCTAGGGGGGTTTGTTTGTCGCCCCCCCCCAAAAAAAAGTTTAGCACCAGCCGCCACTGCAGCTGAGGTACAGCTGTGGAAACATTTCGTGGCATCTTTACAGTGTTGCAAATGGCAAGGTGCAATGCAGGATTTACCCTGCAGCCAACATTAGAAATTTGGCAGCTGAGGTCCAGCTGTTGAAACATTGTGCGGCACCTTCAATATGCTGGAGCACTGGAATAGGGCA
This sequence comes from Aquarana catesbeiana, assembly GCF_042186555.1. NCBI lineage: Eukaryota > Metazoa > Chordata > Amphibia > Anura > Ranidae > Aquarana > Aquarana catesbeiana. The sequence goes on along the minus strand of NC_133328.1, from coordinate 551,069,761 downwards.
GGATAGATGGCATGAGCTGGTAATAGTTTCAGGGATCTTTTTAGTTGTTTGGAGGTTAGATGAAAATTAAACGTTTAGTCTGAAACATCAGCAGCAGAGGTTTTATAGTCATTACTAATCCAAGATTGGTTAATTTTAACCACTTCCGGACTGCCCACTGTGTATATACGTCGCTACTTTGCCGTTAAATACCGGGGTTATGCCAGCAGCTAGCTGCCATAACCCCAGTATTTTTTTATACAGTGTGCAATTCTCTTTCACATATAAGTGGTCTCAGTGGCGGATCTTCCCGGTCGTTTCCGCCGCTTACCGGAGAAATCAGCAGCGGCGGAAATGATCTAATTGAATGGAGTGATGGGCAGAAAGTCGAGTGAGGGCAAGATGGCCCCCACTCACCTCTATGCCCTTGGAGGTCTTTTTGACCCCAGATCTCACATTAGAGAGGCCCTGCCCTGCTTATTTATATTAAAGGGATGTTTACATTCCTTGTAATAGGACTAAAAGTTTTTTAAAAAAAACATTTTTTTAAAGGGACAGTGTAAAAATAAAAAGTAAAATAAATAAGAAAATAAAATAAAAATGTAAAGCGCCCTGTCCCTCTGAGCTTGCGCACAGAAGCAAACGCACGCGCAAGTCGCGCCCACATATGTAAACGGTGTTCAAACCACATGTGAGGTATCGCCGCGATGGTTAGAGCGAGAGCAATAATTCTAGCACTAGATCTCCTCTGTAACTCTAAACAGGTAGCCTGTAAAAAATTTTAAAGCCTATGGGGATTTTTAAGTACCATAGTTTGCGTAATTTTAAAGCATGACATGTTAGGTATCAATTTACTCGTAACATCATCTTTCACATAATACAAAAAAATTGGGCTAACTTTACTGTTCTCTTTTTTTTTTAATTAAAAAAAGTGTATTTTTTCCCCAAAAAATGCGTTTGTAAGGCCTCTGCGCAAATACGGTGTGACATAAACTATTACAACTATCTACATTTCATTCTCTAGGGTCTCTGCTAATATATATATATATATATAATATGTTTGGGGATTCTAAGTAATTTTCTAGCAAAAAAATACTGATTGTAAACAACAAATGTCAGAAATAGGCCTGGTCCTTAAATGGTTTAAGTGAGCTGGTTCACACTGTCAGGGGACAAGCAGATACCTCTCTTTGTAAGAAAAACTTCTCATGCACTGAAGAACATCTCAGACAGCCTAGTGGCTGCAGGGCAAGCCAGAAGTTCCACCACATACTGTGCAAGCTCTGGAAAACCCAGTCACTCTGAGCTAAGAAAAGGCAGATGTGACCTGTTTCTAAACAGTGCAGCCTGACCACTGCTTTGTGCTGCATAAACTGTTCGTCCAGTACTGCCTCTCATTTCAGGCCTGCTTGCCATTTTTAATTGAGATAATAGCCTACAATTAGTGATATCTATAGCAATAGGAGGAATAGATAAGTGGTGCTTTGGTGAACACGGCTTTACCACACAAGTATGCGGAGATCTGTTGCAAACAGAGGGCAGCAACAAGTGTACATAGTATACTCTGAAATAAAAAAGGCCCGACAAAATAAAATAAAATATACCTCGCCAAAAGTACATTTATCCTGAAATGCTAAACCTCAACACATTTTTACCTAGCAGAAATGTTTCAAAATTGCTAAACATAAAATAAAAAAAGAATAAAGATAAAAAAAAAGATTGCGGGTACTGACTCAGACAAAAAAAGATAGTCCTAATAAGGTCTGCTGGGTATCTGAACTGTGAACACAAAGGGGTGCACAAGAATATTTAGCCCACCACCCCAAAATCCACAATTATTTAGCACAATAAAGCACAGTACAGCACCACACCACAATAAAGCAAATAATTCTGAAACAGATTGCTAGCAATCTCTAAACTGCTCCAACACACACTGACAAATCGCTTCTGGGAACCCACCCTTTTATAGTTAGGGGGCTGGCACATAACGAAGCCCTCATTGTTGGCAGCATTGCTAATCTGAAGGGATAATAGATGTGAAATACACTAGCAGATTTAGATACACTAACAAATTAAGGTGAACTCCAGCTAACACTTTTTAAGCAGCTACAGCAGTTTTTTTTTTTTTTCGAGATAAAGGTTTTACATAAATAAATAAAATCTGATTATTGTAAGCACCTCTGTCAGTGGTAAATGGTTTGTCTCAGCCTTCTAACTGCTACATTTGCAGGACAGCTTGTTCTGTTGAAAAACAACAGACTTACTGGCCAGATCACAAGGTGAAAAAAAAAAGAAAACTAGCCCAGCCACCACATCTTACAATTGGTAAGTTGAAATATAATAAAAGTTTGCTTTTGGGTTTAATACGGTTTTAAGTGAAAATTCCACGCATTGCATTATGGTTACAAAGAATTCAACCCAGTGAAATTCACTTTAAATTCGCTGGGACCAGGAACCTGCAGAATTTGTCTCAAACCCATGGTAGTGGCAAACCTGAACCTCATCCCTACTGGTAATCAATGGCCTTCTTTCCTGTTAGCTCAAGGACTAGGGAAGAAGGATGAATATAGTTCATTTAAAAATACTACCACCCTAGGTGTCTAGGCTTCCTTCAATGCATATCAGTGAAGTAGAAAAAAAGCTTTTCTGATTTCTGACCGGGTGCCTTGTGTTCCACAGCCATGCCTGATATTATAGTGACACGTGCTGATAATCACAAGTAAAATCGTGTATTCACCCTAACATCATTAGTCTACACCGGGGGTCTCAAACTGGTGGCCCTCCAGCTGTTGCAGAACTACAATTCCCATGAGGCATTGCAAGGCTGACGGTTACAAGCCTAACTCCCATAGGCAGAGGCATGATGGGACTTGTAGTTCCGCAACAGCTGGAGGGCCGCCAGTCCCACTTTCCATCGAAGAGGAAGAATATCCACAGTTTCCCAACCCTGTCCAACACCTAACATCATTGAACAGATTCCATTTACTCCTGTAGGCCTGCCATTAGTCTTGGAGACATGCACTCCATCAGGCAGAGTTGCAAATAAAGCATCAATCATCAAGGTTTTCAGCACTAAACTGTTTCATCAGTAGTAGTTAGCATGAATGCGTTTCTGCTGCTCCAGGTAAGCCCAAAACACAGGACTCCATTTATCCAGCATAGGAGGGTGCCAGCCCAGCATCACACAATGAAGAAACCAGACAGCTACACACCGGAGATCTTCTGAATGTGACTTTATTAATAACGATCTACAGTATATCCATAAAAACTGCCCAAAATCCATACAAGGTGGAAAAAGAGGGGAGATGGCTGACATGTTTTACATTTAGCTCAGTGCTCAGTTAGTCAGATAAGTTTATGAGTAAGCACTGAACGAGGTATGAAACGCGTCAATCATCTCTCTCTTCCCTGTGTACAATTTTGTATTAGATCCTTAGTGTTCTCTTGAATCTCCCTGGCCTATTAAGCTACTCTCTGGTCTTCAAATCCAATTCACCACCAAGTGGTAAATAGTTGATGGCTCCAATGCCTTTCTTACGGTGTCTAAAGGACCTCAGATGATTCAACTACAGTGTCAAGAGTTGGCTGGTACCAAGTATACATAGGAATAGTCTCAAGCATAGTAATAGTCAAGTTGGGGAGGCTGCACATATGATTGGGCCCCTCTATTCTTGCCATTACCCCCATATGAACATTGAACTTTCCAAATAGGACCCCAAAGTCAGTATACTAAAATCCCACAAACACCTTTTGAAATAAAGTTGTATACCCCAAACTTTGCTGGGTACACACACACACTCTTTATACTCTACCCCCACACACACACACACACACACATACTGTAAACCATACCTGCATAGGAATAAACTTCTTGTCCATCAGGACAAATTATGTTACCCAGATATGTTGACTCTGGTTTATTACTATACACACCTAATTACCAAAGAAAACACTGTCCCTGTAGACCTATGTTTCCAGACCCCACACACTGTATTATAGCAAGATAAACTCAAGGTCTTAAAATGCCTATGAGGTAATATTTCCTGTTCCAATAGCCATAGCCCAAAGCCCAGTTTTATACCATCTGAAACTCTCCCAGCCATACACACCTGACATCTGCTGAGCTCACATGGGAATCCTATATGACTATGTCAGACTGAGCCCATTGGGTTATAAAGGCCGCTCAGCCATAGGGCCTAACCACCAAGGGATATCCCAACAGGCAAATACTACAGCAGAATAGTCTATTCCAGCCTACTTTGAGAACAAGGCTCTGCATGACATAATTCTGAAATTGACCAAGGCACATATACTGTCCACCATTACAAAGTGAGGAACAATTAACATGAATATAATGTCATAGTGTATATACAATGCATTCAGAAAATTGCATACACTGTATATTTATTTATTAAAGTGATAACTGTTTAAATTGAAGCAATGTCACAGTAATGTAAAAAACAACATATTTTAAAAATAGTTGCCTATTTACATTGTATGATTCCTAAAACAGTCTCAGGTGGATGTCAATAACCAGTGAAGGCTAAACATATTCTGATGTAAGGATTACAAGCAATACTCTGATAATTTTTAAAGTATGCCTCTTGGTGCCATTGAGCACTGTAATTGTTGCTTGCACAAAAATTCCTATATCATCAAAGTCAAGGGTTTTGGGTTTTGAAATCTTTAGATCAATACATTTTTATAGAGTTTTTTACCCTTCCCTTCTACTGCTAACCTGTCATCATGGTGGGCAGGCTTACTGGTCAATGGGAACATGGGGGAGACTGGGACAATACTCCTCATTCCTAAAAAGTGCTGAACTTTGCAGATTACAGCAGCCAGAGAATCAGGGCTTTTGGGCAACCACGGACAGCAACTTACATTTTTCTTGTGCTTTAGTAATCACACTTTTTAGAAAGGCAATATTTGTTTAGTAAGATTTCCTGCCAGAAGAAAATTAATATTATTGTATAAAATTCCAAGGGTACTTACTGGTGGTGCTCTAGGAAGGTGGCTGTTACAGTGCAAGTATGATGTATCCAGGTTAATCTGTCTTAGGTTATATTATATCACGATAATATTAATTTACTTCCATATTTAATTTCTACTTCACTTACCCAGTAACAAAGCTCAACGGCCAATTTCACACTCGGTTACTGTTTGAGTCTATTTATTTTGAAGTATTTCATTTTAATAGTATTAACGGAGTTGTGGTGCTATCTGTCATTCTACATATTAAAACAGAACAAACAGAAATTGTGGGAGGTACCATAAAAGAGGGCATACAGTTTGTGTATTTAAGGTAATATAACAACTTATTCTCATTAGGTTATGAGCTAATACTGTACATGTGTGAGGGGATCTTTGTGAGCATATCATTCATTCTCTTAAGGAGTTCGCTGAGTGGTCTATTTCCTTCCTGATTGCTGGATTTGTGGATAGTGGCAGTCAAGAGGGAGCATGCTAGTGTACGTTGGGTGGTGTAGCGCAGCGTAGTGGTGAGAATTGAGAGGTTGTCTCTTTTACCTCCTGAAGGAAAAGTCCCCATGTAGCTGGTGTTCAGGTCCCCTCAATTCGGAGGGTGTAATTGCACATTTGGCTGTGCTTGCCCTAAAAAAAATTTTCAAGGTTCTATTCTAGAGTTCAGGTAGGGTAATAGAATTTCTAGCTTACCATGCACAGTGAGTAGCCTAAAGGGAAAGTGCTCTTGTCATTGCCACAGCTTGGAATACAAGACTTCTTGAATCACAAACTTAAAAAAACATTTTTTGTATCATTGCAAAGTAACATTCTAGTAAAAAAGAGTTAGTATTGTGCAACCAGCAGCAGCTGTGTGGACCCCAACACTCATTAATCACCATAAAAATGACCTGTCTGAAGAAAATCTGGGTAATTGCAAAAGGAAGGGGTTAGCAATAACCAAAGAAAGACTGAGGGCACATAGCTGGTCGAGGTCTGGGAAGAAGAAGAGAACTTGAGCATAGAGTCGGCTAGATCTGGTGACTTCTTTAATGGAAATTATTACCCCCCCACCTTCCTTGCTTGGGGCCTGCAAACAGAGATGGGTGACTATTTGCTACCCCCAACACAAGAGGCATTAGTGGAGCCTCTTGCAAAGCGATACAAAAAGGAGCTATGAGTAAGCACTTTTTGTAGTGTGAAACGCGTCGGATCCTTTTTTTATCTCTTTGCTGTGGCTTGTACAGTGTGATCCCGATTTTTCAATAAAAGGCAAAAGAAATTTTCTTTGGAATGTGGCTGTCCAGAGTTTTCCATTCATCTTCATTTGCTATACGCATTTGCCAGCACCTGGGGCTCTTAAGTTTCTAGAGGAGAAGTTTTTGTTTCGGCTGACCTGCCTGAAGCGGTGGTACCCCCTCAGCACAGGGATGGTGGTTTGCTCCTGTGCTTCCAGAGACCAGGGGCTAGAGTTGCTCCTCTGCACCAGGAGTGATGCTGGATCCTGGAGAGGACACTGGTGGAGGCCCCCTGGATAGGCCTCAGCCCGTGGAAGACACTGGGCCTGGCCCAAGGAAAGATGAGTCCCTGTCTGCCTTTAGACGGAGGGTTGTTGAAACGCTGAAGCAGATTGAGAAGGAAGAGGAGAAATTGGTAGCTTTGAAAAATGAATTTAAAAAGAAAAAACAGATTTGTGCCAAAGTGTTCAGCAAGAAAAGACCAGCTCCGAGGCCTGAGTTGAAAGACCTGGATCAAGCTCTGCGGAAACAGAAAGAACTGGTGAGTTCGCTGAAGGAGAATAGTGGAGCATTTAAAGAAAAATATAAGAATGAAGAAAGATTCAGCCAAATGAGAAGAGGAGCCGCTTCCTGCATGGAGGGTGAGGAGACCAGTGAGGAGATGCAGGTACAGACAGCAGAGAGTGAGAAAGTGGGCCCGGAGGATGAGCCCAGCTTTTCAACACCTCAGACATCTGCTGAGCCCTCAATGGTGGAGGCCTCTGTCCCCCTCACTCCCCATCAATTTGGAACATATGAGCAGGAGGTTGAAGGTACTGGCATGCTGGATTTTATCAATAAGTTTGGATCACCTCCGAATGTGGCTTCCCAGGATGAGGAGGAGAAGATGGACACCATTTCTAGCCCTGTGGAAGAAAGACCTGTGGAGAGAGCAGGTGCAGGAACAGTGTGTGTGCAGGATTGTGTGAACTTTAATGACAACGTGCTTGCTGAGGGTTGTAGTGCTGCAGGCAGTCAGCCCAGACCAATAGACAATACACAGCATGCAATAACATTTGCTAATAACTGTCAGCTTCAGTCTGCAGAGAGGTCCATGGACAATACAGAGACTTTGCCTGGACCAGTCACAGCGACTGTTCCTGTGAATGGTGGAGGAGATGCTGGGTGCAGTAGTGCTACAACTTTCCAGGAGTCTGCAGCAGCCATGACTGTGATTGATCCCAGAAAAGAAACTGTGTGTACAGAGCAGGGGGAAGGGGAGGTCCTGCCTCTGCTAATCAGAAGACTGCTATCGCAGCTGATTCAGACTGTCTGCCAGCAGGTTTGAATGTGTCTAAGGACAAGACTGCAAATGCTGCTGGTGTAATGCCGCGTACACACAAGCGGACTTTATGGCAGACTTTCCGAATGAACGAACTTGCCTACACACGACCAGCCAAAGTCCGACGGATTCGTATGTGATGATGTACGACTGGACTAAAACAAGGAAGTTCAAAGCCGGTAGCCAATAGCTGCCCTAGAGTCGGTTTTTGTCCGTCGGACTAGCATACAGACGAGCGGACTTTTTGACTGGACTCAAGTCCGTCGAAATGATTTGAAACATGTTTCATTTCTAGGTCCGTCGAAATTTTTGGGAAAAAAAGTCAGCTGATGCCCACACACGATTGAACCAAGTATGCCGTAAAGTCTGGTCGTGTGTACGCAGCATAAGAAAAACTTATGCTGATGTTGCTGCTACAGGATCTGGGAGGGGAGAGCAAGCAGGGAAGGAGCATGAAAATGGTTTATCTTCCTCCCTGTTTAAAAGGAGGAATGTTGTTCAATTAAAATGGGAAGGCGGTGGAATCCCCCCACATAGGAGGACAGTGGTGGATAAAATCCTGCAGATGGGGTTTACACCCACAGATATCTTTGTCCTGATCAGTCCGGCAGGTTCCTATGAGTATGATTTGTCCTTTATCCGTCCGGAGTCTTTGGACATATTTTGGGAGAAGTATGAACACGTGTGTAGGGGCCTGCCGGACTGGAAAGGGCTCATCCCCAAGCTTGTATCACTCCAGCCCCTCATTAAAATGGTGACAATTCTTGTCCGTAATGAGTCCATACCACAAGGGGATTTAACTGTTTGGTTAAGGAGGTATGGAGATGTCCTGAGCCTCCTAAAAAAGATTGTGGACGATCGGGGAATATGGATGAGGGGGATGGTCTGTGCAGCTAAAATAAAAGGTCGTTGACAATGTTGTCCAGCATCTGCCATCCTCAGCTTTCCTGGGGAGGGACAGGCTGACCATCTTCTATCCAGGCCAGCCAAAGCTCTGCAATAAGTGTGGTGATAAAGGACATCTTGCATCCTCCTGTCCAGTGATGAAGTGCTCTCTGTGTCAGGGTATAGGATATTTGGCGAAGGACTGTAATATCATCAGGTGCAATCTGTGCAATGCGGTGGGACATCCTTACAGTCAGTGTCCTGAGGCAATGCACAACAAGCCTGAGCTCATGAGAGAGTTCTTCTGCCTGGACATGGAGGATGCTCAGAGATCAGCAGCTGGAGTGCCTGTGAGTCCATCTGAGTCTGTGCCAATACCTAATGTGTCTCCCCATTCTGTGGTGTCCCAGTCTGTGCCAATACCTAATGTGTCTGTGTCTCCCCAGTCTGTGCGTTTACCTAGTGTGCCCGTGTCTTCTGTAGGTAAGGTATCAGTTGCCGAAAATGTGTCCAATCCTTCTGTGTCTGTGTCTTCTAAAATTGCAGAGGCAGCAAGAGGTGCTGAGGCAGGTGCGTCAGGTGTGGTGCCAATCCCCCTCCCCCGACGCTGCAGGGTTTCTATTGAGGATCGTGGGGTGCAGAGGAGTGGGGAAAATGGTGGAGAGGCTGGCCTGGTGGTAGATAAGGGAAGGGGGAGGGGGGTGAAGGGGAGGATAGGTGTGGGGAGGCTGTTGAGTTTGGTTTGTCTAAGGATGATATGGAGTGGTTGGAGGATAGGAGGAGGAGGGGCAAAAGAAGGAATAAAGGGGTTCAGTTACCTTAAATCCTAAAGTTTTGCCTTTGGAAAATAAGTTTAATGTCCTGTCTGATGATGATGATGATGAGTGGGACTCGTTCAGTTCAGCATCCTCTATAGAGGATGAGTGCCAGGGTGTAACAAAGCGCGCTGGTCCTCCAGGAAGAGGGAGTAGTCAGGCTAAGAAACGGCTGCCTCAACTACCCTAATGGCAGTTCCCACTCCGTTAAAAGTGGCAACCATTAATGTTGCCAGCTTAAGATCAGTAAGTGCTCATCATATGGCCTTATTTTTGCTCAGCAAGTTTGATGCTGACATTTTGTTTTTGCAAGAAACCCTTCTGGCCGATATACATCTGGCAAAGAAGGAGTGGAGACGTGGTCCCTCATTTTGGTCTCTTGCGGCCGAGCTTTTCAGCGGAGTTGCAGTCCTTTTTTCTGGTATGGTAACATGCCAGCGGGTAATTGAGGTAGAGATAGGGAGATGCATGGTCTTAAACGTCTCTGTGAAGGGGCAGGACTTGCGCCTGATTAACATCTATGGTCCCCAGACGAAGTGGGACAAGAAATGCCTCTTTACAAAGATTAAGCCTTTTCTTTTTATGGCCCAGCAGGTTATCTTTGGAGGTGATTTCAACACCATTACTAGGTCTAAAGACAGGAGAGGTTTCAGGGATAAGCTGGGCTATGACACCCTTTTTCTTAATGCGATAGTTAGGGAATCAGGTCTGGTAGATGCGCACATTAAGCGCTGCCCAGACAGCACGGGGTTCACTTTTCAGCGAGTTAATAGTCAGAGTAGGATAGATAGGTTTTTTTTAAAGGGAGACTCCGCTTTTTCGGCACCTGTGTGTCGGGCAGTAGAGTTTTCTGATCACTGTATTCTATCTGTGACTCTGAATGCCCCAGACATGCCACCTAGGGGGAGGGGTATCTGGAGATTGAATTCGGCCCTCCTGGAAGACGAGAGAGTAAGACAATCCTTTGAGGATTTTTTTCAAGCACAGGTAACGATCCTAGACTTTTGCAACGGCAAGTCAGAATGGTGGGAGCTTGTTAAACAGCCGACTATTGGGCTTTTCAATGTTAGCAGAGAGACCGCCTGGGTGGGTTGGTATTTTCCAGTCCTGGTTTAGGCCCTTTCTGCGAGACTGGGAAAATGGTGGGCCAGTGAAAAGCCTGAGGGTCAAGCATGAACAGCTCCCTGCTTATGTTGCCCCGTGTTTGAAAATGCTTCGGCAGTGGCAAGTAAAAGCAGGAGAAGTCAGATCTCTTCCAAGGAAACTCCTTGAGAAGCGGATCATGAGCTCTGCTTTTTATGAGCCACTGGCCTTGAGGGATTGCCCAAGCCTGGTTTTGGGGCTGGGTTTGCGATTGATTAATTTGGAGAGAATCCCAATGAAGTTTAAGGATCAGGCTTGGCTTGCCTTTCATGGAAAACTATATGTGAAGGGTAACTTGAAGTTTCTTTCCATGAGTGATCGGGGCTGCCCAAGAGTGGAGGAGTGGTGGAGTCCATGGATCACTTTCTACTTCAATGCCCTTTTAATATAGAGGTGTACAAGAGGGTTGGGAGGGCTCTCAGTATACCCTTCCTCCCCCATATGAGTTATGCAGAGTGGGTGTATGGGGCATTCCAGACTCGTCTGGATTATGATTTGGAAACACTTTTTTTAGTTAGTCTAGTAGTCCGTTATTTCACGTGGAGTGCACGGTGTCAGGTATCCTTTGGAGTAAAATCCTCCCTGTCGAAGTGGTGGTGCAGGACATTCTGGGTGAGGTTGGGAAGATTCAGGGTCTTGAGAAAGGCAGGTGGCAGCAGGAGGCCTGGATAAGGGCGTGGAGGAATATCAGGACTCTTTAGCTGCTGCCTGTTGATCTCGGGGTGTGCGGCTTTTCTTTGTATTCTTGATTCACTTCCCTAGATTTTCAAGATCAAATATATTTTTGATAAAAGGCTACATGCATGGTGACAGTGATGCTCCTTAGTCTGGCTCTCCCGTAGGGATTGTGTTGTGTGCAATTTGGTTTGTACCATTTATTATGTTCTTGTTTTGTATAATCATATTCAATTATTTTGTAAATATGTTTTATTTATTTATTATGGTTTTATTGTATATAAGTTGTTGCTTGTAAGATTTTTCAATAAACAAAATTAACCCCCTTTCCTAAATTTACCTGCCAGGTATAGCTGCCTTGGCTAATTGTTAAGGATCAATTGATTTCACTCCAAGTCTGTAATTGCTGCACTTCTCTCTTTTGCCGCTAGGTGCCCAGGTACCTGGTGGCATTAGATATGAGAAGGACAATGCAAGGTCAGATTATGGATATATGGGGTATCCCAGCCAATGGAGAGGGGTTTTCTTAAATCCCTTGGCCTGCTGGGAGAACCTATATATTTGGGTGGAGACAGGTGATCAGTGTTCTGTGCCACCTGGACGGCTGTCTGGGTGGACGTGTGTTGTATTGGCCGGGCTGCTAGGCCGGGGATTGGGCCTATCCGGGGCACATCTGACTGCTCGGCTGTCTGAGGGCCTATCCAGAAGCAAGAGAGCAGCACAGGGTTGGGATTGTGGCTTGCAGTCCAACCAGGACTGACGGTTCTGCCGGACGGAGAACCTGTCGTAGTCAGAGGGTAGGGGGAAGCTGTTGCCAGTAAATGACCATCCGCCTTATTATCAGGGACCACAGTGAGTAACTGAAGCAATCAGGAAACTTCAGTGGGTATCAAGCCAGGGACCCAGCCAGAGGAGGTGAAACTTGCAGAGCAGCCTTTTGTGTCAAGCCAGGGACCGAGCAGGCCAGTGGGGTGAAGCTTGAGAGGTATCTTGAGTGCCAAGCTAGGGACCCAGCAGAGAAGTGGGGGTGACGCTTGAGAAAGATACTACCCTGAAGATTGGAGGAACTCAAGGGATTCGGTGGCAGTGAATTATCTAGTCTAGTGAGAGACTGGGAGCTCAGTGGGTTGAAGAACTACAAGAAGTGATTGTAATGAGAGTGAAGGAACTGTTACACTTTGTGTTAGGAACTGTTAAAGACTGTTGCCATAGGAGACAGCATTCCTACACATGCAGATGTGGCATCTTGCTGGATGCCTTTCCCTACATGGCTGTCCTCCTGTTAAAGTTTCGGAGTCTGCCAATTTGAATTTCTAGGGGTGTCTGGCCCTAACCCTCTCTCCCAAAATTCTGTTAATAGAAATAAAATCTCTTTTGCACTCAAGAAGTGTCTGGCGCCCAATCAGTCTACCTTGCATTACACCAACTATGCCATGCAACCCTCCATATACAGAAGGATGTCAGCTATCTCTGGCCCTAGAGGTTCTCATTAGATCGAAGGAGGCCTGGGACCTTGCTATAGATTGTTAGTTTAGGTGTTTTTATAAAGTGAAAATTCAATAGTGGTGTCATCTGTCAGTGCTTATGTTGTATAAGAAAAACAAGGGAAAAGCTTTATCCAACCCTATAGGATAGGGTTGGGGAAACTTTGGCTTGTCACAGAATATATTAACAGCTGAACGGAGACATTTATTATAATCACTGACTAAATATATTTAATAATAGGTGGTTGTGGGCATTGAAATCCTATAACAGTAAATATTAAAGTGTGATTTTAAATCCATTTTAATCTGCAGTTTTTATAAAACAGCGATTTAATGGTGGAGACACTTGTTGGTGCGTACATATTATAATCATGATCCCCAAATTATGGCCTTTTGCTTGCCTTTATCCAGCCCTTGGGGTGCTATTCCTTCCAATGACACAATGGGGCACTGTTCTTCTCAATGACACCAATGATAGAAAAAATTTCCTTCCACTGACATAAGCAATGGGGTACAATTTGTTCTGCCAACACCAACGACGAGAAACTGACGCCAACGGTAGGGCATTGTTTCTCTCACTGAAACCAACGATGGGGCACGTTTTCTCCCAGACATCATGAATGAGACACTATTCCTCCCACTGACACAAACAATGTGGCACTATTCCTTCCTCTCACACAAACAATGGGGCATTTTTCTATCTGACACCAATGATGGTGCACTATCACTCCCACTGACATGAACAATGGGGCACTATTTCTTCCACTGACACCAAAAACGGGACACTGTTCCTTCCATTGACAACAACAATGGAACACTATTCCTCCCGGTGACACTGATGATAGGGCACTATTTTGTCTCCTGACACCAACAATGAGGCATTATTTTTCCCACTTACATCAATGAAAGAGCACTATTCATTTCATTGACACCAATGATAGAGCACTATTACTCCCGCTGACACTAACGATGGGGCACTATTCCTTTCACTGACACCAATGATGGGGCACCATGCCTTTCAGACTACCACAATCAGGCACTTTTACTCCCACTGACATCATGGTGCACTATTCCTTCCCTTGATAACAACACTGGGGTATTAGTTTTCAACTGACTCCATTGATGGGGCACTATTTCTTTCACTGACACCAGCAATGTCGCACCATTCTTCTTACTGACAGACATGATGGGCCACTATCCTTCCCAATGAGAGCAACAATGCGGCACTATTCCTCATACTGACACCAGCGATGGGGCTCTTTTTTTCCAACTGACACCAAAAATCAGACCCCATTTCTTCCACAGACACCAACAATAGGGCATTATTCCACCTTCCACTGACTACAGGTGCTAGGCCCTGAACACCTATCCTGGAACAATTTTACTTCCCTGACCACCAATCCTGGAACAATTTTACTCCCCTGACCACCAATCCTGGAACAATTTTACTCCCCTGACCACCAATCCTGGAACAATTTTACTCCCCTGACCACCAATCTTGGAGCATTTTTACTCCCCTGACCACCAATCCTGAAACATTTTTACTGCCCTGACCACCTATCCTGGAACATTTTTACTCCCTTGACCACCAATCCTGGAACATTTTTACTGCCCTGACCACCTATCCTGGAACATTTTTACTCCCCTGACCACTGAGGCTGAAGAAATATTTACTCCCACTAGCAAAGCAACATTTTCTGCACCCGCTGGCCACAGTCTGGGCCCCCTAAAATCTGAAGGTCAGGAAACTGGCCACTTGTTGAGAAAGTCTGGAAATCCCGGTAATATAAGGAAAGCGTGTATCTCACTTCAACCTGTACAAAAAAAAAAAATGAAGCAGAGAATCCCAAAGCTTGTCACAATATATATTAATGGATGAAATGGGACACTCATGATAATCCCTGACTATATATATATTAATAGGTGATTGGGGACACTTAAACCACTAACAGAATATATTAATGGGTGAGAAGGGATATTCAGTTGGTCCCCTTTCATTCTAAATCTTTAGCCGTGACACCTCATTTAGTATATACACAATAAATTCAGTCTATGGGATAACAAATTACTGTTAATAACATACTTCAGGACCAGCATCCTGGGAAGGCATAAAGAAGGAATTAGTAGGAATTATGCCCCCCTCCATCAATACCTGGTGCCAGACCTGTATAAAGCTGGCCATACATTGGTAGACTTTGGTAAAAAAATCATACAAAGCAGCCCTGTCAGAACATTTGATAATGCCAATATGACTTGATGAAAGTTGTTTGAAAGTATTTCAAAATTTAGTTTGCTTTTAACATTCAATTTTGGAATAAATAGACTGTCCACAATTAAAAAAACACATACACTGTTAGAAATTCATTCTTTTGAGAAAAATTATGAGAAAAAATCACTACAGTTAAAAATTATTGTTGATTTGGTCAGATTTACCATTACAAAATCCAGTGAACATTCTGAAAACAAAAATCTTTGTACCAAATTCTGTTAAGCCCCATACACATTATCAGATTTTCTGCTGATTTTTGTCTTCGGATTTACCAAAACCATGTAGTGCAAGGGCCTGCCTGATTGCATACAAATTGAAACTCCTAAGGTTTGACCTCATATTATATGGTTTTGGTAAATCTGAAGGAAAAAATCAGCAGAAAATCTGATAGTGTGTATGGGCCTTTAGTGTATGGCCAGCCTTGAGTGGTATTAAACCCAAAAACAAACATTTTTTTTATATTGCAGCTTATCAGTTCCTAGATGCGGTGGCTGCATTTGTTTTCTTTTTTTTCTCTTTTAAACTTTTGCTGTAACTGCTTGAAAAAGTGTTAGCTGGAGTATGGATTTAATTTGTTAAGTCCATCTAAATCTGCTAGTGCATCTATTGGTGGCCATACATGCTTTGACTTCATTATTATTATTATTATTATTATAATACAGGATTTATACGGCACCAACAGTTTACGCAGCGTTTTACAATATAAAGGGGGACAGTACAATTACAACACAGTTCAATGCAGAAGGCATGGGACAATGTTCGATTTAATCAAAATGATCAAATCTGCAAACAACTGAGTAGGCATAACTTCCTTTCTGATCGATTTAGACTCCATTTGGATCAGATTCAATCAAACTGAGTCAATCACCCAGGGTGGAAAATTATTGATTGTGTTGCATCGATCATCAGATAGAGATGCTTTGTTTATGAATTTGAGTGACCAGATTATGAGATGTGATCAATAACGTACAATCTTCCAACTGTCAATCAGAATCCACATTCCTGTGTGTGTCATCGACTAAATGGGTTGTTGACTATAAATCGATTATTTATATAAGGAGGGATTGATCGGAAAATAAATCAATCATTTATTGAACCATATATGGCCCTTATAGCACTACCCCCGCCCAACACTATGACAATGCCACTGTCCAAGGTGTCTCTGTTGCTCCTGCATGCATAGTGGAGACACTCCAAGACAGGAAGTGTGTTACCGGTTAGATCACTGGGTGAAACTAAAGGGAAAAGGCCTAAAAGAAGACTAAGGCCCCATACACACTATTAGATTTTCTTCAGATTTTTGTATTCAGATTTACCAAAACCATGTAGTGCAAGGGCCTGCCTGATTGCATACAAATTAAAACTCTTAAGGTTTGACCTCATATTATATGGTTTTGGTAAATCTGAAGACAAAAATCTGCAGAAAATCTAATGCCGCGTACACACGATCGAACTTCTCGTCGGAAAAAAGATATGACGGCTTTTCTGACGGGATTCCGCTCAAGTTTGCCTTGCATACACACGGTCACGCAAAAGTTCGCTGAACTTACGACCGTGACGTACAACACTACAACGAGCAGAGAAAATGAAGTTCAATGCTTCCGAGCATGTGTCGAATTGTTTCCGAGCATGCGTAGGAATTTTGCGCATCGAAATTGCCACAGACGATCGCATTTTCGGATAGGAACTTTTTCCAACCAAAAAATTGAGAACCTGCTCTCAATCTTTTGCTGGCTGGAATTCGGCCAGCAAAAGTCCGATGGAGCATACATACGGTCGCATTTTCCGACGTACAACTCTCAACGGTCTTTTGCGGGCCGAAATTCTGATTGTGTGTACGCGGCATAATAGTATATGGGGCTTAATGCAGCTATCATATCTAAGAACTGGTAAGCTGCAAAATTTAACAGAGTAGCTGTACACCACAAATGACAGTTATGCCACGTACACACGAGCGGACTTTACGGCAGATTTTGCCCGGCGGACGGGATTTCGCTGGACAATTCGATCGTGTGTGGGCTCCAGCGGACTTTGTTTTCTCAAAAGTTGGACGGACTTAGATTTGAAACATGTTTCAAATCTATCCGATGGACTCGAGTCCGGTCGAAAAGTCCGCTCGTCTGTATGCTAGTTCGATGGACAAAAAGCCACACTAGGGCAGCTATTGGCTATGAACTTCCTTATTTTAGTCCGGTCGTACGTCATCATGTACGAATTCGACGGACTTTGGTTGCTCGTGTGTAGGCAAGTCCGTTCATTCAGAAAGTCCGTCGAAAAGTCAGTCGAAAAGTCCACCAGGCAAAGTCTGCTGTAAAGTCCGCTCGTGTGTATGCGGCATTAGAGTGTTGGGACAAACTATCTAACATTGACAGAGGTGCTTACATTTCTCAGCTTTTATTCATTTATGTGAAACCTTTAGGCCCTGTTTGCTGCATACAGTGCCTTGAAAAATATTTGCTACCCCTTGAAGTTTTCCACATTTTTTCATGTTAGAAGCAAAAATGTAAATGTATTTTATTGGGATTTTGATTTTAAGTAATAGACCAACACAAAGTGGCACATAATTGTGAAGTGGAAAGAAAATAATAAATGTTTTTCAATTTTTTTTTTTACAAATTAATATCTGAAAAGTTTGGTGTGCATTTGTATTTAGCCCCCTGTACTCTGATACCCCTAACTAAAATCTAGTAGAATCAATTTCCTACAGAAGTCACCTAATTAGTAAATAGCATCCACCTGTGTATAATTTAATCTCAGTATAAATACAACTGTTCTGTGAAGCCTTCAGAGGTTTGTTGGAGAGCCTTTATTAGGCCAAGGAACACACCAGACAGGTCAGTGATAAAGTTGTGGAGAAGGTTAAAGCAGGGTTAGGGTATGAAAAAAAATATCCCAAGCTTTGAACATCTCACAGAGCACTGTTCAATCCAGCATCCGTAAATGGAAAGAATATGGCACAACTGCAAACCTACCAAGACATGGCCATCCACCTAAACTGACAGGCCAGCCAAGGAGAGCATTAATCAGAGAAGCAGCCAAGAGGCCCATGGTAACTCTGGAGGACCTGCAGAGAACCACAGGTCCAGTGGGAGAATCTGTCCACAGGACAACTGTTAGTAGTGCACTCCACAAAACTGGATTTTATGGAAGAGTAGCAAGAAGGAAGCCATTGTTAAAAGAAAACGCTATGTGTGGGGGAAAACTAACACTGCACATTAACCTGAACACACCATCCCCACTGTGAAACCTGGTGGTGGTGGCAGTATTATGTTGTGGGGATGCTTTTCTTTTCAGAGGGACAAGGAAGCTGGTCAGAGTTGATGAGAAGATGGATGGAGCCAAATACAGGGCAATCTTAGAAGAAAACCTGTTATGCAGTGAACACATGAGCGGAATGTCCGACAGAAAAAGTCAGACAGAAGCTTTTCATAGTCTATTCCGATCGTGTGTGTGCCTCATCGGACTTTTTTTTTCGAAAATTCTGACGGACCTAGAAATGGAACATGTTCTAAATATTTCCGACGGAACCAATTCCTATTGTGAAAACCGCTCGTCTGTATGCTGTTCCGACGGACCAAAAACAACGCATGCTCTGAAGCAAGTACGAGACGGAAGCTATTGACTACTGGCTATTGAACTTCCTTTTTCTAGTCCCGTCATACGTGTTGTACGTCACCTCGTTCTGGAGGGTTGGACTTAGGGCGCACTTGGTTTGACCATGTGTAGGCAAGACCGCTTGAATGGAATTCCGTCGGAGTTACGTCGGAGAAACCTTCAGAGTTTATTCCGACGGCAAACCGGTCGTGTGTACAGGGCATTAGAGTCTGCAAAAGTCTTGAGACTGGGGCGGAGGTTCACCTTCCAGCAGGACAACGACCCTAAACATACAACCAGAGCTACAATGGAATGGTTTAGATCAAAGCATATTCAGTCAAAGTCCAGACCTAAATCCAATTGAGAATCTGTGGTAAGACTTGAAAATTGCTGTTCAGATGCTCTCCATCCAATCTGACAGAGCTTGAGCTATTTTGCAAAGAAGAATGGGCAAAAATTTCACCCTCTAGATGTGCAAAGCTGGTAGAGACATTCCCAAAAAGACTTGCAGCTGTAATTGCAGTGAAAGGTGGTTCTACAAAGTATTGACTCAGGAGGGCTGAATACAAATGTACGCCACACTTTTCACATATTTATTTGTAAAAAATTTTGA
Source organism: Aquarana catesbeiana (assembly GCF_042186555.1). Taxonomy (NCBI): domain Eukaryota; kingdom Metazoa; phylum Chordata; class Amphibia; order Anura; family Ranidae; genus Aquarana; species Aquarana catesbeiana. The sequence continues at coordinate 551,050,783 of NC_133328.1, read as the reverse complement.
AATGTATCATTTTCCTTCCACTTCACAATTATGTGCCAATTTGTGTTGGTCTATCACATAAAATATCAATAAAATACATTTATGTTTTTGGTTGTAACATGACAAAATGTGGAAAATGTCAAGGGGTATAAATACTTTTTCAAGGCACAGTATCTGCCCACAGTTCCACATCGTGCAGAAATTGCAGCACAAAGCACTTTTTGGTGCCATTCATCCTTAATGGCATATTCAAAAGTGTGCCACCAATTCAGTGAAAAAGGGGTATTATAACAGTTATAGGTACCATCATCCTTTAAATGTATAGAGCAATGTGGGTTAGAAAGAGAAAACAAAAGAGGGCCTCTCCAATTAGGTCCTATCTCTTTCCAAAATTGTTTAGGACTATTGCGGTACCAAGGGGACATACACAAGGGTATAATAAAAATTCATAAATTTATTCAAAAATAAGGTATTAAAAAGTCCAACAAGGGACCACATGTAAACCGTGACATAATAACACAATCACAAAAAAAATTTTGTTTACAGCAATGTTAACAGACAAGTTATATTGGTAGTGCCCACACAAGAGAAAATGAAGGCACATAATATAGTACTTGCAGACGTGACCTCTACAGTTTCGCGGTCAAGCCGCTTCTTCAGGAGGCGTCTTAGTACATATTCTACAACGTAAGAAAAGTGCAAAATCAATATTACAAAACATATCTACAATGAGAAACATATCTACAGTAAACAAACTGTGTATACATACATATACAGTATTTGTATTGGAGAAGGTAATCTTTGTTTAAAATTGCACTCACCAACCTAGGCCCACAAAGGGGCGAGAGCGACACTGTGAGATGCCCACAGGGAGGCGTTCCCCCGGGGGCGGACCAGGGGGGCACTTAAGGATGATGCTATTGTAAGAAATAAAAAGTGAGGTATGAACAGCTATAAAGGCATGGTTCTTTAAAAAAGGCAACCACCCATGTGTATCAGGTCAGGGTAGAAAGTGGTGAGGGACCAGGAAAAGGGAGAGGAGAGGGGGAAGGGAAAGAAGGGGGAGGGAAGGAAAGGAAAGGGAAAAGGAGGGAAAGAGGGTCCCTCACCACTTTCTACCCTGACCTGATACACATGGGTGGTTGCCTTTTTTAAAGAACCATGCCTTTATAGCTGTTCATACCTCACTTTTTATTTCTTACAATAGCATCATCCTTAAGTGCCCCCCTGGTCCGCCCCCGGGGGAACACCTCCCTGTGGGCATCTCACAGTGTCGCTCTCGCCCCTTTGTGGGCCTAGGTTGGTGAGTGCAATTTTAAACAAAGATTACCTTCTCCAATACAAATACTGTATATGTATGTATACACAGTTTGTTTACTGTAGATATGTTTCTCATTGTAGATATGTTTTGTAATATTGATTTTGCACTTTTCTTACTTTGTAGAATATGTACTAAGACGCCTCCTGAAGAAGCGGCTTGACCGCGAAACTGTAGAGGTCACGTCTGCAAGTACTATATTATGTGCCTTCATTTTCTCTTGTGTGGGCACTACCAATATAACTTGTCTGTTAACATTGCTGTAAACAAAAATTTTTTTTGTGATTGTGTTATTATGTCACGGTTTACATGTGGTCCCTTGTTGGACTTTTTAATACCTTATTTTTGAATAAATTTATGAATTTTTATTATACCCTTGTGTATGTCCCCTTGGTACCGCAATAGTCCTAAACAATTTTGGAAAGAGATAGGACCTAATTGGAGAGGCCCTTTTTTGTTTTCTCTTTCTAACCCACATTGCTTAATGGCACCCCAAATGTGGTGCGCTTTTGCCGCATTTGTCGTGGTAAAAAGCACATGTAAAACGCGTCTGCTCCAGGGCCAAAATTTGGTCCTTAAGCTTCTTTGCCACGACAAATGAGCATAGGGCCCCCCATTCAAATGAATAGGCTGGCCCATGCAGGACACGCGGAGTTGCATGAAAAATGCCCATACAAGATCACAAGCAGGAACATGTGTTCCTGCTATATGAGGTGTGTGCTGGGCCTTATCCCAAAAGGAAAAAGTGTTTTTTTTTTTCAAAATGTTCGCTTTTTTTACTTATGTTGCAAAAAATAAATAGACCCAGTAGTGATTAAATACCACCAAAAGAAAGCTCTATTTGTATGAAAAAAAGATAAAATTTTTGTTTGGGTACAGTGTTGCATGACTGAGTAATTGGCATTCAAAGTGTGAGAGCGTTGAAAGCTAAAAATTGGTCTGGGCAGGAAGGGGGTATAAGTGCCCGGTATTGAAGTGGTTAAGCAGTAACAGCAACAGTTATGTTTTTAGTTTCTATGATAAAATTTTGCAAATAAGTCATTTTTGTTCATAAATTTGGGTCAAAATTTATACTGCTACATATCTTTGGTAAAAATAACCCAAATCAGTGTATATTATTTGGTCTCTGTGAAAGTTATAGACTCTACAAGCTAAGGTGCCAATCATTGAAAATTGATCACACCTGATGTACTGACGGCCTATCTCATTTCTTGAGGCCTTGAAATGTCAGGAAAGTACAAATACCCCCCAAATGACCCCCCAAAAGAGGCATGGCAAATTTTTTGAAGTTGTAATTTTTTCCCACAATTCTTGGGAGAATAAAGAAATTATTTATTTATTTATTTATTTATTTTTACACACAATTGTCAAAATAACAAGTTATTGGTCACACACAGCATATGCATACTTCCAATTACACCCCAAAATACATTCTGCTACTCCTCCCGAGTATGGCGATACCACATTTGTGTGACTTTTTCACAGCCTAGCCACATAGAGAGGTCCAACATGCAGGGAGCCCCACCAGTCTGACCCCATTATGGAAAGAAAACACCCCAACATATATTCTATGAGGCATTATGAGTCTTTTGAACGGTTCATTTTTTCCACAAGTCTTTGAAAAAACATGGAAAAAAAATTAAAACTTAATTTTTTTTTTACACAAAGTGGTCAAATTATAAGATATTTCTAACACATAACATGTACATAGCAAAAATTACACCCCAAAATACATTCTGCTACTCGTCCCAAGCATGGCGATACCACATGTGTGAGACTTTTACACAGCCTGGCCACATACAGAGGTTCAACAAGCAGGGAGCACCTCCAGGCATTCTAGGAGCATAAATGACACATAAAAATTTTTTAACCACCTATTACACTTTTGAAGGCCCGGGAGAACCAGGACAATGGAATTACCCACAAAATTACCCCATTTTAGAAAGCAAACACCCCAACGTATATTCTATGAGGCATTATGAGTCTTTTGGAAAAAAATATATAAACAGCACTTGCGAATGGGTGAACCAATACAATTAATTAACCATAATATACATCATTTGCATGAATGACTCTATACATAATGTGCTACGTGCTCAAAAAGTGCATAAGTGCTCCAATATTGTTGCTGGTGCTCCACAATTAGAATGGTGCCGTGTGCCACACTCCCCTGTTGTGACCCCACTCACCAAATGGCAAGGACCCACAGCTTTGCAGTCTGGGGTCAGAAAAGCTTGGATCCAATAGGATCAGTTGGGAGACAAAACTTTTTTTCGGGAGCCTCTGACTGTGCTGACTTCCATAACTGTTCAAAGTTGCTCGATCATAATCGTGTGGGAAACAGAGAAGGAACCGATAGTGAAGCACTGTATGATACCACATGTGTGAGACTTTTACACAGCCTGGCCACATACAGAGGTCCAACATGCAGGGAGCATCGTCATGCGTTCTAGGAGCATAAATTACACATAACATTTCCTAACGACCAATTACTTTTTTGAAGGCCCTGGAGCACCAGGACAATTAAATTACCCACAAAATGACCCCATTTTGGAAGGCAAACACCCCAATGTATATTCTATGATGCATAATGAGTCTTTTGATTGGTTTATTTTTTTCCACAAGTCTTCGGAAAACGTGGAAAGAAAATGAAAACCTATTTTTTTTTTTTTTACACAAAGTTGTCAATTTATATGATATTTCTAGCACATAGCATGTACATAGCAAAATTACACCCCAAAATACATTCTGCTACCCCTCCTAAGTATGGCGATACCAGATGTGTGAGACTTTTACACAGTCTGGCCACATAGAGAGGTCCAACATTGAACTAGTACCTTCGGGTGTTATTTGGAGCATAAATTACATTCCTACCTATCACACTTTTGAAGGTACTGGAGCACCAGGACAGTGGAATTACCCACAAAATGACCCAATTTTGGAAAGCAAACACCTCAAGGTATATTCTATGAGGCATGGGCTGCAGATAGGTACTCGGGTACTCCGATGGGCTGGTGACAGGTACTCTGATGGGCTGGTGACAGGTACTCGGGTATTCTGATGGGCTGGTGACAGGTACTCGGGTAATCTGATAGATTGTAATAGGTACTCGGGTACTTTGATGGGCTGGTGACAGGTACTCGGGTACTTTGATGGGCTTGTGACAGGTACTCTGATGGGCTGGTGGCAGGTACTCGGGTACTCTGATGGGCAGTTGACAGGTACTTGGGTACTCTGATGGGCTGGTGATAGGTACTCGGGTACTCTGATGGGCTGTGATAGGTACTCTGATGGGCTGCAGATAGGTACTCGGATGCTCTGATGGGCTGGAGACAGGTACTCGGGTAATCTGATAGGCTGCATACAGGTACTCAGGTACTCTGATGGGCTGGAGACAGGTGCTCGGGTAATCTGATGGGCTGCAGATAGGTACTTGGGTACTCTGATGGGCTGGTGACAGGTACTTGGTTACTCTGATGGGCTGATGACAGGTATTTGGTTACTCTGATGGGCTGGTGACAGGTACTCGGGTACTCTAAAGGGCTGGTGACAGGTACTCGGGTACTCTGATGGGCTGGTGACAGGTACTTGGTTACTCTGATGGGCTGATGACAGGTATTTGGTTACTCTGATGGGCTGGTGACAGGTACTCGGGTACTCTAAAGGGCTGGTGACAGGTACTTGGGTACTCTGATGGGCTGGTGACAGGTACTCAGATGGGCTGGTGACAGGTACTTGGGTACTCTGATGGGCTGTGATAGGTATTCTGATGGGCTGCAGATAGGTACTCGGGTACTCTGATGGGCTGCAGATAGGTACTCGGGTACTCTGATGGGCTGGTGACGGGTACTTGGTTACCCTGATGGGCCGGTGACAGGTATTTGGTTACCCTGATGGGCTGGTGACAGGTACTCGGGTACTCTGATGGGCTAGTGACAAGTATTCGGGTACTATGATGGGCTAGTGATAGGTACTAGGATGGGCTGGTGACAGGTACTCAGGTACTCAACCTTTTGCAGATGCACCTGGGTGCCAATAATTCGGAATGGCACCCCCAAGCATCTAGTAAACATGTGAGTTCACACCCGCCAGTACACATGGTTCGGTGTGATCTTAAAAATCATGCTGGTACCTTTTTAGCACATTTCACATGCATAGGGCAGTCCATTAAGTCTAGTGGGCTGTTCTAATGTGCAACATGCCAAGAAGCACACACTGGTGTGAATAAGCACTAAAAAAAGAAAACTAATGCAGCCACCACATGTAAGGATTGGTAAACTGATTGGTAAACTTGGCACAGGACTTGGCAGCCAGTGATTATTGTATTAGTCATGAATAGTACAGTGGTTTCCGGCTTCTACAGGGATCCCACAGGTATTGCACATTTCTACTTACAATGATCCACCTGGACCAATGTAACTACGTAATTACCATACCTTAACTTCAGCTTTCAGGATCCGTAGGCTGCAACATATAATATAATATTTTAATTTTTGGGTTTATTTCTGCTTTTAGGCCCCTTTCACACGAGGCAGACCCAGACAACCAGATCTACCTGCTCAGCAAGGGACCTGTCTACTGATCCCCGCTGAGCAGGCAGATGACAGGTCCTTGCCTGCTTCGCTTATACAGAGCAGCTGTTCTCTACGGGGCGCTCAAATGGAAATGGACCCCCATTTCCATCCAACTATCATCCGATCCGCTAGACCAGGAGTCTCCAATCTTTATGAACAAAGGGCCAGTTTACTGTCCTTCAAGCTCTAGGGGGGCAGAGTTAACAATGCCCCATCATTGGTATTAGGGGGAGTAATAATATCCCATTGTTTGCATTAGTGGGAGATATAGTGCCCCATCACTGGTGTCAGTGGGAGGGATAGTTCCTCATCATTGGTGTCAGTGGCAGGAACTATACCGCACTGTTGGTGACAGTGGGGGAAATAATGCCCCAAGGACTGGATAAAAGTAAGCAAAGGGCCGCATCTGGCCCCAGGGCCACAGTTTGGAGACCACTGTGCTAGATGGATGGGGAAGGTCTGTTTTTGACAGCCCAGATCAGATTGGATGCAGGTGGGTATAAACGGACACATGACCATAGGCGTGTGCAGGGGGTGTGCTAAGCGTGCCTGGGCACACCCTAATCACCGATTCCTCCTGCTGCCTGGGCCCGGGTCATTCACAGGCAATTTCCTTTACTGAATGAGCACAGTGAGTGATTGGTACAGATCACTCATTGGGGTTGATTTACTAAAGGCAAATCCACTTTGCAGGACAGGTGCACTGCGAGTGCACGTGGAAGTGCAGTCGCTTTAGATCTGAGAGTAAGATCTGAAATGAGGGGAAGCTCTGCTGATTTTATAATCCAATCATGTGCAAGCTAAAATGCTGTTTTTTATTTTCCTTGCATGTCCCCCTCGGATCTACAGCGACTGCACTTCCAAGTGCACTTGCAGTGCACTTGTAGTGCAAAGTGGATTTCCATTATGTTCATTCATAACTGAAGCCTAGCCTAGGCGTCAGTTTGTGAATAAACAGGTAGCTGCTGTATACAGAACAGTTCCCATTCATTGACTGTCCGGTGCAGCTGACGCTGCAGAGAAAGGGACCAAGGAATCTCTGTCCTTAGCCCCTTTCTGTCACAAAAGTGAGACAATAGGGCCCCTAAAAGAATGATAAATAAAATATATTGTAAAAAAAAATAAAAAACTACTGACACTGCCCATTGCCCAGCTGACACCAATCTCTGCCCTACTGATGCCATCCACGCTTTAATACATTTTAAAATGTTTGTTTACAGTTATACAGTTCCTTGAAAAGGTATTCTTACCATACCCCTTGAAATTTTCCACATTTTGTCATTTTATAACCGAAAACGTAAATGTAGTTTAATGGAGTTTTATGTGATAGACCAACACAAAGTGGCACATAATTGTGAAGTAGAAGGAAAATGATAAATGGTTTTCAAAATGTTTTATAAATAAATATGTGAAAAGTGTGGCGTGCATTTGTATTCAGCCCCCTTTACTCTGATACCCCTAAAATCTAGTGGAACCAATTGCCTTATCCTCCCTGGTGGTATGATTATTTCAGATTTTTGATGCTGAAAGCAGTACAATTATTTTGCATGGAAATTTGGTGTTTTATATTGTAGGCCTGTAATTCTTAGGAATAACTCACTTAAATCTGTCCAAACAAGAGTCTAGTAGACATCTCGGGTATGATAAAGTTTGAAACACGAAATCATAAATTATGATATAATAAATAACTATAAATAATTATACCAAATAATAATATAATAATAATACAAATTATTCAATAATGTAATCAAATCAAAAACACTAAAATTTGCTCAGTTGCAGAATTGTCGCTGTCATTACTTTTCAATGTTTGATGATGGATCTCCCCACAAATCACTATCGCTCAATTCTGCAAGTGATTCTAATTTATTATCGCCGTTTTCTAGCAGGTCTAAAAGCATTTTTTGGTTGCTATGGACAATCTCCAGTTTCCAGGCAGAAAGAACAATATATAGAATATAAAACTGCATGCAGGACACTGCACAAACCACTAGGGACAAAGGGGATGTGTAATTATTTGATACAGTACTGTAATCTGTAAGATTGTAAGATTACAGTATACTGTATCTATACTGTGTTTTTTACTTTTTGAATTTGGCGCCGAACTCCGCCCCTGTGCGTCGCAACGCTCGCAGGAAACGGAGCTCGGCACTGTGAATCAAGCGAGACACGGTGGCCCGCAGATCACAGCGGGGAGACATTGCAGGATCCAGGTAAGACAAGGTAAGTAACCTCTACAAGGATCCTGCGATGCGATCCCGAGTCTGGCTTGGGGTTATCGCTTTTGGTATTGAAAATCCACCCCGTGCCAGACTCGGGAATACCGCCAGGGAGGTTAAGATGTCACCTAATTAGTAAATAGAGTCCACCTGTGTGTATTATAATCTCAGTATAAATACAGCAGTTCTGTGAAGCCTTCAGAGGTTTGTTAGAGAACCTTAGTGAACAAACAGCTTTAACCACTTCAGGCCCGGAGGATTTGGCAGCTTAATAACTGGAGGACTTTTTACAATTTGGCACTGCGCTGCTTTAACTGGTAATTGCGCGGTCATGCAATGTTGTACCGAAACAAAATTTGCCTCCATTTTTTCCCACAAATAGAGCTTTCTTTTGATGGTATTTGATTGCCTCTGTGATTTTTATATTTTGCGATATAAACGGAAAAAGACCGAAAATTTTGAAAAAAATATTTTCTAATTTTTGTTATAAAAAAAATTTAATAAACTCAATTTTAGTCATACATTTAGGTCGAAATGTATTCAGCCACATGTCTTTGGTAGAAAAAATGTCATATTTATTGGTTTGCACAAAAGTTATAGCGTCTACAAACTAGGGTACATTTTCTGGAATTTACGCAGCTTTTAGTTTATGACTGCCTATCTCATTTCTTGAGGTGCTAAAATGGCAGGGCAGTACAACACCCCCATGACCCCATTTTGGAAAGTAGACACTCCAAGGAAATTGCTGAGAGGCATGTTGAGCCCATTGAATATTTTATTTTTTTGTCACAAGTGATTGAAAGATGACAAAAAAAAAAAACACAAAGTTGTCACTAAATGATATATTGCTTACACATGGCATGGTTATATGTGGAATTACATCCCAAAATACATTCTGCTGCTGCTCCTGAGTATGGGGATACCACATGTGTGAGACTTTTTGGGAGCCTAGCCGAGTACGGGGCCCCGAAAACCAAGCACCGCCTTCAGGCTTTCTAAGGGTGTAATTTTTTATTTCGACGGATTAGTGACAATGAATTGACCAGCATACAAATTGCTTTGGTCCACAATAGATCTATATAGATCTTCGGTGAAAAATCAAGTGACGTAAAATCAACTGTTTCCACCTGAATTCCAGGTTGGCCAGTGAATAGGGGAAGTACGGGCGCTGCAGAAGTGGTGGGTTCCCAATTAGGATTGGCGAATGCAGCAGGAAGGGCACTATGGGCACGACGGGCCTGTGTTTGTCTTCTTGGTGGCAGCGGGACACTACTTGTGCTTGCCACTTCACCAGCTTGAACTGCACTTATGGGACTCGCCACGTCACCAAGTGTTACTGCAGTGCTGGATGTTCGATCAGGGTGTACTAGGCCGCTGGTGCTTGCCAGTTCACCAGAAGGAAGAGCTGCCCTAGTACTGGCTCTCTGCTCCATACGAGAGCCCTGCGGTTCTTGCACCTCAACGACAGCAGAAGAAGTTTGGGGTCTGGTATGCCTGACCTTGGCAGGGACCACAACTCCGTTGTCAGAGCTATGTGTCATGGAGCCGCTGCCGTCTACAGGATCGTATTCTGAGCCTGAATCTGACAGATGAGTGACTTCCTCTTCACTATCTGTCATGCTCAGAAACGTGTAGGCCTCTTCACTAGTGTACCTCCGATTTGCCATTTTTGGCTCTAAATTTACTGGTACAGTAGTGAGACTCACAGGTAAAAAAGCTCCTGACTGTTAGCGACTGTATCAAACGCTACCAAAAAAAACTGTTAGCGTTCGCAGGGATCGAGCCTGACTTTGCGAACGCTGCAGTTATGTGTTTTGTATGTGACAGTGATCGATCGATACTGCACTTGGCTGGGCTGGTCGGAGGGGCTAAATGCAGGTGCTAGCAGGTATCTGGGCTGATCCTGCTAACACTGCGTTTTTGGGAACCCTAAACTGCTGGGGACGCTAGTATAGATCTGATCGGATCAGATATCGATCCATTCAGACATTATACTACTAAGGGAGGTGTATGGTGCGTGCATGGGTGTTAGCGCTACTGGCACTAATCTGACGCTGCCTGGGGTGACGCAGACCCTATCTGATGCTAAAACCTAAGTTATATCACCGCCGGGCGATCAGGAGGTTAAACCTTTACTGGGTAAAATACCGCGGGTGCCCTGACGCTATAAAAAATAAACTAGCTAAACTGCGTCACCCGTGACACTTATACTGTGATCATAGGTGACAGGGGGTAATCAAGGGGTTAAACCTTTATGGGGGGGGGTTAGGGGGGTCCCTAGACCTATCCGGGCCTAAGACTAATTACACTTACACTGATTTTTGTCACTAATGACACTAGTACAGCGATCCAAAAAAAATCTGATTGCTGTACTGGGTGACACAGTGACAGGTGGTGAAGGGGTTAACTGGGGGGTGATTGGGGGGGTGAATTGTGTGCCTATGTGACCTGGTATTAGTGTAGTGTTGGTGCAACTCACTTTTCAATGTTATCTCTCCTCTCGGTCTGGAACGGAAAAGACCGACACGAAGCGAGATGACATCACTTCCCCTGTCAGTGTTTACAATTACACAGACAGGGGAAGGATCTCATTTGTCAGGACCAATCACCAGGTCCAGGCCAGAATTCGTTGGCCTGGGGATTAATCGGTTCCTGATCGAATCCAATCTTCGCAGCCGGCAGGGGGGGGGGTTGGCACGCCGGCCGCGCGCGGAACGTTCAGCTACGTGCTTTCGGGCAGCCGGGCCAACCTGCCACAGAAAAACTGCGGGGGCTGGTCCGGAACTGGTTAAGAAGGCCAAGGAACACACCAGACAGGTCAGGGATAAAGCTGTGGAGAAGTTAAAAAGCAGGGTTAGATTATAAGAAAATATCCCAAGCTTTGAACATCTCAAGGAGCACTGTGCAATCCATCATCCGAAAATGGAAAGAGTATGGCACAACTGCAAATTTACCAAGACATGGCCGTCCACCTAAACTGACACGCCGAGCAAGGAGAGCATTCATCAGAGAAGCAGCCAAGAGGCCCATGCTAACTCTGGAGGATCTGCAGAGATCCACAGCTCAGGTGGGAAAATCTGTCCACAGGACAACTATTAGTCATCCACTCCACAAATCTGGCCTTTATGGAAGAGTGGCAAGAAGAAAGCCATTGTTGGAAAAAACCCATAAGAAGTCCCATTTGCAGTTTGCGAGAAGCCATGTAAGGGACACAGCAAACATGTGGAAGAAAGTGCTCAGGCCAGATGAGACCAAAAATGAACTGTTTGGCCTAAAAGCAAAACGCTATGTGTGGCGGAAAACTAACACTGCACATCACCCTGAACACACCATCCCCACTGTGAAACATGGTGGTGACAGCATCATGTTGTGGGGATGTTTTTCTTCAGCAGGGATAGGAAAGGGGGTCAGAGTTGATGGGAAGATGGATGGAGCTAAATACAGGGCAATCTTGCGCATTGCATGTAGATTAGGGGCTGGGCGCATGGATTAGGGGGGATGCCCCTGTGCCCTGCATGTAGATTAGGGGCCGGGCACATGGATTAGGGGCGGAGCCCCTGTGCCCTGCATGTAGATTTGGGGCCAGGCGCATGGATTAGAGGGGCGGTGTCCCTGCGCCCCGTATGAGTGGCCGCCACTGATTTGTACAGGGGTGAAATGATATCTCTCTCTCTGGTGCCCATACCTCTCCTTATACAAGAAAGGATTTTGCTCACTGTGGAAACGGTTTTCAAACGGCAGCTTGGCATTGCATGCTATTATTAAAGGGGTTATAAACCTTCGCGGTATGCATTGAGGTGAAAAACCTCTTGTAGTCCACCAGCCCCCCCCTCCCCCCCAGCCCCCCTTTTACTTACCTGAGTTCGATCGTTCCTGCGCTGGGGACAAACACACCCGCTCCAGCCAGTGTCTTGGGTTCTGATTGGATAGATTGATAGCTGCACAGCCATTGGCTCCTGCTGCTGTCAATCAAATCCAATGACGCAGGAGCTGGGGGCAGAGCTGAGTCCTGGTGTCTGTGTCAATGGATGCCGCAGGAGGACACAGAAGCGCACCTGCACGAGGCTCTCCAACAGGGCACTCGAGAAGAGGAGGAGCCAGGAGCGCCGCTAAGGGACCCCAGAAGAGGAGGATGGGGCCACTCTGTGCAAAACCAACTGAACAGAGGAGGTAAGTATGACATATTTTTTTTTTTTTTTAACTGAACCTTTAGTTATCCTTTAAGCTTATGATCTTTGGTTGAACACAAAAGACTACTCTATTGGCTGCCCCAGTCTAATACAGGGGGGGGGTGTCACTGGCCTGATCACCAGGTGAAAATAAAGGAAAAAAGCCTATAAAAAGAAACAAAAACGAATGCAGCCACCCCATGTAATGATTGGTTATGTGATATTTTGGTGTTTGGGATTATCAAGTGACTGATGTGGGGGGGTGAATGGATGACACAGTGACCCCCCCATCTTGGTGACTCTTTGTCACCTTCCAGGGAAGTGTTGAGCCCCCCCCACCTCTTGTAGTGGGAAGGAGTTCCCTGTCGGTGGGTCCAGTATGGTGGGTGTACATTGGGGGGGGGGGGGAGGAGGCGCTGGAACTGACAGCTCCTTGGACCTGAAGGGGGAGGAGACAGGACAGTCCCGGGGAAGAACATGCAGCCTCGACGTCTCAGCAAGCGCTCCGTCCTGGGCAGCAAGGTGGAGGGAGTGCGGGCAGCGGCGGGTGCCCAGTGTCGGGAGGATGGTGATGGTCCCGGAGCTGTGCGCTGTCCATACAAGGTGGGTGCTGATCGCTGGGTGCAGAGCGCGGAGAGGTGGGCGTGATCGGGGTAGCCATGTGCTGCAGCATCCAGGCTTGTTTCCCTCGCTGCTTCCCTCTAACAAAGGAAACTAGTTGACGTGACCGGGGATCGGGCACACACAGGGCACAGATCGGTGCCCCCCTCCCTGGAGCAACAATTGCAGGGGATCGGCTGGGCATTGCCCTGTGTAGAGCGATCCATGCAGCTGATAAACATTGGCTCACACCCCCTTCACCACCCAGCATCACACGTGCCTCACACCCCCTTGGCACTGCCAACTCACACAGCATGTTGGGGGGTGGGGGGTGGTTGTGCCAAGCTCTGATTCCCCCCCCCCCAATAAAGTGAACATGTGGGGCTTTGTGTGACAGCACCCCAGGGAGAGCCTCCTCTCTGGCATGGTGTTTACTGTAACAAAGGCTTTTTCCTCTATGCTGAGAAAATAATATAATATAATCAATTAAATAATAACAAATAAATCCCCCCCCCCCCCCCGTGCCCCCCCATCCTGATTCCTCACATGGCAAACCTTTCAGAGAATGGGAACGCTATGCATGCAGAGCGCTCGCTGGGAGAAGTGGGAGTGACGGCGAGCTCCTCGCACACTTTACAGGATGGATGGGAGCGGGGTTCAAACAAAGACATAGTGCAAAAAAAAAAATTACTTTCCTTAAAGGGACGTAAACTCATAAAAGGAGCTGAGGAATTCATCGATTGAGCCTGGGGGGGGGGGGGGCGTGATCAGGATGGGGGGGTGCACTTATTATAAACTAAAAATACTGCATGACATATGGGGTTCCCCAGCCACGCAGGTAAGTGGGTATTTGGTGGCACGAAGAAGCCAGCGGATGGTGGTTGTCACTGTCACCGATAACTTCATTTTATGAACCTTTGTTCGGTAGATCCATAGGAAGGAGTAAGCGGTGGTTGCGTGTCATTTATGGTGGAATGTGACGTCACGCTGACTGCCTGGCAAGGCATCTGTGTGTTTGTATGAGCCGGATTGTTTGGTGTACATACACAACCATAGACAACAGTGAATAATTACTTCCATTCAGTTATGTCATCCATATGAGCATCAGGTCCCTCCTCCTACATTGTCTGCTAGGAGCACAGTTTATGGAGCCTGCTGGTGACAGGTGCAGCGTAGGGAGGACCGGGCACCATCTCTATGGACTTGCCCAAAAAAACCCCCCAATTTATAGAAATACCCGAGTCTTACTGGGTTATTTAACAAGACAGACCCCGAGATCATAAAACTGCTAATCATCCTTCATTGTTCTGATAAAGAATTTAGCCCCCATTCACACCAGCGCAACTTGTCGTGCGATTTGACAGTTTGAAATTGCGTGACAAGTCGCATCCTATTTGTGCCTATGGAACCGTACAAATCGGGGCGACTCCGACTTGCACCGTTTTTGAAAAGGTTCCTGCACTATTTTTGGTGATTTCGTAGACATCAGTGCATGAAGTCACTCAGATGTCGGCAAGCTACACATGAAATCGCACTGAAGTAGTGACATTTCAAAGCCCCATTCAGTGTGAACTGGGACTATAGGTGGGTTGCCTGCATTTAATAAATAAGGATCACCATACGTGTTACAATGGGATCATGCAATCTTTGTACAATCAACTGTAGATCTACCAAATATGTAATATGAGCACCTACCTCATCTCATCTCTCCTATGCTATCTATCCATTTAGATTGTAAGCTCCATGAGCAGGACCCTCTTACCCCTTATGCATTGAACTGTGTTGTAATTGTGCTGTCTCCCTTTAAATTGCAAAGTGCTGTGCAAACTGTTGGCACTATATAAATCCTGTATAATAATAATCAATGTGTACCCAATAAAGCAAGCACTTAGCCCCCATTCACACTGAATGCGGTTTTGAAATCATGCTACTTCAAGCCGCCAGTTGGTGCGATTTCATGCACAGATGTCAATGCAAGTTGCACATGAAATCGCCAAAAATAGTGCAGGATCCTTTTTCAAATCGGTGCAAGTCAGAGTTGCACCGATTTGAACGATTCCAAAGGCACAAACAGGGTGCGACTTGTGCGATTTTGAACGGTCAAATCACATGACAAGTCACACCGGTGTGAACGGTGGATTACACCATATGGATGGCAGATCTGAGCCATTTTTACACTGCCGCGTTGCAGTTGGTCACAGCAGGAGTGCAGCACAGTATACCCGTGTTTTTATGCGGTTTCTCATAGACTTTCTATTATATCTTTCATTTTTGGTGCATTTTCTGAAAGGACACCAAAGGTGCAGCATGCCAGGACTTTTGATGCGATTTCAGAAAACGCACCAAAAACACAGGGCATATTAGAAAGTCTATGAAAAACTGCATGAAAAACTGTGAGTACCCGAGATTCAGCCAAACCGCAGCACAGCAGTGTAATTGTAACCTTAAGGAGATTGTACAACCAGCTTGTAATATGTGTGGTAAGCTTAATATAGACATGCAGTCTTGAAACAGCTATAATCACAGGATGTTTTTTTTTTTTTAAATAAAGAGCTGATAAAATGTATTTATTTTCATTTTAATTGTAGGTATTTATATAACACTATTACACAGCACTTTGCATATATATTGTACATTCACATCAGCCCTTGCTCTCAAGGAGCTTACAATCTAAGGTATCTATTAATATAAGCAATAAACATGGTAAATTGCAGTGAGAAATTAGTTAATAGGAAAAATTCCTGACATCCCAGTAAACTAAGTGCTGCCCCCACTCCTCCACATTGATTGACAGCAATGCTCAAAGGAAAATCACATCTGAGAAAGGTCTCTGTGCTTTGAAGGAGCTGAGCTAGTTCAGACCTATAAGCTATTATGGCATACTGGGGAAGAGCAGCTAAAATGAAAATTTACACACATGCACCTGGTAGGTGGAGCCACATCAAACCAGCATGCAAAAAAAAAAAAAAACAGTAGCTGCAAAAAAAAAAAAAAAAAAGATAATTTTTTTAATTATTTTTCTTTTTTTTTTTTTTTTTTAATCATAATTTTTTTTTTTCTAGTAAGACATCCAGAAAAGTACAACCAGCTAAAAAAACATGTATTGTTTGGCTATGCAGAACTAATTCAAGGGAAAATGTGATTTTCTATTCTATAGGTTACAAAACATCATTGTTCTTTATGTTAAACCCTGACCTCCCAGTGTGCGCCCCCCTCCTCTCAGATTGCCCTTGTCACTTCTGCTTAATGTAAACAATGTACCACTTGCAGGGAAGAGAATGGGACTGTTCTACTACTATCTTCCACTGGTATGATGTCATGCCACGTGCCACAACCATTGTGAAACTAATCACAAATTACACGCTGACTTATGTCACATATTTCAACAACATTTGCATAATTATACATGAGTTCATTTAGATTGAATGTGTTATAGTGTGGAGGAATGTTCTACTAAACAGTTTACTTTTCCAGTATTCGCGAGATATTGCAAAATATCATTATAAATATACATATATATATATATATATATATATATATATATATATATATATACATATATACATATATATATATATATATATATATATATATATATATATATATATATATATATATATATATATATATATATATATATATATATTCTATTACCAAAAGTATTGGGACACCTGCTTTTACACGCACAAGAACTTTACTGGCATCCCAGTCTTCGTCTGTAGAGTTTAATATTGAGTTGGCCCACCCTTTGCAGCTATATCAGCTTCAACTCTTCTGGGAAAGCTTTCCACAAGGTTTAGAAGTGTGTCTATGGGAATGGTTGACCATTCTTTCAGAAGAGCATTTGTGAGGTCAAGCACTGATGTGGACAAGAAGGCTTGGCTTGCAGTCTCCGTTCTAATTTATCCCAAACATGTTCTATCGGGTTGAGGTCAGGACTCTGTGCAGGCCAGTCAAGTTCCTCCACCCCAAAATCGCTCATCCATGTCTTTACGGACCTTGCTCTGTGCACTGGTGCGCAGTCATGTTGGACCAGGAAGGGGCCATCCTTAACCTGTTTCCACAAAGTTGAGAGCATGAAATTGTCCAAAATGTCTTGGTATGCTGACGCCTTAAGAGTTCCCTTCACTGGAATTAAGGGGCCAAGCCCAACCCCTGAAAAACAACCCCACACCATAATCCCCCCTCCACCAAATGATTTGGACCAGTGCACAAAGCAAGGTCCATCAATGTGCAGGCCAGTCAAGTTCCTCCACCCCAAACTCGCTCATCCGTATCTTCATGGTCCTTGCTTTGTGCATTGGTCCAAATCATTTTGTGGTGGGGGAATTATCATGTGGGGTTGTTTTTCAGGGGTTGGGCTTGGCTCCTTAGTTTCAGTGAAGGGAACTCTTAAGGTGTCAGCATACCAAGACATTTTGGACAATTTCATGCTCTCAACTTTGTGGGAACAGTTTGGGAATGGCCCCTTCCTGTTCCAACATGACTGCACACCAGTGCACAAAGCAAGGTCTATAAAGACATGGATGAGCAAGTTTGGGGTGGAGGAACTTGACTGGCCTGCACAGAGTCCTGATCTTAAACCGATAGAACACCTTTGGGATGAATTAGAGTGGAGACTGCGAGCCAGGCCTTCTCATCTAAATCAGTGCCTGACCTCACAAATGGTCAAACATTCCCATAGACACACTCCTAAACCTTGTGGCCTTCCCAGAAGAGTTGAAGCTGTTATAGCTGCAAAGGGTGGGCCAGTCCAGCGGGTTGCCGCTGTACTAACCATATGAGGTTAGTACAGCGATCTCCCCCTGTTGAGCTATTGTGGTCTGACAGGCCCCCCCCCCCCCCGCCAGAACACACTGATCAGTTGGCTGCCATTGGCTGAGAGCACTGATCGGGAGTTGGAGCTGGTTTCCAGCATGCGCAACTGACAGAAGCTGGCCAGCTTCTGTTGGACAGACCGACATACTCACTGGTCGAATGTGGGCCGTTTTGTTTTTAACTGGCCGCTGTCTCCCGACATTCGGCCCGTGTGTACGGGGCTTAAGACTGGGATGCCATTAGTTCATGTGCGTGTAAAGGCAGGCATCCCAATACTTTTAGTAATATAGTATATATATATATATATATATATATATATATATATATACATATACAGTTGTGCTCATAAGTTTACACACCCTGGCAGAATTAATGATTTCTTGTTCAATTTTCAGAGAATATGAATGATAACACAAAAACATTTCTTTCACTCATGGTTAGTGTTTGGCTGAAGCCATTTATTGTCAATCAACTGTGTTTACTCTTTTTAAATCATAATGGCAACAGAAACTACCCAAATGACCCTGATCAAAAGTTTACATACCCTGGTGATTTTGGCCTGATAACATGCACACAAGTTGACACAAAGGGGTTTGAATGGCTATTAAAGGTAACCCTCCTCATCTGTGATCTGTTTGCTTGTAGTGTGTGTGTGTAAAAGGTCAATGAGTTTCTGGACTCCTGACAGACCCTTGCATCTTTCATCCAGTGCTGCACTGACGTTTCTGGATTCTGAGTTATGGGGAAAGCAAAAGAATTGTCAAAGGATCTACGGGAAAAGGGAGTTGAACTGTATAAAACAGGAAATGGATATAAAAAGATATCCAAGTAATTGAGAATGCCAATCAGCAGTGTTCAAACTCTAATCAAGAAGTGGAAAATGAGGGGTTCTGTTGAAACCAAACCACGGTCAGGTAGACCAACTAAAATTTCAGCCACAACTGCCAGGAAAATTGTTCGGGATGCAAAGAAAATCCCACAAATATCTTCAGATGAAATACAGGACTCTCTGACAACATGTGGTGTGGCTGTTTTCAAGATGCACAATAAGGAGGCACTTGAGGAAAGATGGGCTGCATGGTCGAGTCGCCAGAAGAAAGCCATTACTACACAAATGCCACAAAGTATCCCACTTACAATACGCCAAATAGCACAGACACGAGCCTCAAACTTTCTGGCACAAAGTCATTTGGAGTGATGAGACCAAAATTTAGCTTTTTGACCACAAGCATAAACACTACATTTGGAGAGGAGTCAACAAGGCCTATGATGAAAGGTACACCATTCCTACTGTGAAACACGGAGGTGGATCGCTGATGTTTTGGGGATGTGTGAGCTACAAAGGCAGAGGAAATTTGGTCAAAATTGATGGCAAGATGAATGCAGTATGTTATCAAAAAATACTGGAAGAACATTTGCATTCATCAGCCAGGAAGCTGCGCATGGGACGTACTTGGACATTCCAACATGACAATGATCCAAAACACAAGGCCAAGTCCACCTGTCATTGGCTGCAGCAGAATAAAGTAAAGGTTCTGGAGTGGCCATCTCTGTCTCCTGACCTCAATATCATTGAGCCACTCTGGGGAGATCTCAAACTGCAGTTCATGCAAGACAGACCAAGAATTTACAGGAACTGGAGGCTTTTTACCAAGAGGAATGGGCAGCTTTACCATCTGAGAAGATAAAGAGCCTCATCCACAAATACCACAAAGTACTTCAAGCTGTCATTGATGTTAAAGGGGGCAATACACGGTATTAAGAACTGGGGTATGTAAACTTTTGATCAGGGTCATTTGAGTAGTTTCTGTTGCCATTATGATTTAAAAAGAGTAAACACAGTTGATTGATAATAAATGTCTTCAGCCAAACACTAACCATGAGTGAAAGAAACATTTTTGTGTTATCATTCATATTCTCTGAAAAATGGCCAAGAAATCATAAATTCTGCCAGGGTATGTAAACTTATGAGCACAACTGTATATATATATATATATATATATATATATATATATATATATATATATATATTCTGTATATATATATGTAAGTTTACTGTTGATTGTACTGTGCTACCAACCATTTTAGGCTAAAGAACATGACAATATACAGGTATATTATTTGTTCAGTGTTTGTTTATTTACAATAAACATTATTAGGAAAAGAAAATTCTCACTATATAAAAATGAGAAAAAAAACCTATATAAAGTACCATTCGTCTTACATGACAAAGGACCCGTTCAGTGACTACCAGCACATTGCCTTTGTCAGGGGCTGTACTTGTGCTGTTAACAGATCTTGTATGGACTGACTGGTAATCACCAGATACCCCTGCTCATGTACAGACTCATTGATATCAATGCTGGTCTCTCCTCACCTTGAATTCCAATACATGAGGCTGCTGCACAAAGAGCCATGTGAATGAAGCATCTCATAAGGCTTCATTCATGTGAACACCACTGTACACCTCCACAGAGGAGACAACCTTCTCAGCCCCGTCCCACTAAGCACACTAGTTACACCATGACCCAAGTAATCTCTGCTGAAGGGACTTGGGGGACTAATGTAAAAGCAGAACTGGCCAATGAGCAGAATTATCTGAACACCGATACGTTACATCTGCAGAGACAGCTTATTCAGCGCTCTGGTATTGTTGGTCATGTGACTGGCCCAGTAGGTGTGAAGACCTGCTGATTCCTGGAGAAAAGGTACTTTTTGACATTGTTCTTTTACTATCACTGAAGATAAAAATTAATAAAGACAACTTTGCAAACAGCATTGAGTGGGTTAGATGAAAAAAACCTTACAGATTCCCACATCCACACAAGCAATGCAGATGCAGGGATCTCTGCTGCTATGCTATTGTATTCGGACTGGGGATCCCCCCCCTCCTGTCTAGCCACTTTAAGACCAGGCCTTTTTCTGACATTTGTTGTTTACAAGTAAAAATCTGTATTTTTTACTTTTATTACTTAGTACCCCCAAACATTTTCTATATATATATATATATATATATATATATATATATATATATATATAACTATGGTACTTAAAAATCTCCATAGACGACGCTTTAATTTTTTTTACAGGTTACCTGTTTAGAGTTACAGAGGAGGTGTTGTGCTAGAATTATTGCTCGCTCTAATGATCGTGGTGATACCTCATATGTGTTGTTTGAATGCCATTTAGATATGCGGGCGCGACATATGTATGTGTTCGCTTCTGAGGGATTTTACTTTTTATTTTTACACTTTCCCTTCAATTATTTATTCTTTTTGATCATCTTTATTCCTATTACAAAGAATGTAAACATACCTTGTAATAGAAATAAGCATGACAGGTCCTCTTTATTGAGAGATCTGGGATCAAAAAGTCTTTTTGACCCCAGATGTCTCATTTACCTTTAAAAGCAAAAAAAAATAAAATGTCATTTTGACTTTAAAGCGGTAGTAAACCCGCTGACTTTTTTTTTTTTTCTACACCTGTAAGGGAAAAGGCATAATGAGCTAGTATGCACCGCATACTAGCTCATTATGAAATACTTACCTTAGAAGGAGGCGCTGGTATCTCACCCGATCCACGCCGAGGGAGCTGACATTTTCCCTCGGCGTGTCTTCATGGCCGGAGCCGCGATGTCGTCACTCCCGCGAATGCGTGGGGGAGACTTCTTTCCGGCAAGGTCCAGCGTCTGCCGGACTTTCAACCGAGAATCCCCGGAGTGCATGCGCCGCTGAAGTCAGCGGCTCATTGCGAGGGGAATATCTTCTAAACCGTACAGGTTTAGAAGATATTCTTTTTACCTACAGGTAAGCCTTATTATAGGCTTACCTGTAGGTAAAAGTTAAAAAAAATTGACTATACTACCACTTTAAGAAAAAAAAAAATCCTGTCTATCTGCCCGAGGACCGGAAGTGATGTCGGAGGTCGCAACAGTCCTCCAAGGGCATGGAGCCGAATGAGGGCTATCCTTGCCCTCACTCAGCTTCCTGCCTAGCCATCGGCTACATAGGATTGGTTTTGGGCACTCATTACAAGCTAAAAATACTGCATGACATATGGGGATCCCCAGCCACACAGGTAAGTGGGTATTTGGTGGCACGAAGAAGCCAGCGGATGGTAAAGCGGTGGTTGTCACTGTCACCGATAACTTCATTTTATGAACCTTTGTTCGGTAGATCCATAGGAAGGAGTAAGCGGTGGTTGCGTGTCATTTATGGTGGAATGTGACGTCACGCTGACTGCCTGGCAAGGCATCTGTGTGTTTGTATGAGCCGGATTGTTTGGTGTACATACACAACCATAGACAACAGTGAATAATTACTTCCATTCAGTTATGTCATCCATATGAGCATCAGGTCCCTCCTCCTACATTGTCTGCTAGGAGCACAGTTTATGGAGCCTGCTGGTGACAGGTGCAGCGTAGGGAGGACCGGGCACCATCTCTATGGACTTGCCCAAAAAAAACCCCCAATTTATAGAAATACCCGAGTCTTACTGGGTTATTTAACAAGACAGACCCCGAGATCATAAAACTGCTAATCATCCTTCATTGTTCTGATAAAGGATTTAGCCCCCATTCACACCAGCGCAACTTGTCATGCGATTTGACAGTTTGAAATTGCGTGACAAGTCGCATCCTATTTGTGCCTATGGAACCGTACAAATCGGGGCGACTCCGACTTGCACCGTTTTTGAAAAGGTTCCTGCACTATTTTTGGTGATTTCGTAGACATCAGTGCATGAAGTCACACAGATGTCGGCAAGCTACACATGAAATCGCACTGAAGTAGTGACATTTCAAAGCCCCATTCAGTGTGAACTGGGACTAAAGGTGGGTTGCCTGCATTTAATAAATAAGGATCACCATACGTGTTACAATGGGATCATGCAATCTTTGTACAATCAACTGTAGATCTACCAAATATGTAATATGAGCACCTACCTCACATCCTATTTGTGCCGACTTGCACAAATTTTGAAAAGGTTCCTGCACTATTTTTGGTGATTTCATAGACATCAGTGCATGAAGTCACACAGATGTCGGCAAGCTACACGTGAAATCGCACTGAAGTAGTGAAATTTCAAATCCGCATTCAGTGTGAACTGGGACTAAAGGTGGGTTATTGCACATGTCTGTTGCCTGCATTTAATAAATAAGCCTAAGGGTCACCATACGTGTTACAATCGGATCATGCAATCTTTGTACAATCAACTGTAGATCTACCAAATATGTAATATGAGCATCTACCTCATCTCATCTCTCCTATGCTATCTATCCCTTTAGATTGTAAGCTCCATGAGCAGGACCCTCTTACTCCTTATGCATTGAACTGTGTTGTAATTGCGCTGTCTCTCTTTATATTGTAAAGTGCTGTGCAAACTGTTGGCACTATATAAATCCTGTATAATAATAATCAATGTGTACCCAATAAAGCAAGCACTTAGCCCCCATTCACACTGAATGCGATTTTGGGCTTACCGACGGCTCCGGTAAGCTCTGAAATGACCTTGTAGCAGTGGGGGGGGGTGGGGGCGTCGCCTCTCCCGCCACCTATAGAAGTGATTTTGCAGCAGATCTGCCGCTGGGTCCACTTTATCTGAAAGCCAGCCGCTTAAGGAAAACAATACTGGGGTTATGGCAGCTAGCTGATGCCATACTGGTATTTAACATCAAAATCCTGACGTACATTCCCAGTTAGGTCGGCAAGTGGCTAGAATACACCGATAAATGCTGCAGTGCCTGATTGAATGCAGGTTATCCAGCAGGACCATTTGACAGAAGCCAGTCTAATGATCAGCTTCTGTTGAACAGATAGGGCCACATGAAGATCGAAATTTGTCCGGTTCCTGCTGAATGAATCTTGATACGTGTATATCTCATTTTCATTTTTCTCACTTTAGGGAGATTTTCTCCCATTTCCTGTTATAGCATCAGGACAGAAAGTGAAGGTATATCTCCCCCTAAATAGGGCAGAGTTAGAAGGAAATAAAATCACAATGATCTTAAACATTCCGCACTCTACAGAAAACTAAAAAGAAACATTTCTACACTTACATTTTTTTAAATTTTTTTAATGCACATTGTTCCTTTGTCTAGTAATCCACTCTATATAATGCAATCCTCAAAGGCTTTTTAAAAAACAAGAAGCAAAAGCGTTTTTCGGGTATAATCTAGTGCTCAGTGATATTTTTTTATGGAAGGCGCCAGAACTATATCTCCATCTAGGGTTGCATTTATTTTTTAACGACTTTTATACTGTGCTTGATACAATATAAAATCTCTTATATTAAGAATCCTATTCCCTCTTACAATGGTTAGATCAATAAATCTGGGAGCTCAAGTATTTTCTAAATTAGCTGTTTGCAAAACAGAGGTTGGATTTCCAGGTAACACAGAACCCTGTACTGTATCCCTTTCTTCACAGATTTCATTATTTTCTTATTATATTTTTTAAGGATATGTGTTTTTTTTATTAGGCTCAATTCACTAAGCTATAATACATGTGGTATTTGCTAGAACAATAATTGTCAGCCCTGTCACTGTTTTCAGCTCTCATTGCTAAAATAATGGTCAATATGACAAATAATAGCTTAGCAAATTAAACGTGTCATTTGTCATGTTCAAAAATAAAATATGTCTTTCTTGGTAATCAGGTAAATAGGAAATATTGAATACTGTTATCTTACATTTACCCTTTAATCCTTTCACTTCTAGAGCCATTTTTTGCATTTTTTTGCACACCTGCTTAAAATATAATTTTAGGCCTGAAGATTGCATAAACCCGAAACCATTATATCATAAAGCAGACACCCTAGAGAATAATATAATGGCAGCTCCAATTTTTGTCTAGTGATCCACACAATGTTCTTGTAAAGGTTTCAGTAAAACCTTTCAGTAAATTTCAGTAAAAAATACACTAAAGTTAATTTTAAAAAATGAGGTTGCACCGAGTAAATACAATACAAAATACAATAAAAATTTAATTTTTTTTACTTAACCTTTTTCTTTTGGTCACATAGGGGACAAAAAGTCCCCTCTTTGATGATTTTTTTGGTGACAGGTTCTTTTTAATGAGACATCCGGGGTCTAAAAGTCCCTGCATGTCTCCTCTGGGCTCCACTGAATGTAATGCAATGCAGATCGCATTGCAATCCATTCTTTCCTGGCCATGCTAGCTGGGGACACTGAAAGGCGGACCCGGAAGTGACATCAAACACGCTGCTTCCAGGTCAGCAACAAGAAGGGGAGGAGAGCGGATATGTGTCTGCTCTGCTCCTTCCCCTCTACCCGGCGGCACCTGCCGGTCCTGGTCCTGCAGATGGGCAAGCAGAGCCTGAGATACATGGAGGGGGTGCAGAACGACTCACACAGGAGTACACACCCCTCCTCTTGTTTTCTAACAGAGTTTAAAGCCAGATATACACAATCAGTTTTTTTCGTTCAGCCAGTGAGTTAAAGAAAGATACCTGACAGATCCTCACATCATCACAACAATGTATGATGCAGGGATTGTCCCTGCCACGCTATTGTATTCTAACAGAGGGGACTCGCCCTCTACCCCCCACCCCCAGCCCATCAGAATACACAGGTCAGTGCTTGCAACCATTGGCTGCAAGCACTGATCGAATGTTGGTTTTCCAGCATGTCCTTTCATCAGAAGCTGGTCATTAGAGCGGCTTGTGTTGAACAGACAGCAGTACACATGAACTGAAAGTCAGCTGGTTCCTGCTGAACAAGCCAATTTTCAGTCTGTATATGTATAAAGTGTTACAGACAGCATGGGGCACATGCTGTCTGTAAAGTATGACAAAGATTTTATTATTTATATAGGTTATAGGAAAGCGGGAGGCAGATAAAGTAGGATAGCATTAAAGTGATACTACACCCACAACAGTAAAATCAGTCTGTATATGCAGTAAAACATGCTTGTTATACTCACTGTGGAACCTAAGGGGTTAATCCTCTGTATTGTGTAAAAAGGCTGTTTGATCCTGTCTTCTCTGATCCTCCCCTACCTTCCACTGTCCCCTATTAATTTCCTGATAACACAGAGCCTATGAATTCACGCTGCACATGCTCGGTTTGGTGTGTATTGCTAGAGAGAATTTTTTTTTTTTCTTGGGAAGGTGCAAGTGATCAGCACAGGGCCAATCAGCACTGTCCCAGCAGAGGGACATGGGGTCTTGCAGTCTCATTAGGACAGTCAGAAAACTCCTCCTACAAGCTTTTAACAGTGCTTGGCTGGACACTGATAGAAGTTACAAGATTGATATATACTGCTGATGAGAAAAGGTATTTAGCAGTTTATATTTACTAAAATGATTGCATTTCTATGTTCTGTGTACTGTGGGAGACCAGATATAGTGAATGCAGGCTCCTGGGTTTAGTAACACTTTAAGTCTATCTGAACGCTAGTTAAAGTGTTACTAAACCCAGAACCTGCATTCATTATATCAGTCCCACAGAACATAGAAATGCAATTATTTTATTAAATATAAACTAATAAATACCTTTTCTCATGAGCAGTATATAGCAGTCTTGTGACTTGTATCAGTTACTAGTAAAGCTTGTAGGTGGAGTTTTCATTCTCCCCTGACGCTCTATCTGGACAGTGCTGATTGGCCCTGTGCTGATCACATGCACCCTTCCAATACAGTAGAAAAAAAAAACTCTCTAGCAATACACACCAAACTGAGCATGTGCAGCCCGTCCCCTGGCTCTGTAAATATCAGGTTATTTTCTGGAGACAGTGGAAGAAGAGGAGGATCAGAGAAGACAGGATCAAACAGCCTTTATACACAATGCAAAGGATTAACCCCTTAGGTTCCACAGTGAGTATAACAAGCATGCTTTACTGCATATACACATTGATTTTACAGTTGTGGGTTTAGTAACACTTTAATGCTGACCTACTTCATCTGCCTCCCGCTTTCCTATAACCTATATAAATAATAAAATCCTTGTAATACTTTACCGACAGCATGTGCCCCACCACAGGAGCTGTGTGCAGGTGCTGCCAGTTAGTGGTGCCTTGAGCTGATAATAGGTATCGTACAATAAATGAAATGTAATTTATTCAATGTGATCAATATGTCATTTATTCTCATTGAATATTAAAAATTGAATGGTAATAGTTCACATTTATGCTTTAAACCTAGCAATGGACCTTAGCAACAGGAGAGATCAGATTACACGTACTGCAGAATGCCTTACACAGAAGGACACACCCCTCCTTTTTTTTTTTAACACCTAAACTCTAGGTAAGGCTAACCTACCTTACCTGATAAGAGAAACCCCATAATATTTTACAGCAAGCGTGTGTCTAACCCCAGTGGCTGTGTTCAGGTTCTGCCAGCTAGCGTCACTAGGGGATGCTGATAGGCACATATTATACAGTTTTTTCTCATCAGCGTAAGTTTAAAGGATAAATAAAATAGTTTAGGCACAGACAGAGTTTAGGCTCACTTTAAGACAGATGTTCTGATTGGCTTATTCAGATAAACAAAGAGTGCTTACAGGCAGGCATCATTGGGCTTTTGTTATAAAAAAAATCCCACCATGCTTTGTATTAGAAATTCCAGCTTGCTTGCAAACCAACCATTTAATGCTCACTTTATTAAAACTGCTTTCTTTAAAATTATGTTTTTATAATAGAAATGATTTACAAAGATATAGTATTTTATAACTATAACAGTTTAAATAATGAAAATAAAATTGACCAAAAATACAACACTTTTCTTTATGTTGGCTGTAATTAGAAGTAAAATTATTAAATATAAAATCAAAATTATCAGATACATTTACTTCATTATCTTTTTTTCTGAAACTCAGAAGTTTAGATTTGCTTATTGCTGCACTAAATTATAGCTTTATTACATCCCTTTCCCACAAACCTCTTCATCAGCAGATTTACTGTACTGCTCTATTTTTTTTTTTCAATTCATTTTTTTCAATTTATTCAGATTTTCACTGTTTCTCGGGTATATTCATGTGATGACAACTGTTCAGTAGACTAAAGGTATTCCTGTCAATTAGGTTTATCAAAGAGCATATTACAATATTACTATGGTGTTAATTTAAAAATAACTCAATGGGGGTTATTTACGAAAGGCAAATCCACTTTGCACTGCAAGTGCACTTGAAAGTGCAGACGTTCTAAATCTAAGGGGTAGATCTGAAATGAGGGGAAGCTCTGCTGATTTTATCCTCCAATCATGTGTAAGCTGAAATGCTGTTTTTTATTTTCCTTGCATGTCCCCCTCGGATCTTCAGCAATTTTACTTCCAAGTGCACTTGCAGTGCAAATTGGTTTTTCCTTAAGTAAATAACCCCCAATGTGACTTATTTTCTTATAATAATTCTAATATGACAAAATTTTACATGCTTGCGCATCCATATTTTTTTATTATTGTATTAAATAAAATAACTTGTAGACTGGCCACTAGAGAGAGCTCATTCATCTATAGTTGAGATACGATTGTAATTTAGATCATAAAAAGATGTAAATTTCCACCATGAAATCTCATAATCTGATTGATATTTCTCAAGTCTAAATCAATCAAAAAGAAAGTTGTGGCTATTCAGTTGTTTGTCGATTTGATGGTTTTAATTGAATTGCACATCGATCAGATAAAAACATTAAAGCCTGTACGGCCACCATTACACTTTCTGCTTAAAGGATAGGTTGACCTTTAGTAACATGTTACACCCATACACCCACCAACATGGTATTAAATCACCTGTTGCCGCCACAACCTGATCCCCCATTGTGGCAGCGGGCAGAGGATCTTCTCCTTGAGCCCGCTTTCACAATTCAAAAACAGTGTGGGGATCCACCCACACATGTGCATCATTCAGAGTTCTGTGTATGAAAATACAAATACCATCTGCCATTGCAGTTGACAGCTTGTATTTCTCAGTGAACAGCGAGGGTGCTGGTGAGAGCTCTAGTAGTTCATTGATCTTGTACTGACAGTCTGCAGGAGCCAGACATTGCACCCACAATCTCCTGATCATGGGTATAATGCTTTAACAGGCTCCAAAGGAAAAAAATAATAAATGCAAATTTTTACCTGGAAAAAATGTGCATTAATATTATTTTTTATAAAGGTGAACTTATCCTTTACAATCTGTTGAAATCAGATATCAGCCACATGGGGGGTGAATTGTTTTCAGAGCTGTAAAGTACAATCACTATGTAGCTCTGCAAAGCAGGAAGAAAGCAGCAAATATGGCTGCAGTGAAATTCATACATAATTATAAATCATACATAGATAGGGTTTTAAAATAGTAATATATATGCATGATCGTATTTACATCCAGGTGATGTCTTTTACCTATGTATATATCTAAAAGCAGTGAAAATACTATAAATAATGTTAAGAAG
This sequence comes from Aquarana catesbeiana, assembly GCF_042186555.1. Classification (NCBI taxonomy): domain Eukaryota; kingdom Metazoa; phylum Chordata; class Amphibia; order Anura; family Ranidae; genus Aquarana; species Aquarana catesbeiana. Next base: position 551,021,719 of record NC_133328.1, on the reverse strand, counting down.
ACTTAACATTTTTTTTAGAACAGTAAGCCCCAGGGTGAATTTGATTTAAATCGAGTCAATTTAAATCATTATTTAAATCACTAGTAAAATAGCTTGATTTAAATCATAATTTTTAAAGAGCAACTGCCATCTCAGTCCCGCAGTACCTCCTCCTCTGACCCGCTGTTGACTCACCAACAGTCCCATTCACTTTAATGGGAGGGCTGGTGATGCGGCAGTGACACAGCAAGGTGAGGGACGTGGCGGCAGCAGGTGAGTGGATGCCCGCTAACAGGCGCTGCCATGATGGAGCTGAAATGACAGGTGTTCTTTCAATGTAAGGACTTATTCTTGCTGATAGTTAGAATCTTTAATGTTTGCAAACAAAATGAAGGTTTCCTATTTAGAACAATAAGCTGTCAGGTTAGTAAAATACCGATATCAGAACCCATTCAATCATACAGTTTGTAGTGTACATAGATTTGCAAAACAATGAGATAAAGGAATATTCCTGAACTTTGTTTTATCTCATGGTTACTGGGAAATTGTGTGAATACATCAATGCAGTGCATGTTATCTCAGCTTGCAGAGCTTGGTTTCATTGAATGAGTTTACCAAAAATGTAAATATTGCAATATACAGCCTTAAGCTCCATAACTAAGCTCCATTTCATGCAGAATAAACTAAATTATTATTGTACCTTGAATAGAAAACTATCTTTAGATAGATTCTTACTCCAACAGCATTTTATTAAAATAAATTTGCTAAAAGTCAAAAAAATCCGATTTAAATTTAAAAAAAAAAAAATACTAAATACGAAAATATGAAAAAAAAACATTGATTTTTATCCACCCTGGTAAGTCACCATTTACACCTGTGCAATCTTAACATGTGTTACCCAGCATGCATTAATGCATGATAAGAGGATTGCCATTGTTTACTAGGGGCTCATTCACACCTGTGTGCTGCACTGCCATGTATCCAGACAAATACTACAAGTCATTTTTTTGGTGCATCGACACGTGTGTTTTTTGCCCCCCATGGCAGCACGCAAAAAAAAAAGCTTTAAAATGGACATCAAAAACACTAAAAAAAAGAAAATTTCAAGACCATGAGAATGCAGAGGCAAAGGTATTAACCTAGCCACTTTCTAGTTCCATATAATCCCTTAGCTAGCACTAAGATCTAAGATAGGTGCTGAAGGATTGTGGTGACTATTCATCTCTCCATTCATCTATAAGTATCTAATGTAGGTATTTTTCTTGTATAAAAAATCTATACATTAGCAAAACCTTGTGCTTCAATAAAAGTGATCCAAAAGCAAAATAAGACAAGAACAGTCAAGTTATTTTTAACATTATTTCCATTTTCCCCAATGAAGAGGAAGCTGATGCTTCAATTTTGCCTCCCACCAGTTCTTACCCAACTCAACATTGAATAATGGCAATTTTAAATAAAACCTTTCTGTTTTTCTTACATATCCCTTTGTAGATCCAGTGATGTCACCACTGGGTCTCAGTGCTTCTCTATGCAATGCACCCTGTCTCAGTACTCCCCAAGAACCCTCATCCTTGATGCAAGCTGGCTATTGGGAGGACCTTATCAAAATGCATTGATGGGTGAATGTCTGGAGGAGGACTCTAGGTGGAGGGCATTTGCATATAAAAAGAAGACAGAAGAGGCCTCCAACATCTAAAGCCTAGTACACACGGGCTGAATGTTGGATGGCATCAGCCGGTCCAATAGAAAGCAGCTGACATTCGGCCCGTGTGTACTGGTGTCGGTCCGACAGAAGTCGGCCGCTCACCCTGTTCAAGAGGCATGACCGAAAAAGGTCTGCTGATTGGCTCCCAATCAGTGCTCTCAGTCAATGGCTAAGAGCACTAACCGGAGTGTTCTGGCGGGGGGCGCCCCCTGTCAGAACACAATAGAACAGCAGGGGAGATCGCTGTACTAACGTCGGATAGTTTGTACAGCAGCTCCTCCTGAGCTGTCAGTTTTTTTTGTTTTCATTCGGCCCTGCTGCTAGTTTGTACTAGGCTTAAGTGTAGATTATTTATTAAGATTAATATAATTATTATTATTATTATTATTCAGGATTTTTTATAGCGCCAACAGTTTGCACAGCGCTTTACAACATGGGGCAGACAGTACAATTACAATACAATACAGAAGGGATCAGAGGGTCCTGCTCGAGCTTACAATGTAGAAGGAAGGGTAATAAAACAAAATGCACCCACTGCATTCAATTTAGGGTGAGCATCTGTTTTTTTGCATGCAGAACACCTGAGATCAGGCCAATATGTGATGCCCAAGCCTCCATGATTGAAAGAACTAAATTCCAATAAATAAAAGGTCTGGACCAGAGATGGTCAGACTGGGGAGTAAAGGTCTAGATGATGCTGGACATCCACTAGTCAGGAAATGAGGCAGGCCCTGACTTGCTACAGCTTCAAATGCACACTGTGAGAAGCTCGCATTGTGCAGTGAAATCAGAGTAAGCCGTTTTAGTACTACAGAGGGGCAACTGGGCAAGACTGACATTAAGGTTGGAGTTCAACCTTAACACGTTATATGTACTTCAATACTGATTTCAATAAATGTGATATTTATTTGGATGTCCAGAAGTAAATTAGAAAGCTTAATCTGGGGACATGTTTAGTTTAAGACCAGATCTGAATAATAAAGCCAATCCTAGGCATGGCGCTCATAACCATACTTGACTGTGTGATAAATACACATTTAATCCCTTTAATGTACAAATGATGTAGATTATTAATAGAATGTCGTTTTGGTTGATTTGTCCATTATTAATAAGATTAGGAGATCTATACAAGCTGATAATGAATAGGGCAAAAGGACCAAGAAAAAAAGGTCTAAATCAGCAGTTCTAGGGGGAGGCCATTGTTTTGTTGGATAAAGAGGATTACAAGATTAGGATTGAGAGACTTTTGGGAAATCAAGAGACAATAGCGTTGATTTACTAAAGGCAAATAGACTCTTCTCTTTACAAGGGATATTTCTCCGGACCTTAGTAAGTGCTGAGACGTTCTGCCGACTTCCATCAGCCAATCATGTGTGAGCAAAAATGCATTTGTTAATGTTTCCTGTATGTGATTGGATATTCTTTGCAAAGTGAAATGTGGCCTCATTCACTAAGCTCTGGGGCCAATTCCTTTGCAAAATGAACAGTCATATCTGTCTTTAGTAAATCAGCCCCAATATATTGAAGTCTGGCCCCACTAAAGTGTAACCAATGGTGAAGCATCAATGAATAGAGGAAAATAACTGAGTATTACTATTAAAAATAATACATTTATCCTCCACTAGAATTCCTATAAGGGCCTGTTCACACTGCCAACACACTAAACTGGAGCGGTTTAGTATGCGGGCAGTAAGTATGTTTTATCTCTTTTTTTGTCAACTTTATTTGAAGTGCACAAGGTGACACCTCATTTAGGTCAACATGCAGCAGCGCGGTGTGTTGCATTGCTGTGCTGTGACATGTGGTGCCTACTGGTGCACCGTAATAATATACAGCAAGTCTGCATTTTATTGCAGCTCAAAAAGGACCAAGAAAAAAAGGTCTAAATCAGCAGTTCTAGGGGGAGGCCATTGTTTTGTTGGATAAAGAGGATTACAAGATTAGGATTGAGAGACTTTTGGGAAATCAAGAGACAATAGCGTTGATTTACTAAAGGCAAATAGACTCTTCTCTTTACAAGGGATATTTCTCCGGACCTTAGTAAGTGCTGAGACGTTCTGCCGACTTCCATCAGCCAATCATGTGTGAGCAAAAATGCATTTGTTAATGTTTCCTGTATGTGATTGGATATTCTTTGCAAAGTGAAATGTGGCCTCATTCACTAAGCTGGACACACTAAACTGGAGCGGTTTAGTATGCGGGCAGTAAGTATGTTTTATCTCTTTTTTTGTCAACTTTATTTGAAGTGCACAAGGTGACACCTCATTTAGGTCAACATGCAGCAGCGCGGTGTGTTGCATTGCTGTGCTGTGACATGTGGTGCCTACTGGTGCACCGTAATAATATACAGCAAGTCTGCATTTTATTGCAGCTCACTGCACCGCACCTCTCGGCTGCATTACAGTGCAGATGGGGCACATAGAAAACACTTGTTTTCTATGTGTTATAGTAGTGACTGGCATTTTTCCAGCATGAAAAAGCGCCAGTTGCTGCACTATGTGTGAACAGGCCCTAATATATAATCTTCAGATAGAGCTGGGCAATTTTCTCCAAAAAAAAAAAAATCTGCGATTTAAAAAAAAACAAAACTCAAATCACGATTCAAGTTTTTTTTTTTTTGATGGACACCGCGCCGGTCCTGTGGAGCTGCGGGCAGGAGTTTTTAGGCGAGGCTGCGGCTTCAGCCTAATCCGCGGTGTCTGGCCTCGTGGACTAGACCGAAGCCGCGGCCTCGCCTAAAAACTCCTGCCCGCAGCTCCTCAGGACCGATGTCAGCGCTGGTCCTGGTGAAAAAAAAAAATCGATTTGCTGAAAATTTGAATCGATTTGACCTCTCTCGATTCAAGATTCAAATCGATTTTTTCACCAGCCCTATCTCCAGACTAACATAAAACTCCAGATAATGGAATCATTTTTGTTATATATCTGCAAGTATTTATACCTGCAGTTTCCTGATCACTTTTAGGGCTTGTTCACACTTGAATACATTTCTAATGCTCAACAAACGCTCCTATAGCGTTTGCATGGTGTCAGACAGGCGTCAATGAGCTTTAGTATGGGCATTAGACAGGCATTTTACAAGCATTAATGAGGAGTTAAAAATGCTCCCCAAGATCAATATAACGCCAAATAGATTGAGATCTATAAAATCACAATTTAAGTTTAGATGGACAGATACATCCCTCAAATATCTGGGGACCCTGATTCCCAGTGATTTACGATACACCTTTGACCTTAATCCCCCCCCCGCTGACTAAAACTAGAATACTTTTGTAAGAATGGAACAGTGGGCTACATTCCTGGTTCGGCAGGTGTTATTTGCTTAAACTGTCCATACTTCCGAAATACTTATATTTGTTTCAAGCATTGCAAATTAAAATCCCACTTTAATACTTTAAGCAAATACACTCCATTTTCATCAAATTCATATGGGCAAAGTCAAAACATTACCTATCTAACATTACCCAAACATTATGGAGGACTGGCCCTCCCAGACTTAAAAAACTACTACAGGGCAGTACACCTGGGCAGAATAATAGACTGGAACCGGCATGGCAAAAACAAGCAATGGATACAACTAGAACAGACACAGTCCGTGGCCTCGCTGAAGGGAGCAGTCTGGTGCTTTGATCAACTGCCCGTGACATTGAAATCACACCCTATAATTGGCACATCACTTCGGGTGGGAGTCTCCACGATACTTGCAAATTCCTTATCCATTGGTAGCTCTCCTCTATTCCCAATATTGGGTAATCCAGCTTTTCCTCCGGGTCTGGAACCATCAGGGTTTGAAATACTCAAATCAACGGGAAGGGATCGAGCTTCACATTTCTTAACCGCCCTGGCGGTATGATTATTTTGGATTTTAGGTACTGAAAGCGCTACAATTATTTTGCATGGAAATTTGGCGTTTTATATTGTAGGCCTGTAATTCTTAACAATAACACACTTAAATCTGTCCAAACAAGAGTCTAGTAGATATCCCAGGTATGATGAAGTTTGAAACAGAAAAACATAAATTATAATATAATAAATAAATATAAATAATTTAAAAAAATAATAATATAATAATAAAATAAATTTCCCCACGATTCACTATCGCCCAATTCTGCAAGTGTTCTAATTTACTATCGCTGTGTTCTAGCTGATCTAAAGCTACTTTTGACATAAAGGGACACTTTTTGGTTGCTATGGACAATCTCCAGTTTCCAGGCAGAAAGAACAGTATATATCATATAAAACTGCATGCAGGGCATGGGCCAAAGCACTAGGGACAAAAGGGATGTGAAATAATTTCATACAGTACTGTAATCTGTAAGATTACAGTACTGTATGTGTTATGATTTTTACAGTTTTTTAATTTGCCACCAGGCTCCGCCCCCGTGCGTTGCGCCGCTCGCAGGGAACGGAGCCTGGCATGGAGAGGCTTCGGAGGAGACACAGCCCACGGACACAGCGGGGGGACATTGCAGGATCCTGGGGACAAGGTAAGTAACGCCGCACCAGGATCCTGCAATGTAATCCCGAATGTGGCTCGGGATTACCGCTAATGGGACTGAAATTTAACCCCGAGCCACACTCGGGAATACTGTCAGGGAGGTTACTAGACAAAAAATGTCCCTCCATACAGTCCCTGATGCTAGATAGTGGCCAATTCCAACTCCCATTTTGGACAACAATACGCCTGCATCACTTTCTCCTTACGATCCCCAACCCATCGCAGTTTAACCGTGATCTGACGACCTTTGAAAACTGTTGTAATGACGAGGGAATCTTACCTCAGGTACTGTTCAAAACGTATGCCTTGATTAACTCCCCTCCGGAACAACCTGATCTGACGTTCATACGTGCATGGGAAACTGACGTACAACGTACATTTACTAGTGCCCAAAAACAAACGATTATCACATTCTCCTTAAAAACATCTATCTGCACCAAAATACAGGAACTTAACTACAAGATTTTAACTAGATGGTACTACACTCCTAGTAGACTTCAGGAATACTTCCCGGACACATCAGACAAATGTTGGAGATGTCAAGCAAGTAAAGGGACACTCCTCCACATCTTCTGGTCTTGCCCACTGCTGCAGCACTTTTGGAGGACAGTCCGCATGATTACGCAAAAATTCACGGATTACACAATAAGTGATGATCCAGCCCTCATCTTGCTACACGCGACTACAATCTCGACACGAACATATAAAAAATCGATAGTGCGGCACTTATTGAACGCAGCTAAAGTGTGCATCCCACTTCTATGGAAGCAGACTCTCCCGCCGACTATAGGGATGTGGCTGCGCAGGGTGGAGGAGATCAGAAGATTGGAGGATTTGGTTCAAAGGGCACAAAACAAACAAGATCAACATTCCCAGACATGGAGGCTGTGGAATATGTTCATACTCTCGGAGGAAGGAATAGCCCTTCTGGCCACATAGAACATAGAATTCCCCGTTCTTCCTTTCTCTTTCCTTTTGCCACTCTCCTCTTTGTTTCTCTCTGGTTTTTCACTCCTTTGTCTACTTTTATGGAACCTACTTGTTCCCACCCTTTTACTTCTGGTTTCTTATAGTTAAGGTATTTTATATCAGAAGTCCCAAAACATTTCAGGAATGAAGCTTGTACTGTATACAGAATGCGATGATTTGTATTACCTGCAAAAACTGATTTTGTTAGCTGGACGTCAACTAACAATTCTGAACACTTAAACACAAATGCCATTATTACTGTTATTATTAGGATATGTTTTCACCTATGTATATTGGATACCATGCTGGAAAATGTATCTCAATTCTATCTTTGTTCTTTTACTCTCTCTTTGAAATAAAAATTTTATATTTGAAAAAAAAAAATGCTCCCCAAACGCCCTATGGGCAATTTTGAACCATTTAACGAGCGTTAAAACTGCTCCAGAAATGCCTCTTCCATTACAGTAAATTAACAAATCTTAACGCCCTGCAAACGCTCCGCAACTGCCTGCTAGAGCATTTGCGAGGCGTTACCATAGACTTGAATGGGAGGCATTGAAAGGCTTCAAACGCCTCCTGACTCAACATGAGGCTTCAATTTTGAAGCGACGCGATGCTATTGCTTAGTGTGAACAGCACTATAGGATTGATTTACTAAAACTGGTGAGAGCAAAATCTAGTGTAGCTCTGGATAGAAACCAATCAGCTTCCGGGTTTTATTGTCAAAGCTTGATTGAACAAGTTAGAAGCTGATTGGTTACCATGCACAGCTGCATCAGATTCTGAGTGTTACAATTTTAGTAAATATGCCCCTATGTCTATTGTATCTTGTACATAGGCGTTTGAGGAGACTTTTTAATGCCTCTCAAATGCCTGCTCTTAAAGCCAGTGTGAACTCAGCCTTAGACCCCTTTCACACTGGGGCACTTTGCAGGCGCTACAGCTCTAACTAATAGCGCACTAACTAAATAGCGCCTGCATAGAGCCTGTAAAGTGCCTCTCCTGTGTCTCCAGTGTGAAAGCCCCGAGGTCTTTCACACTGGAGCGGTACGCTTGCAGGACGTTAAAAAAAACTCCTGCAAGCAGCATCTTTGTAGCGGTGAAGGAGTGGGGTATACACCGCTCCTGCCCATTGAAATCAAGGAGCGGCTATACCGCCGGCAAAGCGCCACTTTGCGGGCGGTTTTAACCCTTTTATGGGCGCTAGTGGGGTTAAAACCGCCCCGCTAGCGGGCAAATAGCGCCGCTAAAATGATGGTAAAGGGGCGCTGCAGCGGCGCTTTGCAGGCGGTTTTTTTCCCCTTTTTCGGCCGCTAGTGGGGGTTAAAACTGCCCCGCTAGTGGCCAAATAGCGACGCTAAAATGACGGTAAAGCGGCTCTAAAAATAGCGCCGTTTTACCACCGGCATCCACACCGCCCCAGTGTGAAAGGGGCCTAAGGGTCTATTTATAAAATATTTGGTGGAAGAATGTCAGAAGCATTTGTGCAAGTTGAGCGGAATGCCCCGTATTTTTCTTAAGATTAATGCTTGTATCGTCAGCTCCATCTAGTGGCCAAAATGCAGTATGGTTTTCTCTTTGAAGTATTTTCGGAAAACTATACTGCATTTTGGCCACTAGATGGGGCTGATGATACAGGCATTGATCTCTTAGGAAAAATAGGGAAAATTGTGTTCATCTTGCACAAAAGCATCTGACATTCATGATGCAACTCATGTTTTACAAATAGACCCCTGAAAATGATTAGAAAATTGCAGGTATAAATTCCTGATATAAGAAAATGCATAAACTGCATATACTAAAGATACAGCTTTGGCCATTGCAGATGTAACATCATTATACTGTATATCAGAAGGGTAGTATAGTATACTACAAAGTGTATTCTATCTATTGGAGACAATCACATTTTTTTTTTCTACCAGCATAAATAGTTTTGGATAAAAATATACCTGGGAACAGTTTCTGAGAATTGGGATACACTGAAAAAAATAAAAGATTAAAGCAGGTAACGGCAGGTAATGAAGCTGTAAATGGAATTACAAGGGACCTAATACGTCAGTACAGTCAGGGAACTAATGAGAAGACAAAGGGGTTGATTTACTAAAGGCAAATAGACAATAGACTGTGCACTTTGCAAGTGCAGTTTCTCCAGACCTTAGTAAATGAGAGGAAGCTCTGCTGACTTTTATCATCCAATCATGTTTTTTGCCCCTTGCATGTGATTGGGTATTTTTTGCAAAGTGAAGCTTTATCTCATTTACTAAGTTCGGGAGAAACTGCACCTGAAGAACCCAACTGCACTTGGAAAGTCCACAGTTTATTTGTCTTTGGTAAATCAACCCAATTGAGTCGATTATGTCCAATAAGATGAATGTATGTATATTTACCATATGCCACCTTCTAGGGATGCACCTCGATCGGTGCCGATACCAAGTATTTGAGCAAATATCTGTACTTGCCCAAATGCTCCCGATACTAAAACTGGTACTTTTCGGTGCGATTTGTGGCAATACAAAATGAATGGCGCAAATCGTACTGCAAAGAATCGCATGTGATTTCCCCCACTGCACCTGTGTGTGTGTATAGAAAGGGATTAAAGCGCCATCTAGTGTGCAGTTAAGTACTCATAGTACATATCTGGTAGCAATCACAGCCGCTGGAGGTGCTCAGAGGGCTGGAAGAGATGTAGAGGCGGTCCGCCCCAAGCTGACATTATTTCCGCCCTATACCCACAGGGTCCCGGAACTCCTCCAGCCCTGTGAGCACCTCCAGCAGCCCTGGTTTGATACCAGATATGTACTATGCGTGCTGACATTTTTTAAACTACCCACTAGATGGCGCTTAAATCCTTTTCTATCCACACACACAGGCGCAGTGGGGGAAATTGCATGCAATTCGGATAGGAATCACACTGCATTCCTCTTCAAATTCCATGCGATTCTTTGCTGTGTGATTTTTGCACCATTTTTTTTTTTTTGTATTGGTGCAAATTGCACCGCAAAGTATTGGTGCTCGGTATTGGCAATTACTTGACTGAAAGTATCAGTACTTGTGCTCACTGATAATAAAATAAACGGTATCGGTGCAATCCTACCTCCCTCATGTGGTGAGCTTTATGCAAGAATCCCTGAAAAGCAGAGAGATCAGATTATACACACTGCAGAAATGACTCACAAAGGACACACTTCCTCCTGGAGAGTACAACTGCGAACTAAGCATCTAGGACACCCCCTGTATTAAATGTAATGAAAGTATATACAAAGACACTTTTTATATGGAATAGAGTAGGGGAGGGTTAAACTCCCATCCAGTTTGTTTTATATTTCTGCCCCATTGAAAGATTTCCCTTTAATTCCTGTCCTTGAGACACAAGAAGGGAAAGAAAATCTCTCCAAAGTTGTCACCAGAGTAAGTGTCCCCATTGGAAGATATCCTCGGTTCCTGTTTTAGATGCTATTTCACATTTTAGCAGTCCACAAATAGTCACCATCAAATTTAACTGAACTTGAGCAGTTCTCCAAAGAAGAGTGGGCAAATATGGCAAAGTCTAGATGGCAAAGTTGGTAGAGACATATCCCAACAGACTAAAGGCTGTCATTAAAGCAAAATGTAGTCTTAACAAAAATACTGACATAAGGGGGGTGATCCTTTTTCCTACTCAGTGATTCTGTTTTTGAATTTTTTTTTTGAATTTCTGCCATGTTGCTGTTATATATTTTACTTGGATGTTATAAGTTGCACTGAGTAAATACAGCTGGATAAAACAAAAACAGTGTCTGTCTTCATTTCAGGCTGCAAATGTGATTATCTTAAAGGGGGTGATTCTTTTCTATACCCGCTGTAGCTGCTGCTACACATCCCCTTATGTGTTGGTCCTCCCTCCGCTCTCCCACCACCATAGTTTCTGCACTCTGCGCGCCCATTGGTGGACATGGAACCAGCATGGCGGGTGCCACCGGGTAGAGGGGAGGGAGATCAGTGAGCGTCCATTCGCTGATCTCCTCTTCCTGCTTATGACTCAGAATTGTGTATAATGTCGTTTCCGGGTCCCGATTCTGGACTGTGAGCTGCACTACATTAGCTTCATTGGAGGGCAGGTGAGATATCTGGGGTCTTTTAGACCCCAGATGTCTCATTAACAGGGGCTTTGATAGGTCTACAAAAGACCTAGGGCTAGAGCCCATAGCAACGTAGTAAAGAAAGTCATACACTTGGGCGGGCATACACATGTATCTAATATACGTGTGTGTGTGTATATATCCCCAGAGCACCCCCCCTTACATCAGGATCCCCCGAGAGCCTCCCCCTTGCATCAGGGTCCCCAGAGAGCCTCCCCCTCAAATCAGGGTCCCCAGAGAGCCTCCCCCTGCATCAGGGACCCCAGAGAGCCCCCCCTTGGGGACCCCTGCAGAGACTCGGTGCTATGGGCCCCAGATTCGGGGCTATAGCCCCAAAAGCCACCCCCTAGCGACGCCACTGCTCATTAATGAGAACCTGTCACCAAAAGATGCATCACATAGGGGACTTTTTGTGATAAAAAGGTTAGTAAAAAGTGTGAAAAATTAAAGTTACTGCAAAGCACTTAAAATCTCCCCCCACCCCACATACACAAGCGTACTAATGTAAATGCAGGCCCCCAAAAAAGTGACTGTGCTACATATCACTGCGCACATCAGAGTGAGATCAAAAATTCCAGGCCCAAAATTCACAATTAATTCTACACTGATGACCTGAAGGGGCTTTTAAAGCCTCGCCTATAGAAAATATAGGGTACTGAAGTTTGTTGCTGTTTAATGGGCGCACGCAATTTTAGGCTTGGACATGTTTGGTATCTATTTACGCGGTGCAACCTCATCTTTTATATTTTACTGAAAAAGTTGGGCAATGCATTGCGTTTGTGTGCCCTAAAATTAACTATAATGTATTTTCACTGAGATTTTACATTTCATAAACCGTTTTGTTAACATCATATGACAAACAAAATTGGAGCTACCCCTATTTTATTCTCTTGATGGCTGCTTTCTGAAAGTATATAAAGTTTTATGTAATCTTCAGGCCTTAAATTATTTTTTAAACGTGTGCAAGAGAAAAGGGTTGAATCTCCCTTTTAGGATTTTTTTAAAAGTCAGAGGAAGTTGCAATCTCAACATGTACAAAATGGTGACATGTAGATAGATCGGTCAGATACTGTATATATAAAATTAAAAAAAGGCTTGTCTTGGGGGAAAGATCCCTTCGCATTGTTTAGCGCATTGGGGTTGATTTACTAAAGGCAAATAGACTGTGCACTCTCCAAGTGCAGTTGCTCCAGAGCTTAATAAATGAGGTAAAGCTTCACTTTGCAAATAGTACCCAATCACGTGCAAGGAGAATAAAAAAAATGCATTTTTGCTTTGCACGTGATTGGATGATGGAAGTCAGCAGAGCTTCTGCTCATTTAACAAGTTGCAGAGTGCACAGTGTATTTGCCTTTAGTAAATGAACTGCAATTAATCTGTCAGTGGCTCTGTTGTATAAGCATTAAAATTCCAAACATGAAAATATGTGCCTGTCACAGTTAGGTCTATTCATGCGAGCAGCCGGGGAGGCGGTAAAAGCAGGCGGTTGAGCCGTGGTTTTACCGACCCCCCCACCTAAACACAGAAATGCAGCCACTCAAGGCTGTATACATGCCAGGGTAAAAATGAAATGGCATGTCGCATTTGGTGAGCAGTACTACTTGCGACAACAACCTGTTGAAGTAAATACGGCTGTGCTGCTTTTGCGGCATGGTGAGCTGGCATTTCAAGGGTTAAAACAAACAGTGAGGAGGTGACAGGGGGTTGATTTACTAAAGGCAAATAGACTGTGCACTCTGCAAGTGCATTTGCTCCAGAGCTTATTAACCACTTCAATACCAGGCACTTAGACACCTTCCCGCCCAGCCCAATTTTCAGCTTTCAGCGCTGTCCCAATTTGAATGACAATTGCGCGGTCATGCTACACTGTATCCAAACAAATTTTTTATCATTTTGTTCCCACAAATAGAGCTTTCTTTTGGCGGTATTTGATCACCTTTGCGGTTTTTATTTTTTGCGCAACAAATAAAAAAAGACCGAAAATTTTGAAAAAAAACAAGTTTTTCTTTGTTTCTGTTAAAACTTTTTGTAAATAAGTACGTTTTCTTCTTCAATGACGGGCACTGATACGGCGGCACTGATGGGCACCGATGAGGTGGCACCGATGAGGTGGCACTGACGGGCACTGATGATGGGCACTGATAGGCGGCACTGATGGGCACTGATAGGTGGCACTGATGGGCACTGATAGGTGGCACTGGTATGCGGCACTGATGGGCACTCATAGGTGGCACGGATGGGCACTTATAGGCGGCTCTGATGGGCACTCATAGGTGGCATTGATGGGCACTCGTAGGTGGCATTGATGGTTACTTATGGGTGGCACTGATAGTTGGCACAGATGGGCACGGATGGGCACTGATAGATGGGCACGGATGGGCACTGACAGGTGACATGAATGGACACTGATGGGTGGCACTGATGGCATTACTTGTTTGCAGTGATGCCCCTAAGGGTGGCATTGCTGGGCATCACTGCAACATAATTGTGCCAATCAGTGCCCATTTGTGGGCACTGATTGGCACAGATTTGGCACGCTGGGCACATGTGGATGGCCATGGGGTACATACCTGGCCATCCACATGTTGCCCCTTCCCTGGTGGTCCTAGTGGCGATCCCTGGTGGTCCAGTGTGGTGATCTGCGGGGGGGCTGCGCTGATAAACAATCAGCGCAGACCCCCCCTGCCAGGAGAGCCGCCGATCGGCTCTCCTCTACTTGCGTCTGTCAGACGCGAGTGAGGAAGAGCCGATCAACGGCTCTTCCTATTGACAGCGTGATCAGCCGTGATTGGACACGGCTGATCACGTGGTAAAGAGCCTCCGCCGGAGGCTTTTTACCAAGATCAGTGTAGCGGTGTGTCAGACTGACACACCGCTCCACCGATCGCCGCGATGCGCGCCCCCGGGGGCGCGCTGCGGCATGTTATCCTGCTGGACGTCATATGACGTCCAGTCAGGATAACAGAACCACTTCCCGGACGTCAATCCGCTATAGGGCGGGTGGGAAGTGGTTAAATGAGAAGAAGCTTTGCTGACTTCCATCATCCAATAATGTGCAAGCAAAAATGCAGTTTTATAAATTTTCCTTGCACGTGATTGGGTATTAGGGCTCATGTACACAGGATGTTTTTACAGCTGCTGTTAGGGGCGTTTGACTTTTTTTTAACTGCCTCTAAAAACCCCTCCATGTTAGCCTATGGAGGAGATTTACTAAAACTGGAGCACTAAGAATCTGGTGCAGCTGTGCATGATAGCCAATCAGCTTTTAACTTCAGCTTGTTCAATTAAGCTTTGACAATAAAACCTGGAAGTTGATTGGCTTCATTGCAGAGCTGCACCAGATTTTTCACTCTCCATTGTTAGTAAATAACTAGTTATGTGTCCATGCACACATAAACTGTCAGAGGTGTTTGGAGGCATAAGCGTTTAGGAGCAGTAGAAAAAAAGACAGCCTGTGCTTCCAGGAGCAGTAAAAACGCAAAACGCCAAAAAACGTGGCTAAATGTGTCAAGCTGCTTTTAGCCGCGTTTGACATTTTCAGGCTTTTTTACATTATAAAGAGTGTTTTTAACCACTTGGCGACCGCCGCCTGTACATACACATTGGCAGAATGGCACGGCTGGGCAAATGGGTGTACAGGTACGTCCCTTTGAATTTGCCACCGTGTGCCACTCGATGTCCGTGGGGATACCCGCGATCGTCTCACGGAGAGGAAGAATGCTAATGTAAACAAGCATCTCCCCGTTCTGTCTAGTGACACTGTCACTGATCATAGCTCCCTGTAATCGGGAGCGGTGATCAGTGATGTGTCACACGTAGCCACGCCCCCTAACAGTTAGAATCACTCCCAAGGACACACTTAACCCCTCCCTAGCCAGCTAGTGGTTAACCCCTTCACCGCCAGTGTCATTTTTACAGTAATCAGTGCAATTTTATAGCACTGATTGCTGTAAAAATGACAATGGTCCCAAAAATGTGTCAAAATTGTCCGATGTGTCCCCCATAATGTCGTGGTCACGATAAAAATCGCAGATCGCCGCCATTACTAGTAGAAAAAAAAAATTATTAATAAAAATGCCATAAAACTATCCCCTATTTTGTAGACGCTATAACTTTAGCGCAAACCAATCAAACGCTTATTGCGATTTTTTTTACCAAAAATATGTAGAAGAATATGTATCGGCCTAAACTGAGGAAAAATTTTTTTTTATATATATTTTTTAGGGATATTTATTATAGCAAAAAGTAAAAAATAATGCGTTTTTTTCAAAATTGTCGCTCTATTTTTGTTTATAGCGCAAAAAATAAAAAACCACAGAGGTGATCAAATACCACCAAAAGAAAGCTCTATTTGTGGGAAAAAAAGGACGTCAATTTTGTTTGGGAGCCACGTCGCACGACCGCGCAATTGTCAGTTAAAGCGACGCAGTGCCGAATCGCAAGATGTGCTCTGGTCTTTGGCCAACCAAATGGTCCGGGGATTAAATGGTTAATGGAAAAATGACAAAAAAACGTGGGAGAAAGCGCAATGACACTAATGTAAAAAAAACGCGGCTGAACGCGAAAGACGGGCGTTTTTATCGCTGTGGTATCGCTGGTGTTTTTGTGCATATTCCCTTATTTGCAAAGTGAAGCTTTACCACATTTACTAAGCTCTGGACAACTGCACTTTGCAAAGTGCACAGTCTGTTGGCCTTTAGCTTCAGATAAAGTAGGGACCGCCGCTTCACAGCGTATTTTAGCTATCAGCACTCCATCTTGGGATTTTTTGACAGGCAAATCAACTATGTCTGCAAATATAATAGTCCTTTTTCTATGCTGTCCTTTGGGAGCTGAGCTGGGATCATCGAGTTCAAATTTCCTTCCACTTCATGATTAAATTGCCTGCAGACATGGGTACTCTGCATACAGAGCTGTTAAAAAAAAAAAAACATACCTTGGAATCCCTTTAGGTGTGCATACTCTTTACGCTAGACTAGGGAAGGACAGTAGGGAACTTATTCCCAGTAGAGGCACTTCCAATAAAACTCCAAAACGGACAATCATGGAGGAGGGGGGTGAACTGGTAAGGGGTACACTTGCCTCTGCAACAACAAAGGAACTGTGACAGGAGTGTGCAAATGTTGTGCATATAGGTATATTTTATATACTGTGCTAAAAAAAAAAATTATATATATACATATATATATATATATATATACATACATATATACATACATATATACATACATATATATATATATACACATATATATATATATATATATATATATATATATATATATATATGTGTGTGTGTGTGTGTATTTAGTACTTTACATTACATTATACATATCTTTGGGGGAAACCAGTCATTCAGTTACAGAAGGATAAGCTAACTAGACTCAATGTTGTATTTCCATATTTACATCTCCTTTTTATTCCCAACTGCGTCAAATACAAGAGGGCATTAATAATAAGGAATATATCATTTTAGCACAAGCTCATCATATGTTTATATTGTGAAGCACATAATGATTTCTGACACCGCTAACTATTATGCAAGCAAATGAGCTGTCATAGGTTTGTCTCGCATGCTGAGCAAATGACACCATCACAGATGCACAGCACATAGATGTAGCTCTTCAAACCTACTTGCCTGTGTAGGGTTTTATGTTTTTAATTAATTCCTGCGTGCTAGTCATTTGTGATGGCAGAGTACACCGTCGAAGCCAGGAGTCGACTTTCTAACTGATAGTTCAGGAACAATGGAATGATAACACATAGGCCTTGTTATAAAGGCATTTAAAGAACCCAGTTCAGTGTTATTTGTAACAAGTATTTTTACGAAAGTCCCAATGTTCCCAACAGGTACATGCACAGAAATTGGATTTTTTTTTCGTCTTTTGCATGGGACCTGTCCTCCTCCTCCAATCATAGCGGAGTAGGTATGAACAAAGGAAAAAAAAATTCCCATAACACAATGGGGCTTCCTTTCAAGGATTTGAACCATTGGGAACCACTAATTTGCTTGTTGGCGGCTCTCCATTTGCATGTACACATGTTTATTGGCAATGTTAAGTCAGTTCTGCAGTTTCCAATTTAAAATGCTTTTCTATTGCAGGGGTTTTTGTTAAAGCTGAATTTCAGGTAAATAAAAAATGCACAAATTCATCAGCTCTGTAGTCATTAAAGTGGTTGTAAGCCCTTTCATCTATCCATCGAAGTGACTGGCCTCAGGTGATGCGCAGAGATGAAACAAATCCTCCTACATAGGTTGTACCTGGCTATCTGCAGTCTTCTCTTCTCTGCATCCATTCAAAGTCCAGAATTTATAAAGCTTGTCTGAGCTGTCAGTAAAAAGGGGGAGGAGACTGAAATTACACACTATAGAGGTTAGTGAGGAGAGCTGATTGGAGGGAAGGGACACACCCCTCTCCACACAGGAACAGAGCTGAGGCTGTCAATCAGCTGGAGGTCCCTCCTCTGTCACTATTTTTTTCTTAGCGTCAGGAAAACTTGTCATAAGTGATTCATGCTGATAGCTAGTGGCGTTGCTATGGGGGTGCAGGCCGCACCTGGGTGACACCCGTCAGAGAGGTGACACCAGAGCTTTTTTTTGCCCGGTGACCACCTCCGGCGATAGCCCCTTACGCGCGCTCACTGCTTTCACTTTCACACAGAACAGGTGATGTGATGGGGTGATGTGCACGGCAGCTCTACCATCCCTGCAGTGGCTCCACTATCCCGGTCCATCTACAACTCAGGGACATGTGTCTGCAGACTGCACACCTGACCCTCTGTAAGTTGAAGCTGCTCTTTGGCAGTAGCCTCTCTGTCCACTCTTCTGCCCTCTTTTCTGTCCTGTGAAGCATGCGGTACTTAACTTTGCACCTTATACATAGAGTACTCTTGAGCCTTGCACCCTGTACATAGCGTTTCTTGCACCCTGTACATAGCAAACTTCTGAGCCCTGCACCCTGTACATAGCACACTTCTGAGCCCTGCACCCTGTACATAGCACACTTCTGAGACCTGCACCCTGTACATAGCACACTTCTGAGCCCTGCACCCTGTACATAGCAAACTTCTGAGCCCTGCACCCTGTACATAGCACACTTCTGAGCCCTGCACCCTGTACATAGCACACTTCTGAGCCCTGTACATAGCACACTTCTGAGCCCTGCACCCTGTACATAGCACACTTCTGAGCCCTGCACCCTGTACATAGCAAACTTCTGAGCCCTGCACCCTGTACATAGCACACTTCTGAGCCCTGCACCCAGTACATAGCACACTTCTGAGCCCTGCACCCTGTACATAGCACACTTGTGAGCCCTGCACCCTGTACATAGCACACTTCTGAGCCCTGCACCCTGTACATAGCACACTTCTGAGCACTGCACCCTGTACATATAGGGTTGCCACCTGTTCGGGATTCACCTGGACAGTTCAGGTGTGGAATCATGCGTCCGGGTTTCAGACTGTCTGAGACCCGGACACATTATTCAGATCCAACTAAGTCTCCCCCCTCCCCCCTTCTCTCTCCTGCCTCTAAGTTAGTATACTAAGGTAAATCAGGGTTCTCAGAGCACTCATTACATCAGAGCTCCCCGTTGCACCAGAGGCCACAGTGCTCCCATTTACACCAGAGTCCTCTTCCAACACCAGAGCATTCCTTATGTTAGAGTCCCCAGAGTTCTCACTTACATCAGAGTCTGCAGAGCCCCCCTTACACTGAAAAGGAACTCTGTGAGTTCAGATGTAAAGGGGAGCTCTGCAGATTCAGATGTAAAAGGGGAACTCTGTGGATTCTGATGTAAAGGGGGACTCTTGTGATTAACTTCATATGATATAAAATGTTATTTAATAGCAACATCTATGTATTGTTTATCTATGCATACTATGAAAAAAAATTGCTGTGCGACGCCAAAGTGTTCGGGTTTGACCTAAAGAAAAGGTGGCAACCCTATGTACATAGCACACTTCTGAGCCCTGCACCCTGTACATAGCACACTTCTGAGCCCTGCACCCTGTACATAGCAAACTTCTGAGCCCTGCACCCTGTACATAGCAAACTTCTGAGCCCTGCACCCTGTACATAGCACACTTCTGAGCCCTGCACCCTGTACATAGCACACTTCTGAGCCCTGCACCCTGTACATAGCACACTTCTGAGCCCTGCACCCTCCTGAGCCCTGCACCCTGTACATAGCAAACTTCTGCACCCTGTTTGTATCACATTCCTAAACGCTGCACTCTTTATGTAGTGTACTTCTGAACCCTGTGCATAATGCACTCATGGTATTTAACAATGCCTTTGTATGGCCCTCCCATTGACAGCGCAATTCGGTCACACCTACCCTTTATCGCGGCGTGCTCTCCCCCTGTGGGAGGGTTGTGGTGGGGGCGTGGTTGAGCCTTGGGTGAAACCATCAAGTGCATTGTGGCAGGCTAGACGGGAGAGAGCCTTATGCGTTGGCCTGCCAAGTGTCTACTGCTCTGTCCTGCTTCTGCTTCAGGTGACACCAACCCTAGTGATGCCACTGCTGATAGCAGAGGAACAAAGCAGCAGACAGAAATTACACTTAGTGCTCTTAAAGCAGAGTTCCAGGCAAAAATACAGCTAGGTCTTGCTCATTTCTCCATCTGCATCGGCCCCTTCTCCCCCCCCCCCCCCCCCCGCTGCCTTCTGGGACCTGTGTGTGTCCCAGAAGATGACCATTCAGAAAGGGCCATTCAGAAAGCGCAGCGCGACTCACGGATGCGCAGTAGGAAACCGGCTGAAGGCTTCACTGCCAGTTTCCCTTAGTTGCAATGCCGGAACCTGCACTGGACAGGTAAGTGTCCTTATATTAAAAGTCAGCAGCTACATTATTTGTATCTGCTGACTTAATTTTTTTTTTTTTTAGAGCCTAGAACTGTGCTTTAAGTGAGACAAGTATACACTATAGAAGGATATGCTTTGTTTATAGTTCATGTCTGAGGTTTACAGCCACTTTAATATACGTTATTCAATGTGTGTTTTTTTTTATTGCAAGCTACATAGGTACCTGAATTTTACTTGCTCTCAGCCTTTTGCACCACAGTATTGCTCAGAGAGGGGAAGGGAGAAGCAGCACAGGAGCCAGTCAGGTGTGCGGCAGTGGAAGGAGCATGCTGATAGGAGGAAAGAGTAAAGTGACACAGATGAGCTCATCATTGTTCTGTTTCTTTTACTGTCCAGTGATATAAGAAAGATCAGGTCATCTTCCCTGCCAGACAGGGCTGTGCTATGGACAGAAATACAAAACAACACTCATATACATATTTAGCTGTTTGCTGGGGTTCAAGCTGTATTAAACCCAAAACCAAAAATGTAATATATTGCAGCTTACCAATCCTTAGATGTGGTGGCTGCATCCGTTTTCTTTTTTTTTTGTCTTTTTTCCCTCTGTTTTCACCTGGTGATCTGGCCAGTAGCACGCCTTCTGTATTAGTTAGACACAACTCTGAATGAATGAGCACAGAAGGCACAGTAGACAGCAGCATAGTCAGTTGAGGAGGAGGGTGGGGGTAGTGTTAAATGTATTATCAGATTTAGATGCACTAACAAATTAAAGCCAACCTCCAGATCACAGTTTATAATCAGTTACATCAAACATTTTTTTCTCCCTTTTGGTACAAAGGTTTTTTTTTTTATAAAAAAAAATAGAAGCTGATCATTATAATCACCCCTGTCAGTGTTACATGATATGTCTCTTCTATGTAAACTGATACATTCTGCTGGAGAGCTTGTGCTTTTGAAATAACAAATGGTGGCTGGATCACTAGATGAAAATGGAAAAAAGAAAGCCCCAAAAAGAAAACAAATGCAGCCACGACATCTAAGAATTTCTAAGTTGCAATATAATAAATGTTTGCTTTTGGGTACAATACCGCTTCAAGTTTGATCAGCATGAATATGATTCAGGAGAAGCCCTACCAAGTCCACATGATGGAATGAAAAGAATGCAATTACCGGATGATCAAACAGTTGTTAATTGGCTTGCTTGTAGTAAGTCTATGATTCATGCCAGAAATCTATATAGTTATAAATTCATAGTTAAAAGTGCAAATTATTCTACAGGATTGTTCAAACCATTAAAAAGGTCACATTCAGTGTCCAAATATTCGCTGCCATTTCCCGGGCTGCCAAAGGCATTGTATATGTGCTCAAAGTTCCAAATGTAAAAATATCTGGTAGTGGCCCCATCTGTGCTGCAGACCTCTGTGAATGCTAGACAGCCAAACTCCTGCCAAGTATGTAACGATTAGAACCACTTTGAAGTTTTAATTGCTGTTTGTGTCCCCACTGAACATATTTCTGTTCAATTCATGTCCTGGTGACACAGCAGGAAATGAGATAATCCTTCCCCACTTTTGTGATTTTATTGCTGCCTTTGTCCTCTTGGAAAGATTCCCCTTACTTCCTGTCCCTGAAAAAGACGGGAACTCTCCCGAGTAGGGAAACAGAAACCAGTAGTAACGTAATGGATATATTTTTTAATTTGTTTTTTTAAAAGGATAGTTCACCTTTACAAAAAAAAAGGTAAGGTAAGGGGTGTTTGTAGATTAAAACAAACAGTGCAGCTCTGACTAAAGAGGCATAATGCCCTTGCTATAGGTGTAGGCCATTTATATACCTTATGAAGCCTGATTGGAATACTCCCAGGACATTGCTAAGTGAGGCCTAGTCATCACGGCTCACCTCCACCATCACAGGAGTGAGCTCTTTCTCTGATTCAAACCCCCTCAGATACTCTTTCTCTCCCCTGATGCAGTAGCTCTGAGCTCAGCATTTGAGAGTTCACTCCTGTGATGGTGGAGGTGAGCAGTGATGACTAGGCCTCACTTAGCAACGTCCGGGAGTACTTAGCAGCATCCTGGGGGTATTCCATTCAGGTTTCATAAGGTATGTAAATGGCCTACGCCTATAGCAAGGGCTATTATTCAACTTTAGTCAGAGCTGCATAGTTTGTTTTTATCTATAGATGCCCCTTATCTGCATTGGCAGTTTTGTGGTAAAGGTGAACTATCCCTTTAACCACTTCAGCCCCGGAAGGATTTACCCCCTTCCTGACCAGAGCACTTTTTACAATTTGGCACTGCGTCGCTTTAACTGCTAATTGCGCGGTCATGCAATGCTGTAACCAAACGAAATTTGCGTCCTTCTCTTCCCACAAATAGAGCTTTCTTTTGATGGTATTTGATCACCTCTGCCGTTTTTATTTTTTGCGCTATACACGGAAAAAGCCCGAAAATTTTGAAAAAAAATTATATTTTCTACTTTTTGTTCTAAAAAAAATCCAATAAACTCAATTTTAGTCATACATTTAGGCCAAAATGTATTTGGCCACATGTCTTTGGTAAAAAAAATGTCAATAAGTGTATATTTATTAGTTTGCGCAAAAGTTATAGCGCCTACAAACTAGGGTACATTTTCTGGAATTTACACAGCCTTTAATTTATGACTGCCTATGTCGTTTCTTGAGGTGCTAAAATGGCAGGGCAGTACAAAACCCCCACAAATGACCCCATTTTGGAAAGTAGACACCCCAAGGAAATTGCTGAGAGGCATGTTGAGCCCATCAAATATTCATTTTTTTTGTCCCAAGGGATTGAATAATGACAAAAAAAAAAAAAAAATTACAAAAAGTTGTCACTAAATGATATATTGCTCACACAGGCCATGGGCATATGTGGAATTGCACCCCAAAATACATTTAGCTGCTTCTCCTGAGTATGGGGATACCACATGTGTGGGACTTTTTGGGAGCCTAGCCGCATACGGGGCCCCGAAAACCAATCACTGCCTTCAGGATTTCTAAGGGCATACATTTTTGATTTTACTCCTCACTACCTATCACAGTTTTGAAGGCCATAAAATGCCCAGATGGCACAAACCCCCCCCCCAAATGACCCCATTTTGGAAAGTAGACACCCCAAGCTATTTGCTGAGAGGCATGTTGAGTCCATGGAATATTTTATATTTTGACACAAGTTGCGGGAAAGTGACAATTTTTTTTTTTTTTTGCACAAAGTTGTCACTAAATGATATATTGCTCACACAGGTCATGGGCATATGTGGAATTGCACCCCAAAATACATTCTGCTGCTTCTCTTGAGTACGGGGATACCACATGTGTGGGACTTTTTAGGAGCCTAGCCGCGTACGGGACCCCGAAAACCAATCACCGCCTTCAGGATTTCTAAGGGTGTACATTTTTGATTTCACTCTTCACTGCCTATCACAGTTTCGGAGGTCATGGAATGCCCAGGTGGCACAAACCCCCCCAAATGACCCCATTTTGGAAAGTAGACACCCCAAGCTATTTGCTGAGAGGCATGGTGAGTATTTTGCAGCTCTCATTTGTTTTTGAAAATGAAGAAAGACAAAAAAAAAAAATTTTTTTTTCTTTTTTTAATTTTCAAAACTTTGTGACAAAAAGTGAGGTCTGCAAAATACTCACTATACCTCTCAGCAAATAGCTTTGGGTGTCTACTTTCCAAAATGGGGTTATTTGGGGGGGTTTTGTGCCACCTGGGCATTCCATGGCCTCCGAGACTGTGATAGGCAGTGAAGAGTGAAATCAAAAATTTACGCCCTTAGAAAGCCTGAAGGCGGTGCTTGGTTTTCGGGGTCCCATACGCGGCTAGGCTCCCAAAAAGTCTCACACATGTGGTATCCCCGTACTCAGGATAAGCAACAGAATGTATTTTGGGGTGTAATTTCACATATCCCCATGGCATGTTTGAGCAATATATAATTTAGTGACAACTTTGTGCAAAAAAAAAAATAAATAATTTGTCTCTTTCCCGCAACTTGTGTCACAATATAAAATATTCCATGGACTCGACATGACTCTCAGCAAATAGCTTGGGGTGTCTACTTTCCAAAATGGGGTCATTTGGGGGGGTTTGAACTGTCCTGGCATTTTATGCACAACATTTAGAAGCTTATGTCACACATCACCCACTCTTCTAACCACTTGAAGACAAAGCCCTTTCTGACACTTTTTGATTACATGAAAAAATTATTTTTTTTTGCAAGAAAATTACTTTGAACCCCCACACATTATATATTTTTTTAAAGCAAATGCCCTACAGATCAAAATGGTGGGTGTTTAATTTTTTTTTTTCACACAGTATTTGCGCAGCGATTTTTCAAACGCATTTTTTGGGGAAAAAACACACTTTTTTACATTTTAATGCACTAAAACACACTATATTGCCCAAATGTTTGATAAAATAAAAATGATGATCTTAGGCCGAGTACATGGATACCAAACATGACATGCTTTACAATTGCGCACAAACGTGCAGTGGCAACAAAATAAATACATTTTTAAAAGCCTTTAAAAAGCCTTTACAGGTTACCACTTTAGATTTACAGAGGAGGTCTACTGCTAAAATTACTGCCCTCGATCTGACCGTCGCGGTGATACCTCACATACATTGTGCAATTGCTGTTTACATTTGACGCCAGACCGACGCTTGCGTTCGCCTTAGCGCGAGAGCAGGGGGGACAGGGGTGCTTTTTTTTTTTTTTTTTTTTCTTTATTATTTTTTTGCTTTTTTATCTTATTTTAAAACTGTTCCTTTCATTTTTTTTTTTTTTAAATCATTTTTATTGTTATCTCAGGGAATGTAAATATCCCCTATGATAGCAATAGGTAGTGACAGGTACTCTTTTTTGAAAAAATTGGGGTCTATTAGACCCTAGATTTCTCCTCTGCCCTCAAAGCATCTGACCACACCAAGATCGGTGTGATAAAATGCTTCCCCAATGGCGCTATTTACATCCGGCGAAATCTAAGTCATAAAATGCTCGTAGCTTCCGGTTTCTTAGGCCATAGAGATGTTTGGAGCCACTCTGATCTCTGATCAGCTCTATGGTCAGCTGGCTGAATCACCGGCTGCATTCTCAGGTTCCCTGTTGAGACAGGAGAGCCAGAGAAAAACACGGAAGACTGTGTGGGGGGGGGGGGGCATTCTCTCCCACTGCTTGTAAAAGCAGTCTAGAGGCTAATTAGCTGCTAGGATTGCTTTTACATGAAAGCCGACCGCTGGCTGAAAAGAATGATACCAAGATGATACCTAAACCTGCAAGCATCATTCTGGTATAACCACTCAGTCGTGAATGCTGTACCTGAAGACAAAAAAATGGTTAACAATAAAGCACAGTAAACGATAAAGTATAACAAATTGCAGACCTGAAAAGCAAACATGATAAAACATAATAACAATAAAACATTGCAGAATAGAATACAGTAAAAAAGAGCAGAACAATAGAGAGAATAGAGAGAGAGATCAGAGAGAGAACAATAAAACGACAACTATTATTTTTTATTTTATATTTTTGTTTGTGTTTTTTTTTTTTTTACACTTTTTTTGTAACTGTAACTTTTATAATTGTAACCAGGTTCGGGTCTCTCAAAATGCGATGGCATCTTGGGAGACCCTGTGAAAGTGTGTCCTAGTCTGTGCAATGCTGTACCCTACGCTAATACTCAACTAGTGAATGGTAGCGTTCAAAACATTCACCAATGCAAAGACCAGGATTGTCAGGACAGGAGGGACAATAATAGAGGGTGTCACGCCTATATCCGCGTTTGCCGCAGACACAACATCTTTTTTGGGGGGGTTCATTGGGTAGGGGTACTCGGGAGGACATAAAAATGCCTCTCATGCAGCCGACTGCATTTGGTTGGGGGATGTGAATGGGGGAAGTACGGGCGCTGCAGAAGTGGTGGGTTCCCAATTAGGATTGGCGAATGCAGCAGGAAGGGCACTATGGGCACGACGGGTCTGTGTTTGTCTTCTTGGTGGCAGCGGGACACTACTTGTGCTTGCCAGCTCACCAGCTTGAACTGCACTTGTGGGACTCGTCACGTCACCAAGTGTTACTGCAGTGCTGGTTTGACTATGACCGGGGTGTACTAGGCCGCTGGTGCTTGCCAGTTCACCAAAACGCTACCAAAAAAACTGTTAGCGATCGCAGGGATCAGGCCTGACTCTGCGAACGCTGCAGTTATGCGTTTAGTGTTTTGTAAGTGAAAGTGATCGATCGATACTGCACTTGGGTGGGCTGGGCTGGGCCGGGCGGAGGGGCAAAAAGCAGGTGCTAGCAGGTATCTGGGCTGATCCCACTAACACTGCGTTTTTGGGAACCCTAAACTGCTGGGGACGCCAGTATAGATCTGATCGGATCAGATCAGATATTTATCAGTTCAGATACTATACCACTAAGGGAGGTGTACGGTGCGTGCGTGGGTGTTAGCGCTACTGGCACTAACCTGACGCTGCCTGGGGCTGGTGCTTGCCAGTTCACCAAAACGCTACCAAAAAAACTGTTAGCGATTGCAGGGATCAGGCCTGACTCTGCGAACGCTGCAGTTATGCGTTTAGTGTTTTGTAAGTGACAGTGATCGATCGATACTGCACTTGGGTGGGCTGGGCCGGGGGAGGGGCAAAACGCAGGTGCTAGCAGGTATCTGGGTTGATCCCGCTAACACTGCGTTTTTGGGAACCCTAAACTGCTGGGGACGCTAGTATAGATCTGATCGAATCAGATATTGATGCGTTCAGATACTATACCACTAAGGGAGGTGTACGGTGCGTGGGTGTTAGCGCTACTGGCACTAACCTGACGCTGCCTGGGGCTGGTGCTTGCCATTTCACCAAAACGCTACCAAAAAAACTGTTAGCGATCGCAGGGATCAGACCTGACTCTGCGAACGCTGCAGTTATGGGTTTAGTGTTTTGTAAGTGACAGTGATCGATCGATACTGCACTTGGGTGGGCTGGGCCGAGCCGGGCGGAGGGGCAAAATGCAGGTGCTAGCAGGTATCTGGGCTGATCCCGCTAACACTGTGTTTTTGGGAACCCTAAACTGCTGGGGACGCTAGTATAGATCTGATCGGATCAGATATTGATCCGTTCAGATACTATACCACTAAGGGAGGCGTATGCTGCGTGCGTGGGTGTTAGCGGTACTGGCGCTAATCTGATGCTGCCTGGGGAGACGCATATCACCGCTGGGCGATCAAGGGGCTAAATTTTTATTCGGTAATAAACGGCGGGTGCCCTGACACTATAAAAAATAAACAAACTAACCAGCGTCACCCGTAACGGTTATACAGTGATCAGTGGTGAAAGGGTTAACTAGGGGGCCATCAAGGGGTTAAAACATTTATTAGGTAGTATATGGGGGTCCCTGTCGCTATAAAACGCTGACGGCGAACCTAAATATTTACGTCCCTAACTAGCGTCACCAGCGACACTAATACAGCGATCAGAAAAATGATCGCTTAGCGACACTGGTGACGGGGGGTGATCAAGGGGTTAAAACTTTATTAGGGGGGGTTAGGGGGGTACCCTAGACCTAAAGGGGGCCTAACACTCACTGCCCTAACACTGTAACTGTCACAAACTGACACCAATACAGTAATCAGAAAAAAAAAAAAAAAAACCTGCTTGGTGTCAGTTTGTGACGGGGGGGGGGTGATTGGGGGGGGATCGGGGGTCGATCGGGGGGGGGATCGGGGTGATTTGTGTGCCTGGCATGTTCTACTGTGTGTGTGTGTTGTGCACTCACATTGCAGTCTTCTCTCCTCGGCCCGGAACGGAAAATACCGAGCCGAGGAGAGATGACATCATTTCCTCTGCCTCTGTGTACAATACAGAGGCAGGGAAATGATCCCATTGGCTGAGAGCGATCGCGAGGGGGGGGCCACGAATGGATGGCCTCCCCCTCACCACCGATCGCCGGGGGAGATTTGCCGACCGCCGCAGGCACCGGGGGGGGGTCCGATCGGACCCCCCACCCGCGGGCAGGCAAGGACGTACCTGTACGTCCTTTTGCCTGCCCGTGCCATTCTGCCGACGTATATAGTCGTGCGGCGGTCGGCAAGTGGTTAGAGCGGAGTTCCGACTATTTTTTTTTTTTTTTTAAGTCAGCAGATACAAATACTGCAGCTGCTGACTTTTAAGGAATAAATAAGGACACTTACCTGTCCAGGGCGTCTGTGATGTCGGCACCCGAAGCTGATCTCTCCCTCAGCTCTCAGGTGCTGCAGCAGCCATCTTCAGTAAGGGAAACAGGAAGTGAAGCCTTGCGCCTTCACTTCCTGGTTCCCTACTGCGCATGCCCGACTTGCGCTATGCGATACCACTGGTCCCTGCTGTCTTCTGACCTGTGTGTCTCCCTGGAGACAGCAGGGGGGATGGAGAAGGCGCCGGAAGTGGCCTAGATACCCGCAGGTGGCTCGGGTATCTATGCCTGGCAGTGGGAGCAAAATACCTGTATTAGACAGGTATATGCTCCCCCCTCCCCCCTGAAAGGTGCCAAATGTGACATGGGGGGGGGGGGGGGGTTCCGAAAAGCGGAATCAAACAATATACAATATAGTTAAAATGTCACAAAAAAATAAATAAGTAAATAAATAACATAAAATCAGTAATAAGTTAGAGGAAATAGAAAGGAGAAACCAAATTCACTTCCTTCATATTCTCCTAAAATGTATAAATATACAAAAAACAAACAAAAGGGAAAAGGGGGATGTAGGGTAGGGAATAGGGGCCAGAATGTAATAAATGAACTGCTAGTTATGCATAATACTTTTCCCTCATCTGAGCACTTAAAAACATTGTCATTTTCATGTAGGTTGTGTGAGGAAAGGACTCGATTTTCCATGTCATCAAAGAGGAACTGCAGTCTGCTCACATAATCTGTAATAAAAACATATTTGCCATTCTGAAGCTTCCCTCCAACCACTTTGCATATTATTTTATATATACTGTGATTCTGTACTTGCCAAATATGCAGCAGAAATCTCCCTCCACTGAGTCTGGCTGCGTCCATTTTAACTGTGGGCAGCTGAAGCTGCTGCCTGTTCACCTCTTGGATTTACACAGACACACAGAGGCACACCTCCAGCACTGCTCTCATTGGCCCTCTTATGACTCATCCCCCCCCATAAGGTATTTACTTGATGTCCTCCAGCGGCCTGCGATTGCCTTGTACACAGGCAGAACGGGGAAATATCTATGTACACAAGGCATTTCCTCTTTCTGACAGGTGACATGACAGGGATCTACTGTTCCCAGTGGTCGGGAACAGTGATCTCTGTCATGTCCCAGTAAGCCCCCCCCCCCACAGTTAGAAACACTCATAGGAAACACACTCAACCCCTTGATCGCCCCCTAGTGTTAACCCCTTCCCTACCAGTGACATTTACACAGTAATCAGTGGCTATTTCTAGCTCTGATCGCTGTATAAATGTCAGTGGTCCCAAAAAAGTGTCCGATTTGTCCGCCGCAACATCGCAGTCTCGATAATAATCGCAGATCACCACCATTACAATTAAAAAAAAATAATAATAATAAAAATGCCATAAATCATTTCCCTATTTTGTAGATGCTATGATTTTTGTGCAAACTAATCCACATACGCTTATTGCGATTTTTTTTACCAAAAATATGTCAAATATATGTTGGCCTAAACTGATGAAGAAATTTGTTTTTAAAAAATAAATGTGGGATATTTATTATAGCAAAAAGTAAAAAATATTGTTTTTTCAAAATTGTCATTCTTTTTTTTGTTTATAGTGCAAAAAATAAATACTGCAGAGGTGATCAAATACCACCAAAAGAAAGCTCTATTTGTGGGAAAAAAAGGATGTCAATTTTGTTTGGGTACGATGTCGAACGACTGCGCAATTATCAGTTAAATCAACACAGTGCCGAATCGCAAAAAATGCTCTGGTCATTAAGGGGGTAAAACCTTCCGGGGCTGAAGTGGTTAAAGGGTAACTCCACTTTCATAGGGAAAAAAAATAGCAAATAAAGTAATATAGTGTATACAATTGCGACACAAGTCATATAATAATTAATTGAATGTTATTAATAATTACCTTTCCTTATTAATCTGCAGCTCTATAATTTTCTAAAAATGCAATGCAATATGGCTACCTGCTGTTTTTCTGTACACAGAATGTGTACAGAACCGCCCCCAGAAACATAATTTCCTGCTTGTGTGATTGGCTCACTGATTTTCCCAGAAGTCTGCACTAAGATACAAGTCAGATTTCTGGCATCCCCTGCAACAAAAATGTCATTTTTGGTGAGATGCACCCAATAGGAACATGTATAAAGGGATGCAGACCCAGCAGCTTTCCTCATTAGAGCTCTGCAGGTGCACAGCTGATTGATAATTATGAAACCACTACCATTAGATTCACTTACCACATGGGCACAGACAAACACACAGGGATTTCTTCAGAATAACAAGAGGTAGGAATCTGCAACAAAGTTTGTTAAAATCCTTGCAATGTACAGAGATCACCCAGAGGGGAATGTTTTTTTCTCAACAAAAGGGGAGTTACTCTTTAAGTCACTCTCCCATTTCTGGATATAATTTGGTTTATAGTCGTCAGCTGTAGTATTCAAAATAGAGTAAGTCGAGGCGAGAGAGTGTTTTATATGGCCTGTGACAGAGCATAATTCTTTCAAGTGAGATAGAGGTTGTTGAAAAGCATGAGGAGGAGAAAGTGAATAAAAAACTGTTTAATTTGAAGTGCTTCCCAGAAGTCCAAAAGAAATGGACCAACGTAACGGATATTTTAACCACTCCTCACTCTACACAGAGCTAAAGAATAAGGGCCAGTTCACACCATAGAAACGTAGTCTGGATGCATTCCAGATACTTTTCATATGCGCGTTTTTGATGCGTTCCAGTGCGTTTTTGATGCAGTGCAGTGCATTTTTTCCCCTCTTTTTTATTAACCTTAAAAAAGGACATGTTTTGGTGCGTTTAGGTGCATTTCAGTGCATGTTTGATGCATTTTACAGCATTTCAGTACAGTCAGTGCAGAAAAAATTCAGCATGTTCTACTTTTTTTTCTGGAACTGGAATGCACTGGAACTGCAAGCACTGGTGTGAACTAAGCCATTGAAAACCATATAACCTACTTTCCATGCAGTTTTGATGCAGAAAAAACACACCAGACTGCATGTGGTGTGAACTGGCTCTAAGTTTTGTCTGCATTGCTACTTTAAGGGTCCAGTGACAAGAACACATTGTGGTAATGTGCTAAGCATTGTACATCTTACCGCAACATGCAGTAACACACATAACATGCACTGCTCTGTTGTGGTGTTATTCATTTTGAAGGCTCCCCAATGCACTAAGGTAGTAGTTGTCAACTTATGAGCCTCAAATGCGGCCCCTGGCATCATCAAAGGGCCACACATAATAACATTCATTATATGTAATGCTTGAGAGGACTTTCAGAAACTGCAGACCTAATAGAGAAAATTAGGATCACAGAGTGTGGACATGCTACATTTTTGGTTGGGGATATGCTGAAGAAGACAATACAAAACTGGGAACATGAGGCTAATAGGCTAGTAGAGATCAATGCTGTTACCCTAATCAATGTTCCCGCTACAGACTGCTGAGGGCCAAAGGCCACACATCATATACCAAAGGGCTGCAAGTTGGGCTCCAGGGCGATAAGGCAATGCTCCTGTGTTGCAGCATGCCACACATACACAGTAACATGACAAGATAATGCTCAATAATGCGCATGCGTTAATGCTCTGCAAAAATGTACATGGGCCCTATTATAGTGAATTGCAAAGTACATTGCAGGGTGCTTTGACCTTTTTCACATAAGTTCTCATTTCTAGTTAATTTCCATTGTTTTATTGGGTCTCTGTACATTCATCAACATGCAGGAATATTTGGTAGAGTGGCTGGCCCATATATTGCAAAAAATTTGTAGGTTAGTGTTTGTTAACCTAAAAAAAAAAAACACAGGTCATGTTCCCTTAAAGCATCTTATACAGCACAGTGCTTGTGCTGTGTAATTTGGCCCCTTCTATCACCTAAAAAAACTTGGCTGATCCTGCCT
This sequence comes from Aquarana catesbeiana, assembly GCF_042186555.1. Lineage (NCBI taxonomy): Eukaryota > Metazoa > Chordata > Amphibia > Anura > Ranidae > Aquarana > Aquarana catesbeiana. The sequence goes on along the minus strand of NC_133328.1, from coordinate 550,989,535 downwards.
GGCTATACCCTCTGTAAACTGACCACGGTTTATCATGGCTGCTGAGCCCTGACACTGTGGTCAGTTTACATGCCTCAGTCATCTGCAGCTCTCCTCTGTCCTTCTCTGTCCTCTCTCCCCTCCCTGCCTGTCTGCTCATCTCAGTGCCCCCTCCCCTTCCCTCCTGCTGCTCTCATAACTACTATAAAATCCTCTCATCCCCTCTGTAACATAACAATATGTATTCCTGTGTCTGTTACATAAAAAATATGCTGATCTATAACACAGGCACAGGGACACCTATTGTTATGTTACAGAGTGAATGGGAGGTTTTTATAGTAGTGGCTTAACAACCACTTTAAGTATGGATTTGCTGTTTTACACAGATGTCTTCTTATGCCCCTTTCACACAAGCCATGTCTGGCCCAATCAGCAGGGGATCTGTAAACACCACCTGCTGAATGGAATCAGAATAGAATTAATTTTATTTTTGTGACATCCATGTCTGTTCATTTTTTTGTGCTGCATTTAAATCGTGGAGCTCTCCAGACTCTTAGATTGGGTTCAGACATGCTGCAGCCGTGGCTCACAGCAGGGGGCCCAGTGCGTTCCTGTTCTCCCATTAAGGTGCAAATCAGGTCCGGACTTCTGCCTGAATTTGCACCTGATTCAGAGCCAAAGACGCACAAGACCCTTTCCGAATCCTGACCGCAGCTGCCCCGGAAACCTGCATCCAATTCATGTATGAATGGATTATAGTACAATTATACGGCTTAGCATATATCGATTGAAAAATAGATTCCTTGCTTCATCAGGATTGGGTAAATGTCCACATGTGTGTACAAATTCTATTGCTTTTCAGTTTCGTAATTTGTAGACATGTATGTAGCACATGTCTCCTCCCGGACGAAACGTGCCGGAGAGGAGTTACTAGTGCTGATGTCATGCTGCTGTATGATCCCTTGTCAGCAACGGTTTTCTATGTAAGAGTTTTATGTTTTATACTGTGGTTTTATATGTACATGCATTCATATTAAAAATACTACACAATCAGAGTATTATGTTGGCTCCTGGTGAGCTTCATTTACCCTAGCCTGATCCTTCTGAGGAGTGTCTTTAAATGTGAATATTGGGCGCAATCCTTATACTTCCAGTGGGAGTTTGACTTAAAGATACAGGCGTATATGGTGTTGTAAAGGCTGCCATCATCTCTGGTGAGTGTTCACTTCACTGGGATGCGGTGGTTGACCTCTGAGCACTTTGGGAATTTATTTTCACTTCAGAAGGTGTTGGATTCTATCTGTATCATATATACTTTTTTACAAGACTTCACTTTTGGAACTTTCCTTCTCACAGAGGATTGTTCTTATCATTGATGGACACTCACACATTTGTTTTTTCTTTATTGAACAGATTTTTATTTGTTGGCGCTACACATTTCTATTACATTTCTATGTAGTATTTGCAAACCCTAGCATGTCCCATAAATCCATGAAGAGATAACACCCAAAGTAAACAAAGGTATCAGCCTAATCCCAATTAAAAATCGACTCCCAAACTCAGATAGGGGGAATCTCCCAAAATGAGTAAGATTCCTCCCGAGCCCTAGGTATCAAAAATCCTGGACACAGAACAAAATAGAAAAACATCAAAACTAAGTTGATATATTATGGGTGGTGGCTAGAAAAAAGACAATGGGTTACCTAATCCATGTTGAAAGTAGCAATGTACAGAATAATGGGAGACCAAAAAGTGCCTGAAAAAATGATGATCCTGTACAGGGGTCTTTGACTGCCATACTTTTTGCTCCATGTGACAGTTACTCCTGTACCAGCACAATCCTATTGGCAGGGAGTGGGACCTCAGACCTGTCTAAGCTCCAAGTCGCTTATACAGAGCTACCTCTTCTCACTGCTGGTGGAATAAAAAAAGCAGATAGGGACAAAAATGAAGGTGAGTATAAGCAGTTTTTTTTGGCCTTACAATAAAATGAACTGTTGTTTTATACAAGTGGGGTTGGGACTTTACATGAGGCATGTTGATATGTATGATGATATATAGAATAAACATGTATAAATTGAATGTCACAATCCCCAAGGGGGTAATTCATAATAATAAAAATAAGCATAACTGTGAAACATTTATGATACAAAATGTAATCATAAAGAGTCAATATATATGATAATAATACATTTAATAATAATAATTGATAAACATGATTTGTGACAAACTAAGTAAATGATAAGCAGTAAAATACATACAGATAATTCATACATGTTTACATGATATGTGAAATTGATAAAAGTTGTAATATGATACAGTTATCAGGACAAACCTGTACTTGGCACCCATAGATGAACACTCAACGTGTTTCATGGCCTCTTGCCAATCGTCAGGAGTCTGATGCATGAATTAACTAAAAATGAAATAGAAAAAAAATTAAATAGACAAATTATTGAGTTATCTATAGGGATCCACTATTCCCCATAGGTAAAAGAAAAAGGCAGAAAGGAGAAAGAAGAAGCACTATCAATGTTAGTTACAAAGCAGCCCATAAGTTATGGCCAGCTCCAGGGAATGGAATAGAGTGGTGGCCCGGCATAGGTGGTCCCAACCGGGGATGAGGCGGGAGATCCTCGAAACAGGACCAGTGGGAAACAATGGCCACATTTCTTTTCACACAAATAGAACTTTCTTTTGGTGGTATTTAACCACTTGCTGCCCGCCCTATTACCAAATGACGGCGGCAAAGTGGTTTGATATTCCTGACCGGACGTCATATGACGTGATCAGGAATATCGAGCCGCTGTGCGCCCCCGGGGGCGCGCATCGCGACGATCGTTGTTGCGGGGTGTCAGTTTGACACCCTGCAACACCGATCTAGGTAAAGAGTCTGTGATGGAGACTCTTTACCACGTGATCAGCCGTGTCCAATCACGGCTGCTCACAATGTAAATAGAAAGAGCCGGTGATCGGCTTTTCCTCACTCGCGTCTGACAGACGCGAGTAGAGGAGAGCCGATCGGCTGCTCTCCTGACAGGGGGGGGTCTGTGCTGATTGTTTATCAGCACAGTCCCCCCTCGGATCCTACCCAGGACCATAAGGGAAGCCACCCAGGACCACCAGGGAAGCCATCCACACTGGACCACCAGGTATGCCCCTAGACCCCCAGGGAAATGCCACTATGTTCCCAGGCAGCTGCCAATCTGTGCCCAGGCAGCTGCCAATCTGTACCCACTCCAATGCCTACCACTGCCAGTGCCACCAGGGATGCCCATCAGTGCCTCATATCAGTGCCGCGTATCAGTGCCACATATCAGTGCCCAGCAGTGCCACGAATCAGTGCCCATCAGTGCCGCCTATCAGTGCCCAGCAGTGCCGCCTATCAGTGCCACCCTATCAGTGTCCAGCAGTGCCGCCTTTCAGTGTCGCCTATCAGTGCCAACCAGTGCCACCCATAAGTGCCCATCAGTGCGGCCTATCAATGCCCATAAGTGCTGCATATCAGTGCCACCCATCAATGCCGCTTACCAGTGCCCATCAGTGCAGCATATCAGTGCCCATCGTCAGTGCCCGCTCATTGGTGCCACCTCATCGGTGCCGCCGTATCAGTGCCTGTCAGTGCCGCCTTATCAGTGCCCATCAGTGAAAGAGAAAACTTACTTATTTACAATTTTTTTTAACAGAAACAAAAGCAAAACTTTTATTTTTTTTAAAATTTTCGGTCTTTTTTTATTTGTTTAGCAAAAAATAAAAACCGCAGACGTGATCAAATACCACCAAAAGAAAGCTCTATTTGTGGGAACAAAATGATAAAAATTTAGTTTGGGCACAGTGTAGTATGACCGCGCAATTGTCATTCAAACTGCGACAGCACTGAAAGCTGAAAATTGATCTGGGCAGGAAGGTGTCTAAGTGCCCTGTATTGAAGTGGTTAATCACCACAGTTTTTTTTTTTTTTGCTAAACAAAAGAAAAAAAAATTACAAAATAAAAAAAAACATTTTTCATAGTTTGTTATAAAATATAGCAAACAGGTAATTTTTCTCCTTCACTGATGTGCGCTGATGAGGCTGCACTGATGGGCACTGATAGGCTGTACTGATGAGGCTACACTGATGGGTGGCACTGATTGGCAGCACTGGTAGGCACTGATTGGCAGCACTGGTGGGACTGCACTGATAATCAGTGCCCTGATTATTATGTCCCTTTAACATAAGCGGGTTATCAACTTTCTTCTTCTCTCCTCACGATGTCAGCATGAGGAAAGAAAAGCTGATAACGGCTTGTATTTACATCCTGTGATCAGCTGTCATTGGCTGACAGCTGATCACGTGGTAAAGGGCCAATCTGATTTTTCCCTTTACCCCAAACCATGATCCAAAGGACTCATCAATAGAGCACACTGCCTGCATGCCACAGGGGGCGTGCGGGCAGCAAAATCACAGGAGGACGTCCATGGACCCCCTAAGCGCTGTAGCTGCCTTACGGCAGGAAATAGTTGAAATCCACTAATACACTGTCTCACTCGCTCAGTTGCTCTCTATTTTCCGGCCCTTTGCTAAAAATGTAGAGGCTGATCTGCTGACAGCCTAAAGATTTACTGCTGCTCAGAGGCTCTGGGGCTTCAGCAAAATGGCAGCCTCCAACAGGAAGAAACAGGAGCAATGCTGGAGGCAGTCTGCAGCACACACTAATTTTGATAACATATTAATGTGGAATGCATGTTCCTTGTTAAAGAACATTATTCTTTATCAAATTGTTATGGGTTATGTTCTGCTTTAAGGCATTTCCATCAGTCAGCACCTTTGGCTAAAGCAAAAAATTTGATTTTTGATCATGTGATTATGTGACTAAACTTCAGTTTGATTGCCTGCTTTGTTGCTTTCCATTTGGGAAAGTTCATGGACATTTTAAGGCCTACAATCATGCAAATATTCATAGAGAGTAGCAGTGTTTTAGATTAGTCACATTGCATCTTGTAATAGGCATACTTATCTTATGAATGGGCAACTGCGATTAGTTTATAGGTGCTTTATTCTGCAATTTTGACTGAGACCATCTTGAGAAAAAAAAATAATTACATAATGTATAACAGTAATCTTATTATATGTTACAACAGACACTTGTGAAAACAACAGCACTACATAGCTCCCAACTTTCCCTGATTTTGAGGGACTGTCCCTGATTTGGAGCAATGTCCCTCTGTCCCTCTTTCCTCCTCATTTGTCCCTCATTTTGATGTGATCTATATAGATTTATATAAAATGCACTTTTTATCTATCAAAACGTGTTTTCCAGCACTAAACCTTTCATCTGATTTCTAAATTGCTGCATTTGTAAATTCCAAAAGCCAATATAAAGGAATAGTAGTGGTAAAAAAAAACACTTGTGGCTTTAACCAATCTTGTTATTTTGTACAATTCTACTTTAAGTGGGCGTGGCAAGGGGTATGTCCTATGTCTGCATACTTTTGATAGGTGTCCCTCATTTACATCTCAAAAAGTTGGGCACTATTTTAAAACCAATCTCTTAGTGCAGAAAATTGTCCTTTCAATCTACACATTACATTATCAGTGGCAGATGTGAGTGGATTTCCAATAATCCCTACAAGAGATCATCTGGAGGTGATAGCTGTGAGATAAAATGTACATTTCTCTGCAGGAGTCATAATTATTGCCAATATAAGGAACAGGACTCAGATTGCTTGATTCTTGTTGCAAATGGAAAGAATAATTTATGCCAAACATTATGCTAATTGTAATCTGGAGGGCACAGTATATTTATTACCATTTCCCTGGGAAATCGCAACATTTTTTGATGTTGCATACTGTATGTGTATATGACCACATCACAGACATTCAAGGCTTTGTTCCTCTGTATCCAAACATTTTTTCTTTAAGCACGGTGGACATCTAAAGGCATTAGATTGTTTGTTCCAGATAGAATTCATACAGAGAATAGAAGGAGTGATTTTGACAAAAAAGGTGTTGCTATGTGAGGTCATTTTTTTAATGAGCAATTTGTCCCTTAGCCTCAGTATGGGGTCAGATATGCAGAATGTTCATGGGACCACCATTAGATTTGGCCTTTTTATTGTCACCCTGTTCATAACACATGTGCTGCTTTTTCTTTGTTACTAACAGTATGTTTTAGTACAGTCGTTTACAATAATACAGTCAATGGAGATTCTAAACAATGAATTGGCCAATGGCTAGAATAATAAACTATACGTTTCATTTTATGTTCTTCACCCAGTGATTAGCAAATATTTGTTATTTGGAACATATTTGGTCTTAAAGCCTGAATTATACAAGATCTACCCTTGCAATGCCTCTCCTCCTCCATGCACTGCAAGGGTTAATTTAGGTTTAGGGACCATTAGGTCTAGGGAAGCTGAAGAGACTGTAAAACCTACCTTACACCCTTGTCTGTTCTTACAAGCTTTGGCACTTCCCCCTTCTCTTTGTGGTGCTCTGGGTGTTCCCTTGGCATTACCATGTACAATGCAGGACTAATAACCCAACATTGTATATGGAGGAGGCAGGCATGCAATGGCAGCTGGTAGTACCTTAGGAGGCCTTGGAAGACTAAGGGAGTGAAGAGTAAGGTCATATTACCAAATCTCACCCCTATCCTGCACCAACCTAGCCACTTCTGTCTACAACGCTTCACTTCTAGCCTCACTGGACTCACTGGCCCCCCTCACTACACACAGAATCAAGCCCCGACCCCTTCAACCTTGGCAAACAGATGATACTAGAAGTCTGAAAAAACGTAGCCATGCTCTTGAGCGCCTGTGGCGTAAGACTAAGTCTCTCAGAGAGATTTCAACCAATATAAATCTGCCCTCCAAAAATATAATTCCAGCCTCCTCTCTGCCAAGCAGACCTATTTTACCACACTCATTAGCAACTTATCATCCCATCCCCGACAACTCTTCTCCACCTTCAACTCTCTACTTCGTCCTCCACCGCCTCCACCCGCCAACTCACTCACTGCCCAGGAGATCGTCAATCACTTCAAACAAAAGATTGATACAATTCGCGCGGAGATCTCTACTGTTCCGATACCCTCCACGCTTTACACTTCATGCCCACAGGCACAATCATTACTTCCCTCTTTCAACCCCACCACTATAGACGAGGTTGCTAAACTACTTGCTAATGTCCACCTTACCACCTACCCTCTGGATCCCGTTCCCTCACAAATGCTACGTTCACCCTCTGGCCCTATGCTACACTCTCTAACCTACATCTTCAATCTCTCCCTCTCTTCTAGCATCTTCCCCAACTCTCTAAAACATGCACTTGTCAGACCCATACTTAAAAAGCCCTCATTGGACCCATCCAATCTTAACAACCTACAACCCATCTCCTTGCTCCCCTTCTTATCCAAACTCCTTGAACGTCTGGTCTACCACTGACTGAGCGTCCACCTCGCTGATAATAACCTTCTTGATCCCCTTCAGTCTGGATTTGGTCCTCAACACTCCACAGAAACTGCTCTCCTAAAACTAACAAATGATCTACTAACGGCCAAAACCAATCGACACTATTCTGTACTCCTACTCCTGGACCTCTCTGCTGCCTTTGATATGGTTGACCACCCCCTCCTCCTCAAAAAACTACATGCCTTTGGTCTCCGTGACTGTACACTTCGCTGGTTCTCTTCCTACTTATCCAACCGCACCTTTAGTGTTTCTTACAACTCTACTTCCTCCTCCCCTCTTCCTTTCTCTGTTGGGGTCCCCCAGGGTTCTGTTTTTGGACCTCTCCTATTTTCAATCTACACCGCCTCCCTGGGTCAACTGATAGCCTCCCATGGCTTCCAATACCACCTCTACACTGACGACACCCAAATCTATTTCTCTACCCCTCAGCTCACTCCCTCTGTCTCCTCACGTATCACTAATTTACTATCAGATATATCAGTCTGGATGTCACACCAGTTCCTCAAACTCAATCTATCCAAAACCGAACTTATAATTTTTCCTCCCCCATATGCCCCTTCCCCTGATCTCTCTGTCAAAATCGATAGCACAACTATAAGCCCATCCCCACATGCCAAGGTTCTAGGTGTAGTCCTAGACTCTGAACTCTCCTTCAAACAACACATCCAATCACTGTCCAAATCCTGCCGCCTCAACCCCTGCAACATCTCCAAAATACACCCCTTTCTAACCAATGACACAACAAAGCTCTTAATTCACTCGCTGGTCATCTCTCGCCTCAACTACTGCAACTCCCTTCTCATTGGCTTACCTCTACATAGTCTATCACCTCTTCAATCCATCATGAATGCCGCTGCCAGACTCATCCACCTTACCAATCACTCTATGTCTGCCACTCCTCTCTGTCAATCCCTCCACTGGCTTCCGCTGGGCCAAAGAATTAAATTCAAAATTCTAACAACTACGTACAAAGCCATCCACAATTTCGCCCCCAGCTACATCACTAACTTAGTCTCTAAATACCAACCTACTTGTTCTCTTCGTTCCTCTCAAGACCTCCTGCTCTCTAGCTCCCTCGTCACCTCCTCCCATGCTCGCCTCCAGGTCTTTTCCAAAGCCTCTCCAATCCTATGGAATGCCCTACCCCAATCTGTCTGCTTATCTCCTACTCTATTAGCTTTTAGACAATCCCTGAAAACCCTTCTCTTCAGAGAAGCCTACCCTACCCACACTTAACAACTGTATTTTCATTTTTTCCATCAGCTCATCCCCCACAGTTATTACCTTTTTGTTTCCACTTGACCCTCCCTTCTAGATTGTAAGCTCTAACGAGCAGGGCCCTCTGATCCCTCCTGTATTGATTTGTATTGTAAGTGTACTGTCTTCCCTCATGCTGTAAAGCGCTGCGCAAACTGTTGGCGCTATATAAATCCTGTATAATAATAATAATAATATTCCACATCCCAAAGACCTAACAAACAGTTAACCTTTGCAGTGTATGGGGATTGTTTTGAATGTAAAGGTAGATTTTGTCTAATTCATGGAGTTGGGCAGTATTCAATGCCAGTTAGGAGTAGTAGACCAAAAGTTGTTTGGCGTAAATGAGGCGATTCTAGAAGAAGGGGGCTCCTCTTGGTGCCAGTGGTTGGGTGCTTACAGTTTGCATTAATGGAATTTCGGTATTGAACACAATGTATATTGGTAATTGTGTGTACGTGCAAAATTCTCCAACCTACGTGTTACAGCCATTACTTGCATTCTTAACCTTAGCACGCTGCCTGACATGCATGCTCACTTCTAGTATTCTTCTCTTAACAACATCATCAAAGACAAGTGATGGATGGGTGTTTCCACAATTGTTAACTATATACTGTATGTAAGGATCACATATCATGCATGGCATTGTCCAGTGTTTTGTCATAATTCACCCAGCTTGGTTGCCTATGGCACTGGCCTAGCCACCCTCCATCAAAAGTTATAGTCTATTCTTAACGATTTGCCACAACAGCCTCATGGACCATTATTCAGCTGCTGCATTGACAAGGATCCTCCATGTGAGGTTGCTGATTGATCTTTGATCTTTATGCAAAAAAGTTTACTGTACCTCTGACAACCTCAAAGCCCATCACACTGGGGGAATCTGCCCACTATAACTCAGTAGACAGTTTATGCCAAACCAAAACATTATTTTTCTAGTTTTGAATAAATTGTCAGGTTTTTATTGCTATTCAACGCTCTGTTAGAGAGATTTACCCTCACTTCCTGTCCCAGTGAAAACACTTTCCCTGGACAGGATGTGAGGGGAAATCTGAAACATAAAGTGAAATTCCTACTTCATACTTCCCAATTTTTTGAGATGGGAATGAGGGACACCTATTATCAAAAGTATGTAGGAATAGGACACGCCCCCTGCAAGGCCCCCTTAAAGAAGAATTATACAAAAAAAAAGATTAGTTAAACTCACAAGTGCTTTTTTTTACCACTACTATTCCTTTATACAGGCTTTTGAAATGTACAAATGCAGCAATTTATAAATTGAATGAAAGGTTTAGCACTGGGAAACACTTTTTGAAAGATAAATAGTGCATTTTATATACAAATATCAGACCAAAATGAGGGACAAATGAGGAGGAAAGAGGGACAGAGGGACTTTGTTCCAAATTAGGGACAGTCCCCCGAAATCAGGGACAGTTGGGATCTATGCCCTACTTTAAAAAAAAAAAAAAAAAGATTTTTTTATATCTGTTTTGCTATTGTCATCAGAACAAGAAATGAGGGGAAACTTCTGGAATGCAGACCTGGATAACAGTAAGAATATGAGAGGGGTTCTGACTCTTGCTCAGTCTATTCAAAATGAAGAAAAATGTTTTGGCTGAACATTAAGCTTTTACTGCAAACAGTTTCCAAATACTCCGCTTTTTCATCCTAACTGCACCGACAGACGGGTGCCAGCTCTAATCAGTCAGTGACCAGATAGAGGTAATGATGCAAAGAACAGAAGTGGAGCTGCTCAACTTCACAATCCAAAATAGGTTTATTAAAGTTACCTGATACAAGAAAAATCCACCTGCTCCCCTGTGACTTGTTTCACTCCATCCAGAGCTTAGTCATAGAGATAGACTGTGCACCAAAACGCGTAAGGTGGGGGAGCAGGTGGATTTTTCTTGTACCAGGTAAGTTTAATAAATCTATTTTGGCCTCCGAAGTTGAGTGGCTCGACTTCTGTTCTTTGCATCATATCCTTTAAGCTGTTACATACCTGTGCTATTGACAGCCCTGTTCCATAGAGCTTTTTTATGGAAGCATGAATGGCTGTTTAGTACATATTTGGCAGTCGTGACTATATGGACATTATTTTTGACCTTTTTTTTCAATAGTTTAAACGGTCATGGAATAATTAGGATGGTTGATTTCAGTGATTGCTGATTTATAACTATGTGTATTTCCTGCATGAATCATGCGCTTGCTAACAGCACATCAATTAACAAATGTCTGATTATCAAGTAGTTGCATTCTTTTCATGTGTTAGATTAGGTTTCTCCAGAATGAGGTTCACTATCAATCATGCTGAGCTAATTTATTCCCTATAGCTGTTGTAGCATGAATTACTTTCTTTTCTTAGATGGAGTTTATGTATCTTTTTTGTTAAAAATGTTATTTATACAATAATAAAAGGTAACCAAGTTTGAAAAATTAATGTCAGTGAGGTGCGTACATTGCAGTCAGCAGACAGGCAGATTCCTTTAAATGTGGTATTTATATTGAGTATACATTATACCTGTTTGACTATCTAGTAATATTATTACTATTATTATTATTATTTAAGGTACTTATATAGTGCTGTCAATTTACGCAGTGCTTTACATATACATTGTACATTCACATTGGTCCCTACCCTCAAGGAGCTTACAATCTAAGGTCCCTAACTCACATTCATATACTAGGGCCAATTTAGACAGAAGCCAGTTAACCTACCAGCATGTCTTTGGAGTGTGGGAGGAAACCGGAGTACCTGGAGGAAACCCACACAGGCACAGGGAGAACATGCAAACTCCAGGCAGGTAGTGTCATGGTTGGGATTTGAATCAGCAACCCTTTTTACTGTGAGGCGAGAGTGCTACCCACTACACCACTGTGCCGCCCCAGTATATAAAAATCTACCTGTTTGACTGCATAGACAAGGGCGATATCATGGGCCTCACAGGAATTTTTAGTCAAGTTGAGCATCTCAAATCTCACAAGAAGATGTTCTAGCGTGCTACAGGTGCATCTTCTCACCAGATTTGGGATCTTTGGCTTTCCCAGATTCTCCCTGAAAAAGTAACCTTACAAAAAAAATCACACAATTAGGAGAAAAAACAAATATATATATATATATATACAGTATATATATATAATTGCCAGATCCAATTATTTGTAGACCCCTGCCTAATATAAAAAATATGTTTTTTTTTTCTTTACATAGAGGAACGGCAGTCTAAAAATAATCAGAACTTGCTTTTTGATGGAAGGTGCACTTAAGACCTTTCATGAGAGTTTTTTCTGGCAGTAAACATATAAATGAATAGTGTGAAACAACATTTCTATCTCTTCGGTAATAAAAGCGTCTTCCCTTCCTAGCAGCAATTTTGTTCTGAGTGTAATCTGAGCTGCTCATGTGCAGCTTGGTGTTCAATCTCAGCATGTCTTGGGAGCCTGGATGAAGTAATTGTCATGTGCATGTACGGGAGTTACCTCACCCTAGGATGGCCATCCAAAGTTACTTTAGACTCTGAACCCTTAAGAAGACCGAGCAAAGGTCTGAAGGGAGCAGGAGTTAAGTGTGCCACAAAATATATATATATATATATATATATATATATATATATATCACCAGATACAATTGAACACATGGGCAAAAAATAAAAAATGTATATCTAAAGACAAAACTTTTTTTATTTTGGATAGAGTAGTGAATGTTTAAAACCCCTGTCAAGTTTTTATTTTTTGCCCATGTGTTCAATTGTTTCTGGGTGTTACATCCCTATCCGGTAGGATCTCAGCTGTAATTTTCTCAAGCACCACTAGATGTCACTACACAATCTGGTTTTGTCTGTTTCACTTATGTAGGACTGTTGTATTCTCATGGTAGAGGCTAGGGTGTAATTTTGATGGGTGTTATTAGATGTCCTAATATTTCTTTGAATTGATTGTGGATTATCTCTTTTAGGAAGAGCCATGTCCAGGAGGTTTCAAGGCAGCTCTTCCTACACTTTAAGCTTTTACTGAGTATTATAAAAGAGAGGTGGGTGGAGCTCAATGGGGAAGTGGCGGAGCCCTACAGGGACATGAGGCACCTCCAGCATGGCAAAGTCAGACTAGTCTATACCACCACACTTAGTCCACTCCATAACTAATAGCTCTACTCTCTTCCCTGGGGAAGATAGGCAGAGACACTGGATTATTGTTACATACCAAAAGTACTGTGAAGAATTCTATGTTTTTTATACTCTGAAGGAAGGCTGCAACTTCCTTAAAGAATAGCACCTCTTTGCTGGATTTGTACCAACATTCGCAAGTAATGAGCACAATGTCAGTCTGGCCTGGACATTGCTGTTATTAAGAACCTGCAAAAAAGGTGGAGGGTGTAGTTTTGTTTGTTACAGAGTGGGCTAAGAGCGGTGGTATTGACTAGTGCTGACTTTGTCATGATGAATGTGCCTCATGTCCCTATAGGGCTAGCACATGAGACACTATGTTAAACTGTCACAGCCACGAATGTGTGGAATATCTTATCCCTGGTTTGGAAAGTGGAGAGCTCCATATAGGATGGTCAGGATGCCACTGTTTGTTCCTGGGGTTTGAGCTCCTTTGAAGGATCAGAAAGTAGAGAAGAGTCTTGAGGCAGGGAAATGATTTGGGATTGCTCTGGAGTCCTGAGTTCAGGGAAATGATTTTGGATAGCCCCAGAGTCTTGAATTTGGGGAAACAATAACCCTAGAGTCATGAGTTTGATGAAAACTATTTAGGATAACCCTGGAGTCTTGAGTTTGGGGAAACGATAGCCCTGGAGTCATGAGTTCGAGGAACCCTATTTGAAATAGCCCTGGAGTCTTGAATTTGTGGAAATTGATTTTGCATAGCCCTGGTGACTTAAGTTCAGTGAAACTATTTTGAATAGCTCTGGAATCATAATTTTTTATGAAACAATAGCCCTGGAGTCATGAATGTGGGGAAACGATTTTGTATAGCCCTGGAGTCTTGAGTTTAGGAAAACAATTTTGAATAGCCATGGACTAGAGTTCAGTGGGAAATGATTTCAGATAGCCCTAGAGTCTTGTGTTTGAGGAAACAATAGCCCTGGAATTTAGGGAAGCAATTTTGGATAGTAATGGAGTCTTGTGCTCAGGGAACAATTTTGGATAGCCCAGAAGCAGGTCCTTCAATGTCTGCTCTTCAGAAGTTGGTTTAAATGAAACCCACACTGCATGATTGGGGAGCCTTCCCTTTACTTTGTTTCCTTTAGACACAACAAGCTCGGGAAATCCTTTAAGTTGTCTTAACCTTAGTTGTCTCCCCTTAATCTTAGTTGTCAGTGGAACAAGTGTCACCATTGGAAGCATTTCCCTCTATTCCTAGTTTGGTGACAGTTCAAAATGTTGGACTTTCCTTCACTGTTTGTCCCAGTGACAATGGTCACCAAGACATACAGAAGCAGTGGATCTCCTGAATAGGGACACAGACAGCAATAAAAACCTGAAAGCATTGTAACCCCTTTCCACTCTATCCAAAGCCAGAAAATAATATTTTAACCTAAAATACACTTTAATGTTATGGTTGTTCACACATGCAGTTGATAAATGAGAGGATCCATCTGGTCATTGGGAGGTGTTTAGGGTTGGCTGACAGATGCTCAAAGCATTCATCAAGTGTCTCCCTTTGGCACATTTATATATTTATTTTTAGAATAAAGTGACATTGACTGCAGTAAACCAAATTCTGGTAGGCTGCTATGGGTCACTGCACTTTACGCTGCCTTTATTAAATAATGTAATAATGTGTCTCAAAAATCTTTTAGAATATTTTCTTTTGAATGGATCTCCTAGCATTTTTCTGTACTTATTATTGTACTCACAGTACCTTTTGGCTGATGGTAAAATAATGTTTTTTTCTCTGTACCAGGAGATAAAGTAGTTTATTTCTAAGGGCTTGGAGCTCAGTCAGTTGTTTCTTCTCTGCGAAGGAGAATTTATGTGTTGCCTCTAAGGTGGCAATTTAGGAAATTAATGTATCTACGTGTGCCTGCCTGTTTTTTTTCATTTGGCCCCATGCTGAATAAATAACCTCAAATCAGGCATTGATAGGCTCCCACACTGATGTCGGAGAAGTGTCTGGAGCTGCAGACTCTGAGAGGATTTGCCATTTCAATTCAGCTATTTTTGGTAGAAAAAAAAAGTTCTGAATAAAGTGAAATTAAATAAACAATCTGTATCCCTCCATATTTTCAGATTTTTTTATAGCTTTTATGATATTCTTAAATGTATTTTTCAGTTTACCTGTAGATTTTTACCATTTCCACTGGAATTTCCTGTGCCATTTCCTACATAATTCAGGTTTTCATATTATCTCTGAATTAATCTTCCTCCCTTTCTTTTTTCTCAGTGTTGATGGCTAAAGCTGAACTCTAGGTAAGCGGCTAAATACACGGCTAAAATATATGCAAGTTGTTTTACTTGCAAGAGGATTTGCATCTCTGCCCCTCCAGCTCTGAGATTTACACAGCTCTGCTACACCAAACAGACCTGTCTGGCAGGGGGGGATCCAACCTTTCACTGTTGCAGGTCCCCTCCTCACCACCATCCTGTAACTGAACTCTGGAACAAGAAGCAGCACACAGATGAGCTCATCTCTATGTCACACTGTTGTCTCCTTGTTAGCACATGAACACTGATTGGCTCCTTGTGCTGTGTCTTTCTCTCCCAGCCTGAGCTCTGCTGTACAGTGGACTGCAAGAGGCTGATGTCAAGTTACATTCAGATACTTACACTGCTTTGAAAATACACAGCTCTAATGAATACAGAATTACATTAATGGTGTAATTTAGATCTTAGTGCAGCGCATAAATAAAACAGTCCATGTAGAAAAGGAGAGAATCCCTCGTGGCAAGAAGAGGAAAAACAATTCTTCTGTATAAAGTGACGATAACCTCCACCCCAGACACGCAGATGTGCTTACCAGATAGGGTGGGCCTCTTATTACAGGAGGTTATAAACGCATGTAATCACTCAAGTGGGTAGGGAGTCCACGGCCACTATAGATATCCAATGCAGCCCGCAGGAGAACTCTCCAGTGCAGTGGTAAGGGAGGTATATCCGCCGTGTGGTTGGATGTAGAAGAACTCCTATGCTGAAGTCCTGTTTTGCTTTTTCTGCCATTTTAGACCTTTCCACATGGTGAACACGTTCTTCTCAGTCTCCATCCTGAACACACGGCCACCATAGGAGTTCTTCTACATCCAACCACACGGCGGATATACCTCCCTTACCACTGCACTGGAGAGTTCTCCTGCGGGCTGCATTGGATATCTATAGTGGCCGTGGACTCCCTACCCACTTGAGTGATTACATGCGTTTATGACCTCCTGTAATAAGAGGTCCACCCTACCTGGTAAGCACATCTGCGTGTCTGGGGTGGAGGTTATCGTCACTTTATACAGAAGAATTGTTTTTCCTCTTCTCGCCACGAGGGATTCTCTCCTTTTCTACATGGACTGTTTTATTTATGCGCTGCACTAATATAGTTTTTGCAATAGTTATTGACTCGGTTAAATTGATGATAGGCAACTCCTATCCTCATATTGATTAGTGGTTCCAAATTAATAATAACTACTGCAGTAGGGAACAGACACAAAAGATACACTCAGCATCTTTCCAAATAACTGTTCTTCTTTATTATGACGCAATTGAAGGTTTTTATGCACATGATTACGTAGGTATCACATTAATATTACAATTGTACGTTTATGGTAACAAGGGGCGTTACAAAGGCAGGCTAATTCTAATCAGGACTCAAAAGAATGTAAACATGTACTGAAAACATTATTAGTGCCGTGTGCACAGTGAGGGCAGTGTGCGATACATACAAAATACAATACAATTATATACAGAACTTACAAATTTCCATTACAGTCTCCCCTCTTTTGATCAATATTTTGATCACTAACCATACCTGCTATCACCTTTAACCTGGAACCTCCACACGCTTAGGTGGAGGTAGTCCTGGCCAAAGAGGCAAAAACTCCATTGTGGAGAAAATAATAGCTGAGCAACTTTTTCATTACCAAATGACTTTTCATTGTGAAAAACAAATGATTGATAAGACATATTTACAGAGTACTGGCTGTACACTCATGTGGCCAGAATGGCCTTCTAGCTTAATTGTGGACATGCTGACTTATCATCATATGTAAACACAGACAATTCTACATAAAATGGAAGACGTACAAAAGACAAATATGACTTCAACATGGCTGAACTACTTTTCAAATATATATATATATATATATATATATATATATATATATATATATATATATATATATCCCTTACAATTAAAGTAATTGAATCAAAAAGTACCCTAGACTGTGATCACAAGAGGGAAACAAATCAAACACAGAGATTTCTTTAATTTAGTCATTTTTGTGTCTGGTGTGGATCCAGGTGACTTTTCCTTCAAGTTTTGCAAAAACTGTACATGAAATAGATGCTGTATTGAGTCTCCAAACATTTCCTTATATATAAATGTCTCTTAACAATCCACAAGTCACCTGTCTTTAGTTTTAGATCCTTCCAAACTTTTAGGATCTGGAATTGGGGAGAAAACACATAAATGAGTTTGTCAAAAAACCTTAAAAGATCAGCAACTTTCTCTGTGAGATCCGAATGGAGGACTTCAGCTGCTGAGACAAAATATAAGCAAGTGAGTAACACACTCCCAAACCAAATCCCATAGGGAGAGAGTCCAACATCCCCCTTAGGGGCTTGATAAAATATAAGAAAACATTCAGGCAAAAGTTTTCTAGTTTCTTACTCTACTTTGTCCGCTACATTGTAGACAGTAAGGGGTGTAAAAATAAAACCTCAAAACTTCTAGTAAGGACTCTCCTATAAAGAATTATTTCCTCTGTTACTCCCTGTACTTTCTGGCACTCTGTACTTACAAACTACTTCTGATAACACTTTTTACTGTGGCCTTGCATTTGCCACTGGACATCCAAAAAACATGTCCATACAGACAAAATGCATACTTGTAAGATCCTGACTTGGGCATCTGGATATATGTTTTTGTGATCTCTGGAAGGGATGTTCAGCTTTTGGTAACACCTTTGGTAACAGGTAAAACAAGAAGTGGTATGTTATAAAAACAACTGCGGTGAACCCTGGCTCTATCCCACGCTCATTTACTAAGGCAGCCATAACTGCTTGTGACTGATGACACGGTCCATGTGTCAAGCTGGAGGGAAAAGAGTGGCTGGCAGACATAAATGATCACCTTTTCCAAAGTCCTGTTTCATAAGAAGTTGCCCCCTGTGGACCACTTGTTCTTCTCGTTCTGGGGTCCTTAAAGTTGAATTATTAATCCCAGCTATACTGGGCCAGAACTGGGGTGGAATCTGTGAGTTGCACAGACCCATCAAGTGTCCGGGGCTGTAAATGCAGCATTCTTAGTCACCTGGTCTACTTCCATGTGTGAGCTTTAAAGTTAATATGGCTACCTCAGCAAGAACCTGGAAGGCTGAAAACAGCCGATCAAATTAACTTGGCATGCTTGGTTGGTTTACCTGCTGAAGTAAAAACAAACTTCTGGCCCTTTAAATGGAACCAAAAGCTCTCTATATCTCGACTATCTATATAAATATACATTCTTTTTATAGCTCACGGGCTTTGCTAAAACATGGAGCTCTGCTTCTTGAGCTGGGGAAAAAAAGGATCCAATGACTTTGAATACAGAGTATCCTTCTGGGTGATAAACTGCATCCTCAAATCTACAAGAAATGTAATATCTGGGTCTTCAGGGAGTGTGTCCTGCACTGGGCTCACAGCAGCTGATTCCTACGTCATCAATTTAACACATGTGTCTTCCTTTGTCTCCAGCCTCCTTTAATAGAGGCCATAAGGTGTCTGGATTCAAATGTACGCATTTTTCATTGTTAGATTTGTACATAAGCAAACTCATATTTTAAACCTTTCATTAGACAGACATTTAGTTAGCTGTATATTTGCTGCACAGAATGTCGGACCATTAAAAATTAAATGTTTGACCAAAACAATATCTAACTTTGTCTAATAGCACCTTTGCATAAAAGCTGCAGCTCTGATATATCGGGGTGAACCCTTCATTACTGGGTCCAGCTTGCATAAATATATTACAATGGCTTGTTTTCTATCACACTGTTTGTGTAAGAACTCCAGTTTCATGTTTCAAAACACAACTTTTTCCTGGCAATATTATAATAAATGATAACAATACCCTGTGGTCATGGAGAGATGCCCATAAATCCAAAATATTCTTCTGCTTATACCACTGTACTTACAAGGAAAAGGGGCACATCATTTCACAATCCACACATTCTGCTTTGGATTTCAAAAATAAAAATAAATAAAAACAAAAGGATCAACAATCTGTATGATGGACCAGAAAGCATCAAAAACTATAAAACAACTGGCTGCAGGTGGCATCTATCCTAACAGGTTGTGTGGACTTGATGTGATGGGTCTGTTATATTTAAATTTTATTTATTATTACTCTCACATCATGGACTGCACATCAAGTTATTATCAAGAACCTTGAAATTTCATTTTTGTAGAAAAACTTCTTATGTATCCCATCCATCTTGGCTTTGTTAAATATTATGGCAGCTTTATTCCAAATAACAACCTCATCTTAATCGTTTTTTTCTCCCAGGGCTTATTCTATAAATGTAAAATTACAAAATTGTTATCTTAATCTAAACTAATCTCATTCATTACAAATTTCCCCATTAACCTGAATTTCATTTCCAACCAAAGGTTGTCTAAACCAGTTTCAATATATCTATATTATTAATAAAATTGTTAAACTCATATTAGAAATGAATACTCATTATTACTTAATTTTACTTAATTTCCCTTTTTTAAATGCACTGTTTCCACTATCAAAGGATATTCAATTTGTGTAATACACGGTTAAATGTAACCTTCATTTTACCATGTTTGGAAAACAGATTCAAAAAATAATTGTGATCACATTGTTTACCATTAGATTCGTTAACCCGGCACATGTTTTGTCTAAAAAACTGAAATTGGCATGGTGTCCTTCCAGCTTATCACTGACCTCTCAGGGACATTCTTTCAGGAGAGCACAAAGGAGGGGGTCACATCTGCGTACATGACACACACAAGCAATAGAACTAAAGGTCCCAGCATTAGCACACACATACACCAATATCTCTCTAAAATCGCACTATTTTCCCATTTGTACACAACACATGCATATCATTCTCTCACTTTCTTTTAACTCTTTAATATTTCCCTGCATAAATTCTGCATTCCTTATTTTGTTCAGATATCTTTTATATCTAGCTTCTATGATCAGACGGGCAGCCAGAGTGCTCATCCCATCTTCCCTCTCTGACAACATATAAAGTATTCTGTTTTAATTCTCATTTCTCTGTTTCTGACTTTTACTAGTTGTAGTGCCTGACCCCAAATTCATCCCACAACTTAACATGAAAATGTCCCTTTCTGTCTAGTGTTAATGTCACCCTTGATCCATCCCGCTCACATAGATAGCTGTTTCTCTAGCTGTTTACTCTGCATGATTCTTAGTCCCTATGGCCTTTGGTAACCCAGTTACCCATTGTGGATCCATGTCCACTCTAACCATTAATCTAGGGGCTCAGTATAGGCGGAACCGCACCTTTGGTTCATATATAGCGCTCCTCTTGCGCTGGGCATTTTTGAGGGTCTCTTACCCTTCATTCCCTTACTTAATTCAATGCCCATAATGACTGGCCATTCTTCTCTCTTCTCTACTTGTGCCTATACCCTCTTGCCTCTAAACTACTTTATCTAGCAGATTTACTACATATACCTGTGAACAGCACTATTCTTCTCTTTCTTATCTATAACACTCCAATGGACAGTAGACAGGGACAACATAACATATAACCACCAATCAATACAGTTCGATTAAGGGGAGTAAAATAGGTACCCTTTGTCCCGAAAATGCCTTACCGATCAAGGAAGTCTGATAACTCAAATGTAAGCAAAAGGCTTACCTCAGCCGGCTGATTATCAGAAATTCCCGGATCGTCTCAAGCTCCTCGTTTCGGATACTCAGGGTCACCTGGAATCCCCTCCTGGCTGGCTCGCCATGCTGACTCAGTTGAATTGATGATAGGCAACTCCTATCCTCATATTGATTAGTGGTTCCAAATTAATAATAACTACTGCAGTAGGGAACAGACACAAAAGATACGCTCAGCATCTTTCCAAATAACTGTTCTGCTTTATTATGACGCAATTGAAGGTTTTTATGCACATGATTACGTAGGTATCACATTAATATTACAATTGTACGTTTATGGTAACAAGGGGCGTTACAAAGGCAGGCTAATTCTAATCAGGACTCAAAAGAATGTAATGTACTGAAAACCTTATTAGTGCTGTGTGCACAGTGAGGGCAGTGTGCAATACATACAAAATACAATACAATTATATACAGAACTTACAAATTTCCATTACAGTTATATAGGCTTGGTGATTTCCTATAGTGTCCAGCTTGCATTTTATGAGTTTTTAGTTTGCGCTGATTGTCTCTTTTTCTTATGTAATTTAGATCTACCTGAAGCGCAGCTAAAAGTAGCCTAAAGATAATACATTATAATTTTGTATACATTTGCTTTTAGTTCTTATGACAAGTACTAATAATAATAAAAAAATAATACTCAGGCACATACAAATCAATTCAAGTCAAGAAAGTAATTTCACCCCCTCCCTATTGCTCTGTTTAAGGTTTTGATCATACAAAGTATACATAAAGCTTACAGTGGTTGTAAACCACTGAATTTTTTTTTTTTACCCTGCAAGGTAAAGGCATAATATGCTAGTATACATCGCATACTAGCACATTATGTTGAACTTACCTTAAAACAAAGCCCTCCTGCGCCGAGATGTCAGATCTGGAGGCCGCTTCCATCTTCACCCGACTTGCTTCCAGGTTTGCGGACTATGGCTCTGTGACTGGCCGGAGCCACGATGACAGTCATGGCGCGGGCTCTGAAGAAACGGCATGGGTGGCCATTCCTTCAGAGCGCATGTGCCAGTGATGTCACTGGCTGCATCTAATGTAACTATCTTCTAGACAGTGCACGTTTAGGAGACATTTACTCTACCTATCGGTAACCCTTATTATAGACTTACCTATAGGTAAAAGTCATGCATGGAAGTTAACTTCTACTTTAACTAATATATACAGTATATTTTTTAATGAGTGTAACAGAGTACACTCTGTTGAATGAAAAGTGTCCCTTGTGCTGGTGGCTGCTATTTTCATTGAAACTTTAAAGTATAACTAAAGGCAAAACTTTATTTTTAGTGTTGGATGGAGTGGAGAGAGTTTAGACCCCATGTTGGGTATTTATTGCTGTCTATGCCTCCATTAAGAAGATTCACCCTCTCTATTTGTCCTGTTTACCATTATCATTAAAAGTGAAAGTAAAAGAAAATCCCAAATTTGGGGTTGTTCCCAGAAAAGTAATAGATAGGAAATCTTCCAATGGGGACACTAGCTCTGGTGACCTGGGGGTCCCAAAGGTATTCCCTTAATTTGCAGGGATTTCAAATCACTTCCTATTTGGCTGTGGGACAGGAAGTGAAGGGAAATCTCTGCAATAGGACATAGATGGCGAAAAAAAATCTGATAGGGGTCATAACCCTCTCTTATGCTGCGTACACATGGTCGGATTTTCCGACGGGAAATGTTGGATGTGAGCCTGTTGTCAGAAAGTCCGACCGTGTATATACGCCATCAAACATCTGCTGTCAGACTTTCCGACCAACAAATGTTTGCTAGCAGGTTCTCAAAGTCCGATCCTGTGCACACAAGTCTGGCGCACAAAGGTTCACGCATGCTCAGAATCAAGCAGAAGGAGCAGCTCTGGCTATTGAACTTCCTTTCTCTCGGCTCATTGTACGTGTTGTACGTCACCGCGTTCCCACGTTCGGAATTGTTATCCAACATTTGTGTGACCGTGTGTATGCAAGACAAGTTTGAGCCAACAACCTTCGAACAAAAATGCACGGTTTGTTGGCGGAAAGTCCGATTGTGTGTACGGGGCATTACTCTATCCAAAATGGAAAAAAAGTTTTGCCTGTAGTTCTAAGTTAATTCCTCTAACCCACAACCTCCAGTACCCAAGCAGCTGTCATCTTCTGATGTCCCCTTCCACCCCACCCCTCCATCTCCATTCACAGAAGCTCACTGCAGCCACCTCCACCCTACAATGAACATACAAACATGCATACAGACAGGCCCCCCCACCTACTCTGTTATTGGAATTGCACTTTAAAGCTAATTACAATGCTAATCCCTTCCCCTTACTGCAAGGATTAAATGCTCATTTTTTCTAGGGGTAGAGGTGTAAGCAACTATACTTACCTCATTCACCTTTTTCTGGTCTATAGGTGCTATTCTCCATGATGTGGGTGGGCTCTCACCATCCTCTCATACTGCTGGTCCTGCATTGTACCTGGTACCATTGAAATGCCTACAAATGGCAGCGTGGGGAAGGCTTCAGGGGGCTGGTCTTACAGCAGGGACAAAGCCTACAGAACCGAGGAATAAGCTAAAGTGTTCCTCTACCCCTGGACACAATTTGCATTCAATCCTTGCAGTATGGGGGGGGGGGGAGGGGATTGACATTGCAAGGATATATTTTTTTTTTTTTTACTCAACCCAGAGTTCAGTTTTAACAAAGGTTTAAAGTGTATCTATGGTATATATATATATATATATATATATATATATATATATATATATATATATATATATATATATATATATATATATATATATATATATATATATATTATAATGTATATATATTAACGTGCACATTGGATTTCAATTATTTTTAGCCTACTCCTATTAATCCAAACAGTCTTAAAGTATGTATACTTACTTAGATCTGCACACATTTACTTCCTAGAATTCTGTGACGTATTCATTATGTCCCGTGAGTATGTACTGCTGTGTCACACATTTCACAGACCCTGCCTTCTGAATGACAGGTGCTGAGGGTAGGAGCTTTAGGAGGCATCAGTGCAGGAGTCACTGCTTGCATGCACAAGGTACCATGGGATATGTAGTCCTTAGAAATTAAGCAGCAGAGGAGAAGCTGCAAAGCATGCAGGGAACCCAGGAAGTTGTGGAAAGAGATGACCAGCAGACAGGCAGAACTAACATTGTGAAAGGAGATTTTTCAAGAAAACTTATATTGGATTGTCAAAATCAACTATTGTTTGTATTGTCATTATAATGCTGTAGTTATAAAAATTAACCACTTACCCGCCGTCGTTATATGTCAGTACTCTGAAGAGGAATATCGTTGTTATGGCAGCAGCCAGCTGCCATAACCCTGTTATCCTCTTCTTCAGCGGGCGGTCCGCTTTCAGATAAAAGTGGTCTTTGAGGTGGCGGGAGAGGGCCCCCCCCCCTCCCGCCATGCTCCGGAGCCCTCCGTCGCTTACCCGGAGCCATCGGTAGCGGCGGAATCAATCGGATCCTCTTCTGTGTGTGGTATGGAGATGAGTGAGGGGAAGATGGCCCCCACCCGTCTCCATACCATTGCAGGGCGGAAGCGATGTCAAAACGTCACTTCCACCTATAGCTCCAGAGAATTTTTTTTTTTTTAAATGACATTTAATAATTTTTTTTTTTTTATTGCATTTTAGTGTAAATATGAGATCTGAGGTCTTTTTGACCCCAGATCTCATATTTAAGAGGTCCTGTTATGCTTTTTTCTATTACAAGGGATGTTTACATTCCTTGTAATAGGAATAAAAGTGACAGTGTAAAAATAAAAGGTAAAATAAATAAGAAAAAAAAAATTATTTTAACCGCGCCCCGTCTTGCCGAGCTTGCGTGCAGAAGCGAACGCCGCATACGTGAGTAGCGCCTGCATATGAAAATGGTGTTCAAACCATACATGTGAGGTATCGCTGCGATTGTTAGAGGGAGAGCAATAATCCTAGCCCTAGACCTCCTCTAACTCAAAACATGCAACCTGTAGAATTTGTTAAGCGATGCCTGTGGAGATTTTTAGGGGTAAAAGTTTGTCGCCATTCCACGAATGGGCGCAATTTTGAAGCGTGACATGTTGGGTATCGATTTACTCAGCGTAACATTATCTTTCACAGTATAAAAAAATTGGGCTATCTTTAATGTTGTCTTATTTTGTAATTCACAAAAGTGTATTTTTTCCAAAAAAAGCGCCCTTGTAAGACCAACAATAATGGTGTATGGTGATCCCTCGCGCTGAATTGAGTGTGTGGATAATGTGAATATTCTTAAATGGAGCTAACCTATATATGTGTAAAATGATACAAATGAACAGTGATGATATCTCTGTGGATAGCAGCAAAATTAACAGTGTTCACTTTCACTCTGCATAAGTATAATAAAAATTGATTTCGCGCTAAATGCATCTATCACCTAAAAATAAAGTGCATACAATAATACAGATCACTAACCGTGCAGTATTAAAAGTGCTCCATAGTGCAATAATATATCAAAGTGCTATGTGCATCGAAGTGGCAATGCAAATAAAAAACATAAATTGTGATCAAAAGTTCATAATGTGCCCCAAAGTCTATATTGTGTTGTTTCACTGGGGTCATTCAATGGAGGTACACAGTAATGATAATCTTGAATTTTCTAATCCGGTAGCACCGGGCTCTCTAGACTCTCACCTTGAATCAAATAATAAGGGGCATTGTAACCAGATTCTTTGTTCTTTGTAATATGGTGATGTTGCAGCGATCTCTCTGCTTGCCAGTACCTGTGATTTATAAGGACAAAGAGGATTGCCCACCTGGGCTCCACCAGTCCGGTGGTGTAAATGGGAAGGGGAGAGAGAAAAGATGCCTCCGATGGTGTAGTAGGTTAAAACAACTGGCTATTTATTAAAACATACAGGTGGTCTCTTACATTTAAAACAAGTTAAAACAGCATAAAAAGTATAGGAGTTGTGGAGCGGCGTTGGAGACGCCTCCTTACTAGTTTCCGGTTTCGTCTGTGCTCGGCCACGCCCTACGCGTTACGTCACCGCCCGTGACTTCAACTGGGGAACCGGATTGGTCCGAGGAGCATGTCTTATATATGACGATACCGGAAGTCGTGTGTCGGCCATCTTTGTTGTGGTACAGTGACTTTATATTCTCATTAGTGTTTACCGCGGCCATTTTTATGTCATTAAATGCGCCTGTGCTGTCGCGGCCATTTTACAGGTGGCATTGTGTATAAAATTGCGGCCATCTTTAGAGGGATCAAGTATAATCTAGAACGTTATATTGGTACAAATTCTGTCTTATTTATCTACATATATTTGTAAATACTAATATTGGTCAATATAAGGAATCAGTGTTATACTGTTAATATGTCTTTAAGACAGATACAGATAACGGTATTTTGGATGAGTGAGTTCTGCAAATCGGCCATTTACGTGAGTAGCGCCTGCATATGAAAATGGTGTTCAAACCATACATGTGAGGTATCGCTGCGATTGTTAGAGGGAGAGCAATAATCCTAGCCCTAGACCTCCTCTAACTCAAAACATGCAACCTGTAGAATTTGTTAAGCGATGCCTGTGGAGATTTTTAGGGGTAAAAGTTTGTCGCCATTCCACGAATGGGCGCAATTTTGAAGCGTGACATGTTGGGTATCGATTTACTCAGCGTAACATTATCTTTCACAGTATAAAAAAATTGGGCTATCTTTAATGTTGTCTTATTTTGTAATTCACAAAAGTGTATTTTTTCCAAAAAAAGCGCCCTTGTAAGACCGCTGCGCAAATACGGTTTGACAGGAAGTATTGCAACGACTGCCATTTTATTCTCTAGGGTGTTAGAAAAATATATATAATGTTTGTGAGTTCTAAGTAATTTTATAGCAAAAAAAACTGTTTTTAACTTGTAAACACCAAATCTCAGAAAGAGGCTTGGGGCTGAAGTGGTTAAAGTGCATGCTGTGACTGTGGATTTCCTTTATAGTAATAGTTCACCTTTATAAGAAATAAATGCATGTCTTTTTGCAGGTAAAAAAAAAAAATGTATTTATTATTTTTTTTTACTGTAGTCTGGAAAGCATTGCACCGACATTCAGCAGATCGCGGGTGCCATGCAGGCCTCCTGCAGACTTTTCAGTGTGTCTGTCTGCTTGTACCTTGTATAGGCAGAAAGATGCACACTGACAGAAAGAAACAATGAACTACCTAGAGCGCTCAACATGGTAGTTAATTGAGAACTACAAGCCAACAGCTGCAAATTCTGTAAATGAATGATGTGACTGGATAGGCGGAGCCCCGCTCGGCCGTGTTTTATTTATTTTTTTTTAATAGTGACATCGGGGGGAGAAGATACCACGCTAGCTGTCACTAGAGTGGAGTGGGCAGCGGCTGCAGTAGTGGGAACAAACTAAAAACGGGTGGAACATATAGCATGTTCCCAAAGATGAACTTATCCTTTAAGGATGCTAATTGTGAAAGGAGGTGTAGGGCAAAGTCCCCTATTACATGAAAACTGCTGCCATGCAGGGCTGAAAGGGCATCCTTATCTTGTGGGTGTCTTTCCTGGTGTGGTGGGACTTCAGGGGAGGAGTCTATGCTGAGATCTGTGGAGGTGGCACTCACAGGAGGACAGCACTGGTGGAGGATGCTGGATAGCACCTCTAGTGTGTTTGTAAGTGTGTCAGTGGCAGAATGTTATGTGTGTTCTTAGTGTAAATCTCTCTGTGGGAGACATGGCAGGTACCCTTGCAGCTGTAGAGTAATTGCCGCATTATACTTGGCAGCTGTATATTCAGAGCAGTGCATGAGAGCAGCACTTGCGCAGGAGCAAAGTGGATGTTGCCTGCGACAAGTTACTTGAACTTCCTATAACTTCTTTGTATTGAAAATTATACTGTAGCGTCCACCCCTGCAGAGCCATTATATTTGCAGATATTGTCAATCTGCAGCAGTAAATACAATGTTGCTTGGCATTTGTTATTCAAACCAGGTGACATACTTTATGTAAAACCTGTGTAAGGAAGTCGGTGGCCGAAGAAATCAACATTTAGCTCAAGGATATGCAATTAGCGGACCTCCAGCTGTTGCAAAACTACAAGTCCATTATGCCTCTGCCTCTGGGTGTCATGCTTGTGGCTGTCACTCTTGCTATGCCTCATGGGAATTGTAGTTGTGCAACAGCTGGAGGTCCGCTAATTGCATATCCCTGATTTAGCTGGTTCCATCTCTGCATGTTTGGAATAGACTTCTAGCAGAGGTAGTGAGCCAGTCAACAATCAAGTGTATTCAAACATGCTTGGGACAAACTTAGATCTATACTCAGGCTTATTTTATAGTTCCGTCCCCAATGGGACAAGATACATGTGGTACTTTGTCCCATGTTTTTAAATGCTTTCTAACCCTAGTTATGAGGTCCGACCTGCCCCTGTCCTATCCTGCCATGGCTGATCTGACAACATCTATGAAAGAAATGCCTGATAAATAACTAAAGCTTGTCTCGGCTGTGATGTTCTTGAGTCAAGCAGGGGAAAGAGGCATGCACAAGCTGTCCCCGCTCCCTCTGCATTCCTCCTGCCATTACTTGTCTCGGGAAAGTCTTCACAACCAAGACAAGTTGTGGTGCAGCTATGAATCTGGTGTCTCCTTCACAGCTGTTGTTAAATTGGCTGCGCAGAAGGGGAGGGGGCAGGTTGGTACACAAAATCAGGTTTAGAAAGCATTTAGAACCATTGAACAAAGTACTAAATCTACTTTGTCCCATAGGGGACCGAACTGTAAAATAAAAATTCTAATGATAGATTTTTAAAAAAATATATGCAGCACCTTTCTAGTTCACAGTAGGTTTTAGGTAAATTTAGTTAGCTCCTCTGTAAACGGTGGAGCAGGGGTTGATTGTTTGGGGCTGTTTGGTGTCTCACAGGCTGCTGTTCTGTTAATTCCCCATGTCTTCTGGAGACTTCTAGAAGTATAGTGGGTGGAAGAGCAGGACAGGCAGCCTGAATATTTATAAAACACTGGCCAATCCCTGGGAGGCGTGCTAGGAAGGTGGAAGGAAAGCCCATAAATATTCTGAGGCCTAGCAGCCAGGGTGTAGGGTTCCATAGTCCAGCCTTCTGAAGGAGACCCCTGTGCAGGGGGCTCTGACCCTGGGGTAGAGAGAGACAGAGGAGCCTTTTGAAGACATCAAGGCCCCAGCTAGGCTTAGCTGGGGGGGCCTACTGAATGATGCCTGGATCAGAGACTGAGCAGAGCCAGGAGTGAGTTGGTGGGAGGAAGCCTAGCCATTCAGCGGCTGATTGAGTACTTGATCCTGAGAAGTGGCTGTGGGGTGGTTTATCTCACAAGTAAGTGCAGTGCAGCCAAGAATTGTGCAAGAAAGCCAGGAACATGCAATACTGCTAAAGTGTGCTCAGTACAGCCAGGAGTTGTACAAGATATTCAGGAGTTGTACAAGTCAGCCAAGAGATTACAGTGCAGCCTGAGGTTGTGCAATACAGCCTGCATTTTTGTTTGGAGCAGCCAGACGCCTAGCAATCCTCAAGTTCTAAATTTTCAGAGTATCCCATGCTTCCGATCCTACCCTATGCTTCCCATCCCTATCCAAGTTACTGTTCCAAAAAAACCCCTAAAAGAAACCCCTAGACTGATTCTTGAGCCAAAAGAAGAATGATGAAAATGCTGTGTGCCTGGCTTTGTATGTTGTGAGTAGGGGAAAAAGGCCCAAATTGCCAACGGTTCCTTCATAGGTAGTGCTACATATATATATAGATAGATAGATAGATAGATAGATAGATAGATAGATAGATAGATAGATAGATAGATAGATAGATAGATAGATACAGTATCTCACAAAAGTGAGTACACCCCTCACATTTTTAAAAATATTTTATTATATCGTTTCATGTGACAACACTGAAGAAATTACACTTTGCTACAATGTAAAGTAGTGAGTGTACAGCTTGTATAACAGTGTAAATTTGCTATCCCCTCAAAATAACACAATACACAGACATTAATGTCTAAACCGCTGGCAGCAAAAGTGAGTACACCCCTAAGTGAAAATGTTCAAATTGGGCCCAAAATGTCAATATTTTCTGTGCCCACCATTATTTTCCAGCACTGACTTAACCCCCTTGGGCATGAAGTTCACCAGAGCTTAACAGGTTGCCACTGGAATCCGATTTCTACTCCATGACGACATCATGGAGCTGGTGGATGTTAGAGACCTTGCGCTCCTCCACCTTCCCTTTGAGGATGCCCCACAGATGCTCAATAGGGTTTAGGTCTGGAGACATGCTTGGCCAGTCCATCACCTTTACCCTCAGCTTCTTTAGCAAGGCAGTGGTCGTCTTGGAGGTGTGTTTGGGGTTGTTATCATGTTGGAATACTGCCCTGCAGCCCAGTCTCCGCATGGAGGGGATCATGCTCTGCTTCAGTTTGTTACAGTACATTTTGGCTTTTATGGTTCCCTCAATGAACTGTAGCTCCTCAGTGCTGGCAGCACTCATGCAGCCCCAGACTCATATCAATATGCTTGCCTGGACACAAGACACACTTGTCTTTGTACTCCTCATCTGGTTGCTGCCACACACTATCTGAACCAAATACGTTTATCTTGGTCTCATCAGACCGCAGATTCCAGCAATCCATGTCCTTAGTCTGCTTGTCTTTAGCAAACTGTTTGCAGGCTTTCTTTTGCATCATCTTTAGAAGAGGCTTCCTTCTGGGACGACAGCGGCGTATGGTTTGAGCACTTAAAGACTGACCCCCTCCCACCCCTTCAACCTCTGCAGTAATGCTGGCAGCACTTTCCCAAAGATAACCTCTGGATATGACGCTGAGCATGTGCATTCAACTTCTTTGTTCGACCATGGCGAGGCCAGTTCTGAGTGGAACCTGTCCTGTTAAACCGCTGTATGGTCTTGGCCACCGTGCTGCAGCTCAGTTTCAGGGTCTTGGCAATCTTCTTATAGCCTAGGCCATCTTTATGTAGAGCAACAATTCTTTTTTTTCAGATCCTCAGAGAGTTCTTTGCCATGAGGTGCCATGTTGAACTTCCAGTGACCAGTATGAGAGAATGAGAGCGATAACACCAAATTTAACACACCTGCTCCCCGTTCACACCTGAGACCTTGTAACACTAACGAGTCACATGACATCGGGGAGGGAAAATGGCTAATTGGGCCAAATTTGGACATTTTCACTTAGGGGTGTACTCACTTTTGTTGCCAGTGGTTTAGACATTAATGGCTGTGTGTTGAGTTATTTTGAGGGGACAGCAAATTTACACTGTTATACAAGCTGTACACTCACTACTTTACATTGTAGCAGAGTTTCATTTCAGTGTTGTCACATTAAAAGATATAATAAAATATTTACAAAAATGTGAGGGGTGTACTCACTATATATATATATATATATATATATATATATATATATATATATATATATATATATATATGAAAAAAAGAGGAAAGAAATAAAACTAGGCTCACTTATCTCCTTCCAACCAAGCTCAATGAGTTTCCAAACAGATTAACACATGCTGGCACTGTGATTAATCACAATAAGAGAGAAATATATAATCTGGCTGCCACTTAAACTAAAAATTAAATGAATGAATATGAGATACAACAGTCTGTCACATTAAACAAACAAATGTGAAAAGACACATAATATCAAAGCGACGCTCCTGTCAAATTGCTGAGAATTGACACAATTGCATATAGGGTAAATGCACATAAAGTCGCTAAACATTAAATCGCAGATCTGACAAGTGGATAAACGTGAAGGTAAATTTTGTGGCTAGCTTCATAAGTGAATAAAGAAGTGGAGATGGTCGGATAGTGCATCAATCACCGTATTCAAACCCGTGCTCCACACGCCCCTCTGGGGTTCAAACTCACCACAAAGTTGCAGATAATAAGCATTCACGATCTCCCACTGATTTACTGCTGGGCCAGCTTGGAAATCCACATCATCAGCGTATATAAGGAAAAAAAAGACAGGCTCCACATAGAGTAGTACTATTTTCCAAAAGATTTATTAAAGATGCGTGTTTTCCAAGTTGTATATAAAAAAACCTTGCTGTTTCACATAACTGCCATCAATATCCTCTCATCCAGTGACTTAGTGTCAGGTTTCCAAGCTGACAGTGTTCAGCCAAAGGAACGAAGATGGATCGGAAATGCCAAAAAGCCGTGCGGGAGACACTGTAAACCAGTGAGCCGCTCAGTACAAATCCTTCCCAAAAACTATGCTGGACATTAGAGCGCAGTATATGTAGATCTATTCAATACGCCATGAGATCGTTCCCTGATCGATTTCATCTTTCTGACTTTATCAAAGGGGTTTGACCTCATGGCATTACATGTCAGAATAAATAGTTTTGTGTGAAGGCAATTAGTGTTAACTCCTTGTATCCCTCTCAGTTGCCATGTTAAACAGGTGCACTCCACAACCTGAGAGTTCCAAAGGAAACAAGGAGGTCAAATAGATTACTAATTTGAACCGGCATTAAGTCAGAGGATCACAGAATCTACAAAAATCATGTACATCATTATTAATGACACCTCTCTCACACAACACTCTATACACATAAAACAAATTCATTAAAATGCATTAAAATAGGTGGTACGCTTTACTCTTAATATTCCTAGACTAAAATATAGTATATATTCACTAGGATCATTCACAGTGCAACTTATATCAAAAATAGAAAATAAAAACCTCTCTTGTTATTTCTGAATAACTGAAACAGAGGATTTACTCAGAATAAAAATTACAGTGTCCAAAGCATTAAACAAAGCCAGCCCCATGTCAAAAAAGAAAAAAAAAAGGAATAAATAAAAAAATTAATAATCGCTAATAAAACAGTTCAAATCGAGATCCACATTTAACCCTCTAGGAGCAAGGCTATCAGTTAAATAGATCCGCTCCGTTTCCTTTTTGGATAATTCTCTCACCAAATTGGTACCCCTCCAAGAGGGTTTAATGTGGTCTATACCCCAAAATTTAAGACCAGCAGGGTTCTGATTATGGTAGATTTTAAAATGTAAAGATAAATTATGATCTATAAAACCAATACGTATATTGTGAATGTGCTCTGCTACACGTATTCTCAAAAGGCGTTTGGTTCTTCCAATATATTACAAGCCACAAGGGCAAGTTAGGGCATACACTACATGTGTCGTATTGCATGTCATAGACTGTTTAATCATGAACTCTTTGTTATTGGAAGGGTAAAGACCTTTGTTTCCCCTTCCAATAACAAAGAGTTCATGCTGGTCTTAAATTTTGGGGTATAGACCACATTAAACCCTCTTGGAGGGGTACCAATTTGGTGAGAAAATTATCCAAAAAGGAAACGGAGTGGATCTATTTAACTGATAGCCTTGCTCCTAGAGGGTTAAATGTGGATATCGATTTGAACTGTTTTATTAGCGATTATTAATTTTTTTATTTATTCCTTTTTTTTTTCTTTTTCTTTTTTTTTTTTTTTCTTTTTTGACACTGGGCTGACTTTGTTTAATGCTTTGGACACTGTAATTTCAGAGATAACAAGAGAGGTTTTTATTTTCTATTTTTGATATAAGTTGCACTGTGAATGATCCTAGTGAATATATACTATATTTTAGTCTAGGAATATTAAGAGTAAAGCGTACCACCTATTTTAATGCATTTTAATGAATTTGTTTTATGTGTATAGAGTGTTGTGTGAGAGAGGTGTCATTAATAATGATGTACATGATTTTTGTAGATTCTGTGATCCTCTGACTTAATGCCGGTTCAAATTAGTAATCTATTTGACCTCCTTGTTTCCTTTGGAACTCTCAGGTTGTGGAGTGCACCTGTTTAACATGGCAACTGAGAGGGATACAAGGAGTTAACACTAATTGCCTTCACACAACACTATTTATTCTGACATGTAATGCCATGAGGTCAAACCCCTTTGATAAAGTCAGAAAGATGAAATCGATCAGGGAACGATCTCATGGCGTATTGAATAGATCTACATATACTGCGCTCTAATGTCCAGCATAGTTTTTGGGAAGGATTTGTACTGAGCGGCTCACTGGTTTACAGTGTCTCCCGCACGGCTTTTTGGCATTTCCGATCCATCTTCGTTCCTTTGGCTGAACACTGTCAGCTTGGAAACCTGACATTAGGTCACTGCATGAGAGGATATTGATGGCAGTTATGTGAAACAGCAAGGTTTTTTTATATACAACTTGGACAACACGCATCTTTAACAAATCCTTTGGAAAATAGTACTACTCTATGTGGAGCCTGTCTTTTTTTCCGTATAAACGCTGATGATGTGGATTTCCAAGCCGGCCCAGCAGTAAATTAGTGGGAGATCGTGAATGCTTATTATCTGCAACTTTGTGGTGAGTTTGAACCCCAGAGGGGCGTGTGGAGCACGGGTTTGAATCCGACCATCTCCACTTCTTTATTCACTTATAAAGCTAGCCACGAACTTTATCTTCACGTTTATCCACTTGTCAGATCTGTGATTTAATGCTTAGCGACTTTATGTGTATTTAACCTATATGATATTGTGTCAATTATCAGCAATTTGACAGGAGCACCGCTTTGATATTATGTGTCTTTTCACATTTGTTTGTTTAATGTGACAGACTGTTGTATCTCATATTCATTCATATATATATATATATATATATATATATATATATATATATATATATATATAGTACCTTGCAAAAGTATTCACCCCCTTAGCATTTTTCGTGTTTTGTTGCCTCACAACCTGGAATTAGCATGGATTGTTTGAGAATTTGCATCATTTCATTTACAGAACATGCCCACAACTTGGAAGATGTTTTTTTTTATTGTGAACCAGACAACAAATAGGAAAAAATAACAGAAAAAGTCAATGTGCATAACTATTCACCCCCCTAAAGTCAATACTTTGTAGAGCCACCTTTTGCGGCTATCACAGGGGTCATTGTCCTGCTGGAAGGTGAACCTCCGTCCTAGCCTCAAATCACACACAGAGTGGTACAGGTTTTGCTCAAGAATATCCCTGTGTTTAGCACCAGCCATCTTTCCCTCAACTCTGACCAGTTTCCCAGTCCTGACTGCTGAAAAACATCCCCACAGCATGATGCTGCCACCACCATGTTTCACTGTGGGGATGGTGTTCTTTGGGTGATGTGATGTGTTGGGTTTGTGCCAGACATAGCATTTTCTTTGATGGCCAAAAAGTTAAATTTTAGTCTCATCAGACCAGAGCACCTTCCTCCATACATTTTGGGAGTCTCCCACATGCCTTTTCGCAAACTCAAAACGTGCCATTTTGTTTTTTGCTGAAAATAATGGCTTTCTTCTGGCCACTCTGCCATAAAGCCCAACTCTATGGAGCGTATGGCTTATTGTCGTCCTATGTACAGATACTCCAGTCTCTGCTGTGGATCTCCGCAGCTCCTCCAGGGTTACCTTAGGTCGCTGTGCCGCCTCTCTAATTAATGCCCTCCTTGCCCAGTTTGTGAGTTTTTTTGTTTGCGGCCGTCTCTTGGCAGGTTTGCTGTTGTGCCATGTTCTTTCCATTTGGTTATGATAGATTTGATGGTGCTCCTAGGGATCATCAAAGATTTGGATATTTTTTTATAACCTAACCCTGACTTGTACTTCTCAACAACATTGTCCCTTACTTGTTTGGAGAGTTCCTTGGTCTTCATGGCAGTGTTTGGTTTGGTTAGTGTCTGGGGCCTTTCAAAAAGGTGTGTATGTGTAATGACAGATCATGTGACACTTAGATTGCACACAGGTGGATATCATTTCACTAATTATTTGACTTCTGAAGGTATTTGGTTGCACCGGAGCTTTTTTATGGGCTTCATAATAAAGGGGGTGAATACATACGCACGTGCCAATTATCATTTTTTTATTTCTGAAAAATAGTTTTATGTATATATTTTTCTAATTTTACTTCACCAACTAAGACTATTGTGTTCTGCTCCATCACATATACCGTATTTATCGGCGTATAGCACGCGCCGGCGTATAACACGCACCCCAAGTTTAGGAGGGAATTTTAAGGAAAAAAAACTTTTAGGAGGGAAGTTTAAGGAAAAAAAACTTACATTAAAATGCCCATCAATGCAGCCTTATCTGTCCATCTGCAGCCTTTTCAGTGTCAGTGCAGCCTTGTCAGTGCAGTCTTGTCAGTGCAGCCTTGCCCCAGTGCAGCTTTGTCAGTGCAGCCTTGTCAGTGCAGCCTTGTCAGTGCAGCTTTGTCAGTGCAGCCTTGTCAGTGCAGCTTTGTCAGTGCAGCCTTGTCAGTGCAGCTTTGCCCCAGTGCAGCCTTGCCCCAGTGCAGCTTTGTTAGTGCAGCTTTGTCAGTGCAGGTTTGCCCGTGCAGCTTTGCCCCAGTGCAGCCATGTCAGTGCAGCTTTGTGCACTCGCCACCAACATACACAGCCGTGTGTAGATTCAAATATGGCGCAGAGACTGCAGGGATTAGTCGGAGCCGAGATACACATACCCGAGTGTTCTCGGCTTTTTTCGGCGCCGCTCACAGTCACGCCCAGTCCCGCCCTATGATGGACATAACACAGGTCCAAGGGCGGGACTGGGCGTGACGGCGGCGCCGAAAAAAGCCGAGAACACTCGAGTATGTTTATCTCGGCTCCGACGAATCCCTGCAGTCTCTGCGCCATATTTGAATCTACCCAGGGCTGTGTATGTCGGCGGGGATTGGCCTATAACACGCACCCACGATTTTCCCCTGATTTTCAGGGGAAAAAAGTGCGTGTTATATGCCGATAAATACGGTAATTCAGATTAAAAAAACATTGAACTAAAGGCTGTAATGTAACAAAATAGGTAAAAATCCAAGGGGGTGAATACTTTTGCAAGGCACTGTATATATATCTATATATATTGTGTAGGTAAAAAGAATTTAGGGCAGACTCGAGTGACTACTTGCTCTTTTTTCTGCTATCACCCTTCTATATTTTTGTGTCTTTGTGTTTTAAGGTGTATATATAGATCTAGATCTATATATTTTACAGTTTAGAAGTTAAAGATGCTTTATATGTGTGTACTGGGCATTGTGTAAACTTTAAAAAAAAAAAAAAGAAAAGAAAAAATAGGGTTGCATGAGCTATCCAATTTCAGCTGTCATTCTTATTTTGAAGATGGAAAAATGACTTGAATCTTATTATATGTAGGACCTTCCATACCTTGGAGTGGATCTGCTCCAGAGCAACCCACTGTGGTGCAGGACTTGACTTGTATGAGCAAAATACAAATATTCACATGAAAACATTCACAGGGAATATCATTTCTGTGTGGCACTTAATTGCTTGCTTTGCAGAATTCAGACAAGTCCAATATGCCACAACAGCATGAGAGCAAATTTAAGGGAAATTGTGCAGCAGCAGCTAAGTAAGAAGATATTAAAATATCCATAAATTTGCTATGCTGGCCACGCAAGCTGTGATATTGTAGGGAATACAGAGCTGGCAACAGAGCACATTTGATCTTAAAATAACAGATGCCCAGTGACTAACATAAAAGACCAGAAAACTTAAAAGGTGTTATATTATGTAACTGAGCTCTATTGTTCACTGATGCTATTATATATTTCGAAAGTTTGAGAATCTTTATAGTAGTTTGATGATGAACAACTTTTTTTCAATTTTGTCTGGAGTAGAGAATGGTTAAACCCTTGCAAAGTGTTTTGACTATCTGTGTTTCATTGGGCAGACTTTCCTTTACCACCTGTCCTTTAGACATAGAAAGTAAGACCCCATACACACTATTAGATTTTCTGCAGATTTTTGTCTTCAGATTTACCAAAACCGTGTAATTTGCGGTCAAACCCTTAAGCCTCGTACACACGATCGGATTTTCCGATGGGAATTGTGTGATGACACGCTGTTGGCGGAAAATCTGACCGTTTGTACGATCCATCTGACAATTGTTGTTGGATTTTCCACGGACAAATGTTGGATGGCAGGCTTTAAAATTTTCCGCGGACATATGTCGGATTTTATGATCGTGTGTACACAAGTCCGTCAGACAAAAGTCCAAAGTACAAACACGCATGCTCGGAAGCAAGGATGAGCTTGAAGCGGTCGGTCTTGTAAACTAGCGTTCGTAATGGAGAATTAACATTCGTGACGTGGCAAATTATGAAATCTCGAAATGCAGCACACATTCTCTTCTTCTTTTATGGGATAATAATGAAGCTGCTTTGCTGGTGATACTGATGGAGTTATGACTATGTATGTAACTATGTAACTATGTAACTATGTAACACGTTATCGCCTCCGATTCCACAACATGGCTGGTCAACGAACGGCCGTTCAAAAACGAACTGAAAAGCGCGAAATGAAAAGCGCGAATCAACACTCACCAAACTTCTACTAACACAAAATTAGCAGAAGGAGCCCAAAGGGTGGCGCTAAAGAGCTAAAAAAACCACGTAGTATGTCACTACGTTTGTTTTTGTTGGGCGACAATTCCTTGTCGTTTATATGCAAGACAAGTTCCTGGCCAACGCCCTTAGGACAAAAGTCTGAGGTTTTGTCTGTGGAAAATCCGATCGTGTGTACGAGGCTTAAGAGTTTCAATTTGTATGCAATCAGGCAGGCCCTTGCACTACATGGTTTTGGTAAATCTGAAGACAAAAATTGGGGCCTTAGAGTGTCCCAAATTGAAGATTTTCCCTCTTTTTCTGGTGACAATTTAAAATTTGTCTGTCACACAAATAGAGTTTTCTTTTGGTGCTATTTAATGACCACTGTTTTTTTTAGTTTTTGTGATATAAACAAAAAAATACCAAAAATTTTGAAAAAATACAATATGTTTTACCTTCTGCTGTAGAACATATTCAATTAAAAAAATTTAAAAAATCAAATGTCTTTATAAATTTTGACCAAAATTTATGTTGCTACTTGTCAGGTAAAAAAAAATCCCAATAAGTGTATAATGATTGGTTTGCGCAAAAGTTATAGTGTTTACATATTATGGTATACAGTTGTGCTCGTAAGTTTACATACCCTGGCAGAATTTATGATTTCTTGGCCATTTTTTAGAGAATATGAATGATAGCACAAAAACATTTCTTCCACTCATGGTTAGTGTTTGGCTGAAGACATGTATTATCAATCAACTGTGTTCACTATTTTTAAATCATAATGGCAACAGAAACTACCCAAATGACCCCGATCAAAAGTTTACATACAATGGTGATTTTGGTCTGATAACATGCACACAAGTTGACACAAATGGCTATTAAAGGTAACCATCCTCATTCTGATCAGTTTGCTTGTAATTAGCGTGTGTGTATAAAAGGTCAATGAGTTTCTGGACTTCTGACAGACCCTTGCATCTTTCATCCAGTGCTGCACTGAGGTTTCTGGATTCTGAGTCATGGGGAAAGCAAAAGAATTGTCAAAGGATCTGCTGGGAAAGGTAGTTGAACTGTATAAAAACAGGAAAGGGATATAAAAAGATATCCGAAGAAACTGAGAATGCCAATAAGCAGTGTTTAAACTCTAATCAAGAAGTGGAAAATGAGGGGTTCTGTTGAAACCAAACCACGGTCAGGTAGACCAGCTAAAATTTCAGCCACAACTGCCAGGAAAATTGTTCGGGATGCAAAAAAAAAACCCACAAATAACTTCAGGTGAAATACAGGACTCTCTGAAAACATGTGGTGTGGCTGTTTCAAGATGCACAATAAGGAGGCACTTGAAGAAAGATGGGCTGCATAGTCGAGTCACCAGAAGTAAGCCATTACTACACAAATGCCACAAAGTATCCCACTTACAATATGCCAAACAGCACAGACAGGCCTCAAACCTTCTGGCAC
This sequence comes from Aquarana catesbeiana, assembly GCF_042186555.1. Taxonomy (NCBI): domain Eukaryota; kingdom Metazoa; phylum Chordata; class Amphibia; order Anura; family Ranidae; genus Aquarana; species Aquarana catesbeiana. Next base: position 550,949,954 of record NC_133328.1, on the reverse strand, counting down.
AAAGTCATTTGGAGTGATGAGATCTAAATTGAGCATTTTGGCCACAACCATAAACACTACATTTGGAGAGGAGTCAACAAGGCCTATGATGAAAGGTATGGAGGTGGATCGCTGATGTTTTGGGGATGTGTGAGCTACAAAGGCACAGGAAATTTGGTCAAAATTGTTGGAAAGATGAATGCAG